>NW_014013661.1:661023-1322046 GCF_000170995.1 Trichoderma virens Gv29-8 | reverse complement strand
TTATTATTATTATTATTATTATTATTATTATTATTATATATACAATTATATATAAATAAATTTAAATTTATTTAATATATTAATATTTTAAATTAATATTGAAATATTTTAAAGTTTTTATTATAATTTTATATTTATTTTTTTTTTTAATATTTATATTATTTAATATAATATTATTTTTTAAATTTATTATAATTTATTTAAATATATAATATTTTTAAATTTTTTATAAATAAAATATATATTTTAATATTATAATAATTAATATTAATAATATATATAAATTAATTTTAATATTAAAATATAAAATATTAAATTATATTAATTAAATTAATAATATATAAAAGTTAAATTTAATATTAAAATATAAAGTTTAATATTATAATAATTAATTTAATAAAAAGTTATATTTAAATTTTTAATTTTAAATTTAAAATTAATTTATAATTTAAATTATATTATTAATAAAAATACAAAAAATATAATTATTTATTAAAATCTTTAAACTAAATTTAAAATATATAAAAAAACTTACATAATAAAGTTTAAATATAATATAATAAACTTTAAATTATTAAATAATAATTTAATTAATATAAAAAAGCTAATTAATTTAATAAATTATAAAAAACAGTAATAATCCTTAAAAATAAATTTTATACTTTAAATAACTTAATAAAATTAAATAACTATTTTTTTTTTATATAAAATAGTTAAATAAATAACTAAATCTATAATTAATAAAATTATAAATCTATAATTAATAAAATTATAAATCTATAATTAATAAAATTATAAATCTATAATTAAAAGCTTTTAAAAAAATAATTAAAGTTAAATAAAGCTAAATATAAGCTAAATTAACTAAAAGGTATTAAAAACCCTAAGCTAAGTAAAGTAATTAAAAAAATTATTAAAAAAGCTAATAAAATAATTAAATAAAAACTAAATTACTAAAATAAACTTTTTTTAATATTAATTCTTGTAGGTAGTTTATCTTTTATATTTAGGAAAAGTAAATTAATTATAATTATAAAATAACTAAATAAATAATTAAATTTATAATAATAAAATTTTAAATTTATAATTAAAAGCTTTTTTTAAAAAATATAATTAAAGCTAAATAAAACTAAATATAAATTAAATTAAAAAATTTTAAAAACTTTAAGTTATATAAAATAATTAAAAAAATATTAAAAAAACTAATAAAATAATTAAATAAAAATAAAATAAACTTTTTTTAATATTAGTTTTTTTAAATAGTTTATTTTTTATATTTAAAAGAATATATATTATTAATTTTTTAAATATTAAATTTTTTAAATTTTTTTTTATTATAATTATATTTAATTATATCAATTTATAATTATAAAATAAATTTTTAAATAATAATAATAATTTTAATTTTTTTAAAAAAAATATATTAATAATTTTTTTATATATTATTTAAGTTTATAAAATTAAAAAACTTAATGTAATTAAATTTAATATATAAATAAAATTTTATATAATTTTTATTATATATTTAATTAAATTAAATATAAAAATTTAATAATTTATCAAAATATTATATTAAGAAAATTAAATAAAAAATATTTAAATTATATAATTTAAAATTTTTAAATAAAAACATTTTTTATTTATTTATAATTATAAAAATTTTATTTAATAAATAATTTTAAATAAAAGTTAATTTATTAAAACTTAATATTTAAATAAATTATTAAATATATTAAATATTTAAATTTTAATATAGTAATTAAATTAATTTTCAATATTATATTATTAACTATATATTATATTAATAATAAGATTTTGTTTTTTAATGAAAACATTTTTAATATATTTTATATATTTATAATTTTACTTTTATATTTACTTTTAGTTTTATATTTTTTGTTTAGGAAATTTATTTTATATATATTTTAATATGTTTTATTAATATTTAAAACCTTATGACATTTATATAATTATCAACTGATAAAAAATTAGTAAATTTCATTTAATATATGTAAAATAAATCTCACCTCTATTAACCTCTCTGTTAAATCGAAACATTCGCGTCGTATCTCCTCCCCGAGGTCTTGAGAAGAGAATCGCCATAATCCCGTGAATCCCATTTCACGTAAGGCATCTATTAGTGGACGCATCGAGGTCATTTTATCCTGGAAATTCGCATCTGATGAGATAGTTCGGAGTAGCGTATTGGCGGCCTTCAGAGCACTAGTATCCTGGCTATGTAACAGTACCTCTTCGATTAACGATGGTATTGCACCGCAACTACATGTAATCAGTTGCCAACTCTTGTAGTAAAGGAGTGTTGCGCACTTACAGTTGTTCAAAGACTAAAGGCCGCTGCAAGGCTAAATCATTCAGCCATTGGAGGCTCCGGACTTGTACTCGCTCCTCAAGATACTGGAAGTCAACTAATTCGATAGCCGAGATGAGTAACAGATCTTTGTCCCTTACATTATCCATTTTTTGTCGGCTAGTGAATGTTGTATTATTGCCGGCGCCCTCTGAACTAATGCCGGATATCCAAAGGCCATCTCTGTAGTCTTCAGGCAGCACGCCTCGTGCTGAAATAAGAGCAAGGTATGGTAAAGAATCTGTTGTGGGGTCATTCTTAGCTGCTGGAGGTATTGTGGTAGAATTGGCAATCTCAAAAAATGAAGATAGAACGCGAATTGCTGTTGGGCGTGTTGATGTATCAGTAAGTCCGCGGACTAGGCAAGCACAGACGGCGAAGTGAAAACTCTCGTGATCGAAATGAATCCCGTAGGCATCGTCAAGCGGCAATGCGGCTTCCTCGAGTTGACTACGGCTTTGCAAAAGGAGTGGGACAATTTTCTCTCCCGTAGCATTGCCAACAGCGCCAATGTTGGTTAAGACTGCTTCAAGGAACTGGGCTGTGCAGTTGAATAGACCAATAGGAACAAGTCGGACGAGAGACATGGCCAACCAGAACAGTTGAAGACCGTAGCGAGATGCAGAAGGAAGCTTGATCATCATCTTAGACAGCGACGTTACGATAGAAATCAGCATTTCGCTATTCCCATCTTCCCCAAATTGGCCGATGCTATTGCGTAGGGCAACGAGAACTTGGTAAAGCAAGTCATCGTCTACCTCTTCACGGGCTAGGTATCCCATTACTGCGAAAGCCCTTGGTTGAACGGCTGGGTTATTTTGAAAGGCGGTGCTTGCAACAAGGCTCATCCAGCGTGACCTCCAACTATTGGCCAAGTCAATAGAAGGTGCTGCAATAGAGCATATGTCAAATAAAATGACAGTAAGATTTTCAGTTGCTGCTAGTGTTGAGCTCGAATCATGTGCCGTGGAGACGGAGGCACCATCGCGAATAGTCGAAGTCGTCAAAGAAAACGCCTCACCTCGAGGCTCACAGAGAAGATCAAGGTTTGCTTTCAGTTTGGTAAGTTTTGCCTCATCCAAGTTGAAAGCCGTACAAACTGAATGAACTGAATTGACCAACAGCTTGTAGACGAGTGATCGAACGCTATTGTCGCCTGTGTTGGCGAGCATCGTTACGATGTGAAAAATTTCAGGTAAGAATAACCGAGACTGAACACCGCTATCAAATGACAGTGCAACGCAAAACTGCAGAAGCACGCAAATTTCAGCCCAGACTGGGCTATCCTGTAGATATCTTGTTGGTCTCAATGATGAACGATTGAGTGTTTTGCGAAGTCTAGAGAATATCTTTCCTCGAATAGTAACAGTACCGATGCCGATAATGACAGGTGAGATAACTTCCAACGACTCCTCATGAGCCCCATAGCGTAGGGCAGTTTTTATAAGCTCATCAAGGAATATGTCGAGCAGGAGCTCATCACTGGTTATTGATGGTAGTACAAAATGTTGGAGAGGATAAGAAAGGTGCGGATCTAAAACGATAAGATCGATCAGCTTCCTCAAAAGAGTCGCCACCTTTTCTCGCCCCTTTTCACTGTCTTGTTCACTAGTCAAGACATTCGTTCGTAGACCGGTGAGCCACGGTGACATATAAGCTAAGCTGAGAGGCCTTTGTTCTTCAGGAAAGCTCTCCCACCCTACGAAAAATTCGGTCAAGAAATCGGATGTGAGTTGTGGCTGCGTAGTTGCTAAAATATTGCTTATTTCCACTACAAATCGCGTTGGATCAATAGGGATGGAGATGTCTAGTGCGAGATATTAGTATTGATGATCAGCATCATCAATAGGTGCCTCAAAACTTACCTTTCGCACATGATAATCTGGAATCAGCGCTAAACTTGAAGGCTCTGCACAAGGCTGCAAGCAGATTATATGATGCCAATCTTAGAGAACGATCCGAGCTCAATAGGTTAGTAAAGGCAAGGTTGAGTAATGTACCAGGTACGTCTTGAGGACGCATAAGCCTTTCAAAGGGTTTGTATGTACGGTTCTCTTTCCCATGCTTGTTTTTGGCACTGCGAATGGTTTGAAGCACGTCTGCTTTCTTTGGGCTGGTGAAGTACATGACGATTTTCCCTCCATCTGCTCGGAGCCCAAAGGAGGAGTCATCCTCTGATTGAAGTGTTGTCGTTGCTTCTTCTACATCCCCGAGGCGGAAAATATCATTGACAGTAGTGCTGAGGCGGAGGCCAGACAAAACCTCCTGTTTCTTGGTTGTCGTTACTTGGACAAACTGGCTTCCAACCTTGATCACCACTTCTACTTTTCCTTTTGACTTTGAGAGCCTCGTAATGGGCTGGAACATGTAGCGAGTATCGGTAACAACACTGATTGTTTCCTTAGGAAGATGGAGTTGACTGAGGTGGAAATGAGCTTGAAGATCCTGAAGGCTACCTATCAAGTGATATTCCACGTTTCTCGGGTGGAAAGCACTGCTCTCAGATCTTGTGGATACCCGTAACAGGTGTCGGAAGCATCTCCTGGACACGTTTCATTAGCGCCAATGGAAAGATTGAAAACACCTATATAACCAACCTAAAGGCGCTATTCATGTTGTAAACATAAATCCTTGTCAGATTAAGTGTTAATTCCGAAGGAGTAAGAAGATCGAGCATTTTGAAGAAGTCATCTTGGGGGTCGTTCCGTCCATTATAACATGTGGCATCTATGAAAAGCCCGAAGGGTTCATGCCAAAGCCTGCTAGCAATCTGTCAAACTAATTAGTCCCCTATCTCTGATTTATTACCTCAAAGACCACCAGCTAAATGATTCTGCGCCGATTTCCATGCAGCGCACCAGCTTGAGTGTCAAAACTGACGACAATGGAGGAAATCTAAGAACCAACCTTGAGATAACAATAGAGCATAGTGTCATAATCGATATTATCAGCTTCAATATGTCGTAGTATAATGCAAATTATTGAAAGCCCATCCTATAGAACGCTCAGCATTTACTACTTCATATATCTTGAGGGCGGAAGGTGGGCTAAAGGAATTAGAAAAAAAGATCTCACCTTGCTCTCGCCTCCGTCATACACAGCACGAGATGTCAAATAAGACTCTGTGCCACGAAAAGCATTGCGAAGCATGAAGTTCTGGAATCGTGAATACAAAGGCGGACTGTTTGTTGAAATTTGTGGCCGGTTCCATGATATAGCCAAAGGAGGTGGGCCAAGATTTGCAATCAAATTTCGTAGAGGTTCCATGGCCGGTGACCGACCGCGAGGATGCTCCCCAGGAGATCTGACGAACTCTCTCCTGTCCTTGGAGACAAGGATCTGCTGAAGGTGATCCCAATGGTCATAGAGGAATCGGTGCAAGGCCACGCATGACCCGAAATCGATGGCCTTTTTGTTACTACTGATTTCGATCTGACTTGGTGGGATCTTCCCAGCAATTAGTCCGTATCCAGGAAAGAGTTGTCTCATCACTCACAGATATTTCACGCAGAAAGCCCATTACGACATGGATATTTTGGACTAAGAAGAGGTTAAGTGGAAACATGTAAGGCTCCTTTGTTCCAAAAAGAACATTATTAGCCAAATTTTGGATTATTTTGGCTATGAGCAGTAATCCTCGGCGCATTTCCTTTGACGGCGGTGTTGGCACAAGTCCTTCTACTTCGGGGGCAACGATTGCAGGACAGAAAAATCGGAGAAAGATGAAGGCACCAACTGCAGTGTATTTGGCGTTCGGGAAACGGTGCAAAACAGCGTCGGATATCTACTTGAGGTGTGAGGACTATCGATCAAGAACCAAAGGGTATTATCTGAACTCACTATGCTGCATATTTTCCTGAACGAAGGGGGTATATTGGAAGCAGAAGCACATATATCGTCCATGAAAACCTTCGCAACTATCTGCAGCTGAAGAGCATTTTTTTGCAGTTCTTCCTGTGTGCCAACTCTGGTCGGATCAAGCTCCAAATCTAAGTCCTGGGAGGTGAGCATGAGTCGTTCTAGCACCTTGTGAAGAGTTCCTTGTAAATAAGCAAAACCTTTCCACCTAGCGTAGACAGAGAGCATTTTGGTTGCAACGCAATTTCGGCGTAAAATTTCCGTCTCGTTTTCTGATGGGCAGTTAGCTCGGTCCTGTCTCAGAGCTACTAATAATGAAAAGCGATAGGTCTCACCAGTTTGGTCGATTTCTGCCCTGATAAGTGCCTCGAACAGCTCGAATATAAGACCTCGTTGTTCAAATACCGTTAGAAGGCAAATAGTAAGTTCATCAACTTCTGTACTTGGACAGATTGCACTCATTGAGGCAGGGAGCGATACATCTTTTGTAAGTAGCTTCATTCACAGCGTTAGCTCCTGAGAAGGGTTAAGTCAGGCATGAGAAAACAAACCTCTAAAAGTTCCTCATATTTTTTGCTAACAGCTGAGTCTGTCAGATTGCTGAACTCAGTTCCTTGAACTAAGATGTTAAAGAGAACCTTGACAAATGCCGTTCGAATCTCAACATTGTCGTGATACCCGATATTGATTGAATGCTTAAGACCGACATCAATATTTGCGCTGAGGAGGTTAGAGAGAATGGTAATGGCCAAGTCTGAATTGGAGATCACTTCATCTCGGCCAGCTAGGGTTGCAGAGAGCTCCGATCTGCTTATTTCGGCAGACTCATGGTTAAGAAGAGAAAGAAATCGGTTGAAATAGGTGTGGAACATCTGGGACTTCATCTCGCTCATTCCGACATCCGATTGACTGTCAGCGGGCTGCAGAGGTAGACGAAATGTGAGATCTGCGAGAGATCGCAAACAAGCTTTATCAAGATCCTTTTGAACTCTGTTCATATCATCTGGTTTCCCGCCTACACCGGTCTGATCCACATGTGGTGATCGTGGTCGATCTATCCAGCCAATGGTGTACTCAAGGAGCTGATTTCGAATGTGCACGTCATCGCGAAGGTTCAAATGCTCCTTTCTCTTCGTTACTGCTTCACACAATTGACAGACTCTTATCTTGACTCGCAGAGTATTTGCAGTGTCTGCAATCCCGTCGATGAACTTCGCAAAGTTCAATGTCATGAGACCCAAGTGAACTGACGAGGCGGCCCCTAAATCAGCAGGGATTTCTAGTCTTTCGACCAAAGTCTTCAGCAGGGAAGCGGCCTGCTCCGCAAATATGATGTCCGTTTCTTGAGCTTTGTCTGCCGGAGCGAGGACGCCTGCAAAGAGTACTTCTAGCTCTGACTCGAGAGCCTTAAATAGGGCAGGATAGAGAACCGATGACACTTCGCTGGAAAGAATTTCGCGCATAGCTTCACGGACCCTGACGTTCGCACACGCTAGGAGCTGGATAGCTAACTTGAGATAACGTTTGAGAGAGGGCTCCTCAGATTGCTCCGATGAGGACCGATCTATCCACCTTAGATTCTGAAGCGATGGTTCTTCCAAGATAATAGCTTGGTCGGCGGTACAAGCTCCTCCAAGGGATGCGAGGAAGCCTGAAAGATTTCGCCACTCCGACAATAGTCGGTCATCGACAGAATTTGGATGTAATGTAGATACTTTTTGAACCAAATAAATCCAACGATCAAACGCGATTTCCCAAGCGTTTAGTATGCCTAATGTGGGAAACTGTACGCGACGCAGGAAAGTTCGAATTCGTTTTTGAAAGGCGACTAGTCCTGTGAATCGAAAAGCTGGAGAAGCAATCTCACGGAATATATCGCCATTGCGAAGGACTGAGGCTGACGACTTGATAGATTCAGCAAATTCACTGATACAAGAGCATTCTGCCAGAAATAGGCCAATGCAAGACGTCACAAGCTGACAGACATCAATGTCAGCGGAGCAAAGAGATACCAGAAGAACAGTCTCTAATTTGGACGAGGCAGCTACCATGTCTGGAAGCTCATCAGAAAGGCGAGTTAATTCCTGCAGGAAATCAGGATGCGATATTAGTGAGAGTTGCTGTATATTGCATTAATGGACTCTTACCGGTATGTTTTTTAATAAAGTAAGTCGAGCTTTGAGGTAGTCGTGCATTGTTGTTAATTCACATAGCCTAGGATGAACCATTCGTTCACACAACTCCAGCAAAACCTTGGAGCTTGGGGAATATTAGTTCATGTTGCGTACCACAGATTCTTCATCTTACCTTCGAGTCCAGAATGCCTCACGCAGTTCAAGTATATCGGGATGGCTTTGTTCGTTGAAAGACTTGATAGCTTCTGGGTGCTCTGCAAAGAGTCGCTCAGCAACTTCGGTTGCTGTCTGGCAAATGGATTTGTTGGAGGATATTACGGTGAATATAAATGGCCCTAACGTGTCAAGAGTCGGCGTCTGACGATTAAGCTCATTCAATAAAGATGTAGGCAGAGCGCCGAGAAACTTGAGGATGCTGCGCGCCATATTGATGACCTCATTACTGAGATTCGCCGCCGAATCCCATGAGACAGCAACACAAGTCTGAAACCAAATTAGTATACTCAATGATGAGAAACAGAAACAATATGGTGTGGCAAACCTTTAGTTGTGACTGAATAAAAGGAAGAGCCTCGTTGAAGAGCTCGTTATATCTGGAAGAGTCCGATTGATTCGCAAGGTAACAGCATGCTTGGATAACAGCAACTTTGAAACTATGCGGTGACGAAGGCGAGATACAAGTATCAAGGACAGTATCAATGCACACATCCAAGTTTAGATGCGCTAGAGTAATGAAGGCAGCAGTAATCATATTCTGGTCAAACTGGGCAGAAGGTGAATTTGTCGCGGAATGGCGAAATACTGCGTCCCGTACTTCGTCCTGCATATCCATGGCATAACTGAAAAGTGCAGAATCGATTTCTGCACTGAAATGCCGAGCAGCGCGGAGCAGAGAGATGACACAGTATCCAGCTTGCTCATTTCCATTTTTCATGGTTTTACGCAATGCGTCCAGAAATGACACCTTCTTCATGATATTGTTGCTCTTAGCCTCCCTTAAGTTACTAGCAACCTCGAAAACGTCAGGCATAAGGAAAAGAAGGGTTGTTTGGAGAGGAAACAGAAAAGTTTTGCGTCTACCATTGTCAGTCACAGTTTGTGTCATATCAAACAGGGTATCCGCGCCTCCGTCAAGCCGTTTATGGAGAAGATGGAGATGGACAAATTCTTGCGGATATCGATCAATCCATCGAGCTATTAATAAAGGCATGGTAGCAGCGACAGTGTTTTGATATGATTTTCGGAAGTGAAGAAAGCTCGAGCAAATCTCCTGTATGATGAGACCAAGCTTGGAGCCATCAACCCAGAAGGAGGAAAGAAGCCGCATAACAATGAGCGACCCTCTCCCCGACTCTTGGGCGCCCCAAGTCTCCGTAGTAGCGTCCACTGCTGCAGCAACGCGGACATTGTATATGACCTCTCTAAGGTAGCTAAACGAATCTGACCAGCTGGACGCTGTGACATATCCCACAAGTATCTTGACGGGTGTTTCGATTTGATCAAAATATGAAGAAAGGTGGCGCTCAGCATCGGAATCGTCGTGGTATGCATCTTGCTGCGGCTCCATGGGTGAGGATGTCACACTTGCGCCGCCTCCAGTACCCTGATCCAAAAGTACTTGTGCTGATAACATGTAATTGTCGGATATAGGCTCCAGCAAATCCTTGAGAGCGTCAAAGATTCGGCCAACAAGTCGCTCACCCAGGGTAGTGGATGGCAAAGGTGTGTCCTTATCGTGTGAATTGGGCTGCGCAGTCCAATTAGCAGAGCAGCAATCTGCTGCCAGGCTCAGCACAAAGAGCTCCGACGACAAGACATGGCTGGGATGATCTGAGATGGTACTATAGGGGCGCGCCAGGTCTTCGAGTAATCCCACAAGCGATTCCAATATGATGTCAATTGAAGATTTGCTCAGATCGACAAGTGTCGATCTCGTTATATGTAGCACTTCATCTTCAAGGGGACTTTGGTTGCTCGTTCCGGTGAGGTGCGGTAGCTGCAATGTGAGGATTGTTATCCATTAGCTGAGTGTCCCTAGAGTTCAAATATGCCCGATTGACGCGGATTATTGCTTACCCTGCTGGACAATCGTTCGACCAAGCAGGCCACCAAACTTGAATCTCCAGACATGACGGCGATCTGGAGATGTCGGAACGAGCTCGTTGGGAGTGGATGAGGCCATCATCGAATCCCAGGGCCTGGAAGTATAGCGCGGGGTACATTCTAGCATGTAGCGCGACCCCTGGATCGGAGTCCCCTCCAAGGTACTCAGGACGCCAATCGAGATGCTGGCACAGGTACTTTCTTGTACCTCGGCGCGCAACGGTACAGCGGAGCTATCAAAGGGCCCCCTGAAGAGAAACGCCCTTGAGAAAGACGGCATGCCTTTGATAAATATGTATACAACTGTTGCACAGATTCAGCGCATTTTTCGATTCTTGCACCAGTAGTTTTCACAAAGGAAGCTCAAGCCTACTAGAGAGATGAGGACGGAAGCTCTTGAGGTTGATCATTAAACTCAAATCATAGGCAGATCTGGACCATGCCTTTCATAATTAGTACCGGAACAGCTAGAGTGCCTCTTCAGGTACCTACCGGGTACGAAAGTAACACATTAAGAGCTCCAGCCAGTACTTATACTAAGCTGCTTTCTGTAGCTTCCAAGTCTGTCACTGCGACACTACAGCTGACACACTTCGCGACGTAGTGCAGATAGCATCCAGTCTTTCATCTTCGCCACAGGTCCTGTTTGCACCTACCAATCACGCTCTTCCCATAGTTGAGAACAGCCAAAACTTGTTTTTACTGGAGCCGCTATGCAACAATGCCTCGTAGGCACGGTGCTTTAGACGACTATACGTCTGCTGTGCCTCAAGTTTGTGTCCCTGTGTTGTGCGCTCCTCATGGTCCAGCCTAATCAAGTCTCAGATCATCTTGTCAACTTCCGATTCCGACTATCTTGATCACCTCATACCAGTTCTTAAAGATGCGACCAACTCACGACGGACGCCGGCTCTGTTGCAGTCTTTATCTCGTTACTCCGAGGACCGCGAAGCCGACATTGAACGAATCGGACTGACCAAGCACGAAGAGTTTCTCGATTCGGTCCACAGACTACAAGAAGTCCGTGAAGGGACCGTTGCCCTTACCACTGAGATTCTCAAGCTAAACCAGTCGATTCAAGCAAGCACCGAGAAGCTTGCTGATCAAAAGGGTGCCCTTGTCAACACAAAAGCTGTGCGCCAGAATATTGCTGACGCGGCGGATGCCCTTCGAGAATCCCTTACGGTGCTCCATGCCGTGAACCACTCTCACGAGCTTGTACGACGTAAAAAATACTATTCTGCCCTAAAGTCGCTGGAGGATTTGCAGAATGAGCACCTTGTCCCAATCCTCCAGAATCGCTATGCGACCCAGCATCGTCTAGCAGATGCAATTCAGAAGTCTCTTCCTGCTTCTCGAAGGGCAATTTCCGAAGCGGTCATGTCTGACTTGAACACTTGGCTTTTTCGAATTCGCGAGACCTCACAATTCCTGGGCGAGGTTGCGTTCTATCATACGGAAATGCGACGGAACAGGCAAAGAGCGCGAATAGAAAACGAGAAGTTCTTGGAAAATTTCAAGTTGAACTCGTCCATTGAGCTGATTTCAGACGAGAATGAAGAATTTGATGTTCTCGACAACGAAGAGCTCCAAGTTGATTTTACACCGCTATTTGAAGCTCTGCATATCCATGACGCCCTTGGACATAGCGACCGATTTCGCTCGGAATATGCCTCTACCCGACGTCAGCAAAAGGATCTCCTGGTGCCAACTACGATTGATTTACTGGCTGAGGATGGATCGTCTCTTAGCAGCCTTCTTGAAGGAATTGCAGGATTCGCAATTATAGAAAGGGCAACAATGCAACGAGTCCCCTATCTACGATCCGTGGTTGATGTGAGTATTTACGTACCTAGAATTCTCGAGTCCTCAGTAAGTTCTAACGCTGTACTACAGGTAGAAGAGTTGTGGGATTCGATGTGCACCGCAGCTATAACCCTTACAACGAAGTCCCTAACAAATATCGATAATGCTGAAGTTCTACTTAAAATTAAAAGCGTCATTGCATTGTTCATTCAGACTATGGAAGTAAGCATGCAGCCCTGTGAACCATTACTGTTATACTTTTCTGACAAGTACTCATTATGTCTAGGGCTGGGGATATTCCGTATCTGCTCTGGATAATTTCCTTCTGCAGCTCTTCGACAAATATGCCCAGCTGTTGAAGCGTCGATTTAGCGAAGACTTTCAAGAGGTTGGTAGTACAACATATTACACTTTTCATAAGACTATTTACTCATGAACAATACTTGGCAGATCGTTTCAACGGATGACTATATGCCAATGGCTATTAACTCACTCAGCGACTATGAGAAAGTGATAAACGTCAGCTGGTTCACGCCAGATCGACCTACAGAAGAGCTTACGTGCGCTTATTAGATTTCTAAAACGTGCAGTAGATGCTAATCATGATGATAGGTTTCCATGCGTGTTACCGTTTTCTCAAATGTACCCACTCTGCTGTATCGATATTCGAAACTTTTTGAACCAGTTCTATTTTTTTCTCGATGATCACTTCCAACACTCAGACATCATTGATGAGACACTGCGAAAGGTTTTCACTCGCGCCTGTCCCCATCCATTCATGCGGCAGCATAGTTAACTAACCAACAATACAGTCCCTAGACGAGCTTCTCAGCGAGAAAGTCTGCAAATCTCTCGTCGAGCGTCTTAGCTCTCAATATTTGGGTCAAATAGTGCAGATTCTCATAAATTTGGAGCACTTTGAAATAGCCTGTCGAGAGCTAGAGCAGCTGTTGATAAGAGCAAGGTCGTCCACTTCAGCGGGCGGTCCTTTGAGGCTGAACGCCACGGAAGAGTTTCGCAACAATAAGAAGACTGCCGAAAAGAGGATATTTGAGCTGGTCAACTCCAAAATTGATGATCTTGTTGACACTGCAGAATACGACTGGTATGGTCTTTTGATCAAGAAGTCATCACAGGTGCTAATCAAGAAATTTGTAGGTTGGCGAGCGGCGTGCCGACAGAGCCAAGCAATTACATGCAAACACTCACTCGGTATCTGTCCAATATTATGAATTCGACGCTTCTGGGGTTGCCCAGAGAAATCAAAGAGTTGATTTATTTTGATGCTCTAAGTCATGCAGCTGAAAAAGTCCTGGTATGCTGCCCCCTGTATCTAAACCATTCGGTCCAATCAATGCATATTAACCAGCCTGCAAGGCTCTCCCTCTTTCACCCGAAGTTCGACACATCAATGGGTATGGCGTCTTAGCGCTGGCACAAGACGTCAACTATCTTACAGAGTTTGTTGGGAGCCTCGAAAACGGACAGATGCTACGTGAAAATCTTGACGAACTTCAGCAGACTGTGAATCTGATGCAGTCTGATAATCATGAAGAATTTTATGATATTTCAATCCGCAACAAGAAATATGGCCGAGTTGACGTTCTCAATGGGCCGATGCTACTTGAGAAGTATGTCATCACCGAAACACCTGGAAATAAACAAAACAACAAAAGACCCTTAAAAGACAAGAGCTAACATAGTGTAGGCTTACCCCTACCGCGCAGCCTTCGGGGAGAGCTGCGCCGCTTTCCAACCTGTCTCGCTTCGCCATCATGAAATGAAGCAAAATGATGTCCAGATGCCTCTCTAAACTACAAGATATGCTTGTTGTTTTGCACATCTGGAGACTCTTTCGCATTAGCAGCTACCCACATAGCCACTTTAAGGCTGCGGTTTTAATATGCCACGACAGAAATTGAAAGAGCGCTTGTCGTCATGTAGGCGTTTTATCAACTACCATTCCTTGTCTTCCTTAGAGCGAGATCTCTATTCAAACTCTTCAGACGGCATAGGTGCCTGCCAATGATTAGCAGAGCAATGCTATGGCGGGAAATTACTTACCTGTTGTGGCTGCATTGCCGAGTATTGTTGATACATGCCCTCCATCTCACTATACATGGCCGCTTGTGCTTGGGGTTGTCCATAAGGGGCGGGAGGGGCCTGGCCGGGATACATATTAGGAGCCTGTCTGTAGTCCTGCTCAGAAGCAAGCGCATGTCCGCCCATATAATCTGCAGTGGCCATCGGGTGAGACGACGGATGACCAGCCGACTGGGCCATGCCGGCGTGCTGCCCCGGCATTGGCGCCTGACCTGCCCCTGGAACTGGTTGCGCGGCGGAGGGCTGTGTGGTAGTTCGTTTAGCGTGTGCTGTAGCTTCCTCTCTGGGGACAATATCGATCAAGAAATCAAACATGTCCGACTTAGCAAGTGCAGATGCAATATCGGACCGCTGCAAGGTTCGCCTCTTGTTCTCCTCAGCATGAATCCAAGCTCGCATCGTAAGTTCCGTGATAAAGATGTCACAGCCCTTGGCAAACAGAATTGGTGCTTCCGCCGATATCATCTTGACTTCTGGGTCGGCCTTCATGACTTTCTTGATACGAGCGAGGGGCAGCTGATGGATTTTGTAATCATGAGTGTCACTCTCCAGATGGCTGATTGTTTGTTGCCAGTAAGTCGTTAATATATCCTTATACTGTCCTGTGAGGCCCTGATGAACCTATGGAACGACAGCAAGTTAGCAAGTGGAAGCGCAGAGTTGTAACCAAGGACGACCAACGTTAGCCCACGGTCCGGTGTAGAGCTCCGCCGGCGCAAAGCCCTGCGAGGCAAGCTATATCCTTCGTTAGCACAAAAGAAAGGCTCGGCCGAACAGTTATCGAAATATACGAACTGCAGCACAGGCACCTAAGCAGGCGTATTAGTCTTCCCGTAGAGGACCTCCAGCTAAAGAAGAAAAACTAACCATAATGTCCGCCTTGTGAGGGATCGTAGACCGGTGTTGGTCGGTTATGTGAAGGATGTGTTGGTGCGGATTGATTCTGCGATTCCATTGTCTAAGCTGAATGGTTGACAAGCAGTGGTGGTGATAGTGGTGGTGATGCAAGGTAAACTACTAATAAATAAGGACCCGTCAGCTCTCACGAATCATAGGTGCCATATACTATATGGACGTGGGCATATACATCCGTACCGGTGATTCCTAGTGGATTTTGGTTGAATGGCTTTGAGGGAGAAGAAAAATACAGTCGGGTATCGTAAGAGCGCGTATCAGTGTAACTGGAGTCGAAGCGCAGCTATCGCGTTGTTGATTTTGGGCTGCCTTAGGCGATGTTGTCAGAGGTGCTTCCCACCTGCGCAGCCTATTTTCCTGAGTAGCCAATCATTGGCCTGAACTGGCAAGCTCGTTTTCTTCATATCCATTAACTGCATAACTAGGAATATTGCAATTCCGCATTACATAATGCGACGGAGGTGGGGGCAGAAAAATTCTTGTAATGGAATATCCACTTCTTTGCATACGAGCGCCAAAGTTCTATACTACAAAAAGACCATTTCCTGAAAATTTTACAACAGATCTTCTCACAAGGCGGCTTTGATCTTCTCTCCTCAAGTCATATGATGGCTGATTTTGCCGACAATGACGTGCAGAAGCTTCTCCAGCAAGCCGAGGAGCGCCTCAGTGGCGGCCGTATAGCTGCAAAGCAACCATCGACAGCTTCGACAGCGTCCAAGCCAGTAGGAGAGGATGTAAAGGCTTTACCTCCTAAGCAGGAGAAGACAGAAGTCCGCGTGCCGCGTCCCCAGGTAGCAGCATCAGAGCAGCGGAAGGGTAAGGTAAGAACCAGCACTCTTCTTCATCTCTCCTCTTCTTTCTTTTTTCACCCTCTCTCTCTTTGGGAGGATAGCTGGTATAAAGATGAAAGCTAGCCGCAAGGCACAATGACACGGGACAACGTCCGTCTTGGATCATCGGCCCGTGGCTCCTGATTGCTATTTATCATCATAGTTACTCTGAATACCAAGCGACTCAGCCTCAGCTTATTCACTCACTGCAAATGGCTTACACCAGCCTCTTCAAGTGCTAGTTGACTTATCGCTAACTCGTAACAGAACACAGCAGGGCCCGAGTGGTTTGACCTCCCCAAAACCAACCTGACGCCAGAGTTCAAGAGAGATTGGCAACTGTTGCGCATGCGAAATGTTCTAGACCCTAAGCACCAGAGAAAAACCCTGCGATCTACTGCCCCCGAGTATTCCCAGGTGGGCAGAATCATTGCCAGTCCAACCGATCCATATAGCGCGAGACTGGGGAGCCGAGAGAGGAAGAGCACGCTATTAGAAAGTATCATGTCCGCACATAATGACACAAAGCTCGCGTCCAAATATTCTTCTATCCAAGAGATGAAGAGAGAAGGACGAAAGGCATTCTATAAATCAGTAGTTGCCAAACGACGGAGAAGAAATTGAGACCAACACCTAATTATGAAACGATACCCGGACAACGATCCAGTGCCAATAGTGTAGTAAAATATCATGCTATAAGCACGCGGAGTCCAAAGAATAAATTTAAAAGTTTGCTAAATGTTATGACGATGCGCATTCTCAAATCTCAAATTTTGATTGTACATGTAACATATATATAGTGTTGTTTTTAAATTCCATTGCGATAACATACTCTTGGTCTCATGATCCTGCTTCGTAGCATATAAGTCATGATAATAATAACTACTTAATATAAAAATAGTCAATAGCCAGCGCTTATGCTGTCATACTGTATTATACCAAAATTGACATTAACCTATCCGGCCTTCCGCCTTGGCCTCTATCACTTTTGTCAGAATCATGTCTCGACTGGTCGGGGAATGTGTTGAATCTGATGGCATCAGAAATAAATCAGTACTCACCTTTGACTTGCTCAAAAACTTTTAGCATCTTGCGCCGTGCTCCGAGAGCATTAACCCCACGATCCTCCAAAGCCTTATCATCTAATTCGATCAGGTCTGTCCAGTTCATATCTTTCAGATTGTCTGTGTACTTGTGTAGTCGTAAACTGCGAAGCCAGCTAGGGATATCTTGAAGAAGAGTAGGATCTGTCGGGTCTTCAGGGGGCTTTGAGCTTCCCCTTCTTCCTCTCGGTGAACGTCCTCGAACCATGTCAGAATGGTCTGAAAGGTAACCTTCATGGGTGTTTATTCCTAGTTGACCCAAGCCGACAGGCGACATTCCACCAGTCATCAATCCAGAACCGTCATATGCGCTAAGAAAGCCGTTGTGCTGAGGGGAAGTAAAATGTGACATGGGCCCCATGCCGGACTGCATGGGTAAGCCTGGAGAGCTCGGACGTGATCGCTGTCCTCCAAGACTGAGGCCTTGCTGTGCTTGAAGAGCCATCAGCTGATCGCGATTCAGAATTTGCCCGTGTTCATTGATCATGACGACATTGGCGTTAGGAATATTGACATGTGAGGGAGTAGGAGGCATCTGGTTGTGTGCATTCCCTGGAGCATCGTTGGACCTGGCTCTTCGATATTTGCGAACGTCGTCCAAAGCGAAGCGGTTATTGACTGTAGAGAGCGCTGCGAGCTTCATTGCAGTCGCGTTGGCTACCATGTCAGCCTGGTTACCGCTGGAGTTTGTATTAAATGTTGGTGCCATCGGTGTATTGACCATGGAAGCCCAGTTGCCGCTGCTGTTCGCATATGGAGACAAGAGGGGCAGCTCGGGCGCATTTTTGTCACGAGTCAAAGTGGTTGTTTGAAGGGTAGAATTACTCGACAACTGTGGCCTTGGTGACCTCAGCCCTCCTCCGGATGCTGGAGGCTGTACAAACTGGCCCATTGGGGTTTGAGACGAGCCCGCCTTCGAAGATGCTGCGGGGTCTCCGCCGCTGCCCCATGGCGATGCTGACGAGGCAACATTGCCATCCCTGGAATCCGGAGTGGCAGCCGGGATACTGGATCCCGTCATCGCGGCCCGGGGATCGATGGCAACGCTGTTACGATTCGATGAAGGCGGGTTTCCCGTTTGCTGGGTAAACTTTGCTTTTTCTGTTGCAATAGCCGCTGCGGCATCCGGGAACATGGCATTGATCGTAGAAGCATCGAGGCCAGAGTGCCGCTTCGACGATGAAATAGCTGAGTTGCGAGCGAACGAGTTTCGGGCAGAATCAACATTAAGCTTATTCATGGCATCGCTAAGTCGACTAGACATCGGGTCTTTAAAAGGAAGAAAGAAAAGTTAGCTTGCAAATGCGCGAGTAAATTCCGTATGCGAAACCTACCTTTGTCAAAAGTCGCAGGGGACAGGACACCAGACATCGGGTGGTTCTTGCCCATCTGCTGAAGAACTTGAATGAAGAAGCGGATTTGGACCTGGGTTGTCTGCTGTAGCAATGCATACAGAGCTGCCGTGCGCTCAGCCTCACTAAGGACGCGAAACCACTGCTCAATAGCGCTCAGTTCATCCTTGAAATCCTGATCGAGCGTGGCAGCAGCCATTTCTTCCAGCGTCGTCTCATATTGATCAATATCCGCAATCCACTGTTGGGCGATCTTGTCCTGAGAATCAATGTCAAGGCCCCCAGGGCCGTGGCCACCTTGTTGTGGCTGACCATAGAAATCGGATGACGGCCTGATGCGGCTAGACGGCGATGTCCCTGATATTGCCGCCATGTCGGCAGAGGCGCGCAGCGAGCTGCCAGAGCCAACTGCTCGAGAAGAAGGTGGTCTTAGAGAGGGCGCGGCATTGACTTCAGGGGTGCTATTGCGATTGCCGGCGACGTGGCTCCCAGACATATTGAGCATTCTTCGGCTGCGTCAAAATGGGGTGAAGGAAGGATAGTGAAAAAGAGAAGAGGGGCTAAGGACGGAAGAACAGTTGGCGAATTCCTGCAGTATCCAGCTGGGCAGACGGTTTGACAAGACACGCAAACCGCAACGATGCAAATTATGGCGAGTTACAACATATTCCTATAGCGAACTAGTCGCGAGTTAGCATACGGGCCACGCTTTTTTTCCGTAGCTGACCGAGCCAGAGTCGTTTCCAGCAAGGCAAACTGGAAGCCGGCAAGGCTCACCAGAGGGAGACGCACTAGTTGTTAACCAAGATGGGGTGTCTGCTTCCAGGCAGGCAACGCAATTCAATCCAGCTACCAATCAGCTGGCCGTGAAAGATTGTGTCAGAAGCGCGGCTGAGGAAGAAGGACCTATTAAGAAGAGAAACCAAGGCGGCTGGCTAAGGGATGCCAGGAGTAAAGATTGAATCGAAACGCCTTATCAAGCGTAGCATAGGACTGCCAACTGCGCCTAGCGCTACTCACACAAGCGTTAGGCGCCGTTGCACTTCTAACAAAAAAAAACTATAGCAGAGTTTCAGGTGGCATGAAAAATCAAACGTTATTTAGTTAGGTAATTTTTTTAGGCTACACATAATAATAACAGCAGAAGGATATTATAATATATGGCTTATTGAATAAAATAATACTGTATATAATTAATATATTCTTAAAATTACAAAAAGTAGTATATACCAATATTTAAATATATACACGTATATATGTATAATACTTTAATATATTATTGATAATATTCCATTTTTAATATGCATTTATCACTTATATTTACGTATTACGTAATGTAGAGGCCTTTGGTTGATTTCACATTAGAGATGCTAGTGGCGGTAATCTGGGGGAACTTGGGTAGTTTCCCGGCCTAAGAATAGGCACGCCTCGCTTACACGCGCAAAGTCCCCTCTTCGCACACACTAGGGCTGGTACCACCCACTCGTCATTTTCCGCACGATCTGAATCTTGACTTGGAAAAATCTCACCGGACAGCACAGTCAACCACAGCAACAATGGCCAGTGAGTTTCGTCCCACGAAATCGATTCCCGTGTATCAGTCGCTAATATTCGAGTAATTAGAGTCAAAGAACTCGTCCCAGCACAACCAGTCGCGCAAGGCGCACCGTAACGGGTTTGTCACGTCTTGGGAAATTTACAGAGTCGCCCATGTCTAACTCCTTCCAGCATCAAGAAGCCCAAGACTTCGAGATACCCTTCCCTCAAGGGAACCGACCCCAAGTTCCGCCGAAACCACAGACATGCTCTTCACGGCACCATGAAGGCTCTGGTACGATTTCATCTTCACACATTCGAAACCGGAAAACCAAGCAGTCAACTAACTTGATGAACAGAAGGAGCTCAAGGAGGGCAAGCGGGAGACAGCATGAACGCATTCCGATTTAGCAGGTGGTGAAAAAAGGGGATCTTTGCAAAGTTTCAGGCCAATGGCCGCAGCTTAAACCATTAGACGCGATTTGCGCAGGAATTGATACCTCACCAGCTAATAGGAAATGCATCACTATAATGCTGAGATATCGATTGGGTTCCATCTCAATATGAGTTCCAGGTAGACAATTGGTTGTCTAAATTATGGCACTGCTGTGTACACTCTTACCGGTCCATTATTCTTTTGGTAGCAAACAGTGATTTCTTGTGATTGATGCTACCGCGCTGCTGTTGACGTGAAGATCCTACGGGTTGCAACTGATGGGCGATCAGATCTACTGCCCACTTGTCTTTCCTGCCCACAAATGGCCAAAGACCACACGAAAAAAAAAAAAAAAAAAAAAAAAAAAGAGAGGATATTTCGTCGCAATCAATTCTGAAACGCTGTGCCGTTGGTAGCTATCAACATTACAGCTTCAAATTTTTTACCAGTAGTTCATGTGCTAGGCTCTTATGGTTGGTTGATAGCAAGGATATGGTTTCGTTGACGAAGATGATATCCTTTAAGAGCTTCTTTCCACCTGCCAATTTGTTTGCTTCCAATGCTTTTGTGTAATACTGCAAGCTGAGGTATCCAATACCGAGCAGTTGAAAGAGCCTTCCCACATTGTAATATCTCTCAGCTTGGAGTTGTGGCTCGTCTCCCCCTGATTGTACATAGCGGCTTATGAAAGCTTGTCCTTGTAGGAGCAGGTATTGTCGGTTGGTCGATTGCCGCTTAAGGCCATAGTGGACATATGCAAGGCCCAGACTCAAGTTGACCATGGCATTCTCATGGTCAAGTGACCACGCACGCAGGAAATATCCTAATTCTCAGCTGTTAACCTCATGCTGCTGCTAACGTGGGGATTGAGTGCTTCAAAATTTACCTATCGCATATGTGTAGCTCGTGGAAGTGAAGAGAATATGGCCGTAAAGCATCAAGAGACATATGTCCATGTTCAGTTTCGCGGCGGTCGCTGCATCTTGGCCGAGATCATTCTTCCCGGCAATCTTCATTGTAGCTTCGTAGCTCATATCAATCGCTTTAATCTGTCTCAGGATGAATTTTTGGGCTGGTCCTGAAGTGTACCACGAAACAGGCGACTGGCATAACTTCGAGAGCAACGCAAACATTCGAGAAGAGTCGGATATTCCGCCATCTCTCATCAAGTGACGAGCCACTGTAATACACTTTTCTTCATCATTTGTATTAATGGCGCACACTAATCCAGTTAGTACGACCTCAGCGCGGCGGAAGATTAAACTACCAGATACATACCACTCCAGGCCATATGAATGGCGAAATTGTGTTGAGGCGACTGAAATACGGTCGAGTCCCTTGCCGACTCGCATACCTGATATGCTTCTTCGCGGCGATGCGCAAGAGACAAGCCAATGGCATAATCGAGAAACAAGTCGAGCCAGTCATCGAACGATATTCCTTGATGGTTATCGAATGCTGGCCCAGGTAAAGAGTCTCCTTGAGGTGCAAGAGCTATCAATTGATAAGTCGTCAGTAACAGCTAGCAATGGAATAATCGCAAGTAGCTCCGGCAAAATGGGTGGCGGCAGAGGCACCTACATCGTGTGAGACGCTCAAACATTTGTGATAGTTCGGTATTCCCCTCCTCGTTCGCGAATTGTTCCAGTAGCTCCTTCTTCCCAAGGAAATGAAGATATTTATCCCAGGTATAGAATCTCTTGAGGGATCGAAAATCGTCAACAAGTTCCTTGCAAGATTCCATCCAGACTGGGATGAGATCATTGGAGCCAGACTTGATCTGCTGTTTAAGGCCACGAACTAGCTCGTACTGCCGGGATAGTTTAATGGCACGCGAACGTTCGTCTTGACGGCGCTTGTCCGGGTTTGCAAATCGTTTTGCACGGTATCTCCTGGGTAAGATACGGGCCGCTTGGGTGGACTTTGGTTTGGCCTGTCTAGGTCCCACCCGTGACTGAGGAGGTGCCATGCCTCGTATACCACGATCTGCCATCATTGTTGAAAATGTATGGAGTTGCTCCTTTGTAGAAGACTCGCTAAGGGGTTGTCCTTGGGCTTCCTTGAGCGCCATTGCCTCCGCAGCGAGAATGAGGGCTTCTTCATCTTCTTTAGCTTTCTCGTACATGTTTGCCAATTCGATACGGGCGTCGATGTTGTACTCTTCGGCATCAATGGCCGCGTGGAAACACTCCTCTGCGGTAGATTGTTGTCCGGTAGCTAAATAGCATCGCCCTAGTTGAACCAAGAGTGTGGCATCCGCTTCTTCAGTCGAAGCTCGAAGTAACTCGAGATATCGGATGGCTCTCTGTGGCTGGCCATACTTGGCGATCTCGCTTGCAAGGTCATATGAAATGAAAGGAAATTCTGTGATGAAGTCGAATGTACGCGGATTATCTGGATCCAACCAAGTCAAATGTCTCTGTCAATGTTACAGGTTAGGTCATGGATACTACGCGTATGGGACCCTGGTTTCTGGGAAGGCAATTGCTTACAAAAGCTTCTTCTTCTTCTCCTAGTCTGAGCCTATACATTGCCAGTCGAGCTCGGAAATCCAGGGGTAGGGAGGGACCGTAGAGCTCCGGGTCAAACATTGAATCATGGAAATGAGGCACATGACTTCTACGCTCGTCATTCTCGTCCCATTCGCAGTCGTCGACCTGCCATTGATCCCAGTATTGCTCCTGGACACGGCCTACGAGCCATCTAGACAATGCTTTGAGTTCGTAAATGGCTTCAGCATATCCACCGGTTGATGCGATAAGCTCAACATAGATTCCTATATCATGCCACGGAGCGCTGGAGCCATGAAGCGGCGTGTTCTCAATTTCATAGTCAAAATAACGTCGATATGCCACGATAGCGGAGGGAACGGCGGCCTCAGTATTCTTATTGTCAATGCAAGCTTCTGCCAGCTTCCGTACGATCTCGAGATCATACGGATGATGTTTGAGGACAATGTTATACTCTGATATCGCAGCAGCTAGATGACCCTGTTGGTGACAAACGGTAGCTTTGCCAAGTCTAGCAGCTAGATTCGTGGGGTCTGCTCTGAGGGCAGCAGAGTAGCACAATCGTGCTGTCTGCAGATTACTCGCCTCATCTTCAGATACGATGTTGAGCGCAAAAGATGCACAGTCAAGCCACGCAGCAACATCCTTGGGTCGAAGATGAGCAGCATATACCATGGCAGATAACGCCCTGGCATGCTCTCCCTGCTCGCGGAAGATGGACGATAACGCCGTCCATGCTTGGTGTGTTTCAGCATTGATTCTAATTACTTCTGAGACCAGGTCCAAGGCCTTTGAGTAATCTCCAAGGAGAAACGCCTGGTTAACTTTGGCCAGCCTAGCCGTGATGTCTCCTCGAGGTTTGGCAGCCTTGCGAGGCCCCCGAGCTCCTCGAGATCCTCGCCCTCTGGCCACTCCACGCCCTGGAAAAGGTGGTTCTAGCCGTCCTTGGTGAGAATTCAAGAATTCTCTTACTGACTGGTCAAATTTAGCGATATCATCCTGGAGCTCCTCTAGATCGGAATCAGAATCGGATGGATTGCCCCTAGACACTAGCCTTTAGCGACTTCAACCTTGATGACGTCTCAAGCACACTCACCCCGCGGCCGATTCGTCCAAGCCATGACTGCTTGACATGGTTATTGAGACTACGGATCAACCATGCTTAGTGGCGATGATGAATGAATGAGTTGTATGGAAGGGCTGTATGAATGAAATAATAAAGCTGCTGCAAGAATGATCCATTGCCTTTTTTGGCTTAGCTGCATTGCTAGTGCATTTCCATTTGCAGATTCATCCCACCTCAATTGGCTGGATTGAATGTAGCAGAATCTTTCTGTCGCTGCATCCGCTAACCTCCAAACTCGCCGTTTGACGTAGCCGAGAGAGACATTTGGATATGCTCAGACAGAGCTCACAGCGCCTATCGCAGCTCCAGGTACAATAAAAAAAACCCCTTTGGGATTTGAAGGAAGCGAGTCTAATTCTAGCATGGTAGGCCTCTGTGCCGTGGATTGCCAAGAAGACCCCGGCATTCGGGTGAGTGCTTGAGAAAAAGGCAACGTACAAAATAATATAACATTCTGACAATCTCAGGTGTTTGTCCAACGAACCCAGCTCGAGAAAATACTCTGTCCCGGCCAAAAAGGATGGTGACAAAGAACCAAGTCTACGAAATCCTCGATCCCTCCAAGCAATCCACCTCAAGCCATTGAAACGCGAGGCTCAATTCGGCATTCCCTCGTGCGACCTGCAGCTGCGATCATTCAGCTTGCAGCCACTCCAATTCTTCTCAGACTTTGCGTTACGAGCGGCATATTTCTTAGGATTGCCCGCTTCTGGCCCAATAACGCTTCCGCGAATCACAGAGCGATGGACTGTTCCTAGGAGTCACTTCATCTTCAAAAAATCCCAAGAGAACTTTGAACGTGTGACACTGAGGCGCATGATTCAAATCAAAGATGGCAACCCTGAAACAATTCAGCTCTGGCTCGCTTACTTGCGCAAACACCAGTTCTATGGAGTTGGTATGAAGGCAAATATGTGGGAGTTCGGCACAACGGAGATGTCCAAGTCGCTGGAGGAAATCGAAGCGAAATCACTAGAGTCAGCGGCTCCTTGGTCGCATCTTGGGCAGACGAAAAGTATCGGCGACTCTGACAAAGTGGTGGCCGACATTCTGAACTCTCGACGAGTTAAGAAAGCCGCAGACTACAACTACCCCATCCACGAGATATCATAGAAACAATATACCCTTTTAGAATCAACTTACGCGAGTTTATGACAAAGGAGATCATTTGGGAGTCGCTCGCTTTACGTTGGTAGGATGGGGGAAAAAAAAAGCATCTGTATTATTATGTTATTAAAGTATGTATATCTACAGCGTTTGGGAAAATACAACCATAAAATATTAAACGGGAAAACCCGAGTGAATAAAATATAAATGAAGCATCCATATATTATTAATGTCATAACTCTCGTATGAACGGTTTTATGATATCTACCTAGGTACCTCATTAGATACGTAGAATTCTAGAGGCATGTGCATTGTGGGGTATTAAGAACGGTCTTATCGATATGCCAATACTCCAAAAGCTGCCAGGCTATTTGCAAGTTAGGTACGCAATAATTTCACCTCGGCCTATGAGATAGCCCAAATACACACAACAGGGCGAGTTGATACCATATCGCTTCTCACAATGCTGCTCTCTCGCATATCACGGCCAATGCCGCTGCATTCGAAACTTATCACAAGGCCAATGGTTCTATGTAGGCGATGCATCTGGTCGGCAACATCAGTGAGTTCTGGAAACCATCAGCTGAGAAGGGATCTGTAAGACACTCCAGTTTATCACGTATTGCATCAAGCGGAAGAGCGGCGAAAGCTTTTCTGCCCAATCATCTAGTCCCCTCCAATTGGAATTCCACGTAGCTTATATCATATTAACATATTTATCGTAGCACATCTGTGCCGCTCACCTCTCTGTTTGCAAGACGATTCAGCCACCAAGCAGTTAAGCAGGCGGATAAACATGTAGCGGAGAAGCCCAGCACAAGCCCGACGATTCACGAGGATATCTATACGATACCAAATTTCCTTACCGTGACACGAATTGTTGCGAGTCCGGTCATTGGATATCTCATACTGCAGGATGCGCATACTTGGGCCGTCGGTTTGCTGGCCTACGCTGGCTTCACAGATCTGATAGACGGATGGATAGCGAGGAGATGGAATCGCAGAACAGTCGTGGGGACAATCATCGATCCAATGGCGGATAAAATCCTCATGACTGTATTGACAGTATGCCTAGCCATCAAGGGAGCGTTGCCAAGTAAGTGGAAAGCTATTCTCAACCCTGCAACAAATGGCTGTGAAACTGACTTTGATCAGTCTGGGTTGCAAGCATTATCCTAGGCAGAGATGTCGGACTGGCTATTTCAGCCATTTACTATCGCTGGATATCGCTGCCACCACCCAAAACGTTCAGAAGATACTGGGACTTCTCACTGCCTTCGGCCGAGGTCCGGCCTACAACAATCAGCAAATATAATACCTTCCTTCAGTTGGCCCTGGTCGGTCTAACGACTGCAGCACCGCTCATAAGTGTTGACCTGGCACCGACGCTGACCATTATGCAGTATGTTCTCGGCTACTGATGGCTACCCAGCCTTCCACCCCCCCTCCAATTCTTGTTGTTTTTGGCATACTAATTACCTATCGCAGATATGTGGTGGCTACCACTACCATATGGAGTGGAGCGAGTTATGTATTCTCAAAAGATGCGATCAAGATACTGAATAAGCCATAATTCAAGCGCATGACATTATCAATATGTAACAGAAGAAAAAAAACTTGTAATATAGATTTCATAGGAGAACAATGGGGTTAGAGGGAAGAATCCAATTAAGCCAGGCTGCATTATGCTTATTATATACGGAGTAACTGTATTAAAAAAAGACGAGTGCATCATCCCAATAACCATGTTTGTGAAGCTACCGCCTATCACGTGGCAACGCGCCTTCAAGTGGGTCCATCAATTCCGCTTCTATCGTTTGTAGCTATGGAGCGTGTGCTCTCACTCTCAGACAAGCTACCAGTGCTAGGCGTTCACTTATTACTAACATCTTGGGCAGAGGTAGCGTGAAAGCTCCTACACCAAGCAATCGCTCACGGCGCTTCTTCATTTGAACGGCAAGAGAGGCTTCGCGTGATATTTCAGGGCAAAATGAAGTTTAAAATAGAGTATGTTTTTCTTTCTGTGTTGCACGGCTTGTTCAAATGGGCTTATGCGTCCTCAGCGATCTTCCTGTGCTATTTCCTTACCCAAGGATATATCCTGGTATGTGCCCGTCAATCTCATGCACGTCATTGCCGTATAGCTAACGCCCCCAATGAACAATATGCGTGAGTAGATCTGCGTGCCTTCCTTTCTGATGGCTGACCGCTGAGGAATGGAATGAATTGTCGCAGTTATATGTGTGATTTGAAAAGTATGGCCTGAACCCAGGGGATCTTGACCAAGTACTCACTCACAGATGCAGAAACGCTCGATGCGGGCGGCCATTGTGTCTTGGAGATGCCGTCAGGAACCGGCAAGACGGTATCACTGCTGTCTCTCATTGTCGCATACCAGCAGCACATGCCTGAGAAGCGGAAGCTCATATACTGCTCCCGTTCGTAGTCCTTCACGCAGTCTTGATGGCTGAGTATTACTGACCTAATAATGTAATCAGGAACAATGTCTGAGATTGAAAAGGCTCTGGTTGAGTTACAATCTCTAATGAAGTATCGTGCTGAGCAGCTAGGTTACGAAGAAGAGTTTCGCGGCCTTGGTTTAACTAGTCGAAAGAACTTGTGTCTTCATCCCTCTGTCAAAAGGGAAAAGAGTGGCTCAATTGTCGACGCTCGCTGTCGAAGTTTGACTGCAGGCTTTGTCAAAGAAAAGAAGGATCGAGGTGAAAACGTCGATGTTTGCACCTACCACGACGTATGTCTGCCTATTTTAGCTAGACGCTCCCTTGAGTCCTGGAGGCTTAACTAACGTGATGTAGAATCTTGATCTCCTCGAACCACATAACCTGATACCGAACGGTGTGTGGTCCTTTGATGCGCTCTTGAAATACGGTGAAGAGCATAAGCAATGTCCCTACTTCACTGCAAGACGCATGGTATGATTCCCCTTCATCAATCTCCCCCAAGAATTGGATCTGATATTGGCAAATAGATGGAGTATTGCAACGTCGTCATTTTCTCCTATCACTATCTTTTGGATCCGAAGATTGCGGAGCGTGTATCGAAAGACTTCTCCAAAGATTGCATAGTGGTTTTTGATGAAGCCCACAATATCGATAACGTCTGTATCGAGTCCCTTAGCACCGATATCACTGAGGACTCAATACGCAAAGCTACCCGCAGCGCTCAGCATCTGGAGAGGAGAATCGCTGAAATGCGAGAGACAGACCAGGAGCAGCTCCAAAACGAATACGAAAAGCTTGTTCAGGGGCTTCGTGAAGCTGATGAATCGAGACAGGAGGATGCATTCATGGCAAATCCAGGTAGGTGATACCGTCTCTCATTTGGATCATTATAGCTGAGACAGTCTTGCAGCTCTACCAGATGACCTTCTGAAGGAAGCTGTGCCTGGAAATATCAGGAGAGCAGAACATTTCGTGGCATTTTTGAAAAGATTTCTCGAATATCTCAAGGTTAGAGCGCCCCTCTCCCCGTCTTCCTTATTCCTTTTCTTGGCCACCATACTGATCGACGTCACCTCAGACGCGAATGAAAGTTCGGCAAGTCATTTCTGAAACGCCACCGTCGTTTCTGGCCCATTTGAAAGAGCATACATTTATCGAGAAGAAGCCATTGCGATTTTGTGCTGAACGGCTTACATCACTTGTCCGTACCTTGGAGCTTACGAATATTGAGGACTACCAAGCACTACAAGAGGTGGCAACGTTTGCGACTCTAGTTGCAACATATGAAAAGGGCTTCCTGCTGATCTTGGAGCCGTACGAATCCGACACCGCAGAAGTTCCAAACCCTACTCTTCATTTTACATGTCTTGACGCGGCCATCGCAATCCGACCTGTGTTCGAGAGGTTCTATTCAGTAATCATAACTTCTGGTACTATCTCGCCCCTCGAAATGTATCCAAAAATGCTGGACTTTTCCACAGTTATACAGGAATCCTATAGCATGACTCTGGCGCGAAGATCTTTCCTTCCTATGATCGTCACTCGAGGGAGTGACCAAGCCTCAGTTTCATCAAGTTTCCAAGTTCGAAACGAACCGAGCGTTGTTCGAAACTACGGCAATCTCCTTACAGAATTTGCAAGAATTACGCCTGACGGCATGGTCGTGTTCTTCCCATCATATTTATATATGGAGTCCATCATCAGTATGTGGCAGGGCATGGGTATTCTCGACGAAGTATGGAAGTACAAACTCATCTTGGTGGAAACGCCTGACGCGCAAGAAACATCACTAGCCCTGGAGACATATCGGACTGCTTGTTGCAATGGACGGGGAGCAATCTTGCTCTGCGTCGCGCGAGGGAAAGTATCAGAAGGAATCGATTTTGATCATCAATATGGCCGAACTGTGCTTTGTATTGGCGTTCCATTCCAATATACGGAATCGCGAATCCTGAAGGCCAGACTGGAGTTTTTGCGAGAAACTTACCGGATAAAGGAAAACGACTTCTTGTCCTTCGATGCTATGCGCCATGCGGCTCAATGTCTAGGCCGTGTTTTGCGAGGGAAAGATGACTACGGTGTCATGGTACTCGCCGACCGGCGATTCCAGAAGAAGAGAACCCAATTACCCAAATGGATCAACCAGGGGCTGCAAGATGCTGATACAAATCTGAGCACAGACATGGCTGTTAGCAGTGCTCGGCGGTTTTTGAAAACAATGGCACAGCCATTCCGAAGTAAGGATCAGGAGGGCATTAGTACCTGGGGTTACGAAGACCTTATGCAACACCAACAGAAGATTGAGGAGGAGAGAGGAGAGGAACCCCCGCCTGTTATATCCAATACACGGCCAGTCCATGGCAGCATAGCAGCTACATACGAGTCTGATTATGAAGAGCTAGATCAGGAAATGATGGAACTGGAAGGCTTTTGAGGAGTTTTGTATTATGTAGGCTGGATAGGGGTTGAATACCATAAAGTGTCCACGGTATGCTCATACCAACTCTAACTACTAATTACCATATTTTCTAGGAGTTTTGGGATATTAGAAAGTCTATATATTAATCATTTGCTAGTTGTTCATTCCGTTGATCCATTCTATCATGTCGCATTATGCCGTGAATTGTCTAAAACCTGTATCAATCTTCATCCCAAGCCACTAGATTTCCTTGGCTGGCGAAACCAGCAGCTGCTGTAAATAAGTCCTCCCGGAATCACCTCACTCTCAACGCGGACGCAAAATAACAGAGCGGGGAGGGGGGGCTATTAAAAAAAAACAAATGTACAGTGCCAACTCGGTTGATTTAGCTAGCAATGGGTATCTGGCGCCTGGAAGACTTGACAGCCCTCATCGCAGGCAGCGTATTCATCCGACCAGGCCGCCTACCAATCTCATAGCACAGCATGCGAATAAAGTCCGTGTTACTCCAGTAACAACTATGAGCGCTCAGCATGTTAAGATACTGAATCTCCAACGGACCGCCGCCAGATCGGAGAAACCAGTCGATCTGGCCATTGTCATTCAGAAGAAACGCCTTCTTCTCGGCAATTTCCTCTCTCGTGAAATCATGGACTTCAAGCTCCAACTGCGACGGCAGTCGAACGGTAGACGGACGGCCATCGTCAGTCGTCGATGAGCTGGGATTGGCGCCCATGCCTTTAGCAACTGTTCGCATGGCATCGCCAAAGGACTTTAGAAATGAAGCTGAAACGGTAGGAACATATGCAGTTTTAAGGCTGGCAGCATATGTTGGATCGACTGCGCCGTTGAGCAAGTAGGCAATCGGATCTTCCTTGGCAAGGATGTTGTAAATGTTATCAACAGCCAAACATCCAAACATGCCCACCTCGCCGCCGATGTTTTCGTCCGTGGCATCGCTCGCATCTACACCAGGTTTGACGCGTCCACGTCGTGGCGTAAGAGCTCCTCTTTCAAGTAGCAAGAAGAATCCGGTAGGGCTTCCCATCAGGAAGAGATTCCTCGTATCGAACTCGAAGAACTTGGTTTCTGGCTCCGGCCGAGACAGGTCCAACAGTGGTGCAACCGTTGGCTGTCTTGATAGGACTTCAACCGCCATGACACTGCCGAGGGAGTGTGCAACCAGATGGACACGTCCATTCTCAGCAAATCCGGGGTTGTTCCTACACCAAAGACGGTAGACTCGGTTCGCCTCTGACACCAAAGCAGCAATCATCTTTCCCTTATGGTGGGACATGTAGAAGGGTATATCGAACATGACATCGGATATCATGCTCCGTATGGCGGGGATAGTGTTGGGCTCGATGTCCTTCAGGCCGAAAGGCTGAGCGGCACCCGAGTTATTCGCCTCCATTCCCGTCTGCAGAGCTCCGCCATCTTCAAACGACAGTCCAATTCTCCAGTTGAGTGGCAGAACCATGAGCCTGCTCTGGCTGTTGTGTAGAATCTCCTGCACCACAGGACTCTGAAACTCGCTGTCAACTAATCGCCGAAATCCATTGACAGCATGCGTGAAGTGGTAACTCTCAACTCTCTCAGCTATCTTTTGGCCAATTCCGTGAGCTACCAGCACCAAGTCTGTCACTTTGCTGCGATCTTTATCCGCCTCGCAAGCAGGGCAGAGTTCTAATGTACTGGAACTAGAGAGGCCATGAGACGTAGACTTTTTGGGCGGTGACTTTTTCCCACGATGCATACGCTCCCAGCTCAGTCTATCGAATCCTCGAACAACAGGAATGCCAACTGTCGTTCCCTTCATAATCTTCTGGATAGGCCGTCTGCCGTAGTAGGCAGATGGTTGGAGGCTTGGCTTTATTAGAAAGGCATTGGTTCGATCTTTGTATATGACATTGTAGCTAGAGTAGGGGCGCTGCTGGACATGTTCGGAAGCGCCGTCATCTGCTGGGTGCGGCTCGGTGTGGCCTTCTGTCGCAGCTTCGCCTTGAAAGCAATATGCAGAACAAAAGGGATGCGCAGAAATCACAGGCTCGGTTGGTACAGGGGTGTTTCTGTATGCTCCATCGCCTTCCATTGGCCAAAGACGATAAGAAACCTTTTCTTCCCCCGATGCCCCAACTTCAATAGCACATCGTAATTCGTCACGCCAGGTTTCGGACCAAGGACGAAGTTCCTGGTACCCAGCTTCCAGCTGATTGGCAACAACCGGTGAAACTGGCAGCATCGTATCTCTGCGGACTAGGTTAGTGACTGAATAAGCAAAATTGGAACTCAACATACTTGTAAAACCAGGTACCTCTCGTCACAATAGCAACATCGTTAACCGGGGACCAATATATTGGTTTCATTTGCAGCGTTTGCAATGACACCTTGTGCAATCGGGCCAGTCCAACTACGACATCCTTATCCTCGTCCTCGAGATTCGGAACAGCATCCTCTATTCCAGTTGACTGCTCCGTCGGCAATTCATCGTTCGCCTCGACGATTTTATCATTGATCTGCGGTGGTTCTATGACTGGCTCATCGCTACGCTGTTGCTTTGCCGTCGTAATCGGCTGTACATGTTCACTACTCAATACACGCACAAACGGTCGGCCAGAAATGCCATCATCACTAGTAGTAACATATCCAGCGGTTCTACGCTCGCGGCGCCTCCGAGCCTCAGGAGTACCGTAGAGCTGTGACGTAGCGCCATCCGAGGAAGAGTTATGGTCAGATGGGATGCCGCCGTGTCTTTCCCGAGTCAGCAAAGGGTGACGTATTGGTACATGACGGCCCTTGTTTGGGATACTTCGAAGCTCATGGGGCTGGCTCATGACAGAAATAACATCCTTGACCACCTCATCGACATCGAATAGCGGGTTTGTCTTCCTCACCAAAGCGCAAAATGCCGTATCAAGCTCTGCTAGGGCGTCGATGGCAAGTTGAGGGCAACAGGCGGTGAGTAGAGTTTCTGGGAGTGCCTCGGGAGCTTGAGTCGTTGATCTCTGTATCTGGATATCACTATGGATGCGTATATGCTTCGAGGCTAGCTCCTGGATGATTTGGTCGCGCCTTTCCGTGTCGGACTTCGCAGCGTATGGGTCAAGCTCTCGACCGTTTCGGATGGCATCGTGTTGGGTACGATGGCTCTCTGACATGAGGCCAAGCCACGCCTGCTGTAGCATGTCATTGTCGTCTTGGGAGAATGGGCGAAGCGGCCCTTTGGAAGGCTTAGAGTCCGCGCCGCCGGAGGGAATAGTACCAGACAGCGGGTCGTCGATGGGATATACAGCCGTGTAAAAGAACTGAGCTTTGACAGAGGGGATTCCATCTTCCTTATCTGTGTCCGCGTCCGGCGTTGGTCGAAGGCGACAAGCAGGGCCTAGTGAATGCTCCATGAATGCGCGGATATGGACATCTAGAGGGGGTTAGATGTAGAAGCGGAAAAGGTCGGCTCTCGCCTCTGGTGCGCGTCATGATGCGAGGCTTCGTGGTTTTAAACACTCAAAGGAGCTGAAGGGGGATGATGATCCTAGCGCGTGTGAAAGCACATGGGCCAAAGGGAGCTGGGCGAGTGGCTATTATGACGTGGCTCATTATTATGCAGGTAGCAGCCCAGAGAAAGCCGCTGGTTAGCGGCATATGCCTAGTGACATGCATCGCTGCCGGCCGCCTGATGTGAATTACAGTAGGTACCTATAGGTACTACTGCGGGGAGTGTGCTCCGCGATGTACAAGTATTATTACATTCGGAGAACAGTATTCTGCCTACCTAGGTAGCACTCACAGCTCTATCAGCCTAGTACCCAAGTCTACCTGCTGCTGTTTGAGGTAAAACCACTGAATACGTAATTGTTGAAATAACATATATATGCAGCAATAATCTTCTTGGCTTCTAGTTTCAGATTATACTTTCTCAACAGGATATGCTTTTCACCTGTTTTACCCCAGAATGCTCGTATATAATAATACGAAGCTTCCCATACGGTCGTCGTGCTTATGTCATGGCAGCTGCTGGCCACTAATATCGACACTAAGCCGTTCGGGAGCGCATCGTCCGCCGGAACGCTGCGCCTGTCTTGTGACACTCGTGCATGATAAGCAGGGGCTTCTTCCGTTATCCGGGGTGTAGCTGCGGCTCTCTTTCATCCCTCGATTCGCCTGCACCTTGTCTCCTTCATCTACACCATCTACACACATCTTCGTCCCCAGAGCTTGCCATTTCATATCAATCGCCCCAATCTTGCAGCAGTCTATCATCAAAAGCTTATCGCCGTTCGCGCCACGTCGCCCAACATGGCGATTTCCCCTGGCACCGTTCCGTTTCTCGTGTCCATGATGTTGCTGACGGGTGTCTGCAACACATTGGTCACCAAGTATCAGGTACGTGTTGGAAGAGCTGCCTCTGGGACCATGGAAGGACTCTATGCATCACAGTCGGCCATTCTTTGATTCGGAAACCCTAACAGTTGCCTATAGGATCAGCAATGTGTTCGCAATTGCGAGGATGAGAATCCCGCCCATCGAGTCTTCTTCAATCAACCCGTGCTTCAGACGGCACAGATGTTTGTGGGCGAGATGGGCTGCTGGCTTGTTGTGGGCATTGCCGCAGCATATCGCCGCCTCTCATCAAAGAAATCCGCCGAAGAGCGTGGCTACCAGGCCATCGACTCCAGCCGAACGGACGGCGACGACGACGAGGCGGTTGAAATCAACCAACCATCTGTTTTACGGGGCTACCGAGTTTTGCTGCTGGCCCTCCCTGCCATCTGCGACATCTGTGGCACCACCTTGATGAACATTGGCCTCCTTCTTGTTGCGGCGTCTATTTACCAAATGACCCGAGGCGCACTAGTTCTATTCGTGGGTCTTTTTAGCGTCGTCTTTTTGCGGAGGACGCTGCATCTATTCCAGTGGATCTCATTAGTGGGCGTGGTTCTTGGAGTAGCTGTCGTTGGACTTGCGGGTGCTATTTGGCCAGACGTCAAAGCCCACGTCATCTCGTCTCTTACGGGTGCCCCAGATGGACTTTCCGACGTTGCCAAGGCAGTCATTGGTGTTTCTCTGATTGCTGGGGCGCAAATATTCACGGCCACCCAGTTTGTCTTGGAGGAGTGGATGCTCGAAAACTCCCCCATCGACCCCATCCAGGTGGTTGGTTGGGAAGGCCTGTTTGGCTTCATTGCCACAGTCGCGGTCATGATTGTTCTGCACCTGGCTATTGGGCGAACAGAAGCAGGACGATATGGCTATTTCGATGCCGCTGAAGGACTTCGTCAACTGCGAGACCAGAAAGCCTTGTACATTTCAAGTATTATTATCATGATAAGCATTGGGTAAGTTGGAACTCTCTCTTGATCCAGCGAAATAAGACCTTACTGACCCTATTGATAGTGGCTTTAACTTCTTCGGGTTGTCCGTAACTCGTACCGTAAGTGCCACTTCTCGCTCCACGATTGATACTTGCAGAACGCTCTTTATCTGGATCGTTTCTCTCTTTCTTGGATGGGAGTCTTTCAAGTGGCTGCAGATTGTTGGATTTGGTTTGTTGGTTTACTCTACATTTTTGTTCAATGGCATCGTCCAGCCCCCTTTTGAGTTTTTGCGAACGGAGGGAGAAACCGAGGAGCTTCTCCCTGAGGAACCAATCGAGCACCAGTAAATTTTGCTACAAGATTTTGTCAACAAATTACACATGTATTGTTGCAATCGAGACTGATATTTGCACACAAACTTGGTGGGAGTGTGGCGTAACGGCAGTGTCTGGGTGATTTGGAATAGGTATCATTCGACATAACACGATTTTCTCATAGCGAGTTTAATGGGAAGCGTAGTAATACATAACATGTCTAAATTCGGCCCCGTAAACCATCACTCCAGCCCAAGGATGCTGCTTTGCCTGAAACTAGCTGTTGAACGCCTGTTGAAGCCAAGAAGAAAACGAAATAAAAGCAAAAACAGGACCCATCCCAATGGAATCATGCAAATGATGTGAACACTCAAGCGACGTTACATAGCAACTCGGCTTCAAGGATGAACTTGCCCTCCTTGTACTTTTCAGAAGTCTCAAAGGCCTTGTCGTACTTCCAACCCACCGTTTCTTTGCACTGATGGCAGGCGATATCACGGACAATGTGGCGGCCGGTGGTCATGTTACGCTCATTAGGGTCACCGGTGTCAATATTGACGACACGGTGGAACAAGTAGGCCTTGCCATGCTGACCCCGGAAGTTCTAAGGTGTATGCGCTCGCCAGTTAGTTCCCAGCATCACGGTGAGAGACAGGCATAGGTAGAGAGGCACATGCACAGGCACAGGCACAGGCGTTGGCATAGGCATAGGCATAGGTATGGCGGAATACGCACCCGAGAGATGATGTCCTCGTGGTTCGCAAGATGCGCCTTGCATGTCTTGCAACCGTAGATCTTGTTGCTGGTGAGATACGTGTTGTAGGCCAGGCCCATTGCTGCGGGACGGGGTGAGCGAAGCTTCAACAGCGCTTTCTTGGTCTCTCTTTTTTTACAGTGAGCGATTCCACAGAACCGCGACGACGATATCGCTGCTTGGCGGCTTGATGATGGCAGGACCCTTTGCTTCTGCCTTTGGTTGCACCAGACAAGGGAGATCGGGTCTTAAATCGCTGGGGGGAGAACAAGGACGAGTGTGGAGAAGAAGCAGGGAGCTGGTGCCTAGTTGAGAGCGCTGCAGTGCATTTGAAATAGATACCCAGAAACTCGTGCACGAGTAAGGGTCGATGCCGCAATGCGCGCGCCTCGCAAGTCACCGGATCACACTATCAAGCACGGCGGGATGCGCCACCGGGCTTTTCCCGGGCAACGCAGCTTGTGCTTTTGGGTGCCTGTTTGGCGTGAGTTTTGTTGCCTTGGAGGGCATGTCATTCATTGCGTAATTGTGCTCTTTGTTCTTAGCACCTCGGCGGGATTTAGCACTTGCTACTAACTTCAACGTCGTGGATATAGACCGGATACTGTACGTTGAAAACGCTACATAAAAACTACATGCGTCCCGCCGCGCTGTATATACCTGGATATTAAGACAGGCACCCGTATACTTCAATAGTTGTCTTGTTTGAGACCCGCTGGATATTCTTGAGATTCGGTTTGTGTTATTGGCGCACCCCCACCAAAGCCGTCGCCCATCATGAGATGCCCATCATGAGATGCCCTTGGCCAAAGACCAGAAGCTGTCCATCTTCGCGCGAGCCAGAACCTCCCTCGCCTCTGCATCCGTTTCACAGATCTTACTCCCCCATTTCTTGAAACCTCTCGCCTTTTGCTCTCCCTCAAATACTAGCTTACATTCGTTCAGGGACATGTCCTTCAGGTCCCCATTGGAGTCCTCCGGAGAGAGCCAGTCTCGCCCAGATGTATTATTCCTCTCCGGGTCTCTTGCTTGCACATTCTCTGTCCAGTTGATGCGGTTCAGCATGAGCTTCTTGTACTTCTTAATGCTCCACTGTCCGCCTTCGACAATCACCAGGCTAAACTTGGGATGCATAATGCACGTTCCAGAGAGTGCCAGCTGATCGGCGTTGCGCCATATCTTGTACCGGTGCTGGCCATTGGCAAGGCTTGTGACTTTGAATACGAGAACGTGGATGCCCTTGTCAGCATCTTTCTGCTGGTTTGCTACGTTCTTCTCGTGCTTCTGCTCCTTTGTCAATTTTCGTGCCTCGTTGGCTTCGATGTGAGTCTCGTATCGTTCGGCAATCTCTCGGTTTACCCGGGCCTCAACGGCGGTGGGATCTTTGACAGCAGCTGTGATAAACTAGTCAGCGCACATGGCCTCAAATCATAAGCATGTAGGAAGATAATTGGAGCACATACCATCGCCCAACACTCGCATGAGGTTTCCTTTCTTCACTTTTGGCGGTGGTGCTGGTACCAGTCCAAGTCGAATTTTAGCCTGCATCTCCTTGAGCTCTGCCATTCTTCGTTGGCGTCGTATTTTAGCTTGTTCTTTCGAGGTCAGGTACATTGGCTTTGCCGACACAGCATGTCTCTCCTGCGGGGGCTCGAGTGCAACTGGATGTTGGATGTACTCAGTCACGATGCTATCAGGAGTCGTGATTTTGAGCTTCGAAGGGTCGTCGGCATCAGTATAGGTTGACCCTTCCACTAGGCCTTCGTCCCACCACTCCAGATCTGGGGGAGCGTCCACGACAAAGTTCTTCTCCGCGTCAAGGTCCTCATCAATACCTGCCTTGCGAGTTTGCTCTGCGATACGCCGTTTCATGGCCTCCAGAGCCGCCTGCCGACGCAACGCATTGCCCTGCTGTATGTATTTTCCCTTTTGATTAAACGCCAGCTGTCGAGGCATCCGTTGCCTCCCAGTCGGTTCTTGTGCGGCAGCCTTGTCATCGAAATAAGGGTTGGGTCCATCTCTCGGCCGTTTCCCATGTAAATCCTGTGCACTTCCCCTATCGAATCCATTGGCATGCGATGGAGAGCCTCGTGATGAGTGGGATTGGCCATTTGTCGTGTCTGACTTGCCAGCTGGTTTCCAGGAGCCCAAATCCTCCAAGGCGGGATGCAGTCCGACATTCAGGCCGCCCTTTGCCCTGCTGGCGCCGACAGCGGCTGCCACGCGAGCTTTGAGGGCAGCCATTCTGTCTGCAGCAGATTCTGTTTTCTGTATTCTCGAGGATCCATCGTGATTGGGACCCAGCCCTCCTGGTGATTGACTCATGAGGCGAGTGAGCCGCTAACGCGCAGCAGAAGTGTGCGTGTGTAAATCCGTACGAAACTGCAGTGTTTCTGTTTCCTTCTTTGTCCCCGTTTTGTTGTCTCGTGGTCTCGTTCTGCCGCTTGTTGTGTCTTCCAAAGCCGTAGGGTCGTAGGATCGGTATAGAAAAGCAAGGCTCCACCAGAACTGAGATGCGGCACTAGCAAGGCAGATAAAGCGATAGAGCTGGAAGAGACAGTGGCAGTAGCTCTATCACTCTGCGCTGCATTAGCCTGGCAACCTTGGCGGTGGGGATTTCCATCCTACCCACCATCTCTCTAAAATTTTGCCGTGTTCCACCGCCAAAAAATTCTAGTGGCACTAGCAACTCTCGCCAATTGACCTATTGTAAAAGATTGGCATGGCCTCAGCAAGCTCGCCAGGATCAGTCCATTCCTCAGCCAAGATCCTGTATTCGCCATGAATATCGCGCAGCCGGTCGCCTCCGAGGTGGAGAGTGTGGAATTCACATTTCTCTCTGCCAAGGAGATTCAGGCCATCTCTGTGAAGCGCATTGAAAATGAAAGCACTTTCGATAACCTTCTCAATCCCGTACCTGGCGGCCTGTACGATCCGGCTCTGGGCTCATGGGGCGACTCACCGTGAGTATTTTTATTGTTAGTTAGCCAGTGTATCAAAGCTTCTAATCATCTGCTAGATGTGCTACTTGCAATTTGAATCAATCCAGCTGTCCGGGACATCCAGGCCACATCCAACTCCCAGTCCCCGTCTATCACCCAGTATTTTTGGACCAGGCCTATCGATTACTTCGCGCAACTTGTGTCTACTGCAAGGGATTTCGACTTCCACCAAAGGACCTACACAAATATACCTGCCAGCTGCGCCTACTTCACCATGGTCTTATAAATGAGGCGCACATGGTAGCTTCGATTGGAGAGAATGACCTGGCAATTGAGATAAAAGAGGCGCTTGGCGAGGGAGACAGCGAGGCCGAGGACGAAAACTCTGGAGCTGATGGCGTTACTCGGCAAAGAGAAAAGTACGTTCGCCAATGCCTTCAGGGCATCAAGCTGAAGAGGGGCGAGGTCAAGAGGGGAAAGCATGAGGGTGCCAACGAGATGCGCCGTGAAATCATCAAGGAATTCCTCGCCGAGATCATCAAAAAGCGAGTATGCTCCAGCTGCGGAGGCATTTCCCCAACATACCGAAAGGATCGATTTGTCAAAATTTTCGAAAAGTCTCTCTCAACCAAGGAAAAGGCAAAGATGGCGCAGAAGGCCCTCAAGTGGGGTGATGCCATGACACGGGTCCACCATCGCAGAGCAGCATCAACAAAGAAGTCTGACGGCAAAGGCGATGTTACGCAGGTCAATGGCTCAGAAGACTCTCCTGAACCCCAGGATATTGAAATGGGAGACGTAAATGACGACGATTTCGCATCTGAGGAGAGCTCCCAGAGATATATCAGCTCTATGGAAGTGCGGGCACGACTTGAAGAATTGTTCAGAAAAGAGCAAGACCTTCTCTCACTTGTATACAACGCCAAGCCTCCAACTCAGAGCTCACCAAAAGTTACTCCCGACATGTTCTTCATTACAGTTGTCTTGGTGCCGCCGAACCGTTTCCGACCTGAGGCCCGGACTGGAGATTCACAAATATCCGAAGCCCAGCAGAACGCACTTTATAAAAACATTCTCGGCTGCTGCTCAAGCATTGCTCGTGTCTACAACGAGAAACGATCAGATATAACAAGCATGCATCAAGCGTGGACAGAACTTCAAGACGCGGTGAATTCACTGATCGACAAGAACAAAAACCCTGTGCAAGGTGCCGCTGCCGCGCGAAACGAAGACGGAATTAAGCAGTTGCTTGAGAAGAAAGAAGGTCTTTTCCGTAAAAACATGATGGGAAAGCGAGTCAACTACGCAGCCAGAAGTGTTATTTCCCCAGATCCCAACATCGAGACCAACGAGATTGGTGTTCCTCCAGTGTTTGCAAAGAAATTAACATATCCCGAGCCGGTCACCAGTCACAATTTCAAAGACATGCAGCAGGCGGTTATCAACGGTGTGGACAAGTGGCCAGGAGCCTTTGCCATTGAAAATGAAAACGGCCAAATCGTCAACCTTCGCAACAAGTCCGTGGATGACCGCATATCTCTTGCCAACCAGCTGCTGGCGCCGACTAATAGCAGTGCGGCTCGCATGAAGAACAAAAAGGTCCATCGACATCTCACTAATGGCGATGTTGTTCTGATGAACCGCCAGCCCACGCTGCATAAGCCCTCTATCATGGGTCACCGAGTCCGCGTTCTGCCAGGCGAGAAGACGATTCGAATGCACTATGCCAACTGCAACACCTACAATGCAGACTTTGACGGTGACGAAATGAACATGCACTTCCCACAGAACGAGGTGGCCCGTGTAGAGGCATTACAAATTGCCGACACCGACCACCAGTATTTGTCTGGCACTGCGGGAAAGCCATTGAGAGGTCTGATTCAGGATCACATTTCCGTCTCAGTCGCGCTCTGCAGTCGAGACGCTTTTTTCACCCGCAGTGACTTCCAGCAGCTAATATACAGTGCCCTTCGCCCCGAGAGCGGCCATATCTTGGGAGAGCGAATTCAGCTCTCACCGCCAGCGATCATTAAGCCGGTGCCAAGATGGACGGGAAAGCAGGTCATCAGCACAATCCTCGCCAACATAAGGCCACCCAACTGCGGAGGCCTGACCATGAAGGAAAACGCTCAAATCAAGGCCGAACAATGGGGCACATCCTCCGAAGAAGGATCTGTGCTGATTCAGGATGGCGAATTCATAACAGGAATTCTCGACAAGTCACAGATTGGACCCAGTTCAAGTGGTTTGATTCACGCCGTACATGAGATCTACGGACCTTCAGTCGCTGGCAAACTTCTTAGCAGTTTGGGCCGGCTGCTTACAAGATATCTCAGCATGCGAGCCTTTTCATGTGGAATGGATGATTTGAGGCTAACAGCTGAGGGAGAGGCGGCACGACGGCGAGAACTTGTTGCAGCCGACAAGATGGGACTGGAAATTGCATCGAACTATGTCTCCCTGGGCAAACAAGAGGATGCGCAGAATCCACTCCTGCTAGAGCGCCTTGAGGAAGTCATGCGCGACGATAGCAAGCAGGAAGGTCTTGATCTGCTGATGAACCAGGGAACGAAGGACATCACAGACGCCGTACAGAAAGCGTTGATTCCCAACGGTCTTGAGAAGAACTTCCCGAAGAACCAGATGCAAGTCATGACAACTTCAGGTGCCAAGGGATCTCGAGTCAACGCGTCTCTCATTTCCTGCAACCTGGGACAGCAAGTTCTGGAAGGTAGGCGTGTCCCGGTCATGGTTAGCGGAAAGACTCTGCCCAGCTTCCGGCCATACGATACAAATATTCGAGCCGGTGGCTACATTGTCAACCGATTCTTGACTGGAATCCGACCACAAGAGTATTACTTCCATCACATGGCAGGACGTGAGGGTTTGATTGACACAGCCGTCAAGACATCACGTTCAGGTTACCTGCAGCGTTGTATCATTAAGGGAATGGAGGGCCTTACAGTATCTTACGATACATCGGTCAGAGATGCGGACGGCTCATTGATTCAGTTCCTTTACGGTGAAGACGGATTGGACGTCACAAAGCAAAACTACTTGAAGGACTTCCGGTTCATCCTGCAAAACGTTACCTCGGAGGCGGCACAGCTCAAGTATGACCCCAAGGTTGGCGAACGCCTCGGCGCCAACCGACAGGCGTTCCAGAAATACATGAAGAGCGCCGTTCGACATGCCAAGCTCAACGACCGAAAAGGAAAGGACCCTCTGACGGCCAGCTTCGATCCCGCCACTAACGCATTTGCAACTTCGGAGACATTTTACGAGGCCATGACGGCGTATCTCAAGGACAACCCTGATGGGCTTGTACGGGAAAAGAACAGCCAGGACAAGGCTCCTCTGAACCAAGTGGCACTGAACAAGAAGAACGCGGAGATGCTTTTCGCCATGAAATATCTCCGGTCACTGGTCGAGCCCGGTGAGGCTGTCGGCATTGTGGCTGGTCAATCTATTGGCGAGCCGTCTACGCAGATGACACTGAACACTTTCCATTTGGCTGGCCACTCAGCAAAGAACGTCACCCTGGGTATTCCTCGTCTGAGAGAAATCCTGATGACTGCCAGTAAGACGATTTCCACGCCAGCAATGACATTGTATCCAAACGCCGAGCTATCGGAGCAGGATACTGAAGTTTTCACCAAGTCCATCAGCGTGCTGCGCATGAGCCAAGTGCTGGATGGAGTCGTTGTGGAGGAAATGGTTGGCAAGGGCAAGCTTCGTGGCCTCGCCAAGATCTACAAGATCAAGCTCAGGTTTTTCCCAGCTGCAGAGTACTCCACCACTTATGCAGTGAGCGTGTCAGACATCATGGGCACGGTAGAGAAGAAGCTCTTGCGTAATATCCTCTCCATCATGAAGAGAGAGGTCAAGAAGCGCCAATCCCAGTCCAACATGGCGACTCCCGAAATTGGCGTCAAGGCAGGAGTTGTTGAGATGGCCAGGCCTGAAGGAGCAGCGGAAGGCGGTCGAGATGAGGATGATGACGACGACGATGAAGATGACGATGACGCCACTGGTGCCAAGAAGCGAGCAAACCGAAGCGAGGCTGTTTCTTACGGACCCAACGATGATGATGATGACGCTATTCAGAATGACATGTCCAAGGGGGCGGAAGACGACGAAGACGACGAAGATGCAGACAACACATCATCACAGAATAGGGACGAAGAAGATGATGGCGGCGACGAAGATGAGGCCCCCGTGTCATGGTCGGCCAAGGTTCGGGCGGAGCGCGTACTCAATGCCTACGCGGAAGTAACAGACTTCCAGTGCGATGACAAGGGCGGCGAGTGGTGCAACGTGACGCTCGAGTTTGACGTGAACATTCCCAAGGTGCTGATGCTCAACATTGTCGAGGATGCAGTCCGTCAGACGGTTGTGCAGCAAGTTGCCGGCGTAGGATCGTGCATGGTGGCTCAGGAGAAGGGCGAGTCGGTCATCAACACAACAGGCGTCAACCTCCGCGCGATGCAGAGATACAGCGACTTCATCGACCCGCACCGAATCCAGACCAACGACATTGCAGCAGTGCTGGAAGTCTACGGCGTGGAGGCTTGCCGTGCCAACATCGTGCGAGAGCTGTCGGGCGTCTTTGGAGGCCACGGCATCAAGGTGGACAACCGACATCTCAACCTGATTGCCGACCACATGACGAGAGGCGGCGACTTCACAGCCTTTAGCCGCATGGGCCTCAGGGGCAACGTCAGTCCCTTTACCAAGATGAGCTTCGAGACGACGCTCGGGTTCCTCAAGGACGCTCTGCTGGATGGCGACTGGGACGATCTGACGACGCCAAGTAGTCGTCTGGTGATGGGCAAGCTGGGCAGAGTGGGCACCGGTGGATTCGACGTGCTGACCCAACTGCCAACTTATTATGTCAACTCATTAGCGTAAAGGGAGGTGTCTTGAGGATTGCGCACGCATTCGTATGGATATGGATGAGTGTATTTAATTTACTATATAGAAGGAACTAGGACCAAAAAAAAATGTAGAGATGGCAATTTGATTGAAATACTGGCGGTGATGCCCGACCGATGGCGTGGCCGATTGATTGCGACGAGAGATGAGGCATTGATGCGGGATATTTCGCGATGTTGTCGCAGCAAGACGGCGTAGTGCTTCCTCGGCCCTGGGCTGGCGTGGGTGCGCCACTGGCGACGGCGATTGAGTCACGGCACGAAGACTAGCGCTACGTAATCTCGAGATACGGCATCGCGTTTGCAGCGGGAACGCGACTTTGGATGGTGTTGCTGCCTAAACACTGTGTTGGATTGCACGATTGATGGTGCGCGGTTTACATGCAGGGCACAGAGGTAACAGGCACGATGGAGAAACAAGATGTGAAGTGATGCAGTTATTATAGTTCGTTAACCCATGAGGCCGTGAACCTCGTTTGCATTTATGCAGTGCATTTTCCCTGACTGCACTGGTAATATACATTCCGAACCATAAAGGGGAATAAAAACTCTCATTTGTAACGCCTGATTATCCCTTGACCCCAGAAACACTCGTAGTAAAAGCAAAGTCATGTCCTGCAAAATCCTCCCAAAGTCTCCATCTAGTTGCGCTCACCACGGAGGCGGCGGGCGAGCTGGATGTCCTTGCTCTGGATGGTGACACGCTTGGCGTGGATGGCGCACAGGTTGGTGTCCTCGAAGAGGGAGACGAGGTAAGACTCGACGGACTCCTGGAGAGCACCGATGGCAGAGGACTGGAAACGAAGGTCGCTCTTGAAGTCCTGAGCAATCTCACGAACCTGTAATCAAACGTGTTAGAGATGCGATGATGCAGATGATGGTTGTGTTAATCTTACCAGACGCTGGAAGGGGAGCTTGCGGATCAGGAGCTCGGTGGACTTCTGGTAACGACGAATCTCACGGAGAGCGACGGTACCGGGCTTATAACGGTGAGGCTTCTTGACACCTCCGGTGGAGGGAGCGCTCTTGCGGGCAGCCTTGGAGGCGAGCTGCTTACGGGGAGCCTTGCCACCAGTGGACTTACGGGCGGTCTGCTTGGTGCGGGCCATGATGGAAGTTGTGATGTGAAGATGTGAAGATGCTGAGAAACACTTTGGTGGGGCTGGAGAAGTTGGCAGTGTAGAAGGGAAAACTCCGACAAGCGGGCGGGGGAAGATGCTTTAATAGTTGAGCCTAGCGCACGCCTGAGGTGGCGGCTGATCTGGGTTGCGCGCTGGACCGTGCGCGCGCGTCAGTGGGAAAAAAAGGCGACAGGAAAAAAGGAACCCGCTGGCAAAGGGGGAAAAAAACAAAGAGGCCAGAAAAAAAAAGGGAGCGTTAGCGCTTCTGCCCCCCCTTCTTTTTCTGCGAGTGGAACGTCAGGCCCCCCACCTGCAGCGCCGAAACGGGTGCTGATGCGGAACCGGAAGCTGCGAGGAGGCGCCGAAAAAAAAAAAAGCTGAGCGCGTTCCTTTTTTCTGATTGGCTGGGAGGGGGATGTTTTTTACGATCGCAGCCTAGATTCGATTTGCGAGGTACCGACTGCATGTACCTTGGCAGATTGGTAGAGTACAGTAGCATCATCTCAGCTTACCCTGGATGGATGCAAGATGCACGATCGGGGGGGATGATGGGATGATGGAGCGGTGGATGGGGGGGAATACAGGTGGATTGTTGTTTTTTGATGAGAGTATGAATTACTGGTATTTGGTTTTTTATTTTTGATGGTTTGTACTTGAGGTTGTGGTGTTGTATTGCTGGTTGAAGTTGAATGTCTAGACGTTGTAATTGGATTCTAAGGCACCACTCTTTAGCCACTGCTGTAACTCAGCATCCTTATCATGTAAACTCAAAATCAAGATGACGCAGCGCATGCCAGTGGGTAAACTGCAACTACGCCTCGCAAAGCTTATACTACTACTACCAGATGACATGTGAAAGGAGACAATGGGACTAAAAATAGGCAAACGTCAACGGTGTTGAAGATGGAGGACCCATGCAGCATCGTGTCGATGGAGCATCATGTCCCTGTGATGGAGCAGCAACAATCCCATGGTCTACGAATACTTGTATCTACAGCATCACCATCATGCTATGCAAAGTACCTCTGCTACGGATACGGATACCACGAGTACCCATTTCCAACACATCACTCAGCACATCGTTAGACTCGGCCAACAGGCACCAGCCCAATCATCGCAATGCCGGTCCCCCTTGGTCTCAAACAGATGGCACAATACCGTAGCTGCTCGCATGGGCACCAGACAAAACAAGCTTAGACGCACCCATAAAAAAATTACAATCAAATAAAATAAAACCAAGCCCATCCACAGCCGTGATTGGGACGTGTCGATTTTTGTTTACCTTTTTCCCAGCTCGCGCCCCACCCGACCTTTCCCGCGCCAGCAGTACGTACCGTGTTTTATTTTTTTTTTCGTATCATCGCCCTTTTTTTCTCCTTTGAATCACTGCCCAAAAAGGCCCACCACGCACCACGGCCCCCGGTTTTTTTCCCTCTCCATAATCGATCAGTGATCTGGGCCGCTGCTACTTAAACTGGCGTGTTGCCACACTTTGCCTTTTCCCCTCCCCTCTTTTATGTACGACTTACCGTTTACCATCATCTGCATCTCATTTTGGCGTTTACGCACTTCTTGATATCTCAACTTCAAACAACCCACATCAATCATCATGACTGGACGTAAGTAACTCCTGTTTACCTCATCATATGTTGGCGACGCGGTCCATTGCCATCGCTGCTTGGCTTCAGCTACTTCGCCTCAAGCCTTGCGGGCTGCATGGCGCTTTAGCTTTCGGCTTCAGCCTCGGCCTTGACGCGTCTGCCTTCTACTGTCGCCACTCCAAGATCGACTGACATCCACAATACAGGCGGCAAAGGTGGCAAGGGCCTCGGCAAGGGTGGTGCCAAGCGTCACCGCAAGATTCTTCGTGACAACATCCAGGGCATTACCAAGCCCGCTATCCGACGTCTCGCTCGTCGTGGTGGTGTCAAGCGTATCTCTGCCAGTAAGTTTCCATTCACCATCAACACCACAAAACATGACCAAGGTGTCTAACATTGCTTCCTCACAGTGATCTACGAGGAGACCCGTGGTGTCCTCAAGTCCTTCCTCGAGGGTGTCATCCGTGATGCCGTCACATACACCGAGCACGCCAAGCGCAAGACCGTCACATCACTAGACGTTGTCTATGCCCTGAAACGACAGGGCCGCACCCTGTACGGTTTCGGTGGTTAAGCGATCTGCCACTAGGTCGGGTCGACATAATGTGTTATTCGCGTGTTTGTTACGATTGGGCTTTTCACTATGGGCGCGGGTCATTGCTTTTTGAGATTTTGTACTGTACAACGTACTGGGAAATGGGTGACTTCCGAAAGGGGGTAATTGAGACTTATCAAGTGGTGACCTTGAAATAAAGCATCACATATACTCTACAAGTAAACTTTGTGCCTGGCTGTGAAGAACCTGTCCAAGATGTGACTGATGCCTGTGAACGCGTATGACTCGCTGCCTGCCACGTATCTGGAAGAGAGGCAGAGCGGCGAAGAGCTGTGTTGTTCCCGTGACGCGTGACGCGTCAATGTTGTCTGAACTGAATGTCCAAATCGCCATGCCGAATATAGAGGGAGCGGCTTGTGCTTCTATCGATAGAGAGGAGGTCGTATCCACATGTCCAAGTAGACGGGATGACTCCAGATGTCCATGGCCCGCTCTGTATCCAGCCACGTTACATCGGAATCTATCATGTTCTCTACGTACTAGGGACGTTGTATACGTTTCCTGTAGGGCAACAAGTCTACCTGAACGTATGCAAGTATACGGGTATTGACACTACCTCAGCCGTCCTCCACTATAAGGTCCCAATATACGAAGCAAAAGCCCAATATGTAAACGCCCAGCTTGAGAGATCCAATATTCGAAGCTACACCTCACAGCGCATCCAATTTTATGACTCACCAGTATCCATTTCCCTCTGCCCAAATATTAATATTTATTAAAAAACGAAACGGACAAAGAAAAAGACACGGTGGGTTTATTGGGCGTGAATCACCCCAAAGGACCACGTAAAAACAGATAGTGGTTCGAGGTGTCATGTGGTTGGCCGCTTATGCGCTTCGCCGGGGGCCCAAGGCTCTCCAGGCTGTCATTCTATCGCAACTCACATTTTCATCACGAGTCGAAAAATAGTAGCAAGGAGGAAAAAAACTCTTACCCGATGATATGCGATTGGATTCTGATGCTCTGCCCTACTTGACCACCCAAAGAGAGAGAAAAAAAAAGGATAAGGGGGATAAGGAAAAAAAAAGCAACAGGCTGCCAGTTTGCTGTCCAATGGAGATGTAAGCCCGGGGTTTAGGGGACACACACACACACAGGCATCGAGTTAGTTTGGCTGGCATTTACTATCCAGACGCCCCCTCTGTCCGAATTTTCAGACTGCATCTTTTTTTCATCCCTGCATGGCGGAATAGAAGGGGGAATGGAAAAAAAGGAGCCGATGCATGTCGGTCGATTAAAATAGAAGTCAAACAAGCACAGCTGGAACCGGCAAAACTTGAGACCAGACCAAAAAAAAAGAAAAAAAGAAAAAAAGGGCAGTAGCACAGACGCATGCATGCATGCAGGCCAAAAAAGACGGCACGTCGCAGCTCAACAGGGTAACTATGCGCTGCAACATGTCCCAACGGGCCCGCCGACGCAGAAAACTCAGACAAACCGAAAAAATTCGGGCTGCTTGAGACGAGGTGAGCCCAAGAAAAACACGTGGGCAGGGGGTTTGGTTAAGGCCTAGACCGGATCTGCATCGGCGGGTAAAGGCGATCCGAAGGGGGGTGGAGCCACCACATGTTGAAAAGAGCCACATCCTGTTAGCAGACCGGAGGCCCGGAGCAGCAGCTCCACGAAATACAGGCGGGTGGAAGCATTTGCTGTGCTTTGCATGTTTTGGGCTGGGACGAGCACGAAGAAGCAAGAAAAAAAATGACAAATGACAGATGCAAGAAACGAGACGGGACAGGGACAAGGGGGGTGCTGGACTTGACTGGACTTGGCTGAGGTTGATTGACCGAGCCCTCAACTGCGACATCGGTATCGAGCTGCTCTGCTATCCAACTATCCTCGTAACAGGCAAATGCACACGCGGCTGATCTGAGATTACGGGGGGGAAACTCGGTGGCCCATATGGTTCGCACGCCCAGCGCAGTGTTGCTGTCGGCATGTCAGTGTATGGCTGGCATTCTGGGCTGAGGTGATGCATCGAATCCGGCTAGCATGCCGGCCTAGCGAGTTGATAGTATCGCCATTATATTGGATGTTGGATCGATATTGTTTCGCTGTGCATTGCTCTATTGCTTTTCCTGCCCCATGCTAGCAGCTGGTCACGAGACTCTTGTGCCAGATGACTGGACCACAGAAGACGACGACGGCGAGGGAATTCAGCTGGGTCATCATCCAATATCCAATATCCAATATCGAGAGAGGGGTTCAACAACAACAGCAACAGCACGAGAGGGGTATTCGTGGATCCCGGACGGCTTACAGATGGAAATCCGCAAACCCAAACCCCGACGTCTATCCGCGTCCCTCCCAGGGCGGCGAATTCTGACGTGCTGATCCGACATCCGTCGCGGCACGGCAATCAGGGCGGGTGCGGCAAGATTTGGCATTCGCGGGCCCTACACTGCACAGCACAGCACAGCACTGCACTTGTCACCAGCATGGAATCTCGCGGAGCAGAGGAAGAGTTGAGAGCGAAGTGGTGCGAATTGGAGCGAGGTAGCCGCGGAATGGCTTCGGCGCCGCGAGTCCGGGGCAGCGGACACATACCGACCTGGGTCCGAGTTCGCCGGGCTGCAGATCACGAGGCTGGTCCTTAGACTCATCCCAAGGGTTTGGTTATGGTGTGGCTCTAGATCTCTCTTGTCAAGTTGAGCACAGTAGTGCCGGCCCTGTACTCCGTAGACAGACTGGACCTCTGCCGCCGGCGCATCGCATCTCATCTCAGCCGCGCAAGGTTTCAGTCCAGTTCCCCGTCGCGTCCAGACCAGCAGACGTGGGACAAAAGTCAGTCTTCAGCCCCAAAGACTGGAGATGCCAGAGCGTCGATCAGGCCGAGATGAATCTTATTTTTTCCCTCTCAGCTCCCTGGCTCTACAGTAGTGCCGGCAGAAGATGCATGCAAGTGCCCAGATCGCGGGAGTGTGTGTGGCTGAGCTGTGCCAGAGCCCGGCCGCTCATTGGCCGCTGGCAGCCGGCGGTCTCCGAACAAGCCAAGGTCGGCCTGGCCGACTCCCTCCAAAATCAGCTGCGTCTCGAACAAACCAGCTCGCAAACATGCTCTCGTGTGCCGACATGCAGGAGAACTGAAAAATTTTTCATCTCCTATTTTTCCGTTCTGCCATCGCAGCACACCTCCACGGCTGTTGTCTTGCTTGTTTGGATTCTGCCTGCATCGAAATGCGACCCGCAGCTTTGTTGGGATCGCGGCCGAAGCGCTTGGGATCGGGCGCACAGCAGTAGCTACAATGAGATGTTGGTGCAGGTCACGCAACTGAAAGTGCCAAATCATCCGATTACACATCAGGTCGATGGGATGAGGCAACAGGTGCACATCTTGCCATTTTCTAGTCGGCAAGTAAACTTTGGCGAGACATGACAGATGATGAGAAAAAAAAAAAAAAAAAAAAAAAAAAAAAAAAAAAAAGGAAAAATCAATTCCGGTGCTTAGATCACATTCAATCAATCAAATGCAAAGCCAACGTTGCAGCCACCCCCATTAGTAATTCCCTGACAGGTTTTGTCGTTTTGTCTTTTTCCTTCTTTTCGGCGTTAGGGGTGCTTTGGTCAGCGAACCTTGTGTCTGTGCACTTGCCAAAGTATGGGGGATTGACTTTTGGGGGAGGGTCATGTGACCCCAGTGGTAGCATTGGCAGTTGTTAGCGGCTAAAACTTGGAAGCGTTGGGTTTTTTTTAGAAATTTTCCAATGCTGGGTACAGAGGAGGTACGTACCGAGTCTTACTACTGCCACAGTACTACAGCTGTATAGCCTATCCTCGTACCTGAGAGGCATGCACTGCGCCGGAAGGGGGAAACCCAAGAACAAGAAAAATCTTGATGTCTTGCGCTGCCAGACTGTGGCTGAGACCAATGAGAATCTGTGCAATGCGGACCGGCATGCGCTGGACAGGGATCGCGCTCGATCCGCCGTCCCAACTTGATACGCCAGCCTATACGTCACATTCAGGTATTGCCAACTGCTTTTACCGCTTGTGGTTCCCGCGCTGCTGAGCTAAACAATGCCATATCCGTTAGCCATCTTTGGTCGGCGAAACGTTTCATGGCAAGCCATGGCCAGAATACCGAAAGGAGAAATATCCCGTGAAAAAAAGGTTTGCTAAATCGAATTAAGGAGGGCTGTGATGCCATTGTCGGGGAAATTTCTAGAAGTCTCTGCCGCTATGGCGACGTGGCTGCAGTTGGATGACCTGCCAAACCGCGAAACTTGTCTGGTGTTGGACCCTTGTCCGAAGCCACAGGCACAAGCCACAGCCAGTCCTTCTCCGCGGCTGTGCCTGGGGGGTGCCAAGTGCTTTTGACGGATTCCGACGAGGGCCGCGAAAGGCGATGCCATGGGAAGCGAAAGCGAAGCGAAGCTAGGTAGGTACTGTATACGATAGCGATGCGGGCTCGTGCTGGGTTTTTCAATTGCTGACAGTCACTGACGGCGACTGACTAGGGGAACACATCGGGTGGTTCGTATGTGCGTACGCAGGCAGAGGTACGTGCAAAGGAACTGCCTAGCAGCATCGCAGGCAATGACAAATGACTGAGGAGTTAGTCATACTTGTACGCACGCGCAGCCATTACCAGGTTCCTGACTTGCAAGCCGCGGAGCGCTTTGCCCTATCAAGCGCCGGCTTTGCAATTGCTCAATCAAGCATGACGCGCTGCTGAGTCGGCATCTCGTCGTTCTGCTGCTAGCAGGTATCCATTGCCAAATACAAATACCTACTTGCGGTAGTGCGTAGTGTGCAGGGCCTAAGCTATCCGTGTATACGAGCAAAGTACAGCTACCTCTGCGCCAGGTAGTGGCGGTGCGTGTGTAATGTGTAATCCGCGGGCCGCGAGGCATTTGCCAGGCATTTGCCCAGCAGGCGGATTACCAAACCCGCCCAGGGTTACCTCCCGCGCAAGTACCAGTTCCGCAGCCGCGGCTCCCCGGATGTGCTGTCGGCAGATTCTCGCAGGGCCTGGCTGAGTTTAGCTGCTCTCGCAAGGCCGAAGATGCCCTTTTTTCGCTGGTGGGGCTCGCATCGATTTCCTTCACCCCCTCGCGCACACCCCTCCCTCCATCACAACGTCACCCCTCCTCCACCTCCGAATGTCTGCGTCGACTCTTGACGAAACCGGTCGACCCGGTGGAGGGCTTTGGGACGATATAAAGAAAGCGTTTCGCCACATCGCCGTCAGATCGAACTTGCAATACGCCCCCATACAATCTCCAACTCTCCTCAACCATGCTATCTGTGGACCACAACTCAACTCAATATCAGCCCTTTCAACAACAGCAACAGCAATACAACAGCATCAACAACTCCAACAACCATCACACAAAGCTGGACGACTTCACCTTTGGCCAGGCAAGCGACTTTGACTTCTCGACCTCGACCATCTTCCCGTCAACCGAGCTCTCTGCGTCCAACCTAGAGTACCTCAACGCCGCAATCGTCACTGCGTTTTCGCCTGACTCGATGCGGCCCGACTCCTCCTGGGACGCTGCCGCTCGCTTCTCAACTCCCAAGTTTGGTCGTCTTCCCCATCAACGAGAGTCCTCTCTGTCTTCCCTGGGATCCACGGGGCCGGCGTCGCCCTTCAACTCGCACATCGCGAACCCTCACATCGCCGTCACTGACGCCAATGGTGACGGCTTCATGGACATGCACTCGCACGACATGACCATGAGCTCAGCTAGCCCCTACTACCAGCTGGCCAAGACGATGCCTCCCTACTCAAACTTCCATCATCTCGACAACGCCTCTGTCAGCGAGATGGCATATCCAGTCTCCATCCCGACCACCAGCCATCACAAGCTGCGACAGGATCGCAACCTCCTCCCCGCTCCAGAGTTTGCCAATGGCTTGACACGATCACATCCTGCCTCTGTGGCAAGCTCAATAGCAGGCGACTCTCCCGCCACGCCCGTCACTGGCGAGGTTGATCTGGCTGATCGCCGAAGGCAAGGTAGGCGCCGACCTCTCAACAACAACCAGCCGTTTGACTACCAAGACTCATCTTTTTGGCTCGCAGGTCATGGCAATGGGACCGTCCCCAAACTCGACCGCACGATGACAGACGTCTACGGCGATGAGCTGTACAACCCAAACTTTACAATCACTTCATCGCCACAGCAGAGCCAGGTGACTGCTGCGCCCAGCGACGTCTTCAACCAGCGCATCAGTGCCGCGAATAGCCAGCACCTCAGCACCATTCGGAATTCGCCCACCTCGAGTATTTCTCGAGACATATCTCCCTTTCGCCATGGTTCTCCACTTGCTCCTTCGCCACTTCACGACTGGGCTACCTCTCACGGCACTGTGGCTATGAACTCCCAGCCGAGGATGCCCGGCCAGGACCGCAACGGCCAGCACGACGCCCACTTCTTCCAGCAGCAGATGACCAAGACAACACAGCCTGGAACGCCCCAGACCATTTCTCCCAAGGATGCCGTCCTCGAGTTTAACGAGTCTGGAGAGGAGTCCAACATGCCCCTGTTCTCGCACACGCCAATCAACTTCGGCATGGACCACCTGGGCAGGATACTGCCCGAGGGAAGCGTCAACGGCCCCGCATCAGCAGCACACAGCTATAGCCAGGGGGACAACGCAGGTCACATTCACAACATGCCTCAGGTTCCGCAGCGATACCCGTTTATTGCTTACCCGCCAAACGGCCAAGACGCATCGGCATCTCAATTGAGCTCTGCGGAGTCCAATTCAACCGGATCTGCGGCTTACAACACTCCCGCCCCCCAGAGCCGGCCTGCCGGCGCCAATGCTGATGGAGGCACTTATACTTGCACATATCACGGCTGCACTCTACGGTTTGAGACGCCCAACTTGCTGCAGAAGCACAAGCGTGAGGGCCACAGGCAGTCGCACGGACTTGCAGGTGCTCGGCCACACCACGACCACATGGGTATGACCTCGAGCCTGCTCAACAGCCAGGCCGGACCCCACCGCTGTGACCGCATCAACCCAAGCACGGGCAAGCCGTGCAATACCATCTTCTCGCGTCCGTACGACTTGACAAGGCACGAGGATACGATCCACAACGCTAAGAAGCAAAAGGTGCACTGCAATCTGTGTACAGAAGAGAAGACATTTAGTCGCGCCGATGCGCTGACGAGACACTACCGAGTCTGTCACCCTGATGTTGAGCTCCCTGGCAAGCACCGACGACGCGGTGGAGCTTAATTTGACGGGGCAGAGAAATGCAACGGGAAGTTTGTTTCTTTGCAGCCAACGCAAAATCTGAGTACGGTGGCATTCTCGCTGTATGACGTTTTGCATTGGGCGCGAGAGGGGGGGAGAAACCACCATCAGCCAACAATCAACGTCAACGACGCGATGGCGCACTGTTGGAGGGCATGCAAATCGAAGATGGACGATCCTGGCGCTCTCCTAGCTACTCTGCGGGGAAAGGTGCGCTTCGTTCGAGACTTCAGGCTGGATGGCAGAGCCAATGAGAAGGCTCCAGTGTCTTCTCTGGCGTTCTGCTCCCTAGCTATCCGGTCCCAGCGGTCGCCGAGTGGGTCTCAGGGTCCTACTGCAGCTGCAGGGTCTTGGTTGGTGAGCAAACGGCGCTGACGTCATGCTACCTCATACCACCTCCACCGCTGACATCACCCACGTCTGCTCCTGCCCTGATTTCATCTCGACCTCGACGGGCCTGCTTGCTGCAAAGGTTGGGAAATGACAGCAATGACGACAGTCCCGGCTGATGTTGTGCGTTGAATGATGCTACGAAGCAGATGAAACCTCCTCGCGATCATCCTCGCAGAGCTCATCGCGCCAATCCGCTTCCGGCTTCAACTGGCATTCAACCAAGTCTACACTCACGCCCCCCTTGCCATTACCGTTTTTGCTTCGAACGATGCTACGCGATCATGATGTACACACACACACACCAATTGCTTCTATTTATGCGCGTGCTACGTGCCAGCTTTTCTGTCTTGTTCTTCATATTTCCTTTTGTCTATTGCATCCTTGGCTTTCATCATCACTGTACTACTCCCGGTTATTATTACTTCATTTTGTTGCACTTGGGAAAGCGGGGCCGCATTTGGAAGGGCGGCAAAGGATATTCGGATTTCATTATTTTTTTTAGACCAACCAGCAGCTCTGCTTTGCAAGCATAATCGATTCGATTCTCTTTCCTTTGTCGGGGAAAATGTATTATCAAAGATCAAAGGTTCGCCAGACTGGATTCTCTTACACGGACCAATGCATTCGAACATTGAAACAAGAAATGGGATTGACATTCATGAGGGCGGAGGCGCATATGCAGGGCTAAACATTTGAGTGGATTACTACTATTTGAAAGGAAGCAGATGCTTTATTTCTTTTGATCTTTTCTCTCTTACTCTTTTATTTTCTCTTTATTTCCTTTCTTATACGTGAACCACTTGGTTGGATAGACAAAAAGATTCATGTACACTAGTCATACCATTTCATTATGGCAATAAATTGAAAGCCCTATGAACTCATCTACTCTCCTTGACCAAATAAAACGTGAAATGCACCAAACGTGAAATACCCCAGATTGACGCACGTGCCAGTTTATGCAGAATCAGCAATCCCAGTTTCTCACTCGTATTCTCACTACAGTATTACAGGGTACGTGATGGTATACGTACCTGAACACGTTGTGAGGCTGCGCGCTAAGGCACTTCTCCACTGGCTCTAGGTAGCCCTACCCGTTAAAGCAGTTAGAGCGGCACATGCACTGATCACGTGCCACTTACAGTTCGTTAGTCTCGAGGCATTGCTTTGGCATGTGACCAGTGGAGGGATGAAAAAGACGAATACGAGATGACTCTGGGGGGTGTATGTTCTATTGGTAAATTCAGGCGAAGAGTCATGTAATTTTTTAATTTAATATTCGATTGCTTTTGATGAGTGAATCACTGGATGATTGGGTGTGGTTGAAGGTTGGGGTTCTTTTGTTCTGACTAGCGGGGTGCATGGGTGAGTCAGTCAGGCGGGAAGGCGGTTTATGTCTGAAAGGAGCAGGGAGGATTTGTGTCTAAAAACGGTGCTGTATTGTAATACAAAGGAAAAAAAGACAGGCTGTTCGTTGAATTGATTGGTTTGTAGAGATTGCATGTATGTAAATGAAATGGTGCGGCAAGGCAAAGCATCTTGGCAGTCTTGGATGCTTTGGCGGCCAAGACTCACGCGCCATGCCTGAGGTGGCAGTGAAGACAAAGTAACACCCAAATGATCGTAAACTACACCCACTTCGCTGCAATAATGATGCAAGAAAAAGGGAAAAAAGAAAAAAAACATACAACAGCCGGTGTTCGCCAGTGGTCACCCACCTGACTACTAATCTGCCGGTTAGAGGCTTGTCTATGGGGGAGCAGACGGGACCCCGAATTCTCCTCTACCTATGGTCGTATGTGCTAGTAAATGCAGTCTGATGCACTTATATACCAAGTGGTTCAAGGAACATTAGACTACTTCTTTTCCCTAACATCAAGTTTCTTTCCTGTGGCTTACTTGACAATGGGTCTGAATTAACGGAGTATATGCAGTTGGTAAAGCCGTGATCCGGCGCAAATATCTATCTCAACTGTTCTTATGCCACCTATTCTGAATTTGGCTCTGCGTTGTTATCTATCGTACAGTAGATGTGAGCTTGTTACTGGCTACCTGCTATAAAACGCATGCTTTATTGTATCAATTGTGTGGAAAGCCACCGGCATTTTAGCATCATGGATGGGATCGGATTTCGAAAAGTTCACATGTGCACAGTCACGGCCAAGAGCGGGCGGCGATTCATTTTACAGTGTGCCTGTATTATGTTACTATACAAAATTGCATCCCCTTATTCTCGTCAAACATAATTTCACTAACAAATCCACAACCACCATCCACCTTACCACTCCAGACTATGAAATCGAGGGCTAATTCATTTACACGCCAACGCAAATGTTGTTGTTTAACCACAGAGCCGTGCAGCCGGATCCCACCTGTGGGTTCCACTTCTTAATGTCGTCAACTGTCGTGCCTTGATCCTCAGCAATGAACGCGCACGTGTCGCCCGATTTGACGAGGTAGAATTTCTTGCAGTCAGGCACCATCCCCGGCTGGAAGGGTGTTGGCGTGGGCATGCCGTTGCCCGCCGAGCTCGCCGTTGTCCCCGTGGGTGCTGCAGCCGGTGGCGTAGAGCCGGCGGCGTCGACGCAGACGTAGTAGCCTACGTTGAGGGTCGCGCAGGAGGGGCCGACGGCTGGATTCCATGAGTAGAAGGTAGCGAGGGGGACGTTGTTTTCCTTGGCGATGTCGAAGCAGGAGTTGCCGGACTCGACAAAGTGGTATTTGTTGCAACCGGTGACCATTCCGGTCTGGATAGGCTGGGGCGTGTTGACACTGATGGCGGAAGGGGCGACGCTATTGGTGGGAGCAGCTTGGGCCGACGTGGTGGGAGTAGTTTGGGCCGACGAGGGCATGCTGCTGGTGGGAGTAGCTTGGGCCGGTGTGGTGGAGGTGGTGATGCCGCTGGTGGGAGTAGCTTGGGCCGACGTGGGGATGCTGCTGGTGGAAAACTTGTCGAATCCGGGGGAGCCCACACAGTAGAGGTAACCGGCTATCAGGGTTGTACAGGCTGCAACGTTGGTCAATGATTTTGTATTTTACTTTTCTTTCCCGTCTAAACAAGTACAGTCGATGGGAACATAGTAATATAGGACATACCTTTGTCGACCGTTGGGTTCAAGGTAATAAATTGGTCACGGCTGAGACCGAACCGGGCCTCGATGATATCACATTGTTCGTCAGGTTCAACCAAGTAGAAGTTGTTACATTGGGTGGAGGTACCCGTCTGTTGCGGCATGCCTGAAGCCAATGATGCCGTGGTCGGTCCGCTCGCGGAGGTCGGCCGACGGGGGCCCAGTATCATGGCCCAGGTCAGCTGTAGCTGAGCGAGGAGGAGGAGGCCAGCCTTGAGTGAGGTTGGCGCCATCATGGTTGATGTTTGTTCGAGGGCAGATGAGTTATTCGGAGTAACTAAGAAGTAGTTAAAGTGTTGCTGTAACGATTCTTGAGAAAAGATGTAATGATTTGTCTCTTCGAACGAAAAAGGGCATGATGGCCAGCCTTTTTATATTCAGACTGCTCCTGAACAGTCACAGCATAGTTGGCTTGTCAGAGGCTTCGAAGCAAGATGGCTGAAAGGAACATTGAAAGAGAGTATCGGAGTTCAAGACAGGTTCTGTGGCCTACAAAGGAATATACAAAGGAAGAGAACATGGCCTTCCATCGTAGCGTTCAATCGCCTCTTTTTCTTTCTCACTCTTCCCTTGTGATCCAGACTGCTGACATGGCACTAGAAGCTGAATCCATAGCAGCTTGCAGCAAATTATGTCATGCCATGAATCCTACAGTATTATGGAGCATATACCGCACGCATTAGAGGCACGAGAAAGAAAACGGAGATGCGGTAGTCCGAAGCGATGCGCTGAGGTCTTGTCAGGCCAGGAGCATGAAGCACTCCACGGTAAGACCTTGTCCTGAGTCAAGTGATGCAGAGATGCATCTTTGTTGGTCGGCCAAGAAATCCAAAAATTCAAACATTACATGCCACATTCGGGTTATTACCACGGCTTTCTTGCCACTTATGATAGGTAAAAGCCGTCATCTGAAACATCTTTCTTTTCATATGGGTCACAAAGCTGACAAAGCTGAAAAAGTGAACGCTCTGTTTTATGTGCTGAGAACAAGGGAAAAGCTCGCTGCAAACAAGAGCAAAACAGAGAAGTGGGCTTGACCAAGGAGTGGCCACATAGATCCACGTGACAACTTGAAATCAACAACAGCAAGCTTACATCGTATGCTGTATGATGATAAGTTGCTGGACTCAAATTTGGGTGGAGACGTAGAAACCCTCGTGACGAAATATGTCCTCGCCACCGGCGGCTCGCCTTTCAGAGCGTAGAGGACTAGAAACATTGACGTCTTACTTCTATTGGGATTGGCCAAGAGTTAAATTTGTGGCAATTATGCACAGAGCGCCAAAAGTCAGCTGCCACAACTGAGATTGGATGCCCGGGGAGTTTATGCCTAGATGAGACTCAGATGAATCGTTATCTACGTCGAATGTCGAGTGTCACTCAGAGAGCATGCGTACTGTATCGTTTCCTTGAAGGTTCTACGGCCTAATTTGAAACATCATGTCGCTCCATTAACTTGAATGAAATGATGATTCGTAGGAATACCCCTACAATGCCCGGTTATTGCGGGCCGGCACATGAGGTAGGAACGCGCTCACTTCTAGTCTTATGAGGATCAGGGGGTGGGAAGGGAGAATAGCACCCAGCTTCTGGTCATGATTCTGGCGATCTTCACAGACAGCGCATCGGTAACGGAGCTGTAGACGCCGTCACACTCCGGAGAGCTGGGCCAACAAAACCTCGAGCGAGGTCGATGAGTATCAACACTACGGCAACCGTGGCTGACCACTGACTGGCACGGTATCTAGTGCTGCTGCTTTATAGTCTTGCAAATTGGGTTTCTATCATTCTATTATACGTATGATATAGAAGCATTCTGTCACATACGGCCACAGGTAAAGGAAAATTCGGCGTCCCGTTAAGATCTTACATGAAGTTCAATGTCTACCATTCTTGGTGCTACAGATGTCCAGTTTTGAAGTCGTCTTCTTCCGTTTTCGAAGGACAACTTAGCGGTAATAAGACGGCAATCGAGAGGACTAGCTCGACCGGCAGCCGATCTATGTATAATCCCCGCTCGCTGGAGGTCGATCAGTTGAGAGGTATGAGAGGGCACAGAGTCATAGGAAAAATTTGTAGGGCCGACACCGGCCAGCGTTATCAGATAAGCGGCCAAGCTACCTTCGCGGGGCAGGGCCTGGCCGCCCCGCCTGGTGCAGTCATCCAGCTTCAATTCCATCACAAACTTTTCGACCTTGATAACTTCTCCAGCGGTTCAATTGGCACAATTACGCGCCATATGCTCCATTGGTCTCATCGATTCCATTGATTTTATTGGCCTTGAACGCAACGAACGCCACTCGCAAATATTTCAACATGGCCGAGAAAAAGGCGGACGCCCCGGCAGCTGGCATGCTCTGGGGGGGCAGGTTCACAGGTTTGAATGTCTCGGGAAACAAGCTTCGGATGCAGTATACTGACCTCACGGTGCGCAGGTGCCATTGATCCTCTCATGTATAAGTACAATGCCTCCATCCGATACGATAAGGCTCTTTATAAAGAAGATATCCTTGGATCGATTGCTTTTGCTAGGGCCAATTCGAAGGCTGGTATTATTACCCAAGACGAATTTCAGGCGATTGAGCGTGGTTTGCTCCAGGTGATGGAAGAATGGAAGCAGGGAACTTTCGTTATTATGCCGAATGACGAAGATGTGAGAGGCCACTCAATTCTGCTCAACTTCTCGGGGCTAACACAATGGACCAGATTCACACGGCAAACGAACGTCGCTTAGGAGAGGTCATCGGCAAGGACATCGCGGGTAAACTGCACACAGGTCGCAGCCGCAACGAGCAAGTTGTCTGTGATATGCGCATGTGGTTGCGCGATCGGATCCGCGAAATCGACAGCCAACTCGTAGCATTTCTAAAGGTCATCGTCACACGTGCCGAGTCTGAAATGTAAGCCTAGCCCACCTCTGGCCAAAAGGGGCCCCCTGCTGACGAACAACCTCAGCGACTACATCATGCCTGGATACACCCACCTGCAACGTGCCCAGCCCGTTCGCTGGTCACATTGGCTGATGTCGTATGCCGCTGCGTTCAAGCAGGATCTCGAGCGGTTGCGCCAAGTTTTCGAAAGGGTCAATCTAAGTCCACTTGGTTGTGGCGCTTTGGCCGGCAATCCATTTGGAATCGATCGACACTTAATAGCTAAGGAGCTTGGCTTTAGCGGAATAACCTTGAACTCGATGAATACTTCGGCCGATCGTGATTACCTACTCGACTTCCTGGTCTGGAACTCGATTTTCGCCAACCACATTAGCAGGTGGGCTGAGGACCTCATCATATATTCGACCTCTGAGTTCAGTTTCGTGCGGCTGGCCGATGCGTATTGCACAGGCTCGAGTTTAATGCCAAACAAGTTCAACGGGGACTCGTTAGAGCTTCTGCGCGGCAAGTCAGGGCGTTCTTTCGGTCAAATGGCCGGGTTAATGATGGTGAGTCCTCATATTAATATCTCAGCTAGTTGCCTTGGCTTTGAGGGTGACCAGGCGCATATCGAGAGTGGCTACTAACTATTCACTTGTAAGACTCTGAAAAGCTTGCCATCTTGCTATAATAAAGATCTCCAGGAAGGGTGGGAGCCTATGCTGGATTCGGTTCAGACTGTGTCGGATAGTCTAGGCATAGCCAATGGTGTCATTGCTACCTTAAAGGTGCGGCCAGAGCGGATGGAAGCTGCTCTGGACAAAACGATGCTAGCCACTGATGTCGCAGAGTGGTTGGTGAGGAAGGGATGTCCGTTCAGAGAGGCTCACCACATCTCTGGACGCGTCGTTGCGCTGTCTGAAAAGCTGGAAGTTTCGATGGACACGCTGACCCTTGAGCAACTGCAAGCCATTGATTCTCGGTTCACAGCAGACATTGTGGAGGCATTTGAATATGAAACGAGTATCGAAGCGAAATCGTCTAAAGGCGGTACCAGTCGATCAAGCGTGTTGGAGCAGATCCAGATACTCAGGGCTATGTTAGATTAGAGGATTGAGAAAAAAGAGCTTAATCCAAATCTTTGTTTTGTTTTGTTCTACTCCCACTTGCGCATCGAATTCACTCCTTGCCTCCTGTAACACTAACTGAGATGCTGTATCGTTGATGTATAAGGGTTGGTTCTCCCAAGTCGTGGAGTCTCTCTCTATCTCGATGTCTCTGACTGAGGAATGCGTCCTGATATCAACCATAACGCTAATAAAGCTGCTTTTATGAACATATAACTATATGTAGTATCTTGCCAATTTATATTGTTTGTTGGTGCTATTTACGACTCTGGCCGTTTTACCAAAATACCAAAGGACTGGAGATTTGGTAGCCAGCATTCCAGGTTGCACGGCTATCTAGCATCCTAGCGGCTGCTATAGAGTACATGTATGTACCAACCTATCTGTCTCTTCAAGTGTCGGGTCTGCTATTGGAGCTACTTTCTCTTAGTACCTATTGTTGCTTATTTCTAGAACTACTACTCTCCTCTAGTATCGACACACTCTTCTAGTATTGATACATCTCTGTGGGTGGTGGGATGCTGTAGTACATCTTTTACCAAAAGCTACGAGGCTTATAGGTCTGCTGAAATGCTCATAACAGCACATACGACCATAGGTAGAGGAGAATTCGGGGTCCCGTCTGCTCCCCCATAGACAAGCCTCTAACCGGCAGATTAGTAGTCAGGTGGGTGACCACTGGCGAACACCGGCTGTTGTATGTTTTTTGCTTTTTAATCTAAATGTTTACTACTCTTCTATAAGTGTAGAATACACTTCACCTGTCACATACGACCATAGGTAAAGGAAAATTCGGGGTCCCGTCTGCTCCCCCATAGACAAGCCTTTAACCGGCAGATTAGTAGTTGAGTGGGTGACCATCAGCGAACACCGGCTGTTGTATGTTTTCTTTTTTTGCTTTTCTATTCACAGCATATAGATACCTGTACTAGTATGACACCGGAGCGGCACGTACCACCAGGGTAATTGACTGATAGCCCAGCGATGGCATGTCGTCTGAGGACGGCAGGGACATGTAGTCGAAACAGCTTTCAATCATGTCCAGGTTTGGATGTTTGAGGACTTGGAATGAGTGGAAAAGCATCTTGGAACCAGGCCCGATGACGGTTAAACAAACCTTGGCAGTGGAACTGGTATCCAGATTTTTCAGATGAAAGTTGAGTATCTTATTTGACATTGTTCTCCAGTCTACCATGTCGATAAAAATGCTTCTCAGCGCCGCATCAAGAAGTGTCTTGCCCTTGGTTTTCGGCTCGGAATTTTGCGACCCATCTGTCGCCGACCACAGAGGAATGTGTAGCATATCCCAATTTGGGAACTCTATGCCTCGTCTCTCTACGTCGTTGAGTGTATTCTGTAGTGTATGTTGCATTTGGTCACCTCCATGGTAAACGGCGTGGACGTTTGCCCACCTATAGTCAATATTTCCAGCAGCAAGCTTGGACTTGATATCGTTGAGTCTACTATTTGAGCCGCAAATCGATATGTTTTTGCTACCGAAGATGCCTAAGATTCGCGCGTCGCCGTAAGCGCCATCTGTGCCCTGTACCACAATGTTAGCAGGCATTTAAGTGGCAATTTATACGTTGAATCAGAGCATACATGTCAGGAATCATTCCAATCATTTATATAGTTTTCCAGCTCCTCCGCTGAGGTACCAAATACGCTAAGAATACAGGGTGTCTTTTGCCACTCAACATTAGGAGGGAAACGACTCGGTAGCGATGCTCTTAGTCCAATCCAGAACGTAAGCCGGAACAGCTCAACAGCCGAGGCGATAAAGTTTGGGGAGCTGTAAGACACAAACGAAGCTGCCAATATTGCCGGTAAGATGCCTGTGCAAATACCACTTGCTTCAATGACAGTCTTGCATTCATTATGCGATTGGAACAGCATGAGCTCGAGGACCTGGTGTGTATACAAGCTTAATGTCTCAACAACGGGGTGTGATCGAAAAGCTTCAGGCGGTTACAGAAACGACTCTGCTTCTTGAAAGGCATCCTTCAAGCTGCCTTCCAGCGTAGAACGTTCCTCGTCTGACACACTCTCGAGTTCGATGTGAAAGGCCTCACGGCACTGGCGAAGAAAATCCCAAAACGCATCTAAATGCTCATATAGCAATAGTTCCTTCATTGCACGAACATGGGCAGGGTTTGTCAAATGCTGGTGTGAGCCTTGCCCTGCGAAAAACAGCACATGGCGATTTGGGGTAACCGACATGGTGATTTTTCAACCGAGTTGTCTTTTCTTTTTGATTCAAAAGAATACAATTTTACTTTTAGTCCTGATGATGGTATATAAAGGACCAGAACGGACGAAACGGCACCTGATGGGGACAGGGATGCTGTCGTGAAGCATGTGCCTATGAGCATGATAAGGGGGTACATATTGCGCCATTCTGCCTCTTTGAAGTTATCTTCCATGTGGTCTGATTTTAGAATCTGAAAAGCCGGACTTTCTAGTTGATAAGAGACTTCTAATTAGTAAATCAGTTAGAGATTGGCTCTTAACTATACTTGGATAATCAGCTGTCATACTTTGTGGCCAGAATCTTAATGTTTGACTTGGCCGGCTGTTGCAGGTCAGATCGAGCTACGGATTAATTCTGGATTATGAACCAAAGGCTGGGGCGTAGTCTTCCCCTGAACCAGCTATTACAGCATTACTGGCTCTCTTGATTATAAATATAACCTCTATAAATATATATAAATATAACTAAAGTTACGAAGCAACATGCATTGCTATTCTGCTTACAGCACCCCTTGTTAGTACCCAGCCCACCAGGGTCAATTTGTCCAGATACACCCTATAGGCATCTAAATTGTTAACTTGGTACTGATCATCATCAAATTGCCATACGCATCTAGGAAAGTACCAAACTAACAATTTAGATACCTGCGAGGTGTACATGTACTACATGTACTACATGTGCTTTGTAAGGGGCTCTGTTGTTAGGCTTATAATGCTAATTGAGGCGCTGGGGTATGGATGAGGCCATACGGGATAGGGACGGGACGTTAATAGTTACCGATACAGGCTACACCTGCTTTTCTATAAGCTCCGGGACTCAATCCACCAGAACAAGCTTCTATCAGCTTATCTACATGTATAAATTTAATTTGTCTCCGCCGATGGGCATAACTCCGCTGTCACCTTTGCCTTCGTAGGGCCGAGTCCTTAACAATCCGAAATCTTACAGTTCCCATGAATCAGACCCATAGCAAAGGGTATTCCCAACAGAATCTTTCCATTCATTAACTTCTTCGATCTATGACCTATTTCTCCTCTGGGTGACAAATGCAGTTATGTAGCTTGCTGACAGAGGTGGCCGAAATTGGCAACACCGAGAGCATCAACTCTAAGAAACACCCATGTCATATGGAAAAACGCCCGTTGACAACTGCGTATCGCTAGTAGTACGGGGCCGATTCATTGCCGGATTCCGAAAGAAGAACCTATTACCGAGCTGCAAGGAACATGGACCCATCCCTGTCTAGTTAGTTTGCTGTACTAGTTGTATACGAGCACAATCAGAAGTATACTTCCTTATCTATAAACAACATGAAGCCAAACAGAAGCTGTTCCATCGCTTAACCTCGCTTCAGGCTGCAACTTTAGCATATTCTGCAAGCCTAGCAAACGAACAAGCATTATGAATATTTGTAAGCCTAGGTTATTCTACCAAGGTCGCAGAGGACCTCCTATTCCCGATAAGGTAATTATAGTGAGACGTGAAGCACAATACATCGACCATGACCACTAACTCAAGTCTGTAATTATTTACCACATCTGATGGCCTAAGAACATGATAAGTCTATCCTCTTATCTAGAACCGGAGAGTTGAAACGCGGCGTGTGGTGTCATCGGCGTATAATGGCATCACAGCAAGTACATGTAAGCAACAGGTAACAACGACTGCGTATACGACTATCAAAGATGCTTGTCTCGACTGTCAGCTGAATGGATGTATTACCCATTGGCACCAAAGCCCCCGAAAGACCCCCAAAATCGAAACACTCTTATTTAAGAAATTTACAGCTATGGTCATTTGGTTGTGAGTGCTGCTTCAGGGGTTTTGTTGCCAACTCAGAGGCTACCGTCTTGTCTTCTTGGTCACTTGGGGTGGAAGCAAGGGGGACGTGTCGTTTACATGTAGTATTACTCTGCACCCTTGAACTTTTTTACGACATTAAAGTGTCACCCATTATGTTGCACCATCTATCTATTTATTCGTGGCAGTGAACCCTAACTTTGAATTGTCTCATTCTCGTCTTGCATGTCTTCCTACTAAGCTGAAGATTAACTTGTCACTATACTGGCTCAGAGCTACTCTCATTATGTCACTTACGTCTCAAAAGATATTTCGGCGACCCAAGTTTAGCCCAGTCCCACCTAAGAATTACGCTGATTCCGATGATGAGGCCATATCAACACTTTCGGACTTGATACGATTTAACTCTGAGAATAATGCAGAGCATATATTTTGCATTCAGGCACAATCTGAAAAAGTGGATTCAAGCTTGTCTGGCGATGTTACGTACAGGGGTGTTAAGATCACTTTTGCGCAGCTTGACCGTGCAATTCAGCAGTGTGTGCTATGGCTGAGTGACGGCTACTCCCAAACATTTTCAGAGTCTGGGGCGCCGATTGCGCTGTATGTTGAAAGCGATGTTGGCTTGCTCATCTATCTTTCTGCGTTGCAAATATTAGATATACCAGTTCGTACTCTCCGTTAAGCACTCATAGCAATTCTGGACTTGTTTCTGACAACATAGTTACAGGTATCTAGCTCCTACTCATCTCCGCCAGGCTTAGCCCGGATAGCGTCGCACACCTACTAGAAAAGACAGGCTCCAAGAATGTTTTGGTATCAAAGCGAACAAGAAATTTACTTGTTGGACAGCTTGATGACTGTTTCAACATGATCAATGTTATGCCGTACACAATGTTCTTGGACCTTGGTACCAGGGACTGTTCTGCAGATGACAATTACAAGAAGCTGTTCACTCAGCGTAAGAGCCACGAGAGCGAGAGATCTCTTATACTGCATTCATCCGGCACAACAGGTTTCCCTAAACCCATTTACCTGACCAAGCGATACTTGTTACAATACGCTTCTTGCCATGAATTTCCTGGTCACGAGGTCATTGACTGGGTGAACCTATCGACTCTGCCGCTTTACCATGGATTCGGCTTCCTTGCTCCATGTCTCAGTCTATCTGTGGGAATGACCTGTGGTTTCCCACCTTCATCCATCATTAGCGCTGGACGGTCAACTCTTGATTTACTCAATGCGTTCAGTTGCAGATCACTGATGACCGTGCCAAGTATCGTTGGTGATCTAATGACGCAAGACGGGGTTTTCGAGCGTCTCGCGAGTTTGGAGTTTCTTGCCGTTGGAGGTGGTGCCATGAGCCCTGACCAAGGTCTGCGACTCAAAGAACAAAACGTGAATCTGCTCAACCATTATGGCGTCACAGAAATTGGCGCGATTGCGCCGATTTTCCGACCTGGACCAGATTATAATTGGCGGTATCTCAGGCTGCGATCTGATCTTGGGCTTGAGCTGCACTCAATTCCAAGCTCAAGCCATTTCAAGTTGGTTGGCTATCCAATCGGCTGGGGTGAACGGTTTGAAGTGCAAGATGAGCTGGAGAAGAACCCAGATACCGTGGGTGACTACTTGGAGGTCCGCATCCTCGGACGAACAGACGACGTCATTGTGCTCAAAACCGGGGAAAAGATTACGCCGCAGCAATTGGAAAGGGAGCTCATGGCGTCTCCAGTGATTAAGACTGCAATTTGTATTGGCGAGGGACAATTTGAAGTAGTCGTTCTTGTTGAACCTGCTTCGTATCCCCTCGATGAAGCGGAGTTCATTGACCAAGTCTGGGATCTTGTATCCTCCAAGAACACATCCCTCGACCGCCATGCGAAAGTGTCTTCCAAGAAAGCCATAATAGTCAAGCCGGTAGGCAAGATGATCCCAAGAACTGACAAGGGATCTGTTAGCCGCAGACAGGTTCGGGATGTCTTTTCTGACGAGATTCAGGCCGCATACGCAGCGATTGAGATTGATCTTCCTATTCAAAACCTTGACTGGGCTGATCTAGAGAGTAGTATTCGAGCTCTAGTGAAAGGAATTTTTAAAGACTTTGACTCTAGTTCAGACGAAGACTTTTTCGAGGCTGGTATGGACTCGCTGCAAGCCGTTCGTTTAGCACGGCAGCTAAATGTCTCCCTACAACAGTCAACAACATTACAGGTGGCTAGGAGTGAGGTTTCTGCTGAGTTAGTGTATAGACATCCAACAATATCAGCACTTGTGGAGTATGTCAAGGCTCAGAGGAACAACTTCAACGGCGAAATGGAGACATCTACCTCTGAGGATAATACTGCCCGTGTAAAAGCCTTATCGGAAAGATTCACTGCAAATCTCTACTGTGAAGAGGATGTTGGCTATCCCAAAACAACAAAGCGCGTGGTATTGTTGACTGGCGCAACTGGAAACCTTGGCTCTCACATGCTAAGCCAGCTTGTCCAGAACACATCCGTTTCAAAAGTCATATGCTTATACCGCCAGACGAAGGATGATAATCTACTGAATAGAATACGGTTGTCCGTGTCTGCTTGTGGCTTATTGTTGGATGAAAGTTGTTGGGCCAAAGTTGAGCTCGTTGAAGCTGCCGAATTTATTCGCGGCATTGGTCCGATCCAAGATCCAGTTGAACGAGACCCCAATGATGGAGTCTCAAATGGAAATGACGGTTTTAATTTATTCACGCGTCTTGCTCAAGATGTGACTCATCTTGTACATCTTGCGTGGCCCATAGACTTTCAGAGGACACTAGAAAGCTTCATCCCTCACATTAAAATGGTCGAGGCCCTGATCAATCTCGCGAGAGCAGCCCACACCTCTCAAAGAGCCAGAAGGCAGCCACCGGCAAGACTCTTGTTTGCCTCTTCCATAGCAGTTGTTAGGAACTATGGTAAAGAGTTCCCTGCTTCGTCTTCATCGATCATTGTGCCAGAGGAGGAAATGCAGACTCCAGAGACAGTGGCACCCATGGGCTATGCAGAGGCCAAATGGGTATGCGAACGTTTGCTCGGTCATGTTGGTCGCCACTTATCAGACGAAATTGAGCCTGTTATTGTACGAATTGGCCAACTTGGTGGGCCGGAGGCATCGCCGGGAATATGGAAGACGTCGGAGCATATTCCGGCATTATTGAAGGCGAGTCATCTCGTTGAAGCCATGCCTCAACTTGAAGGAGTAAGCCAATCACGTCCTTGATTCCAGGTGCTGTTTACTGACATATCATAGGAAATATCTTGGTGGCCAGTCGATCGAGCCAGTCGCTCTTTGATCGACATTCTATTCCAGCACGACAAGGTGCCTTTGGTGCTTCATGTCGAGAACCCTGTGCGGCAAAATGCAGATAGCATCATGAACACACTGGCAGATGCGCTAGGCCTCTCCTGACAGGAAGATGCCCTACCAGGAATGGCTCCGTAAGGTATCAAGTCTGGGTGTGTTCGACTCCCTGGTCGATTTCTTCACCAACGATTTCCAAGACTTAGCTCTTGGGAAGATTCAACTAGATACGAAGAAAGCCATACACTGCTCAAAGACATTGCATGAGTCGCGGGGTGTTGATGACGACTTATTAATAGAATACATCAGGCGGTGGGAGAAACAGGGAATGTTTACAAAAGCTGCGCAATAGCCTTGAGCTAGGCACTCGCCATCACTTATAGATATTCCCACTAATACAATCATTACAATCTCCACTCCGAATACCACTAGCCATTGGTGTTCCAAACCTCTCTCTATATGTTCTACAACTTTGTTATGGCTACCGTGAATAGTGAGAGGTGGCTAAAGTACATGTATGCAGTTCGCACTGGCGTCGTAATAGCCACTCTAGATGTTATTGTGTCTGTATTCAGACAAAAAAGACATACTGGAAATCAACAAGAGGCATGGTTGGGCGTAGCCTTTTGCAAGGCCCAAGTGACATGTACTGTAGGCTGAGCGGTCCTCTTACATAAGCAGAACTAAAGGAAGTCTGGCGCCTTTTTCTTCTTTTTTTTTTCTGCGTCAACTCGCATTGCAGATTTATCTAATCTAAATTCCTTTCCCGGAAACCTCTACCTCAACCTCAAACAACAATATCTGCCTCGCCATCAATTGGCCCGCCGCCGAGAGAATTGCGAAATGCTGCCTGCTGCCTTCAGGGCCGGCGCCCGTCGGCGTGTTTTCCAGGCTCTCTCTCGCGCGCGTGCACCCGCACTGGCCTCGACCCGATGCCTCAACTGCGCCCTCTCAACCACTCACTCCCTAACCACCGCTTCCTCGCCTACCTCAGATAGGACCCGCGAAATTGTGGCTCGGACTATTAGCAGCATTGGCAGTAAGCGTGAGGGGTAGGTCGTCGATGCTACGAGATAACGAGTGTCGGAGGAGATTTGACTAATATATATATACAAAATTCAGCGAACAATACATCAAATTGTTCACCACCGTCTCCTCCTCCCAACAGTTTGCTGTCATCAAGGTAGGGGGTGCCATTCTTCGGGACCACCTAGACGATCTCTGTGGAAGTCTTTCACTGCTCTTCGAGCTCGGATTATGTCCAGTCGTCGTCCATGGGGGCGGGCCGCAGTTGAATCACCTGTTAGAGGCTGAGGGGGTGGTTCCTGAATTCAAAGACGGAATAAGAGTAACCGATGCGAAAACCCTTGGTATTGCGCGAAAGCTCTTTTTGGAAGAGAATCTACGACTTATCGATCGCCTCGACTCCCTCGGCGTTGCGACACGCGCTATACAGGGGGCGTTCGGGGCAACCTACCTCGATAAAGAGAAGTGGCAGTATGTCGGTAAGATCACCGACGTCAGGAAGCAAGCTATCGAGAGTAGTATATCTGCCGGATATATACCCATCCTTACTTCAATGGCTGAAGGGGATGATGGTTGCCTCTTGAATGTTAATGCAGATGTTGCGGCTGCTGAACTTGCCCGTACTCTCAAGCCCCTTAAAGTTGTCTATCTATCCGAAAAAGGAGGCCTTTTTAATGGCGATGGCAAGAAGATCTCTCAGATTAATCTTGACGAAGAGTTTGACTATCTGATGGCCCAACCCTGGTGCCGCTATGGTACTCGCCTTAAGATTAAGGAGATTAAGGAGCTTCTTGATGACCTTCCCCGCAACTCTAGTGTGGCGATTATCCACCCAAACGATCTTCAAAAAGAGCTTTTTACTGATTCTGGTGCCGGTACGCTAATTCGCCGCGGTAATAAGATCCAAAAAGTTACCTCAATTAGCGAATTCAATAACATCGAGAAGCTAAAGACTACCTTAATCAGTAACTACAAGGGCCTTGATGCTGAAGCTGTTGTTAATCGATTTATCGATACACTAAAGGAGAAGAAATTTACTGCTTATTATGATGATGATATGCAGTGTCTGGCTATAATAATACCTCAGGGTGAGAGTCAAGCTATAGCCACACTTGCCGTTCTAACTACAACTAAGTCTGGCTGGCTTAATAATATTACGGAAAATATCTTTACTGTTATCAAGAAAGACTACCCTATGCTAGTTTGGACTGTCAACCAGGAAGATGAGAACTTGACCTGGTTTTTCGAAAAGGCTGACGGGAGCTTTCTGAAAAATGGCAGTGTCCTCTTTTACTATGGTTGTGACTTACACTCCGAGGCTCTTGTCCCCATATATGAGGACTTTGTGTCCAGTGGACGAGCCATGCTCGGCAGCGCTAACTTCGAAAGGCTCCTTCGTTAGGCTGATCAGACTTCTATCTTGTCGGTTAAAGGTACAGGTCCCTAGCTAAAAAAGATAGATGCCCGAGAGGGGGGTAAGTAGTGCAAGGTCTGGGAGGTTGGTGGATAGAAAGGACACACTTAAGTCTCGTTAATTAAATGCTCAAGCATGGCTTTACGTTTTATTCTTTTGGGCTTTCATCTAAATCAAGGGAATTGCTTGCTCTCACTTTATTCGAGGACGTCGTGTGTGGCCCTCGCCGCCTTGTCCATCTGACTTACAAAATGTGTTCGAAACTACCAGTTGGGCTCTGACCCGTACAGAGATTGACCTTTTGACTTTCCGTACTATCTGATCGTGCGACTTCGCGTCTCCTCCTTTGACTACACTACCATTGCTGCGCTTAGATTTGGTGTACTCTTTCGTCTTCAACAAACTGGCGTCTCTCAGAGTTCAGGGCGTGCGTGCCCTGTCCATCTCGGCCCGCTCGTATAGTCAGGAGCTACGTGGCAGCGCTATCAACACCAATATCAACCCTTCTGTGGACATGAGGGACGCATCCGATAAGTTTTCTGCGAGGGCAAGCATCACCAGATCTCAGCAACACACTATTCAAATCCCAGCGAATCTCTCAAATCTCAACCTCTATGTTGATTTCAGGTGTATCCCCTTTTCAGATATCAGTAGCCAGAAGCTTCACGGCTGCTAAGAGTACGATTATATATGAGGGTCTGCTGTTGGGAATTATCTTCAAATTGGCATCTTCAAACCCCTTTTCAAGGGGAATTGTGTACAATGTTTAGAAGCAGTTTGGGAGCTCTAGCGTTGTTATCGATCTTTTTGCCGGTTACTGAGATAACTAAAATACCCAATTAGCGAGTACTTAATATAACGAGTACTTTATTCTCCATGAGACTTGGAAAGGACGAAGCCTTTCTCTTGACATGACGGCGCTGAGTATAGAATTAATTGGTTGAGGTCGTGTTGACTTGCAATTGTTTGATATCCTCATCCGGTGGAAGGTGGGTCAACAAGTCATTATTGCGTTCTGTTGCGATTAAATATTCAAGGTGGAGAATACACTCAAGGAATTCTTTAGCGTAGAGTCCTGATACAATGGAATTCATCCCCGTGCTCATTAACTACAACAGCAAGCGCAAACAAACAAATTCGCCAACAAACACAGGCAGTAGGCAACTTGAAACCACCTGGGAAAAAAACGCCAAAGCAGAGAGCAGAACGGCTGAGAACGGTCTGGAGTGAGAACATACGTCGCTTCAAAAACATTGAACTTGGGCCTGTACGCTGGGTGGATTACGCTTGCTCATATATCGTATTATTGTTAGATAACATCATCCAGTGATCAACATCAGCTGCTAGACACACTTAGGAAGAAACTACATAAGCTTGTCTGGATCAGAATCAGTCACTGTTTTCGGCACTGTTCTGATGCATGTATCTGAAAATAGTAGCTAATACTTTCATTTCCCAGCTCGCCTCCATCCATTTATCCCTTGGTCCTTTCGTCGCCATCGATGGGTATTGCGGTCTTGACAGATTGATTGGTTGCGAGTCGGCAAAGCGTCCAGGGGTACTCCGTAAGGTCAGTACTAAGAGGGAGGAGTAAATCGAACTACAAAAAGAGATGGCTGTATAGTCAGGAGCACCAATCAACGCGGGACCAGGGAGGGACGCTTAGGTTGTGATAGCGGTCATGGTAGCTGTAGTACCTATTCCTCGTCACCGTCTTCCTCGTCACCGTCTTCAACATCAGCAGACTGGGCAGCAGACTGCTGTTTCTTTAGTGCCCTCTGTTGGTCGCGATTCTTCTGCTGCTCCTTATCAACTGCTCTCTGACAAGGTTTGCATCTCTTGAGACCACGTCTCCCCTCCCCGTTGCAGCTCTCGCAGATCGGCTTCACTCTCTCTAGGCACTCCGCGCACCTTGCTTGCCCTGGCACAATCTCTCGATCACAGCCATCCTCGACACAGTCCGTTTCAATGCCGTCTTCTCTCTTCTTTTCTCTCCTTCTCTGTGCCTTATGAGCTCTTAAGCAGGTGGGGCACAGCCGTTTTTCGCTGTAAGAAGGTGCTTTGCATTTTCTGCACTCCCCGAGAGGCACTCCTGTTTCACGACTCTCCTTGGCCTTGTCTGTACTCTGCTTGGAACGCGCCACTTGGTTTTCTTTCTTCCTCTTCTGACGACATTCAGCGCACCTTTTAGACCGGCCCTCTGGTGGTCGGGGGCAATCCTCTTCTTCGCATGTTTTAGCCATACGCGCCTCATCGCGTTTCTTTTGATTCCACTCTCTGGTTCTCTTGTTTCCCCATTCCCGGGCACAATCGGCGCACCTCGTCGACCTCCCCTGCTTTGGCTTTCCACAGTCGCAGTCTGACTGCTCGCTTTCATCAGTGTCCGAGTACTGCTGTCTCTTGTAGGGCTTTAGATGATTGTCATCCTCATCGTCTTGGTCTCTCTTCCTCTTGTTAGCCACCGCGTTGCTGCTCTTAGCCAGCTCATCGCCGCTGTCGACCCTTTCTTCATCGGTTGTACCCAAGATAATCGGGTCTTTGTTGTTAGGCGGGCGGAAACGCAGGCGCTTCATCCGCTCCTTAAAACACTTCACGCATCTCCTTAACCCCCCAAGTTGGTCTTCGTTGCACCCTTCTTCAATACAAGCGAGTTGCACCAGGCCATTGACATGAAGTCTGCATGTGTCGCAGAGCCTGTCATGGCTGATGACTTTTTGTCGACATACCTTGCAACGTTTCCTCTTTCTGCGCCGGCCGTAGCGCCTTAATACGCATCTGTCACATCGGGATTGGCCATAAGCGACGCCTCCGCAATCAACGCACTCACGGGCCTTGCAAAGTTTGCATTTTCTGTCGCGACTTGCGGCTCCACAATTTCCGCAGAGGATGTCTCTCCTCTCGTTCACCATGATAAGCAGCGCCAAGTCAAGTTCTTGTTCGGTGCACGCGCTGCCGGCAGATTTGTTAAGAGTATGTGCCTGATTTCGGCATCGCGACCAAAACCACCCTCCATATTGGATATTGATAGGAATTGCTTTGTATGCCTGTTGAACAATCAGTGTTGCAGCTGGGTTGATGTTTGGCTCAGTGAGAGCTACTCTATTCATTCTCGACCTGGACGCCAACAAGTTGTTTATGCTCATCAGCAAGTCATGTGCTTGCTTGTCCAGGCAAGTCACATATTCGCCTTCTAATTCTTCACGACGCGCCTTGAGGGCCACACGCCAAGCAACTGCCATACTGGTTCGGAAAAATCCGTGTTGGAAGAGGTGATAGCTTACGGCGCGATACAAAGCCGTCTGCGAAGCAAACTCGTATTCCTCCAGCTTATCCTGCAGGAACAACCAGCAAAGTTTCTCCTCGCGAGCAGCCCAGGGACGGCTAATCAGGTAGTCTCCATCGCTACTGTCATTCTGTGGCACTTGGTCGAAGAGCCGGAGAATCGACGTGCTGGCGACTGGCACTTCAACTTTTCCGTGGTGGTACTTCTGCTGTCGGGTGGATAAAATGTCCATCAACATCATTGCATCCACAACAGCATCATGCCATCCGAATACTAGGCCTGAGGGGTAGTACAAGCAAGCAACATATGCTAACTGATAGCCTGGTAGCATTGGCCCAGTTACTTGGAGCCATCGCAGAGGGGACACCCAGTTCTCAGGGGCTGGGAGAATGTCTGCATGGTTGTATCCGGCACGCTTGATGTTATCGCGATAAACAATTTGATCGAAGGGACGGGTGGCCCATTCAGCGATACGCATATCCGGATACTTCATCTTGAGTTCCTTTAACTGGTCAACAAGCCAGTGCATGCTACAGCCACGAGGTTTATTCATAGATGGCGAACCGAAAGCTTTGCGCAATGCAGCCGTTTCCCGCTTGGTCAAAGTCCCGCCGCAAGCCTTGGTAGCAAAATCCCACAGTTCCTTGACCGTTGCACAGCTGTGATGGATATATCCTCCGATAACAAGATTGCGATCCGCATCGATAATCGCCATTTGGATGAGAAGAGGGCCCACAGTCTCGACGTCCGTGGCAAAAGCATCTCGACGGTCACGAAGCCGTTCATAAAACCCGATCTCTTCCTTCGTAATGCCCTGAATTATGTTTCTTTCATCTGCGAACCATCGTGCGGCCTCATCGGGAGTGCTGATGTCGTAATTCATCAGCCGATTCATGTTTTGTTCGACGGCGGCCCTCACTGGTGATCGGATCACACTTCTGTCCACCGCATTGAGGGCATGGCTCCAGCATAGATGGGTTCCCATGGCCAATGGATTGCCGCAATTAAGCGTGTCGCATGCGTCTTGCTCAGCTGTCGGCGCACGCCATCTACCTGAACAGAACATTGAGCGTATCAGCTGACGGATTCCTTGGCAAGTCTCATAGACTGTTCCCAAGATCATCGTCTGTTGAAAGACGCCATTGGCTTTTTTTCTGAGGCCTGAGGATATGATGGTGTTTCTCATATTAATAGTTTTGTTGGAAACACAATTCAAAGTGTCCCATGCGCCAACGCATCTGACACCTTGGCGATAACGGAGTATACCGTCGTACCCAAGGGAAGCTGTTGGGAATTGTTAGATAGATGGCTTCACAATTGAATTTTAACTTACCAAGCTTAAACAGATTGTAGTCGTAAATCACTTCCTCAGCCCTAAAAGTAGCTTGGGTAAGTAACTAGGTAAATATATTAGTTTATAATCCCACATCAATGTCACTACGAGGGATACTTACGTGCTCATAGATTTCGGCAGATCTATATGACGGGTTGTGGCGCGCCCCAACCTGTTGACAATCCTCAATGACAGCCCCGGGCAATGGTAGAGTCGATATTGGAATATTCGCACCGGTACAGATGTCAATGTAGGCGAAATTCGGATCGGTCATGGCTGTCCTCCCCATGACTTCTTTCAAATCTAGGCTCTGGAGAGTTGCGAAGGAACCCGTGACGAGCGCGTGTCGGATATTCAAGTGCACCATCAGGACTGTTCGTCGTGATTGGCGACCTTTCGTTCTCGAGCTGAATAAACATTCCGGGAATGGGCAGCGGTATGCCATTGCCTCATGGGCCTCAAAGCGATGCAGCTTCAAGGCCCAAAGTGTGAAGACGTCTGAGCTGTCTTGGCAATCTTCGTGCAAGCAAGTTTCATTCTGGCCAGCATGGCAAGCTTCAAGGTGAAGCTGCAAGGAGGTTGCCCTCAAAAACCGCTTGGGGCAGTATGGACAAGTCTCCAGATCTTCTTCAGTCGCTAGCAGGACAGGGTCCGCTCTGACCCTAGCCGACTGTAACACTGTAGCAGGACAGCACTTGATGTGCCTCACGCATTCAGACCGACTGCTAAAAGTCCTTTTGCATTCATCAATTGAACAGACGTCTTGCAGTGCCATAACATCTCCGTTTGTCGTTATGGTCGCACATTCGAACAGGTTCGGAGCGTCATCTTCGTCGTCGAAATCGGAATCAGACGAGTCACTCTCATCGTCTGAGTAGCCAGACTCTCTGTCGCCATCGGAGTCTGAGTAGTCAGACTCTCCGTCGGATCTGGAGTGGGAATCGGAGTCCGTGTCCACATTTTGGGCTGAGTTGGTTACATGTTGCCCTGAAGGTTCCAGTGGTTCTTGAGCTGCTTCGGGGCGGCCTTCAACAGAATCACCTGCATTCTCTTGCTTCTGTCTCATACTTCTATAAATTTTCAAAAATCAGCTAGAGTTAAAATCCATGGCGAAGGATTGACTTACCTCGTCGCCACCATCTTTGATTCCTAACGTTCGCTGTTGGTTGTTGGAGATCGGATCTGGAAGCAGGAAATCAGATATTTGAGAGGTTGGAGAAGAGAAATTGGAAATCTCGTGGCAGGGATTAGAGGAAACCTGGCATAGGGCCGGCACCGTGCCTGACAGGTACCGCGGGTGTCAACAGCTGCCGATCAAATGCTACCAGGTGCCAAAGGTGCGTTTGTGCGCTGATGTCCGCCCAAGGCACAGAGCTAGGGCTGTCAGGTAAGTCTGAGATGATTTGAATTCCGACTGGCAACTGAACATTAATAACACAATTGAGCATGGATCACCATTTGCACGGTGTCCGTTTCTATCGTGTCGCAATGGGTGCCATCTACCAAGAACGATGGCAGAAAAATACTCGCTGTTACGAACCAGTAACATATCTCATGCGTTTGTTATTTTGTATGTCCAGTCACTTAAAGAGTTTTACTTAGAAGAATTTTGCGGTCGACGGCAGATGGTAAGCGCCAAGATAATGCACCCGAACCTTTACTATGTCTTAGACATGTATGTGTATTCAAGTAACCTATTTAAATTCCCGACCTTTTAGCAGTTGTTGACGACAACTCACTGACAGGCCCCAAATGGGTCTGTTTGCCCGACTGTTGGCGCATTCATAAACAGGTAGGATACATGTATGCTTGCTGGTATCTAATAAGTCGAATGGATCTAATAGATTTCTAAGATATCGAGAATTGCAACAGTGCGTCGGGAGCTAACTGTATCTGACTTGTCCCTTTGATAATGTAATCTCGTTAAAAAGAACTCTGTTGTTGAAGAATTTTGTGATTGGGCGAGTATGGGTTCCTTTAGCCACTTCTACAACTGCTGATGTTCTGTGAGGCTTGTAAAGGCGTGAGACAGTTGGCGAATTTAATATTACTTTTAGACTGATGGCGTAAGCCTGCAAAGGAATAATGAGATTGCTGCTGTAAACATGATAAGAAGGACGCTCTGGCGATCGTGGATGGATCCCATCTCCCAAACTATATGAAGAGCAGTGGAGATATGCCTGGCAAGAGAGTTAGACTTTGACATTTGCACTCCAGCTGATGCTAGTAAATTTCTCACCGATCCAGACAGAACCTTTGAACAAGTCACAGCCGAAGAGGCTGAGTTTCTTCTTTGCGAGTTTCCAGACTGTTGTTGTATTTATGTCACAGAAACAAAGTGTCTTAATATCACATATAACCTCGTGAGAAGGAAGAACAAGCACATACGACCATAGGTAGAGGAGAATTCGGGGTCCCGTCTGCTCCCCCATAGACAAGCCTCTAACCGGCAGATTAGTAGTTGAGTGGGTGACCATCAGCGAACACCGGCTGTTGTATGTCTTTTTTTTTCCTATTTTATACTGTTTTCGCTCTGTCTCCTGACTTGGGGGATTGTTGAGACGAACCAGCTGGCAGATGGGTTGGGGTCCCTTTGAAGCCATCCACTGGCAATTTTAAAGCAGCTTTCTCAGAGTACCTATGTGGAGGGTCTGGGCTGGGACATTGCCTGCGGCCCGTTACACCAAATCGCCAGACGGGAGAAGAAAAAAAACTGGTCAACTCCGACGACACAAGGAAATTTGAAACGTTTGTTATCCCAAGCTGTCTTGCTGTCCTATCGTCTAGTTTTATGGGTGGTTAGCGAAGAAAAATGATCGTCTTCTAGGGCGTTGGCGGTTAAATGTGGCCCACTATTGGGCCCTTCGTCCATATAGACACATCCTGCTATTTTTATCCGATAACCGCGCGGGATACAGTTTCATTTACATTTGCTGCACACCCATCTCTAGAAGGATGATGGGTTGTATGTAGGATTTCTGCCACTCCTTTTGGCAAAAGGGTCGCTACACTGGCTCCCGGGAGGTGTGCAGCAAAAGGCATTCCAGCCTGATCATTCGACACACAGCATAACTCCCAAGGCAGCTACGGCGGAGAGGGTCTGAGTCCAATGTGCTGCCAAGTCAAGCTGCATGGGGTTATAAGAATGAGCAGTGTTCAATGTCATCTAGTTTCTCTATAGTCTAAATACATTCACTCAACTGTTGCTCCCACAGTCATCATCATTGCTGCCCGTAACCTTGTTTCAAACATATTCATCGGAGAATAATTCGACTTGTGCATAAGGTGATGCTGGGTCATTTTATATTCCAAATCTATCACAACTTGCGACTCCATCAATTCCGTCCGACATGTCCATTGCGGCACAATGGAGCCTAGATGGCACAGTGGATTCGGCCCTCTCGGTTTCTCGAGGCCTCATTCGTGCAGCAACCAGCGACAATATCCAGCCTCTGGCTCTGCTGGCTTGTGAAAAGTTTGGTGGCACAATTGCCATGTGCCACGAGACATGCCGCAAAATTGAAACCTCTGTTCTCCCAACCGAGAAGCCAGCAACGATTCAATTCCTTCAAGGCATCGTTGGTTACTCTCGCAACGATTGTGCTCTCCACCTAGGAACTACTACATCCGGCCTACAATTCCTTGGCCTCGCAGCAGCCCTTGTAACAACCATGGGCACATTCGAATCAGCGACTTCACTCTCACTCATGTTGAGAAATGCCGCCGCCGACAAGTCTTTGCTTCCAACGACCAAACAACTAAGGGACTTGTTGTCAGCGTTGGATGCAAGGTTGTCACGCTCTAGGTATCCCGATCAAGTCCTAGGTTGGCGGAAGTATCTATATCAACACCCAGATGCACCGGATGCTAGCAAGAAAGTCCTTCGGCGTGCCTCAACCCATCCTTCTACCGAAGCAATTGAAAATTTAGTCGATGCTTTCCGGCGACTTCATCGTATAGGCGAGTCTACTGTTTCAAAGATAACTGTCCATGCCACATCCTCGGCGCCGTGGGTTATCTCATTTACCAGGTGGTGCCTGGGTGCACCTCCATCGATTTATTTGGGAGATGGGACGCCACTACTTGAACAAGCCGAGTTGAAAGTTGATATTATCGTCAACACTGAATATACAGGACACGATCAGAGCTTTCTGGTAACAATCCATCATAACATCGGAGACCCGGAGACACTCATTGCGGCGGGAAATGGCAAACGATGGGGAGGTATGACGACAATCGAGAACTATGGCCAATGGATCCTTAATGAGTACAGTCTCGATCAAGTGGAAGCCTTCCGTGCTCTCCAACAATGTCTTCCATACGCAGCAAAGGAATTTTTAGACAAGGGCCGATTCACCTCTAGGAAGGCTCACCCACAGGTCATCACTAAAAACTCTCGTTCTCGAGATTCGAAAGTGATAGAGGAGCTTCACACTGTGCCTTTCGGTACTGATAGCTCCGTCGCAGATATTCTATCCCGCATGCTAAATGGGGAAAAAAAGGAGACAACGACAAATACAAGCTTAGAGCTAAAGAAACTTGATCCAGGTGTTCGACTGACCGACTTACCTCTGTTAAAATTACATCTGAAGTCGCTGCGAAACGACTGTTCCTGTCAAGCCTGCGCTAGCGGCCCATCATTCCTCTCTTGGAAGGGAAGCTGCCTCAAGGATCAATTCCTTTATAACGCTGCCCTTTTCCTTAGCGATGCCCTCGCCCTATCCCTATTTCACTTGTCGGATAACCTGCTAGTTCTCATTGATAGTCGCAGAGACGACCGTCGCCAAGATTACCACACCTCTGTCTATTCCATCTTTACACACCAGGCTGTCGGTTACAATACCTCAGTTGACCTTGTGGACGCTTGCAAAATTGAGTCTCTCATCGACTGGGCTTTGACGCTGGTAGGGCATGACGTGGGTACGCAATTATCTACTTCGAGCTGGGCCATGTCATGTTTCAAGGGGCAGGCTGTCTACCCCACCATCTTTGACACTTATCGTGTAAAGCAGAGAGGATACCTAGCACTATCCTGGCAGCCTGGAATATTGCAATTCAATGGCGAAAAGTACGAGATTGTCAGCTCGGAGAAGAGGTCATTTCAGCCCCCACCACCATCCGCCGGAAACCTGTTGTCGAAAGAGGTACTCCGGCCCCTTAACTTTTATCCTAATTGCAAATTAAAGTGGAGGGTGGAAGTACGTGATGGTTTTCTCAACTTGGGTATATACCTAGAAGGTTTTTCCGTTGAAATTATCCGCAATCCTCTTGAAGCCATCTGTGGGCTATCGTGCTCTCTGGTCGCCGATAGTTGTAGCCATAACCGGGATGCCAACCTCGGTAATGCAGACAGATTCTGCGCTTACACGTCACCACTAGCTCCCGGAGAGGATCATCGTGACAAGACCAGCGTTGTTGCAGTCGATGGCGCAAATGATCTACGGTTCTATTCCCTCAGTAATGCGGGTACGGACCCCATCCCCGCGGTAGTACGCGTCAACGCCTGTCTAGAGTGTTCTCTTGATGTTTGCAGGAAAGTGGGGAGCGATATTCTCGTATTGTAGATTGTTTCTTTGGGAATTGTTTACTACATTGTGTTCTTGTTTACAGTGATGACACAAGCTCATTAGAGCATAGGAAGGCTCGATCAGCAGAGTGAAGGGAGTAAATAGGTACATGTATCATATGAAATGGAAGGTATCGCGTTGTTCATGATGGCACGAGTGTTGAATGCGTGAGAGAATTCAATCATGGTTGTTCTCAAAAAATTAAACTAGAGATCTTTGTCGTATTACTCCGTCCAAGCGATTGAGAAATTACCGTCCCACGAATGCGCGCAAAGAGCCTCTGTGGGAGGTCTATACTGGCTTTAGGACTACACTGACAAATTCAGGAAGCGAAGTGACTGGCTGGAGTATTGTGCCTCGCGTGATGAAGAACACGTAATAATGTCTGATTGGAGACTGAGAGAATTATTGTATTACTGGCTTAGCAATAAGCCGCTTAATCAATCTTTCTGTAGACTAAATAGGTGAGTTTATTGATGGAGGAGCCTTTGAAATTTTAGAAAGGTATACTGTTTACTGGATATCTCATGAGAAGCAATGAGTCTGTTGAATTAGGCCTAAAAGGAGTCTGGGAACCGAGATGAGGAACTCCCTCACTAGCTGTATGACAGAGTCATGAACTCATTGAACAATTCTGCGGAGCGGAAATGACTTCTCCGCAGGCCAGGAGCCTGATAAATCAAGCCACCTAGCCAAGTCATTGCAACTGAGAAATGATCAACGAATTCACAGCAGAGAATAAAAGGTGAACACTTCGTAAACGGTCATCAGCTTTGGCTAGATCGGAACACCATGCCTTTTTTTGCCTTTTTCGGAAGCTGTACTATTTTAACCGACCTAGCTAAAGCTCCCGAGCCCATTCCTCCTAGATGCCAGGATAATTTAGAGATTAATCTCACTTAATAAAATAGAACAATTGCTTTAGGAGGTAGCCTAAGTATTCCCATGCTATAGTTTTCTTATATTTAACCTAGTTACATCTGAAACCTAGCTCGTCTGACCGCTATACAGACCACGGCGCAAGAACGTGTCAGGGAATCCTTTGATACGCTGCTGTGGCTGCGTTCACCTTGGAAAGAAGGCGCAGACACAGCTAGCGATGATTTTGAGGCGAATAACTAGAGAAAGGACAGTTCATTTCGAAAAATGAGGGCTCAGCAGATGCAGAAGACAATCGCCTTCATATCAAGGATGATCAATTATATTACGCTTTGGAGCGAGTAGGCTAGACGCTGAATGAGAACGTATATGCTCTCAGGACTGTCTCCTTGACATTTATCAGGAGCAAAATCACCATTAACCAGACAAAGGCAAAGGGTCCTTTCCAAAAAAAGGCGGAGGATTTCTTCACGCCACCCCTTAACCTCGAGGTGGCAATCCAAGACAAAAACAGAATGAGCACTGAAGAGTGAGTGATGATACGTATCTGACTGTTACATGTGTTGATTAACAAAATTACAATAGCATCAACGATGCACTTTTCAAAAGCATTGATTATATCGAATTCTCCGAATTAGACATCCCAATTGGAGGGAAGCGGCCAAACGGTTTGAAAGGGTCCATTGGTAGTCAAGAATAAGAATGTATAGATATGTAGTGATTACATTCATCACAATGGTCCTCTCGTCTAATGGGAGAGGGAAGCGTCCCGTTCTATAGCCGTGCTATACTAAGCATATTAAAGTAATGTCTCCTTTCTTGAGTTTCCATACATCCACAATCTCACTAGATCCCGAGACCACAAGCTGATTTCCGCGATCACCAAATACATACCACCATAGGTAGGTGAACTTTCGGGTCCCTATCAAGCATCTCTTTTAAGTGTAATGTCTCCTGTATTGCGTGGAAGGTTAGATGAAACAGCAAGGGAGCCTGTGCTAATAGAACGACAGCATGGCATAATATACTCCGCCAACAGCAGTGTTCTAGAAACAAAAAGACCCGGTAGCCACAGAACTGTTTAAAAATTAAGGCGTATAATAAACAGCACTGTAAAAACGGCTTAGTGTGAGTTCAGAAGCCTTTAAAAATAGAACTGTGTAACTGTAACTTTAAAATCCTAGGGTATAAAAATGTAAAGGCATTAATCTATGATAAACTTGATGGGATCCCGTATACTCTAATAGATATGGTCGTATGTGCTTGAACTCAGGGGCGATTCGGTTTAACTGGACAAGTTAACTTGAGGATGTAAAAAAAAAGCAAAAAACATACAACAGCCGGTGTTCGCCAGTGGTCACCCACCTGACTACTAATCTGCCGGTTAGAGGCTTGTCTATGGGGGAGCAGACGGGACCCCGAATTCTCCTCTACCTATGGTCGTATGTGCTTGGTAACCTGTAAAATTAGTTTATAGCAGAATCACAATCAATCGTGCCTTCTGGGTTAAAAGCCTTAGTCAAAAGGATATCATACGACGGCAGGAGTTCGGTAATGGTCTGGTTATGGTCTAACTACATGTACTACCTAGTCAGTCGTGTATAAAGGAACATATGAGTTGTTGCACTTCTGTGGCCCCTTATCCGGGATGCTATTATGCTGCCTCTACTTCGTATCTGATACACCAACTTTCGAGCACCACTTCACAGGCTAGGTACGAAGTTCGCTTGTGAACTAACTTCGCAGAACTTTGAATGTACATCTTTGCGCAATAACAAGAGCAATGACTGCAATATTCAATAGGCAATAGCGGCTAGTAAAGGGAAGATTGAGATGATGGAAACCAGTGCAGAAATATTTACGATAAACTATGCGGTGTTTCAAGCTCACAAAGGAGGACATATATGCCAAGATAAACAACATAACATGAGTAATAAGTGAACTTGATAATTCTAGGCCATGAAATAGTCTCGTATCATGAGAAATTCTAATTATGCTATTTGGGTACTTAAATAGCTACCACGATCAAGTTTCATCTCCAGAAACTTGTCCTCGATCTGTCATCTCTACTCGGTGGCGCCTTTAAATCGACAGGTTAGCACGCCAAAATTGAACGTTTGTATGATCATATATACGCAACTCTACATGTATATCAACTCTTCATCATTTCATTACAAGCCATGGAACATCTGTTATTATAGACGAGGGCCTGGCGCTTGATGAAGCAACGATTCTGCCTCTTCATATTTGCACTGACCCCGCAGCACTAATATTAGATTATGAAGGCTCTTCAGTGTTTTTGGATGCTCCTCTCCTAGCAGCCTTGTCCTTCCCCATAGCGCTCGCCGAGATAATGCTTCCGCCTCCTGATATTTTCGCTGAGACCGTAACACTACTGCCAAGTTACTTACTGCCGTCAACGTGTCTGGATGATCCTTTCCCAAGGTTTTCTCTCCTTCTTCTAATACTAGTCGAAGTAAAGCTTCTGCCTCACTATTCTTATGCTGGCCTCGCAGAACGACTGCAAGATTGCTCATAGTTAGTAATGTATAGATGTGCGTCTTTCCTAGAAGCTTGCTCTTCCCATCTAGCGCTCGTCGAAATAGCGCCTCGGCCTCAGTGTAGTTGCTCTGGTCTCGCAGCACCAATGCCAAATTGTTCATACTCCCTAGCGTTTCTGGATGGTCTTCCCCTAACGTCTTTATCCTCCCATTTAGAGCTCGTCGATGTAAAGCTTCTGCCTCTTTATATCTACCTTGATACCGTAGTACCCTTGCCATATTATTTACGCTCGATAGGGTATCTGAGTGGGTTTCCCCGAGAACTCTTTCCCTTCCACGTAACGCCTCTTGAAATAACTCCTTTGCCTCTTTGTGCTTGCCTTGATCTAAGAGTGACACTGCTAAGTAGTTTATACTTGCCAATGTGTCTGGATTCTCTGCCCCTAGAACTTCTTTCCTCCCACATAGGGCTTGTCGAAATAAAACTTCTGCTTCTTTATATCTGGCCTGATCCCGAAGCACTAATGCCAGATTATTAAGGCTCATCAGAGTAGATGGATGTTCTTCTCCTAGCACCTTTTCTCTCCCACTTAGGGCTTGTCGATGCGAAGCTTCCGCTTCCTTATAATTCCCCTGGCACCGTAACGCTACCGCCATATCCCCCATAGTAGCAAGTGTTGAAGGGTGCTCCTCGCCTAGTAACATTTTTCTCAACATGAACGATTGACGATGCATAGCCTCGGATTCTCGGTATTTTCCTAGGAGATGAAGGCTACTGCCCACACTAGAGAGAAGATCGCTCTTTACATCCCTATTAACGGTATCCCCTGGGAGATCTAAGGCTGCCTGCGCATGCGGTAGGTACTTCATCCACATGTCTTTATTTGCAAGCTCTGGAAAAGGAAACACTTCAGCAACTCGCTGTATCACATGCGTGACACATTCACCTAGTTTCTTCTCTTTCTCTAACCAACTTCGCATTGCTAGTCGAACCAGCCGGTGGGTGTCGAAAGAGTCCGACTCTTTCCGGTGCGTGATAAACGCGTAGGACTTCAAAGTTCCTATGGCTTCCACGATCTCTAACTGCGAAGCTAGAGGATCTGGTGGGAGCAGAAGCTGTGGGATATCCTTCTCAGCTAGGCAGCACATAGAACTCAGGTATTTCACAGCGAGTAAGTTATGGGACGAGATGTGCTGGAATGAAATGAGCCAAGTCATAGCCACTGGATTTCGACTCTCCTTATATCTATGCCGATCCTCAAAATCCTTACTTAGCAGATAGACCATATCTTTACTGCTTGACTGGCAAAGTTCAAGGTACTCCGAGGATGATATATGCTTCGTCCTCATAAATGCGGATGCCTGCCTGATGGCTAGCGGTAAATAAGTTAGGAGCTCAAGTAGGCTCATTGTACTTTGGATGTCGCATGTTTGATGGGTTTTTAAGCCGCTTTGCAACATCTCGAGGGCCTCATCCCTGGCCATTTCCGCCGTGGCAATGGTGTTCTTCTCATGAATATCTAACCTCACTGCAACCTCATCATTACGCGTCGTAATTAGAATTGAGCCCTTCCGGCTGAATGGGAGATACTCGGAGAGCGGCAAGCTGTCGGCGTTGTCGGCGTTGCCAAAGAATAACTCGATATTGTCCAGATTATCAATGATTAAAAGCCAGTTCCCGATGTTTTCCTGGCTTAGAGCAGCCTTAACTAGCTGCTTAATGTCTGCTCCATCCTCGTCTATCCCTTTGACTTTGAGTTGCCTACCAATCTCTCTGAAAGCGTTCTCAATTCTGACAGTATCTACTGCGGGAATCCAGAAGACTGAACAATCCGGGTACTCATCGCGAAACTGGAACGCCGCTTCTAATGCAATCTGCGTCTTGCCAACCCCCCCAAGGCCCACAATGGCGACCCTTTGGCAGTCGTTTGCCACAGCACTAGGAGGGATCATCTCGAGAAGTTGCCTCAGAATATGTTTACGTCCGACGAATTGTTCATTGCGACCAAAGGGGACGATCCAATGATGCTGAGGGAGAAGTGGTGGCATTTCTTGAATTGAGGTCTTGAAAGTGTTGTCCGTCTGAGTAAAGAGTTCCAAAACGGCCTTGACTGCGGAAGCAGCAGTTGCTGCCGCAAAATCCTGCCATATCTTGTTCTTATGACAGTCTGCATAATCACATACGCCTTTAACGATGATGCAGGGGACCTCTTCCCAAATACCGGCTCCCTCCATCTCGAAAGCGATGATACTCTCTTTCCTGGCAATCCTATCCCGGTCAAACGCTGATTTCATTACTGTGTCGCCCGACGCAAAGGACCCGACGTAGATGGTAGGTTCTTGAGCTTTTTCAGGCTCGTCAAGTTCCAACTGTCTCCTTTTCTTAAGCCTTTCTCTGACTAAAAGGGATCCTTCGTCGCATCCCAACTCTTCACAGGTCGAATTCAGAACCGTATTGCACACCGTGTCGATACCTAGGCTAGAGTCGCGCCCGTGACGATAGCCCGAGTCGAAAAGCTTGTCTTTTGCCGTTCCGGGATACATGTAATTGCTTTTGTATTTCTTTCGAATAGCTTTAGCCTGAAGCTGTTTTAGAAGAGCGGCTGTTCTTCGCCGAAGCCGCTCCCGGTTATGGTTGGTTTCGAACAAGACAAGCAAATTCTGGACATCTTTATTCGGCTTTCCAAGGTTGTCGCTGATATTATCCTTACGCACAAAGCCACCTGGGTATTGCCTGCCAAAGTCATATTGTACGATGGTCTTGCTAATCACCACATCGCCAAGTAGGATCTCGTCGTCGCCAGCTTGAGGTGCACCACCGCAAATTCCAACCAGGAAGGCTACCCGTAGACGGCTATAACTTGAACGTAGGCTGACTGCAGCACTGGCGGCACTAACTTTGCCCATGCGAGCAAGTAGTGCTAGGACGACGTTGTAATTACCTATGCGACCAGTGGTGTACCTGTTGTAGTCTCCAGGTGCTCTTCCATACTTGTCTCCATCTTCATCCCAGAAGTCGTCGAACACAAGCGATACGGCGTCATACTCCAGCGGTAATGCACAGATAATGGCAATCTCGAAGCCTTCTCGGTGTGAGGGTCGCGAGGCCGCCATTGGTAGCGGGCATGGATAGGTCTGCGGAGGAGGTATGTTAAATCAATGAATAGGCACCCATCTAGATAGTGTAAACATATGATTGGAATAGAAACATCTTCTAGAGCAAAAAAGAGACATAACCCATATTTCTCAAAACAGAGAAACAATGTTGGGGATATCGGGGGATGACAACGTCCAAAGACAGTTTCACAGCCAAGTCGCAAGCATAGCCCAACAAACATTTGCCACCCGCCGATTGAAGCCCAAAACCTTTGAGACCCGAGCTGAAATCGCTACGTAGTAGTAGTTGTGGGGAATGTACGCTAGCAAGGCTGGCAAGCTCCTAGCTCCCTCAGCCACGTCATCCTTATTGTTTGTTTGTTTTATTATAGACGGCGGGTCGGAGCTGGCTAATACTAGGCAGTGTACTCTGCATGCAGGAGGCTTCGGCACTCGTGACACGTAGCTGACAAACACGTCATCTCCCGCCTACCATGCGAAATGACAGGTTATTGTGAATGCCTGTTCATGTCTCACATTGGTTCATGTGATGAGATTCCATAGGGTCTCATCGATAGCCGCTAATACATCTAGCCAAAAATACCAACCAGGCATCAAAATTCCAGACACGATAACTCAGAACTCACTCATCCACTTATATGATGGTATGAAATCCGGTATAATGTATCCATTTTTAGCAATATAAATAGTCCGGATAGCCTGTACTCCTTGTAAATCTGTAAGTTGGAGAAGCACCATCCTGAAGCTGCCGGGGCCTACATAGTAAGGTACATCTGAAAACAGTTAAACTATACCTAAGCTAATATTGTAAAAGTTATTCCCTGCTACTTTCGAGTCAACGCCAAGCATATGTAAATTCTGAAACTGGTCCGGCAAGCAGAAATCGATGTCAAGCATCATCAGCGGGGATATGCCTTGGGGTATGGCTGAAATAGGAGCACCGCAGTCGGTGATATGTGGGGGTGGAAGAGTCGACGAGGATTTTGATGATATTGAAGATATTGAAGATGTTGAAGATGCATCCACGGCGCAACCAGTTCAAAGGGATTTGGAGGATCCTCAAGCCGAAATTTACAGAATAAGTGAGGCTTTTCGTCAAGAATTCGAGCAACAACCTGCGAGCTCACTTGGCGGAGGTGTTGTTTCGCCTAAGGTCGATAAAAAAAATGCCGATGGATCGAGGCCCTCGGAAAATATCACGAAAATTGCCGGGGAGCATTTCGTAAAGCAGCCACCACGTTTGTCTTCATCATCTGTCCGGAGCCGTCTCTGAGTTACTGTCTATACCTACGCAGAAGAGGAGGCTGGAATAGACCAAAATCGTCCATCTCTGGAAGTCACTCACCTATAGACAACAGTCCGTCAGCAGTCGCCCGGATTAAGTGTGGACTGAGCGACCTGGTGTAAGTTAACATAAGTTAACCGTTGACTTTAGTTACAGTAGAAACCGAAATAAGTGTCCGGTTTTCATTATAACGAAAGTCTGGCCCCTAATAGAGGGACGGGTCCGTACACGGATGGGGCAGAAGAGGGTGTGCTAGGCATAGAAGATGCTTCAGACGACATAGCGATGATATAATAGTAAATATAATAGATAGAGCGGATGGAAAGTCTGCGGGTAATTGTATTAGCAATTGTATTATTTGGAAGTCTGGATTTTCGAAACCTCTGAACTAATGATGATGATGAAGACGATGATGCAATTATATACCAGTATTGTGTGTGTGGCCGCTTCTAAATGAAGCGGGGTTGCGATAAGCTGCTATAGCTTAAAGTAGATTAAATTACAAAGCAGACCAATGAGATGTTAGAAACAACTGTATGAGTTGTATGAGTTAACTCATGAGTTAGCGGCGATAACTGAGACTCAACTCATATGAGTTTTATGAGTTAGGGTTATGGCTCAAATCATGAGTTAGGATTTGAGTTAACTCAAATGCCCAGGTATGTGATACAATGACCGTACTGTTATGCGTTAGTAGTGTCCGGGCGTCCTCAGCGGAGATGGTTGCGCTACACTCGAAGTTATCAACCTCCTCGATATAAATGACAACCCCGGATGTGGAGTGGAACGACGTGACTCCGACTTTCGATGAACTCCATGAACCTTCCACCGTAATAATAACTTTGTCGCCTTCAATTCTCACAGTATAGAATACGGTTAAAAACGGCTCCATGCTCCCAAGGAACAGCAATCTATCGCGACCATATATCTTGGGCTTCTGATGCTCGCATCCCTGTTTCTTGAGTTGCTGTGCTACTTGGTGGCGTATAGTCAGGTAGTCAACACAGATCCCGTTCACAAAGCCCTGCTCCAGGTAATTCAAGAGAGTATACGTGAATGCCCCAACCACCTTTCCATTCACGGTAATCTCTGCGGCAGCTTCCTTGTCGTCACAAGCCGCCATCAGCGTGAATACTTCCGGATTGATGAGCCAAGACACCTCAGACTTGGCATCGCGAGTGCAGGACTCGGTGTGGGCTTCATACTCGACGGCGAGTTCATCAATGAGGAGGTTGGGAACTGCCGACCAACCCGGTGTCCTTAACTCGGTCCAATCGCTCTCCATGACCTGAGAAATGGAAAAAGAATATGTCTCTTGCACTCGCCTGGTCATATATGGCATCAAATTGTCGTTTTATGTTTGCATATGTTGGAAGGGCCTCTGACGACTCCTTTTCCAGTGTAGGAGATGTGAACACAACAGGGTTTTTGAATTCGTACTTGGAGTCAAGAAATGCTTTGAGAGCCTTGACATCATTGACGCACCCATGAAGATTCTTGATACTTAATTTCCTCGACTTGTCGTTGAGATCGCTGGTAGTGCGGAGTGTTACCTTGTATGCCTCCTCAAGTGACACTATGGCAGTACCATGTAAAAATCCTGAACAAACTTCCGCAGGGTAACGGTTGTGGTAACCCTACCTGAAATACCACGAGTCAATTCCTGTTAAAGGGAGGGACTAGCACATCTTACATCTTGTCGTAATAAACCTTGGATTGTCCTGTGCTCGCGGTGGGCATATGCGATTCATCTATTAAGCGCAGGAGATCATTGCACAGCGTCTCGACTTCCTGCAGAATCTTGCGGCGATATTCCATGGTGGCAGTTGCATGCGCCTCTGTCTGTGACTCAAGCCCTTCGATTTCGGAGATCTTTTGCATGCTGACACGCAAATCCTAAAAGCCGTTGACAAATTTCAGCTCATGACATATACCCTTGAATGCGCGAAGGACATACCATCTAGCAAAGGGAAGGCTGGGGATATTTCCCAACGTTGCTTCTTTATGTACGGTTTTGGTTCCTCCGTGTCGGTCTCAATGTCCATAATTCGTGAAATCGTGTTTCTCGGCTCCAGGTAGGCTGTGATTCATAGAAACCGTGCATTTAACCTATTTCCGCAACTTGGTGCACAATTCGAGTGGCGAATGGCCAAGAACATCCGTACATTTGTGGTTAATGCCATTAGTGGCGACAAGTGTCTGGGCTACAGCTCGTAACCCTCCTGCTGCTGCCCACCAGAGTTGGTGTACGACCGTGTATACCCTCAGAATGAAGATCAACACCATCTGTTGCGAGGAGTAGTCAGACTACAGCCTCATAGCCGCGAGCCGCTGCAATTGACAGCGGCGTCCGGTTGCACGAATCACTTGAATTGGGATCGATTCCATCCACATCGAGGAGGAGCTGGACTATCGCTTCATGTCCTCCTGCTGCCGCCCACCAAAGCGGAGTCCGGTGATGAATATCTTCGGAGGTGGTATCAACGGCCTCCACAGCAAGAAGAAGTCGGACTTGCTTCATGCCCTCCTGCTGCAGTCGCGTTGCGGCTGTGGAAGACAGCATCATGTAATATGATTGGACTAAATGTGCTGAGTAACCAAACCGATCGTACTACTGTTCAGAAATTCGACTGCACCCCAGGTTTGGTGGGGTAATTAAATCGAGTGTACTGCAATTGTAATATGCAAAAACCATACTGTACAATACGTTGCTGTCTTGCTCGTGTTATCGAGTCCACCAGCCGCCTCAATCGCCTGCGACCGCCAAATATTCATTCATCCGAGGGAGAAAGTGGTTGCCAAGTGAAGTTTGTTTAGGATGAACACAGCAACCCAGGGCGCGATGAAGGATGTACACTTGAATCAATGTACCTAGCCACGGCGCCCAGCCGGACCCGGCAATTCATGTCTCCTGCCACTCAAAGTTTAGATGCAAGTTGAAACGAAAAATAGTTGCTCGCAGACTTTCATAGTTGGAGCTGACAGTGCGCTGCTCGTCTCCTTAAATTCTTGACTCTGTTCAAAGGGGACCACTGGATATGACTATGTGCCGCCGCTCACACATGAGGCTCTCGTTCGAGAATAGGGCGGAACAAGATAATACACCATCCCGTGGATGGCCGACGCACTCAATGGCGCGACCCAATAGATCCAATGGTAAGGAGCGAAATGTGAGCCAACCATTGCCCCGAAGCACCGCGCAGGGTTTCCAGCTTAAGAAATTAGAGTCGCACGAGCCTAGCAGGTTATGATTGAAACTCACAGAATCCAGTATACCCAACACGACTAAATCCAGTCACAAAAGTGCACATTCCCAAAACGAGACCGACAAAGATAGGGCCCAAAGCTGGCCCGAATACGGAGCGTTGTCGAGGGTCAAGACCAACACCGAACGACAAAAAGATCAGAGCGAAATCTGTGATGAATTCTATAGCGAATGCACTGCCCGTCGAGACTATTGTGGAATCAAAATAGCAACCTGGTACGCTGAACTGCATGGGGTGCGTTAGTACTCCTCTGTGACCGAAAGCGGGAACAGGATGCCGTACAGATCTTGTGTCGAAACTCGCTCTCAAGAGCAAGCCTGCCATAGCCCCTCCAAACGTCTGGAATCCGACGTACAGAATGCATCGCGGCAGCGTTGCTAGACGGGCAAAGAATGTGGCAAAAGTAATCGCCGGGTTGAGGTGGGCTCCAGAAACCGGTCCAGTAGCGAAAATGAACAAAGGAAGGATCAGGATAGCCGTTAGCCCGCCAAGGAGGCTAGGAACAAGCGCACCAGACGCGAAAACACTTGAGATGTTTAGCTCGGAGTCAAAAGCGAAACGCAGAAGAATATATATACTTCACCATCTGCCCCAGGCCCACGGCGACGAAGCAGGTCAAGTATACAAGCAAGCACGTCCCTAGTACTGTAAATATTCGTGCCACTTCGGTACGAAAAGGCTCACGGACCTATAGCTTCGACAACAGCGGCCTTCCACAGCACTGCCTCTAGGAGCGGTCGCAAAGACAGGGAATCTCGTAAGGGGATCCACGGAGCAGCATCCGGAAACTTCTGCAACAATTCTATTTGCGTACAATTGTTTTTTTCCAATGAGAACTCTTGATTGGCACCAATGCGACCAGCGAATGGGATGACGTTGGTTGGCGAAGGTAATGCCTCAGCGTCATGCCTGCTCGTCCAGAAATTAGCGTGGGGAAGCAGAGGCGCCATCACCGACTTAATATTGGGAAAGCAGGGAGGTCGCAGCCCTGAGATAGGAATGGGCTGCTTGGGGCTTTATAGATTTCAATCTAATGCATTCAACATGGAAAAGAAACTGTTTGGAGATGGTTCATGATGTAGAATATGTCGAGCGATGTGCCTTTTTTGGGGGGCTCACTTTTGGGAATTTGCACTCGACCAAATGGCGAGGCAAGTCAAGATTACTTAATACGTGAAAAACACCACCCCACTTAATAAACTCACGCTAACGTGCCGGAAACAACCTTAGCAGTGTAGTTTTGTCTCTGCAAGCTTTACGTCATTGGCGTCTTCTTTTTAATACTAACTGCACTTTCTCGGGAATGCGAGCCAGCCCGTGTTAATGCCACAAGAGGTTGCCACCATGACAGGAGCATATATTGCGCTCTAATCCCCGCCTCAGCGTACGATAGGAAAGCATTATATATGTTACAAAGCCCTGTTTCCGCACCATCAATATGCCTTTTACATACAAACGCCTTGACAAAGACGACTGCGTCTTCCTCTTTGTTGATCACCAGGTATATTACACTGTCAATTTCATTGTCACTCCCTTACACTAATACAACTCCATATATAGGCTGGGCTAGTTCAGCTGGTCGGCGATTTCAATCCCCACGAGTTTCGCACAAATGTCCTTGCTTTAGCCAAGGTGGCAAGCTACTACGGAGCCCCGGCAGTGTTGACCACCTCTTTCGAATCTGGACCCAATGGCCCCCTTGTAAAGGAAATTCGGGATGAGCTCCCCAATGCGACTTTCATTGCTCGCCCCGGGCAAATTAATGCCATGGACAATGAAGACTTTGTCAACGCTGTCAAAGCAACTGGCAAAAAGCAGATCGTTATCAGGTAATGAAGAATCTTTTTGAGGCAAACCCCTGCAGTCGGTGGCGTCGTTGCTAACAGTCACTAGTGGGGTGTTGACTGAAATATGCGTTGCCTTTCCTGCGCTCAGTTTGGTGGAACAAGGGTACGATGTCTTCGTGGTCACCGATGCGTCCGGCACTTTTGCAGAACATACGAGGGAGGCTGCTCACAAGCGGATGTCTCAAGCGGGCTGCCAGCTCCTCAACTGGGCGGCTGTGGCCGCTGAGCTTCACAGAGATTGGCGTAATGATATCGAAGGCTTCGGTGGAATTTGGCGTGACTTTATCCCGAGCTACTGGTGCCTGATGCAAAGCTATACGGCGTCTCAGAACGCCAAGTAAATCTGCCCATTTGAGGCTCCAGCGATGTGCTACTTAGGGTATTCTTACCAGGATCTACTAAATTTGAGTGAGCGTCTCTGTGACAGGACAATGCTAAGGTAAAATGGCTTGGAGGAAAAAGAGGCGCCACGCAGGTTGAAGCTGGTCTAGCAATGGTCGCAAAAGTGAGGAGGTCTCGGGCTAACGAATTGGGTTCCCTTGAATTGCAGCATTGGCTAGTTTAACTCTGGGCAAAATGGACCAACCAGTCGATAGCTGGCTCGGGTAGGCTCGTAGTTGCAGCCGCAGTCGCGTTGCTATGGATCGAGCGGGATTTGGGATATGTACAAGAGAGCGACTGGGTGACAGCTGAATGGTGGCTGGCCGCTAGGACGAAGGCTTTGCGCAGTGATGGCGTGTTGCTGTTTGACGGCCGTTTTGTGTATCAGTGGATTTGTTTTGCTAATAGCTCGGCGCTTGACTTTGACGCCACCGATGATGAAATGCTGAGATGGTTTGCAGTCGGACGGCGATGATGACGACGCACTAATTAATACGTCGCCGGTTACCGTCTGTGGCACCATTTAGAAACCGCAACCCCAGTATGTTAGGCAGGCAAGACAGACAGCAGAGATCACAGCTAGGCACCCCGATACATTAACCCGGGATCTGCGGCGAGCCCTTGCAGAGGTCATTGCAGGCAGATGGGCATAAATATGCTTGCAGCACTACCACTTTGAGGCTTTCGTGTTCCCATGAAACCGATCCCGAGCCCGGGGAGGGTAGAAGGGGGCCTTCGGCAATTAGGGGTTAAGTTAGCTGGATAAACTCACGAAAGAAAGGCCATTGAGCTTGATTTCTTCTAGGAAAATCTCTTGAATCGTTTGCTTTGGGGTATTAAAATGCGGGCTAGGTCGGTAGCTGCGCACTCAATGCCAAAGAGCTCCAATCTCTGTAGCTCCGGTATCTTTAAGTTTGAGCATATATAAGGAAATCGATTGTTATCTTGGGGAAAGAAATGTAGCTCAAGGTTCGATAAAGCTGGGAATAGATTAGTGAATTAAACCACGGTTGCATCCCAGTTCTCGCTTTCATGAATTAAATCTTAAGGAGTTAGAGTTATAGAAAGAAGAGTAAACAGCTACGTGACTAAGAAGCCTATCTCTGCCAACATAAGCCCGACTAGGTTTGTCACTTGGGAAATACTCTATACCTTGGTGTAAATCAGGACGTCACAGAGAGAAGCCGATTTCTCAAAACAGCGTATTGAAATAAAAAGTACAGTACTTCATATAACGTGGCTCTCGCCTAAATAAGGGAATATTTATCTATTCTAATCAGGCAGGTTGCGCCGCCACAATTAGATTGGGTCTGTATGAATCTACAAATACAAGAGCCAGGTGTAATTGTGGGTAGAGGAATAAACGATTATGACCATCCTAAGCGCGGGGTTTGTTAACCGCCAAAAACGGAATCCTAAGACTCCAATTTTGGAGTCTTAAAGATGCCAAAAATAGAAGACATTGCAGTCAAGAGAAGATCTTGACGGGACCCCGAATTCTCCACTACCTATGGTCGTATGTGCTTAATGTATGGTGTATTGAGTATTATGAATAGATGAGATTTGGAATGGATAGTCAGCCCGCGCTGGTTTTCCTATTAGTACCTACTACTAGGTAGTTATGCAAGAGTACAAGTAAGTACATGTACTAAGTCAACAGAGCTGGTGGCCAAGATGTATTTAAATCCAGCTATTAATTCAAGGTATAATTCTCTTATAATATGCTGCTTTAGCTATCATACTCCATTCTTTCTCCCAGAATTATAAAAGACCTTTCATCTACCTTATTGGAAATCTAACCCCAGAACATCCAGTCGCCTTTCATGTAATTACTCAATATTACAGGTTAAATCAAGCCCTTCACTAGCCTTCCTAATTGCCCAGCTTCCATAACGCGTGACGGATACAGTACTCTCCAACATTTTAACTGAGGGTAGCTGAGATCTTGCCAAATAGCATCAAACGATTGACCTAGCTTGCTATGACGAATGCCTCAAGTTCTTCAAGCTGTAATTCGGTCAATTTTTCTTAGCCGGCCGGGACGCCTAACCGGGGTTTCATTATGCATAATAGCGTATTGAACTTGGTTGTGTAACAGATTTAGTTATAAACCGATTGCGTTTTGCGTATAGCCAAGCCAGTACGATACATCAGCTTAACATCGCACCAGTACCTCGAGGCCCCTGTCAGAAACACCCCTGTCGGTACGTAGTGCACCGTTGGCTACTTTGGCCTGACATTAGATGGAGACACCAGCGACAAAAATTGGATCCTGCGTGGGAGCCACCAACTCATTTCTTTGGCCGACCTGGCTTGCCGCGTCCACAGCCACTCATGTGTTGCATCATGACGGAGATTGCATCTGGTAGGTCGTTGTTCACATTGTGGCCACAGTGGCAGAGGAAAGGTGCAACGGCGACGCAGGGCTTCTGGCGTTCCAGTAGATGAGGACAAAGCTTGTCCTTGCGGAAGGTCTCCACACACCGACACCGAATGACCAATAATCCGTGGGCCTTTGCACCTGCAAGATGCCGCTGAAAGGCCTGTTTCTCTGCAAAATCCACCGGGCAAGTCCCGCAGCTTCTAAAGCTCTTGGGTTGCCAAAAGAAGCAATTGATGGTATGTTATAATGTAAAGAGAGTCCGGCTATTAAAAAAAGTATAGCAGGCCAAGATCAACTAGAAAAGCTTTTTTCTAATGACGAACGTAGATAATACTAACAAAAGCGGCTTTATGTAGCCAGTTACTTAGTGGACGTTAATAATAAAATAAATAAACAAATAAACAAGTCACTTGTTTAAATCTACTAGATCATAGTTACCATTTCCCAATTGCGCTGGGGCAGAATATTCCACAGCTTGAGGAAAATTACAGTAGCCATATACGATGCCCTCACTCTCAATCCTCCTTGCCTGAAAACTGGCCAACAGTATAATCTGTATTGCCCACGAAGCTTCCTTGGTTTGGTCATCTGTCCGGAAAACACAGCCACTAGCTCAATTTCTTCTAATTGTTTGTTATCATTGGCATCATTTCGATTTGTTTCAACAATTTCGTAGAACTTGCTGCCGATCTTGATGGAGAATGGGTACGTCTGACTGATCATTTTTAAATTGGAAGGGGTATCGAGCGACCCTTTCGGTTTGAACCCAGACGATAGATCATACTTGACCTTCACCGTTTCCGTGTAGAAGATCAAAGCACTTTGTCGAAGTGATAAATTTGCGTGTAATTCTGGGGGAATATCATTTTCCTTCACTTCTGTCTCGAATTCAATGTTGGCATCCGTTGGATCCCGGTCCGTTGTTAACAAGTCTACAAGAGACTTGGGCTTACTCATCCAGTGTGCTCCATCCTCAACCACCAGGAGGGTATTGGATGAATCAAACACAAAGAATGAGGGACTGTGGGCGTCTGGCTCATCCCCAAAGAAGTCAATAAGCTGTTGACCTTCGGTCCACCCCATCCATGACCAACTTGGGAAAGGAACATGCGCAATAGATCCATCTGTCAGTCTCATTGGATGAGTCCCCTCTCGTTTTCGCCTATCTGTCATAAATCCCCACTCCCACATCAGAAACGATCCAAAGGCGCCGTGAGGTAGCCCCCAGGAGAATCTATGACCACCCCATTTTTTATCCAAGTAATTTTGAGTCCCCAAATATGCACGACCAATATCGGCTTCAAAAGTAAGCCTTCGAGTTGAAAACGTGATGGCGATATTCTTATATTCCAGCGGACTGAATTCGTCGTCCAAGCGTATTCTCCTTTCATATTCGTCCTTCTTCAATCCAAAGTGCTCCGTTGTGTCCTCGCTCAGGAGACCCTCGCGACAGCTCCAATACACTTGCTCTGGGGTGAAGAAAAGCGCTCTACGGGAGACAAGAGCTTCTTGGAACGTCCAGGCTCGCCTTGCCCATGGCGTACTTGATATCCACTCTGGTTCCTGAAATCTAGTCTGCATTCGAAACTGATTATGGTCGACCGAGTCCACAAGTTGCACTCCCCTCACGCTCAAGACTCGCTGCTCGAGAAAACGGGTATTCGGGCGAACTCCAGGGATGCCGGAATGAGCGTCCGTCCCTGTTGCAGCGACGATTGTCAAGACGCTCTCGCGATAAATGGAGTCCATCTTGTCGATAATTTGGATCTTGTCAAACTCATCATCTTGAAGAATGCAAAAGCTGTCCACCCAGATGTAATCGATCCCTAAGTTTTCACAAACAATTATCGCGTCACTTATCGTGAGAGGCAAGTTATTCTTTCGGAGAGATCCGACTTGGAGAAAATCTGGTAAGATATCGGTGGTTAGGCGTAAGAATGGCCGTGTACCCCAGACATAGCTCAGGGTCGCAAACGGCGGTCTGGCTTGTCCAGAAAACTCTTTGACGCACATGTTTTTCACATCTATCAACCGGATCTTTGGAATACTGAAGTCATCTCCTTGATGCTGACAGATATCATGTTCCCTTTCGCAGATTTGCACCCATGCCTTGATCGTGTCAAAGTTGATGATGAGAGGCCGTAGACGGCCGAATGTTGGCTCCAGACTAGCTATTGTCTCCTTTGCACGATCTTTCCATAAACCACCATGTGGGCCGATATCATCCAGTTTCCGCTCACGCCAGGATCCAGGAGAAGTATACGTTACGGTACAGTCACCGTGCTCCTGATCTGATTTGATAGTGACGGGGACACGCCCTCCCGCGTTAAAGCGCTGGAGTGCGATCTCAATTCGTTGTTGTCCACAAATGGCATAAATAGTGAGAAGATTCCTGTAGGAGACACCCCCAAAGCCGAATGACCAGTTGCGAGTCTCTCTCCAGTTGTGGATGGACATGCTCACTTTGGCAGCCATTATCTCGTCCTCGGTGGGTCGGACTGGGTCGCCGCTATTGTACATCCCATACTTTTCTATCCAAGTCGAGTCATGTCGTAGCCGATATTCAACCATATCAGCGGCATCAGCGCAGAATTTGCATTCCCCTGCTTGCAGGCGCAGGTCTTGTAGAGGAATGTCTCTATATTTTTCATAGCGGTCATTGTAAGAATCAGTACCAACGAATTCGAACTTGATTGTGTCACACCAGTGCTCTGGTGTTTCCGTGGATTGAGTGTTTGAAGAAGCCATGATTTTTTTTATTTAAAACAACGAGCATTTACAGGAGATATGCGCTAATCTATAGAATAAATATTATTTAGGTCCTAAAGCGCTGAAGTTCTCGCTTAGGCTGTCCATGTGGTATTTTAGGCAGCTATGTGACGAACCGGGTTCCTATAGTAACATATCATAGGTTAGCTGTTCTGGGGGACAAACCGGCAGTTCAGGTTTATGTTAGCGGTCGGTCAGGTTGGTAAACGGGCAGTCTCGTCACTAGCGAGTAGAGTGGTAGCTGAATCCAATCTGATTGCTATGTTAACATCTGGGTGTAGAGAATGCAAACTTATATACCCAGTTGACTTCGACGACCAACGACCGATTCCGCCGAGCGGCATCTGATTGGTCAGTTAGGCTGACTTTTATCCAGGAGCGCTTACTCTGTAGGCCCATTGTCGCGACCTAGTCTATTATACACTAACAGAAGGGGAAAAAAAAAAAAACCTATACATATACACCAACAGAACTTGGTAGCAGAGCAACAACAGAACACTCTAGATTAAAAAAAATAAAAAACATACAACAGCCGGTGTTCGCTGGTGGTCACCCACCCAACTACTAATCTGCCGGTTAGAGGCTTGTCTATGGGGGAGCAGACGGGACCCCGAATTCTCCTCTACCTATGGTCGTATGTACTTGATATGCTGATGGATCAACTGATAAGGAGCTTGGTGTTGAAGCTGCAAGACCAAAAAGCAAAAACATACAACAGCCGGTATTCGTCACACACCCAACTACTAATTTGCTGGGTTGCTGATGATATAGCCAATTAGGATCCTTATAAAACCGCCTTGTTTCCACTTGAAATTAGTGCTTACCGGCCGGAAACTCGGTACATGTATATATGTGTAACAGCCATGTACAGCTCTCAGTCGCTATTAGTGGTGAGAAACAACCACTTGTTCACGCACCTTTCTGAGCTCTGACCGTTTTTATCAAGCCATATTTCTCCAAGACGTTATAATTTTATTTTAAAGATTCAGGTATGGAATCTTCGTCACTAACTGCTACGGATGCCAATAAGCGAGAAGTTGTCAACCTATGCGTTCGACTTCTCGAGACCTTAAAGCTGGCCGGTGCAGCAGGACGAGATCAATTTCTGGCTACTCTTGCCCCATATGGAACTGCGTGCCACGCTCGAGCTATGGTAGGGACTTGATTCCTTTCGTAATGACATTGCGAGACTATCTCCCTGAAACTACAATATACTCACAACCGTAAATGCAACAGGTAAACAAGGGCTTTGAACATGAGCAATTCCCGCACGGTTTTGCAAACCGCATGCCGTGGGACTCGATCGAGGCTGGCGAGCTTGAAGAAGGGCTTGATGGCAGGCCTACAGTGTTAATTGACCGCGACCTTGCTATGGTTTGGACGCCCTACTGGTTCACGCGCAATGGTGCTCTCACCCACCTGGGGACTAATTGCTTTACTCTTATTAAAGCGGCCTGGGATGAAAGCTTGCCGCAGAAGGTGGAGTGGAAGATTTGCGGCCTAACTGACACTGCTCGACCTCCAACAGAGGAAGATAAGAAACGGCTTGGGAAAGAGTAGAGAGAATCAGTAATTCAAGCCCATCCAAATGCATGTAATTGTTATAGGCATGGGCTTCCCATTTGAAACACATTTTCCCAGCTCAGATAGTTAAGCCCCATAGTTACAATTCCGAGTTGGAGTCGCAATTACCCGGACCTGGGGTCTGTTGCGTACATATGTACGATAGGTACATGTAAGTTGGGCTGAAGCACCCAGCATCTCATAACAACCGCCATTCAGGGTCTACCTTGACGCCTGTATCTCTAAAGAGAGCCCTCAGCGACTACCAAGGTGCGGGGCTCAAGACCTCCTTTGTGGGTATAAACGCCTTGCAAGTCTCCGACGGAGCGCCGAACAATCCATTCTTCGGCTCGAATCTCCAGATCATCCGTCTCACTGACAGGCTGCCTGTCGATTAGACCACCTTTTAGCCTTCTGAGGACAACACTATCCTCTGGCCGTGAAAAGTACACAAGGCTGTGTCTGCTTAGGCCATCTTGGGGTGGCAACGGAGGAACAACGCGATGTATGTTTGACCGCAGCAGGCCAGCCGTAAACTTGACGAGCGCATCGCCGAGATTCACCACAGCTGAGCCGGGTATGGGCCGAACGTAAACCCAGTCTTCTGTGTCCTGCAGGCGGATCTGCAGCCCAGCTAACCAATTGAACAAAATAGTGAGCGTTCCAAAGTCTGTATGCTCACTCCGGCGTGCAGCTTCTTCCGAGTATGACTGTATTCCGCTTTTATTGAATCGAATGTGATCACCAGACCGCTCGGTTATGCGATGGAGTCTGGCAATCATGCCAGAAGGTACTTGGAGATGCCTCTCGAGATGTACAATTAAGAGGTCGATAACCGCTCGGCAACTGTAGACATACTCGCGAAGCAACTCCCAGTGTTGCTTTATCAGATCGGGACACGGCAGCGGCTCACAATTCCCAATAATGTCATCTTTGCGCATCTAAATTGCGGTCAGTGCCATTTTCTAGGACGCTAATAGACTTAAGCATCTTACATTATATAGCTCGTTCCGATCACACGTGCCGTCTTCTCTTATGGAGCCTATCTCGCTGTGACGATAGCCGAAGAAAGGATGCAGCTTTTCACGGGCAAATTGATCCTTTTCTGCGAATGGCAAATCATCAAACTTCTTTTGGAGAGCATGGAGCTCCTCTGCTAGCAAAACAATCTTTTCGCCTAAAGAAGAACCATCCATTTTTAAGTAGAAGAAGCCCAACTCTTTTGACGCTTTGAAAAGATCTTCTGAGGCGGCAACATTATCTGCTTCCAACTCGGCAAGTGAGATGGAGACCAGGGGGGCAGTTACCACGCCGTCGGGGAAGGGCGGGTACAGATGATGCGATGTAGCTGGGGCCATGGTGATGTCGTTTTCGATGGTTGCTGTAAACGGTGCTCTTTGTTGACGAAGATATGGTTGAGTAGATTGTACGATATAAGAAGCTGGAAGTTGCATCCACCAGAATTGAATACTAGCGGGCGCCTGAATTGGTTCCTGCTTACATACCTCGGCATCTCGGTTCCGTTCATACCACTGCGCTGCTCTATAGGCTGATATTCATCGGCGAGAATCAGTCCGATTGTGATCGAGCTATTGACCCCGCTCGGTATATTCTCCATGTCTAAGAGTACAGACGATCTGCCCCAGATCTGTTCTTAGTGTAGAGTCGCACATGTGGTAACTCGGCTAACCCCAATAACGCCCATCGTTGACAACAGCCAGGTCTACGCTTTGGGAATTACAGTCTATACTAACCTATAGTCACTGGTTCGTTACAGTTTATTTTACTGTATATGGTACCTCTTTAAGGATAATCTATTTACCAGGGAGACATGGATTACTTGATCTAATGGCTTACAGCGCCTACTCCAGGGGCTATGCCAGGCCACTAATTAGGTACATGTAGTTAGCATTTACTAAATCCTTATACTGGAGAACCTAATGGCTTTGCCAAGTACTAAAAGCGTAGGTTATGAGAATATTTCCAATGTCGGACTCCTGCTAGTACTGCATGCATTGTGTTTATGTATAAAAACGGTGGCAGTGTTGACTTCAATTGCTTTAATGAGAAGTAGACGACTATACATATGGTGGCGAGCGTCTTAGCGCGGGGGTTGGTTAACCACCAAAAACGGAATTCTATAACTTCAGATTTGGAGTCTTGAGATGTAAAAAATGGAAGACATCACACTTGAGAGAAGTGCTTGACGGGACCCCGAATTCTCCTCTACCTATGGTCGTATGTGCTAATTGATCGCTTCATTCAGCTTATATCGTAGCGTGTCCCAATGACTACAACTACCTCCTTTAGGTATCTATCAGCTTGACTTTGTGAGATCGGGCGTGATCCCTATTTGTCTAATTGATACGGTGATATATATCTGGGAACTTATATTGGCGGGCGCAATCTTTTGTTCTATTGCTGGCCACCAAGTCCACTATGAGCATGTATTGATCTAACATCTAAATCCACATGTATCTGTATGCTAAAGCCTAGATGCATTTAATCCACCAAAAGTAATAGTTTTGGTAGTAACATATTCATCAATCCCATACTTGCTCCCCTCACGCCCAAATCCACTCTGCTTCACCCCGCCAAATCTAATTTTGTGTTAGCCGGCGTTTAATTGACCAATTTGAGCAAGTATACAAGGTGAGCTCTTACGGTGATGCTGCTTCACTTATTCTTCCAGTATTGACGCCAACCATGCCCACCTTTAGAGCTTCTGCAACTCGGAACACTCGAGCCATACTGCTGCTAAAGAAGTAGCCTGCTAATCCTACCTCTGCACAGTTAGCGAGTTTAACAACATCCTGCTCAGCCTCAAAAGAGAACAGCCCAGCCACTGGACCAAATGTTTCTTCAGAAGCTAGCAGCATGTCTTTCGTCATGCCGGTCAAAACAGTGGGTTCATAGAAGTTTGGCCCAAGTTCAATGGATCTTTTACCCCCAATCATTATCGTGGCGCCTTTAGCTACTGCATCGCGGACTTGCTCGTCAACCTTTTCTACTGCGCGTTTGTGAATCAGCGGCCCATGGGTAACACCGTCATGAAACCCATGGCCAAGCTTGAACCTCTTGACTCCGTCGCTGAACCGCTTGGCGAATTTCTCATACTGCCGTGACTGGATGTAAATTCGGTTGGCACAAACGCAAGTCTGACCAGAATTGCGAAACTTGGCGGTGAGAGCTGCATCGACAGCTGCGTCAAGATTTTCGACATCATCAAATATAATGAACGGTGCATTGCCGCCAAGTTCCCAAGACACCTTTTTAATGCTAGAGGCTGCTTGTTCCATGAGGATTTTTCCTATATTTGTTGAACCGGTAAATGAAACCTTGTGCACCTCAGGATTTGTAGTTAACATCTTGCCAATGTGGGCTGTGTTGCTCATTGCTGTCACAATGTTTATGAAGCCGTTTGGAACACCAGCTCTGTGTGCCAACTCCACCAGGGCATTTGCTGTGAACGGTGTTTCCGCTGGGGGCTTTAAGATAACCGTACAACCTGCTGCTAAAGCAGGTGCGATTTTTCTGGTAATCATTGCAGCTGGGAAATTCCAGGGGGTGATCAAAGCGCATACTCCTACAGGCTCTTTTATGGTAATGATCCGATGTTCTGGGATAATAGAAGGAATTGTATCCCCATAGATTCGTGGCGCCTCCTCACTAAACCACTCCAGAAAGCTTGCTGCGTAAGTTACCTCGTCGCGCGCATCAGCTAGTGGTTTTCCATTCTCCCATGTGATAAGAGTGGCGAGATCCTCTGCATTATCCATGATGAGTTGATACCAACGATGCAATATGCGCGCTCGTTGGCGCGCTAACATTTTTCGATTGAGAGAGAAAGCCTCGACGGCAGCCAGTATAGCCTTCTCAACGTCTACAGTTGAGAATTCGGGGCAAGTGCCAATTAAGATACCAGTCGCAGGGTCTATATGGTGAAAACTGGTCAACAAAATACATTGCTGAAGATCACATTACTATGGTAAAAAGACTACTGACCATAAACTTCAAATTCTTCGCCTGACTTCGCCTCTATCCAGTCTCCATTGACGTATGCCCTGTTGATGAACAGCGTACCATCGTTTAACTGGATAATGAAAAATATGAGAGCTATTCCTGGTATATTGTACTTGTCAAAAACGCTGGACTAACCTGTGGAATGATATGACCCATTGTCGTCGTTTATTGCTGTGACTCAACGATACAAGGGTGATGATGAAATGGTATAATGGGCAATTGCTGCAACACTTTTGGATACAATCAAACGGAAATTGAATTGACTCTACAATATAAAATACTTCAATGTTATTACAATCGGCATCATCCGATACTTGTGATCACAGCAAGGATGTTCCTCGTTAAGTCAAAGGTGCTCAACCGTCGGGCCGTCGGGCCGGATCCCCCGAAGCTACGTGTGCCCATTCCGTAGCACTTTGCGTTGGCAGCCCGTTGATGTCATAAGCATAAATTTTAGGGGGAAATTATAACAGCCCGGGAATTGAAGTCTGCATGTATACTATAGGAAGATCCAGTGCATCATCGTCACCTTGTGCCTACTTCAGATCAATATGATAAATAACACTGATATGATTAAACTAGAAGAAAACTAAGGCTACATTTACTGAAGGCGTTCATCTTTGGGCTTTGCAACCCATTGCTTGGTAAACTCTACGATATTCTTTTCAATCTCATTTCCATGTGTGAAGCTTAAAAAATGAACGCCACCCTGCATAACAACCAATTTTGCCTCAGCAGCGTTCGTGAACAATTTAATTTCCTTTTCGGCATTGGCGACACTAAAAACAACATCGTCCGTTCCCTAATGTCTGTCAGCTATCGGAATGAATAGAAATAAGAAACGGATATTTAGAATACCTGCATCCAGAGCACTGGACATCGGAGATGAGGCAAGCGTGCGTATAGTCCGTCTCGGGAGGACAGACAAACAGCAGCCATGCAGATCATTTTCTTTCCGGCATCTCTCGAATAAATTTTCTGGATAGATTTGGCCCATTTTTGTTTCAAATCTTCAGTAACTTTCTCTCCATAGCCAATTTGCATTAAAAAGTCGACATATGCACTGCCGGGTTCGAAATCATCATGGGGCGAAATGTCGGCACTCATTGTAACCAATGAAGCAGTGGCTTGAGGGCCGTCCCAGCACCCCAATTCTCGACTTTCTGGGGATTCAAGGTCCATAGAAGTCCCAATGAGAATAAGGCCGTCAATCTGTTGAATGTACTTAGTATAAGCGGAAAAGAGCATGGCTTAGATACGGTTGACAGACCCTCTGTGGTGAAAGAAGTGCCATTCGCGCCGCTATCCATCCTCCTTGGGACGTGCCGGCCACAAAGGCATGATCAATCTCAAGGATGTCCAGAAGCTGTAGAGTCATAATTGCCGAATCCCAGTATGTATATGTTTCGCTCTTAGTGTGCGTAGCGCCATGACCAAGAGGTTCAACAGCAAGAAGATTAAGCTTTCCAGCTAGCTGCCCACTTTCAAATTCCGGCTGATAGTAGTCGGCAGTTGTGGTGAACGGGTTAATGAGTACCAAAGTTGGAACAGAGGAATCAGTGAAGGATAGTCTATATCCAACATTAATGCCCCCTAAATGAGGAACAAAAGATGTCTGTACGTGTTTTGCCATAGCGAAATAACCTAAGTTGTATAACCCAGTAGATAGACAATAGTTGTTAGTAACGTTAAAGAAACGATGTAAAAAGAGCAGAATGTATTGACACAGGCGTAAAAGAGGAAATAAAACCTATTTGCAATCGTCTGTAAAGATATATATCTGCCTAACCCATACGATACTTTTATCGGAAGCCAAGTATTGAACAGGTTCCCTAACTCCCCGACGGGCCGTCTATCCGAACTTCGGTTTCGCCTGACATATTGACGAGAAAAACAATAAATGCGTCCCAGAGAACCCATGATTAACATGCATACCAGAGCATTGTGTGCTGCTTACTCTTCTCCATTCAATTCTTCTCAAGTGTAACATTACTCACATATAACACTACTGCACAAGATGGTGAGTAAGAAACTGGTGTTTATTTGAAGGGTAGCAAAACTTACTTACAGCGATAGGCCATTCAAAAGTTCCAAGTGGGAATTGTTGGTGCGGGAATCGGCGGCCTGGCAGCTGCTATTGCCCTTCGTCGAGCTGGTGTTGAAGTCACTGTACTAGAAACCGCCGCACAATTAGGAGAAGTACGCATTCTCATGGTCTTGGTAAGAGAAGAGCATAACTGACAGAAAGTTGCCATGATGCAGATTGGTGCTGGCATCCAAATGACCCCCAATGTATCTCTCCTCCTTCAAAGATGGGGAGTTGACGAAGTGATCGGGGACAACCTGGTTCAAATTGAAGAACTTAACATGCGTCGCAAAGATGGCACAAAAGTTGGATATACTAACATCCCCATTCTTGAGAAGACTTTGGGAAGACCCTGGTGGCTTGTCCATCGTGCTCACCTCCATGAGGGATTGGTAGCTGTAGCCGAGCGATTGGGCGCAGTAATCCATATTGACTCTCGTATAGTCGAAATTGACTATGACTCAGAAGATAAAGTAACAGCGAAGACGGCCAAGGGCGTCTCACACAGATTCGATTTGTGTATCGGCGCTGATGGAGTCAATAGCGTTGTTCGCAAAACGCTTTTCCCTGAAGTAAAGCCGGAATGTCCAACCACCAACTGTGCATACAGGGCGATCGTGCCGTACGAACGCATTCGCCAAGACCCAGTTGCGAAGGAAATTGTTGATAAATTGACCATGGAAGTCTGGATGGCGCCAAGTGCTTATGTTATTACATATCCCATCAGCGGCGGCGATGACTTTAACATGGTACTCTCGCATCATCCGCCCGAGAAACTCGAGGTCACTGAGCACGACGTCCCAATTCAGGAATTGCAATTTGAGTATAAAGATTTTGATCCTCGGATTAAAAGAATCATTGATATGGTTCCACAGACAGTAAGTAATCATAAAATGCCCCTGTTAATGCATCAACTCCCTTGCTAATCTCGGACTTGCAAAGTCGCGCTGGCCTCTGCTTGTGACTGGGCCCTTGGAATCATGGTCATCACCTAAAAAGAATGTAGTTTTGATGGGTGACGCCGCGCATTCAATGGTCAACCACATGGCACAAGGAGCTGCCACAGCCATGGAAGACGGTGCATTCTTGGGCAAATGTATCGGCGCAGTCACGCAAGGCAAGCTCGCCCTGCGTGAGGCTATCCGGATTTACGAAACCGAGCGTATGCCAAAGGCGTACATGAAGCAACAAGTTTCATTTATCAATGGCGCGATTTGGCATTTACCAGATGGCCCGCAAAGCCGACTGCGCGATATGTCCATGTCTACTGAGTTGGAGGGAAAGTACTTTATTCGGAGCAGCAACCTTTACGGAGACCCGCAAACTGTTTTGGAGGTTTACGGGTATGATGCCGAAGGCCACGCCGAGGAGTCGCTTGGCCGGTTTTTGAATGGAGGGAAAGACGCCGTTGATGCTGACACAGGCGTTCTGCTCAGCATGGAAAACAAGTACATGGGATGGTTCACGAATGCACCTCTGCAGCAGAAGCGAGTGATGATTTAATGCGTGTGCGCGGGGATGAATACATGCAACTTCTACTTTGAGTGCAACCTGGGTTTTATTATTTGTCTGTAACAGAAACAGGGGTCGTTATTTTTAGTATCGATCTTACTTTTGGAAATTGTCATTACATATTTAATGTTAACTATCAATTGCTTGGGTACATCCAGTTATGGCTTCACAGCTGTCCAACATGAAACTTCCGTGATGATTAAAACTCCACATGTGTTGGACAATTTCACTATTGCATGGTACATGTAGCCTACATGTATATTGTCAGGGCAAGGCTCCTGAGAAACCATTTGCTAAATGCTTTGTATATGCAGCAGATTTTGTAACTTTCTTCAAAGTGAATCATGGTAAAAGTCCTCTACGGCTACATATGCTTTGAACCACTTCCCGAAGACTACCGAAATTAGCCGACATATCTTAATGTCAAGCTGGGGATTAGCTCTACACTAAACCACATAGCTCAACGCCACTCTGTGAGCTGTCCGGAGATTGCGGCAAAGCACTCCCGACGGCGGGTGAATGCCGACAAACTCTCCATATGTAAATATACGGCCCGCCCCGATGTTCCCATCACGGGACGGGGAACGTATCCGGTTTGTACCAAAACAATTGAAGTCCTTACTATGTCCTCCCCGGCACTTCCACCCAGCAAGCGGCGGCGAGTCACCCTTGCTTGTAGTCTATGTCGGCGCCGGAAGTCCCGCGTAAGTGTTAGATGTTACGGATGAGACTTTGAGCATCAAGTCGTTGACCTAACGCTCATGAACATTAGTGCAGCGGTGATCATCCATGCACATTATGCCAAGAGCTGGGTGCAGAGTGTCAGTACCCAGATAGCACTATTCCTTCTAATTTGACCGTGGGGCGAAGGTACGAATGCTTGATACACCCATATTAAGTTCGATTAGTGGGGGATGCTGATTGCAGACACAGCTACATTTCCCAGCTTGAGCAGAGATTGCAAGATATTGAAGGTTCCATCGAGCAGCTCCAGAGAGTTCAAAATGTTGGGCAAGCTACTGGTATACTGTCGAATCGCTCCGCTGCTGGTGGGGATAATGACACTCCTGCCAGTGAGTCGTTATCAACTGGCGAGGAGCATCGATCTGTTTTACTTCCACCACCACTTGGTGGCCATGACGCTGCTGAACTAGGAGAGATCGACATCTCAGAGAATTCAATAGATGGTATGGGAGCCATGAAATTTACAAATGAAGAGGACTGCGGGTTTTTCGGTATGCCATACAACGCAAATTTCCCAGGAGAGAAAATCTCAGTCACTCACTCATTCAAGGTCCCTCGTCAAATATTGCTTTTATGCGCTACATATCTCGAGCAATATTGCAAGTCAAATCAGGAAACGAATTAGTTGATGCCATATCGCCGACGGACCAGAGACGTAGAGGAATGGTAAATGTCTCTAAGTCTAGGCCGCCATCCCCTGACCCAACATCAGGCAGAGTTGACAATTTAACGAGAAACACTGGAGTGAATATATACGCACTACCATCAGAAGAGCGGACGTGGAGCCTGATTCAACAATATTTTCATAAAACCGGACAGCTTTTGCCATTTATCCATGAGCCATCTTTCTGCAAAACATACCTTCAAATGAAGCAAGAACGTTTCCGCGCCGTGCGGCGAACTTGGCTCGGCCTGCTTAATATTGTTCTTGCCATCGCGGCGAGTTTGTCAACAAAGGATGACGTACCTGTGGATAAAAGGATTCAAGAATCTGACATTTACTACCAAAGAGCAAACGGCTTGTGTGATCGAGACTCCAAACGTAATGCAAGTCTAGAAATGGGTACGTATAGGCACCGCGCAGTAATAGCCTCCACTCCCTCCTTCAGGCTGTTGGCGTTTTGCTAATTTTTTCTTCTTCTGTATAGTACAATATCTACTGATTCTAGGTCAATACCTTCAGGGAACTCAAAAATCTGTTCAGGCTTGGACCACACATGGACTAGCGATTTCGGCGGCCTATCAACTGGGATTGCATTCACCTGACGCGAACCAGGGATTTTCGCCTTTAGAATGCGAAATACGTAAGCGGACTTGGTATGGATGTATTCTTCTTGATCGGTATGTTCCATTTTTCTTTTCTCAATGGTGAGGCGAGTGCTGATAGGCTGCATGATCTAGGACTCTAAGTATGACGTTTGGTCGACCTTGTACGATTCCTGAGTCGTATATAAAGCTTGATATGCCCCTCAAGGATATGCAAATGCTTGGCTCATCTTTGGAGGTGGACCCATGCCCTCAGCTCGATGGTGCTTTCTTTACAGCTGCCATGTAAGCGGTTCAAAAACTATTTAAATCACCATTCTTTCCTGACGATGCACAGAAAACTTTACGTTATACTATATAATGTTTTGGATTCGTGTTATGGACAAAACCTCGGCTTTGAAGATCCCGCGTCTGTTTCCAGCGCCATCTCTCGCGTATTCGACGGACAACACCAATTAGACCTTTGGCGACTTCAATCAGTCCCATCACTGGGCTTCCGCATTTGGGATACGATAATGAACCCCGAGGATGTTGAAAAAATGGACAAAGACTCAATTATTTGCCATAGGTTTAGCATTGTTCTCTCAGTGCGCTACAATAACCTCCGAATCTTGCTTCATCGTCGGCATCTAGAGAGTCTTTTAAAATCCCTTGGGACTTCCGAAGATGACTCAGGCAATGCTGATAAAAGGCTTCTACATCAAATGAGTCTGAACAGTGTTGAATCTTGCGTTGAATCTGCCATTTCTATCATCTCGGTAGTTCATTGCATAACGATGTCTAGCAGCTGGCGACGCGAATTGCTAGGCGCATGGTACTATTCTCTTTATTACAGTACGTACGACTTTGGATACGTTCAATGTGTTTTCAATGAGCTAAATGGTATAAAACCCAATAGCATTCAATGCCGCGCTGGTTATTTTTGCATCTATCATGATAATATCTGCGTCTAAAGAGCCCCTCAACGATACGACTGTCTGGAGAAAGGTCAGTCACTCACGTCCCTACATAGAAAACGCAATTGAAGCGCTACGCCGGCTGGATTCTGGGAACCGAGTGATTGAACGCTGTGTGGAGTACCTTGCACAGCTCTCTTTAATTTTAGGCGCTATGGGTAAGCGAGATACCACTAACACCGTTGTTGCGTCCATTTTTTGTCTAAGAAAAACACAAGCTTATCAACCAATGACTAACTAAATTCATGATAGATCGGAATGAGTCGGACTCGGGTAATGATGGAATTCTTAACTTTTCAATTGAACATTCTTCAGATATCTTTCAATCTGGCGGACTGGATTCTTATATGGACTTGGGAGAATTTATGGTTGATGGAGATTTTAATTTCTTAGCAGATTTTTTGGTTACGCAGAATGGGAAGCATCAAACATAGGAGGAAGTTTGCAGAAAGGGAAAAATCTCAGTAATCTGAACACATGATTCAACGTGAATATTTTTGAACAGCGGTTTAGTGTGAGGGACCGATTTTTATGCGAGTCATTTAATAAAAGGGGAGCTGGTTACATGTAATGATCCATCATATGGTTCAGCCAAACAAGGCAAAAGATTAGACCAATAATCTCGTTTTTAGCAGTTATTGTGACGGAACCAGCTGCTCATAAAAGATTGATCGCTGTTCCGATTGACCGGATATTGCTGAGGGCGATGAAAAGTTCGAGTACAATTGCCGAAGATAACGTCCGAGATATTGATGGTATCATTCTGCAAACACGGGGCGAGAACTGTACCATCCTTAGTGAAGTTAATAGAATGGGCCCATTTCTTAGGCCGACTCAAATCGATTTCCTTAAGAGTTAGACCCAACGTAATAGAAGAGTCTATAGTGAAAAGCCATTGCCCTCCATCCTTTTGATGCATTGAAGGCATATCGGAAGTAATCGTCAACCAGCTTACAAGTCTGATATCTTCACGCTATAATTCATTGGTCAATTTACTTATGTATGAGATAGATGAGTGGATTAAAAATACTGGTCCTATCGAATAGGAAGAAGTCCAGCCTTGATATTTTACTAACGATTGGGTTATATGTTATCTAAATAGTAGATAAGTGCCGCCACTTGGTCGTTTAATCGTCCTTATCAACATCCATAGTCTCCGCATACTTGCCAAGCCACAGTAAACTAGATCTACTAGTACGTACATAGTGCGTGACGGCATTAAATTCGGCAAGACAGATACAGTAAAACGTTAAGACTTGGTGCTACCCCGTGGGGAAGGCATCTCCACTGATTAGGCTTTCCGCCTGGGGACTCCGCATTTCCCCTTCTCTCGGCTCTTCCCCGTCAGCTCCCCGGTTTCTCTAACCGCGGTTAAGGGGAGCTCTAGGATATGTATCTTTGGAAGAGACACGGCACTTGAAGCGCCACAAACAGTGACCCGGCAATGTAGAGGCTCGACTTGATCTATTTAAAGAGAGATGTATCCCGTACTCCGTTTGATTTCTGATTCCAGAAAACTAAAGAGCACTTTGCCAGCTGAGAGTCAATACATATCACTATCAATTGTTTATTAAATATGACTAACCAAGGCCCAAAGTATGAGTATGAGGAGAGACCCGGATCTGTGCTCTCCAACCCGCCTGATCTTGAAAGGCTTCGAACTAAAGGCGGCCATATCGATAATCGTGATCAACCTTCGTTACCTGTTGTTCATAGAAGTTTCGCAAATCCTGCACCATTAGGTCTTTTATCCTTCGCTACGGGATTATTCTTACTCTCATTGCTTGGTGTCCACGCTCGCGGCATTGCAGAGGAGAATATAGTGGTTGGAGTAATGGTATTTTTTGGTGGCATATGCCAGTTTATTTCGGGAATTATGGAATTTATTGCTGGAAACACGGTATGCAAATCTACTCAAGCAATCATGAATCTGAGCACTCCTAATACTATTCTAGTTTGGAGCTACAATCTTCCCATCTTATGGGGCTTTGAACTTGAGCTTTGCATTGAGTACGATTCCCTTTCTTCAATGGTAGCCCTTGTTATCAACGAGTAAAACTAACAGAAATATTTCACTGGTAGTCTTTATTCCAGGCTCAGGCATTATTGATGGTATTGTTTCCAGCTACTGAGGCTTAATATGGAGAGAACGTGATTTTACTAACTACAGCAATAGCATATAGCGACGCCCAGGGAAATATTCTTCCCACATTCAATCAAGCACTCGCCATGTATCTGTGGAGTTGGCTGATATTAAATATGATATTTACCATCGCCGCTATGAGAAGCTCTTGGACATTGTTCATGGCTCTATTGCTTTTCAATGTCGAATTGATACTTCTCGCTGTAGGCTATATGCTTGACAAGGCCAGTATGCTGGTAGCTGGGAATTCCATTGGCTTCCTGGTATCGTTTTGCGCTTGTAAGTATATCCAATTTGGAAATTGTATCCCGATTAACGATTGTTATAACTATAGATTGGGCTGGGTGTGCAGGACTATGGTCCGGAGGTATAACATCATTTACAATCCCGGCACTTCCAATGTACAAATACACTTAGGATATACACCGGAAACAGCCAAAATTTGGGCTTTTGGTGGACAGTCTGCAAGGTCTACTGTTTTTAGTATTATTCAGATGGTTTCATATCTCTAATAAACCGTCACTCAAAGATATAAATTGAAACAGCGATGGTGAGGGTAATTTGACTACAGATGCCTATACCCATGATGAGGGCACTGCAAAAGAATCTAGCTGTTGCATCCAAGTCCTTATATATCGTGTCGAGCATTTTTACTCATGTGGCGGATCGTTCCCCCGTACTGCTTGGCAATTAGTTTGGCTACCTGCGATGCATCGAAATTTTTCACATACCTTGTAAAAAATGAAAGGAATCGGAATGAATAGCACAGAAATACCACCGAGGAGCGAGTTACCTGGGCCAACACCGAGTCGGTAAAAGAGTTGCCGCGCCTAAACAAAGATTTGTGTTTAGTTCTAGAATTTCAAGATGGATGTACACTATTTCTTACAAAGAGTGGAAAAGAGGCACCGAAAGAGGCCCGAAAAAGTGCAGATCCTGAAAATATGGATGCTGCATAGGCGGGATATGTGATGCCTAGATAGTTGAGTAACGAATTAAACAGCGTGACCACCCCAACAGAGAAGAGGCCGGATCCAATGATTGGGACGATCCAGTGAATATCTGCTCGTGATGTCCAGCCAAACCAGAATAGGCAGATTGGAAGGGCAAGACATCCTAAAAATGTTGGAGGAAGAACCATCTCTGGCGTAAATCCCGGCGTATCGACTTTTGTGGCAATGTTGTTTCTAATCCATTGTAGAAAGAGTGCTAATGAGAGAAGAGCAAAGACGAGAATGCCTAAGAAAACTAGGCCCTGTTCTCCTTGGTTGAAACCGTAAATACTACCGAACACGATGGGAAATGACTCGAACCAGATGAACAGCACACCGTACAGAAGACCGGCGTACAAGTTCATGATTAGCGCAATGGGTTCGGAGAATGTCAAAATAAAAGCCCTAGCAAGGACCATCAGATGATTTCTTGCGGTGTAATGCGCGGCGTCAATTTCGGACTGGCTCCTAATTCGACTGTCTCCAGTCGTTTTCCTCAATCTTTTGGCTCTTTTATAGAGTATGTTCGCAGCGCTGGTCTCGGGAAAAAAGAAAAACATGGCGACAATGACCAGTGTGCAAATCCATGTGATGACCCATATTGTCCAACGCCACCCTTTGGAAGGGGCCAGATACCCGCCAATGATCGGACCAAATACAGGACCGCAGAAACCGGCTGTCCCCCAGATGCAGATTAAATAGGAGACGAGAGAGGAGTTATATAGATCGGTGATTGTGCCAGCACCGGTGGATAGGCACGGGCTGCCGCAGAAGCCTGTCACCCACCGAAAGGTGAGAAAGATTGCAATGTTTGGAGCAAACCCAACAGGGAGCTGTAATACGATGAAGGCGAAGAGCGTCCAGAAGAAGATACCGCTGCGTCCAATTTTTGGCATCTCAGATAATGGAGACCATAGCATAGGACCGACACCATATCCACTGCCAACAATAAGAAAGAGGCGTTAGCAGAGACGATGATATCTTTAGATCCCACAATGGGCCGAGTTGCCTTACAGAGTGAATAGAGAGAGCCCTAGAGTTGCCACAACCTCGCTGACGCCAAACTCTTTCATGACGCCCAGCTCGCCTGGAACGTATATAGAACTGGCCATGTAAACAGCAAAATTTAGGACACAGAGCTGAAACATCATGAGATTCTTCCAGACCAATGGCCAATTTCGAGGATTCTACATGGTGAAGAACTGACTTTAGAGCTGTATCATCACCCGGATAAATATTGTAGAGGCAATAGATAAATGACTTACTTCGGGATCATCTGGTCCATACCACTCCACTAGGAGAATCTCCTTGTCGCCATTATGAATCACTACAGTATTAGGCAGAACGCCGTTCTCATTTGCCTCATTTTTAATGGGTCCTCTGCAAGAGCGATCCGCATGTTCAGATGCATCTTGGCGACGGAATCTCTTCCATAGTGATGGATCGACCTCGTCGGGATATTTGAAGAGTTTGTTACCGGAAATAAAACGCACTAACTGGCCAAAAGTTGTGGTGTGAAATTGAAATGCCATGTCGGACAAGAAAAGCGCGGGAGGGTCTGATGGATGATAGGAGAAATCAGCTGATATTGAGCTTGGTTGACCATTGCCGGCCAGCAGCGAGAGCTATGATGGTGGTACAAAATGTTGGATAGGTAATGCAATACCTTCATATGAAAGGAAAGAATAATCCAATAAATATAGACATGAACTTGTGGATGTTTGGTTGAAAGAGTGTCTTGTGGGTTAGCAACACATCCGGATTTTGAATGGAGCTAAGGCTACTCCGTAAAGGCCGTCAATTGACGTCCCAGCTTGGCAAAGCGGACATCACGCATCTACCTCACCATTTTGCCTCTTTCCAACTATTTAGATCAATATTCATTTGTCATGGAATATGGGTGGATGTTCTGGCTTGTCTAAACGTGGTGAGGTCTTCAAGAGTCAGAAAGCAGCAGCAGCAGTCTTAGCGTGGCTGGGTGAAAGATCCATGTCTTTGATAGATCAGCGCAGCAAGCTAAAATCCTGGAATCAATCCTTCTTTTCATTCTTTTATTGCTTTATAATAAAGATGGCTAAAAGGACATTTATTTTCCTTTAATTTAGAACAACTTCTCTGCCGTATGAGTTTTGGGATGTCGCATACATTGGTGGATTGTTTCCAATGTATATGAGCCAGGGAGTTATACGTTTCGTAAGTCCATTGAAACATATAGATGGATAGGGTTTAATTTGTATGCCAGCCTCAGCGAGAGTATAACACTGAAACTGGACTCGTCCAGCATTGGGTTGAACTGTGGTGAATTATCTTTTACTTAAAAGTCATAGGGAAGAAGGGAGTGGGGGCAGAGAACACTCTAAATGTTCTCAGGCGGATTAGACATGGCTTTGAACAAACTTAGTTGTTATGGAACCAAGTACTGTTCCTGGATTAGAATACAGGTACCAGGTGATCGAAATACCTGCATATCATTCTAGCGTCATGTAGCTTGCAGAACCCTTACCGTACGTATGTGTTGTTCGTCTTCATCTTTCACCCATCGCACGAAGATATTAACCAAGGGATTTAAATGAAGTGCAATTCTGAGCCACAAACCCCACCCCCGCGATGATCTTTAGCCTCACCATGACGGTAGCCTGTGTATTGTGTTAAACTATTGTGTAGCCACCTATCATATCTTCTGCTATACAGTTTACATGACGCCGGAGAAATTGGAGTTAACGGACGTAGCGGAGATTAGTTGCATAGCCCCGTGTCTGATTCGAACCTCTATTCACCTTTTAGATGTTCTAGTAGTAGCTCGCGAAGTAAATATACCATCTTCATGCTTCAATCAATCCATTGTTCACTTGGTAACCTCAACGCGTTTGGTAGCACCTGAAAAGAGGGGGGAATTGTCAACTTTCTTTGCTGTAGAAGTAATATGAGAAGAAATCTGGCAAGGGCTTTCTTGATATCTACGTAGATACAGGTAGCGAACTGACTGATCGTGAGACCGCCAACCATGAACAGACGTGTAGCAAGATCAGAGAAAGAACCACGGAGACCAATCTCTTGACCAGGTGGAAGACAGTGCTCTCTCCCGGTAGTCGCTTTGTCTTATCAATCTTAGGCGGCATAGTCTCGGCCGGATGAGAAACGTATGTAATCTTAATTCACTAGCCTGTTGCCTAACAAGTTTCTAGTCATAAGTGAATGACAATAGCGACCCCCACAGACATTGCTGTAAGGCCTTTTGCCTTCCTTAAGTTTATATCTGCCTCTGCCAGCCATTTGTTGGCATTGAAAAGTTGGATGACATTGATCAATCAACTGCTTGACTGCCATAACATGGAAATTAGTGACTAATAATGCATCGTAGGCCGAACTCACATACTCAGAATGAATAATATTATATGCTATGGTAAGCCATCACGCTACTCCACTAGACAAAGATTGAGCATCATGAAAATACTACATTATGGCGAATAAAACTTTCAGGGAATCACAGTTCTTCATCTATTATGTCTATATCGTTTATGCCTGCTAATTAAACATTATTCACAAGAAACTGCTGAATCTTCGCAAAAGTTTCTGTGCTAGAAAAATGCAACATAAAATCGTGGCCAGTGTTATCGATGACTTGTGACTGGAATGAGGTCGCATTGGGAAAAAGGAAGGACGAATTTGCCAGCTGGTCGGCGCAAGCACCATTTTTGGGATTACAAAACAAAATATCCTCACTTCCCGTAATAGCAAAGACTTTGCCAGTGAATCCAGTTGCGGGTTGCAGGCCCACTCCAAGACTGCCGCCCTCTCCACATGTCATGACATCCTGCGTGTCGAAGCTTATCTTCGGAATGGTATGATCGTATGCGCCGCCGTAGAAACTTTCTTCATGGCCAGTTTCATTGCTAGCAGTGATATATCCCAATGGATATCCTTTGAAACGATCAAAAAGCAGAGCGGCCGGCTGCATCTGAAGCTGCAACAAGGGGCTCGGCAAGGGAACAAACGCCGACCAGCCTGTCAGAACAATTGCATCAACGAAATCGGGGGCAAATCTAGCTGCAGCGACGCCAGTAATTGAACCATAAGAATGCCCTGTAAAGACAATTTTGGAGAAAGAAACCCCTAGTGGATTGCTTGTAGATCGGAGAGAGGCAGCGATTGCGTCGATCACTGCAGCTTCAATCGCCATCTGAATAATCGTGTTAGGGTCAGGAAGAGTCGACTTGCCATGACCAGGAAGGTCAATCGCTAGGGTTGCATATCCCTGCGAAGCAAAAAATCGCTGATATGAGTATCCAGAGGCTTGTAGATCTGAATTGCTGAGAGCATCCCATACAGTTCGGTCGCAAGTGTTGCCGTGGGCCAGCAGTTGAATCGGAAGAGATTCGGGATGAGTTGCGCCCGCAGGTGCACAGTATTGGGCGCTGATGGAGAAGTTTGCAGTTGTTGAAGCCTCTCCAACGACGTCAACAGCTCCTGTACTTAGACCCTGGCTGAGAAATTGGTCGATTGACGAAACACTTTCTGGATCGAAGGAACTTCCAAAAACTTCATTGCTGGCAGTGACCGAAACTGGAAACTCAACAATCTTGCAATCAACTGCTTCCTGGGCAGCAGAAGAAGCCGCAAGAGTAAACGCAGCTATAGTGAAAGAAGTACGCATTTCTCTCCTCTGTTTCCTTTTCTTTTATGTTGGGTTGAAAGCAGGCTAGTCGAAATGACTTGATCGCTCTTTTATTGCTGATTGCGAGACTCAATATTCTGCAGGCCAACAGAGTAACAGTTGCCATCTTATACCCATTCCCAAGCTCCCCTGTCGGACACTTTTGCAGAAGCAAGGTAGAATATACACCGGAAGCTAGACCTCATTATCCATGTCTTGGACAACAGCAAATATTATTAGTACTACAAATCAGTTTCGTATTCGTACCTTTGAAGACTGATCTATGTCTTGCTGATGCAGTACTAGAGTATTATTTGTTTACGATGCTACGGGTATTAGTTGACTAGCCTACCAGGAGACACGTAGGAAAGACAGGGATACTGTGGTGGTTCCAGACTTTGTCCGTAATACTACTGGTACGAGTGGCGCATTGCGGATCTAATAAGCCGTTTATTGCTTATGACAAGACTGTAGTTGCTCCATATCCTGTGGATTTACAGCTAGGGCTGACATGTGTAACCTATGTGTAACCAAATGTATACAGGTACGTAAGACTCACACACAAAGGCAGCAAGGGAGTAATAAAAAACGGCCGCGCACCACGCAAGCCTATAGTAAACAGACCGGTGGATTTTTCTTTCCTGCATGGGTAGCTATGCACCCCTGACATGGTATAATGTCAACCCTGGTTCAAAGTGGCGAATTCAGTGCCATGGGAGAGAAAAAGAGGCCCTTTAGTAGAGCGATAGGACGAGTTGAGGGTTCCACTACATGTATTTAGATGTAATCTAGATACATAAGAAGAGAATCATTGAAGGTTCACATAGTAGTTGTCTTGTCCTAAGCATTAAACATAAGATAAACCCCTTTATAGAATTGACTAGATAAATCAACTTTATAACTGAGAATGTTTTCTAGTTTTAGATGAAAGATAATGTACTACCAGATTAGAGGCAACACATATTAAGTTGTCGAGATAGAGAGTTGCAGCGTGCTTCTTTGCTCACCAGCTGAACCTGTTCCGAGATTTTGTCATTTCCCGCCTGATGCCATCAGCATGTCACCTGACCCTACCCATAGCTACCAGGTAGGTACATATTCCTTCTACCCTCTATCGCTCTAGTTATCTCGTCGTCTACATCACAATCCAGATATTAGTCACACAGCTTGCTTGTGGCATTTGAGCTCGGTGCTTTTGGTCATATTGTTTGTTTTCTCCCTTGCCTTCGTCTTTTGCTCGTGATCTTTGCCTCATCCCTCACAAGGTCTGGAGGTCCCGGTGCGACAAGCACGATCGAGCAATGCGCGTAAGAGACGGCACAGCGATTCGGCTTTGGCTGTAGCCGAGGATGCGTCTTCAAAGGAGGCCACATTTTAGCTGCGATCATCTTGCCAGATCCGGAGGTTGTGAGTGCGATAATTGAACGGATCATGTTCAACGGCAGTCTGAAGAACAGATCCCTCTTGATACCAAAGAAGATTCGAGATCCCAAACCTACAGATAAAGCTGCTATTGTAGAAAATAGCACAATTAGGTTATACAAGGGGCCATACACGACTGATGGCGCGGAGTCTATCATGCCGTGCTGTCGTTCTATTGGTACCATCTCCCTTGTTGTTTCATCCAACCTTCCACGCAATTCGGGTTCCACGTAAATGGCAGTTTGTTCGGACTGTCATGCTTGCTTGGGGAGAGTTTGTGCTCTCGGTGTTGGCCGCAGCAATAAAACAGCTGGACTATTCCCTAAACACACTAATACTACAAGGCAAACTTGCTGAATTTGTTGTAAGTTTTCGCGCTGGTTGGAGCAAGCATCCTCTTCATATTTCGCTCTTTGGCAGCAAGGCCCAATAGGGATAGCTTTCGGTGAGCGGTAACTATGCCATTAAGGATACAGAAATTGGTCCGGGGCTACCTATTGTGACAGTACATCTTATGCCCAATGTGCCCGATGTGCCCAATTTTTCGGAATCATGTTCCATTGAGATTTACTTTCTTCGTAACAAGGTAAGATGCCCCAATGACATGGAAGCCGCACCTTCTTATGCGTCACCGGCATTAAGCATACACAGTAGCTATATATGCCTTATCGGTGACCAAAACCTTACTGATTGTATTAGATTTCAGAACCATTCTGGTTTTAGCCTCCAAATTGCCTATGGGGTCACTAAACATCAGCCAGGGTTTTCACAACGACTAAGAATAATTTAGTTGTGAGCTTTGGTATGAATGTAAAATGGAGCATATACTATTACTACGACCAAGGTGGCCTAAGTCAACTATTATTTGTCCTTGTAACTTGGCTACGGTGGCCTCCCCTTTACCAGGCGCCTCAATAGAGGTTTCCATGGCTGAGTGTGAACTTGAGTTGTGATCCTTCGTGCACTTCACTTTGATGGTTGGGATCTATTATGCTGATTAGGCGTTCCACAGGCCTAGCATAGCTGATTAAAACAATATGTGAGATACAGCATACAATACCTAACTGGACTTCGAATGAATGCGGCGAACTTGCACGTCTCATATCGTGAACGCAGCTCTTTCATTATGCCCATGCTCTTCCTTCACCATTGCTGATGCACGTAAGCATTTGTGTAATCATTTTCATCCCAGATATTCAATGTACCATATAGTTCTTCGTATATCGTCCACCACTGTTGCTTTTCGGACTAGCTCGGGCTTGAGAGTTCCAAAAATCGGTACGGACACTAGGGATCAAAAGACGAAAAGTGAAATCGCGCTGGACCCCATTGTGGAAGCTACCTAGTGGGACGTGACGGGGCCCGACGGCGTTTAACGTTCTTTACCAACGTTGAACCTTTCTGTTTTGGGGCCATGGTTCCATTGGATGCTCACGATTTGGTTTCAAGCCTTTGCGCTTGCGCAATTCCACCAAATCACTTTAGGAAACACTCCTTCATCATGTAGTTGTAGCAACAGAATACTTCTGGGTGATAAGTGAGGATACTATAAAGGTAGAGCTGCCTTATATGAAGTGAGAATATGTTAGCAATTATTACTTCAAGTCATTTCTGAGGTTAATGAGGAACTTAGCTTCATCCATCAAAGCATTGAGCTTTTGCGCATCAAGGGAGATAATCGTGAAGATCGCTGCAGGAATCGAACCCGCACCCCGAAGGTTCAACCAGAGCGACCAGGGATTTTCAACCATGAAGAAAGAGGGTTTCAACAATAAATGGAAAGGGTTTTCACCCATCCTCCGAAAGAATAAGGCCGGGCTTTCGCCCGGAGGGAGTTGTGCTCGTCCTCCATTTCCTCGTCCTCGTCCCCGTCCCCATCCTCTTTACATGTTCTTCTTGTAGTCACCATCCATCGTAGCACGCATCGCAGCCCCCATTGATGACCTCACTGCCCACACCAACTCAACTGGGTAATGGATTTGTTCATTCCATGCTAACTTGACCTTGAAACCGAAGTCTCGCATAGTGTTGCCGATCCGTGCGCATGAGAATTGTTCTCCAGGTGAGCTTGGTGGGACACCCCATGCTGCATGTGTAACTTGTTCTTGCTCGCCCCAACCCTCCAGGCGTGGTTTCATGTTGTATATGACATAAACTCCGTCGATATGGCCAGTATTGCTAAGCCGGGCTACAACACTAAAACCAGTCGGTTCCCAGTCTCCCTCGCAATCATCACCTTCTTCCAATGTTGTCGGCATCTCATCAGAAGTGTCGCATTCTAAACACTGCAGTACACCAAGCTCGTGGAAAACAAATCCTGGAGCCTCGGCGTCGTCTACCTCTGCCGACTTGGTAGACTCTTCTGATAGGTTAGGCGCGCGGCGGTTAAGCGGCAGAGATGGCTCGCGGGGCTGCACAGTAGTATTCACACCGAGAAATGCAGGGTCCAGGACTTCATAATTTGTCGAAGGATATTCGCTTTTCTGCGGTGCTAAATTGTGGATCGATGGAAGTAGACGGTAGATAGTTGTATTCTCATAGCCAAGGGGTATCCAGGGACGATATGCCCAAGTAAGTCCAGGAAGTAGCTCTTTGTATTCCGTCGGGTTGAGAAAGTTGATTGAATCTGCAAGTTCAATAAATCGAGCTGGCGTCAAAATGCCAGCGGGATGGGCTAGATGCGGCAGGGTGCGTTCGAGGTCATATACCAAGTATGCGTCATGCTCTTCTTTATCTGGGAATATCTCTTTGAGCAGTTTCCAGTACTCTTCGGTGCTAAGGGGGAGAGGACCTAACGAAGCAGTAACTTCGTCAAAACGAGCATTGCGGTCCTCCATGGTGGTATCTTGAAGAGGGCAAAGTGGTATCTAAGGAGTTATCTTGCCAGAGATGAATGGATAAAAATTGAGGAAGAGAAGAGAGAGAGGGGGGGGGGGGGGGGTAGTGTCAAGAAGTAAATTGTGGAAGTTGTGTTTGCTGTGAATAAACGCAGGGTAAGTTTGTTGTGACTGAAATGTCAGTTTGTTGTGAACGAAAGAAGAGTCGCGTGCTATTCAACAGCATTCACTTCAACGCATACATTCGAATAATCGCCCCAGATCAAAGTGCAGCATCCCTCTTTTTATAGAGGTAAAATTTAATATCTAGATAAGAGGGTCAATGTTGTAAAACCTAGTGTAATAAAAGGCTATGCCCCATTTAATCGGCAACAGCCGACTAAACTAAACCTTGGAGATTTTAGCTATGCCTGCTACTCCTGCTACTCCTGCTACTCCTGCTACTTCTACTACTTCTACTACTTCTACTACTTCTACTACTTCTACTACTTCTACTACTTCTACTACTTCTACTACTTCTACTACTTCTACTACTTCTACTACTTCTACTACTTCTACTACTTTCACAACTGGCAGAAGCACAAAAAGCATAACCGCTTTTGTATTAAGGTTTAAAAGAACTAAACTCAAAATACATGCGCAAAAAGGCCTGAACAAAAGGTTCAAACGCAATGCAAAAACTTCGAATTATAGTTCAATGACTTGACTAAATTTGCCTTCCCCCCACCCCCCATCAGAGAAGCAACTTTGGAGGCTACACTTTTCTCAGATTGTCACCTTCGCAAAACCGCTTCGCAGCTTTGCTTGATCATCTTGTGTTTCGGGCTCACCATCGCTGTCATCAAACGTGAGCGAGATGTCCTCCATATGAGAGACCCTACTGGGCGCCTGGAGGGATGGGCCAGACTTCCGTAGCCGTTTATGTAACACACTTTCAGAGGAAAATCTCATATAATCCTACGCAACCCCGCGCATGGCATCTCGTGTAACACCAAAACACAGTTAGGTATTACTCTATTCGCTGTACCTTAGTATCAATTTATTTAGTAGAGAAAGCTGAAAGAGTAGCGTCTCCTGACACTTTGCTGACCTGTTTTTCCGAAGTTGATATTGCTTGCTGTCGTAGCTTGAGTGGCCTTCTAATAACATGTACGATCTGCTCTGTATTACCTCTAGAGATGGCTTTATGGCGTGAACGAGTTTCCCAATCCGTATATTCCTTGGAGCGCCGAGTTGTCAAGTCGGGTTCTGTGAAACAATCATGAACATGGATAAGAGCTGCCTTGATTTGCTGAGTTTTCGCTCGGTAAGCAAGGTACAGTTGATCTTCAACAATAACTGCTGTTGAAGACTTCTCTTTATTTTATTTCAAGCATAACGCAAAATGCATGCTAAACTCCAGCTCAATCAGTTTCCAGCTAGATCGTCAATCTACCATGATAACTGGTTCTGCCTAGCTCATGTTCCTGTACTTCAATGAGCGTCCTATGATCCCCTGTGGAACTTGGTTGTGATTACTGCCTTTTGTTCATCAACAGATCAGCGCAACATCATTCCTGTATTGGTAAGACATTAGACTTCCCTTACTCGCATATAAACTTATCGTGTTGTCTTTGATCTTTTGCTTTTTGAACCTCTGGCCCAAGTGATTTTAATTGAAGACGTTATTTTGAGCTTTCATTGTTGTCTCCCATCGCTTTTGCCATTAGTATTTGTGTAATTTCCTCAAGTTTGGTTCAACAGCCGATCGAAACTGACCAAAATTTTATTACAGTTCTTTAATATAAGTGTTGGACAGAGCCTTTGATTGGACCAGCTGTCACAAAATATTGGTCTACGGGTAGAAAAAAATTCCATAGCTGTATGATTAGCTTACCTCAGATATTGCCTTGCTCTGCGCAGATGGACCACCGCTTGTTTCGCCAGGCTGTGAGATATTGCACGAGGAGTGTCATCATCCCAAGTATCCCATCGTTATATGAGAGATAAATACTTAAGACAGCTAGATAATATAACATCAGCATTGTTTTCGGGCAAACACTGATCGTTGTGGGAATCGAACCCACGCCCGTAGGGCTTCCAAAACGACCTTTAGGACAAGCCTAGGATATGCAACCATGAAAGAAAGGTGTTACACCTATGAAGAAAAGAACGAGATTTCGCCCATTAAAAAAAGAAGACTTCTCTCATGAAAAAATGTGTTTCAACCATGAAGAAAAGAAAGTGTGGACTTTCGTCCATACACCTGTAGTGTTGATCCGTTGTCGTAGGCTGGGTAGGTAGTGATAACCGGACTGCGTAGCTAATTATGTACTCTTACGAGTTTAAATTCTGGCTCTGGCACGGTCGAGGGATCGCTTGACGTTTTCTTGTCTCAATAATCTGTCTCCAGTTGTCGGTAGTCGGGAGTCCTGGAAGAATGGCAGATCCTAGACTATTGTCAACTCAACATCTTAGAAAGGGGGTGTTAGGCAAGTCTTACCACCAGCCATTCTGCGTTGATTGCCGTGGCTGTCTCTAAATACTGCCTCCTTCCCGAGGTTTGAAAAGCTGTATATACAATCCACTCATAATTACCGCCCACCAGAGAGCTGTGAGGTGACAAAAGGGCAGGAGTATTCTCGTGAACAGTTCTATATGTATCGCCAGAACGGTAGATAGCAGTGTGAGTGCAGAAAGCGATCGCTAAAACTTTCCGAACACTCGTCGTGTCTGTGATAGATGTTCGGCCTGGAGTGATCTTGCAAGTATCCTCTAAGGACGCTCCCATCTCCCCTCGTTTTATGTCGATCTCCTCCAGAGCCCGCATATTCAAGAAGTGCCTGGTACACCACCTTTCAAGGTCTATTTTGGGACGATTTTTCTGGTCGTTTAACTGGCGTACACGCATATATGTGTTAAAGGCATTTGCGAGCGTGAGGTGGTCCGACAGCGGGTCAGCAAAGGCTGTCCTGGCTAAATCTGCTGCCTGCCGGTATCCAGCTGGACGTATGAAGATAGATTTCTGAGAGCTACACAGCAGCGCGATATCGAGTATATCCAGAGAGCATCCAAACTTCGCCCCAATTTCAATGGCTCGATACCAAATCGGGTCCAGCGGGCATTTACTGGCGAGGCGACCTGACCGAGTGAGAGAGCCATCATCTTTCAATAATTCCCTATTTGGGGGGGCGTGTCAGTAACAGACATTCGGCGGAGGGGAGAGAGAAGTTACACACCAATCTTGAAGATGCTGGGCGGCACGTGCGAGTGACTCAGGATGAGGAGCATCTAGCCAATCAAAGTCGATGAGCTTTCTGTAGCCCGAAGCTACTAGGTTCAGAACTACGGAGTCGATGGACGCGCAGTGAATACCAGGCTCAGTAGACGGAGCCATGCTATCGTAGACCGCTTTACTGTAGAGTCGGTAACAGACGCCGTTTTTCGTTCGGCCTGCTCGGCCCATACGCTGCTTTGCTGATGCCTGAGAGATTAGTCGTACCTCGAGCATATTGAGGCGCAGACGAGGGTTGTAGACTAACTGTCTTGATAATCCGGTGTCAATGACGTAGACGACGTTCGCGATGGTTAGACTGGTCTCTGCAATATTGGTTGACACGACGCATTTGCGATTTGGACCTGATGAGTCTAAGGCCAGGCGCTGATCCCCGCTTGGCAGCGACGAGTACAGAGGAAAGACGTCAAGGTCTTTGGCGTTGCGACGGACCATGCTACATACTTTTTCAATCTCATTTTCTCCAGGAAGAAACACTAAGATGTCGCCAGGTTCTTGATTCTTATGTATATGAACCACGGTGGCGGCAGCAAGAGTGACGAAGTCCGGTCCGGTTTCTTCAGGTGCCGTATAGAATGTCTTGACTTCAAATTTGAGACCAGGGAAATGGACTAACGGGCAATTGTCGAAGTACTCTTGAAACAGCTTTGTATCCATCGTTGCCGACATTATCACCACCTGTTAAAATATAAGAGTCAGCCAGGTCAGACCACCAGTGAGATTGAAGAGCTGATATAAACCTACCTTGAAATCTTTACGACGGCTTATGACTTTCTTCAGCAGCGCCAACAAAAGGTCAAGATCGACGGTTCGCTCGTGAGCTTCGTCAATAATGACACATGCGTACGCGGACAAGAGCTTGTCAGATCTCAATTGTCGAAGAAGGACGCCCTCAGTCATATAGGCAAGTCGGGTTTTCTTCTTGTTTTGGTTGACGTTGTGGTCGCCCCCGATCTTGTAGCCAACTTCTTCGCCTAGATTAACTCCCATTTCTTCAGCAACGCGGCTGGCAAGCTCTGTTGCGGCCAGGCGTCGCGGCTGGGTGCAGGCGATTTGGAGGCCACTTTCATACTCGTCGTAGACTAGCAGCTGGGGAACCTGAGTTGACTTGCCTGAGCCAGTCTCGCTCGAGAGAATCATCACCTGAGATTGGTGATAATTGTCGAGGATCTCCTGGTATCGTCCGTAGACCGGCAAACGGCGACGGCCTTGGAGAATACCCTCGTGGTCTTGGGGCCACGACTTTCCCGTCAACGGATTTTGATTTGCGTCTTCAAGATGCTGGACTTGGGCGACGGTGAGCTGGTTACGCGCGATAGACTCCATTGTATCTGTTGTTCTTGGTAACTTGTATATTGGGGGGGTTGGTGAAAACGTTGTGTAAAGATTCTGTAAAGAGTGTGTGAAGATTGTGTAAAGATTGTGGGTTTGATGTTGTCGATAGTATGTTGAAAAGGTAGAAACCCAACAGCAGGGACCGCAATTGAAATCCTAAAGTAGAGGGCCAGATCAACTCTGGGCAATCAGATGTAATTCATTTATGGCTCACTTTAAAGTGGAGACAGTGGAGGCAGTGAATTCAGTAGAGAAAAACTTCCAAACTATTGACATTGTGCATAGGTGCCAAGTTACTTGACCTTTCCGAAGTCGCAGTGCTAAACATAATAAAAGCAACCACCCCTTCGACAACCTCACACTTGTAGCAGCATAACTTTTATTGAATCCTCTCAATTGTTCACTTTAGAACTACTCTTTTTCAAGAGGAGGGCAAGCCATTTCTACCTGATCTTTGCATCCCAAGACAAAACATCAAAGCCAATCGAACACTTCAAACACCCATCAACACGATAGATACTCAGAACAGTCAAGTTACAAGTAAGCATCACTTCCAAACCAGTCAAGTCTTGAACTCATCAGTTTCGGGCACTACCGACTGTATGGAAGCTAATCCTTAGGATTATAGTATGCCTTGTGACGAGACCCAAACCACAACCGAGGCTGAATCCAACGCGATGCTGAACATGACTGAAATGATGATGTCACTCAGCGAATCCGACGATACAGATCTGCCCCAAAACTGAAGAGATTTCGAAGAGGGCAATCTGGACAACTTTCTCGCCGATGTGCACAGAGAAGAGGCGGGCTATGACTTGCTTGGCATTCCATGCAGGCGGGTCGTTACTACAGGCACGCATACCAGGCTACAGCCCCGTTCAATAGCCAGTCTGCAAGCTGCCGAATGCCCACAAATCGGTGACAATATCAATACCGAGTATGTCGCCTTAAGCAGAGAAGCTCTTCCTGACCAGCTCGACGAACCAGCAACCTACAAGATGGTGGGCAACGAGCCGATAGGAGTGAATTTCAAGAAGGTTCCCAAGGAGGAAGTGGCCGCCCTAGAGGCCCAAGGCTGGGAAGTGTAGTACGCTCCAAGTCTCCCCTTCGACATCGAAGATAATTACCGGGATTACCGATCTGTTGATCGTCCTGTCGATGTCATATCATATGACCAGCCGGCTGCGGATACAGACCGCTATCTCAAACGTGGCAACGAATTCATCAGCTCTGTCATGACCAAGAGTGACTGGCGACCTGGTCAGCTGATCGGACAAAATGGATCGGATCCTGCAACCTTGGCCAAATCACCCTCCTTTGCGCCGCCCGACCGTCATAAAGAGGCAACCGATCGTCGTTCAGCCACATCGACTGGGCACGTTTTGCTATATCAACGACCTGCAGGCGTCTGTGCCGGCTGGGGTGGCTATGATGACTACACTCAATGGCAATCTTTCGGCCGTCGAATCCACAAAGACATGGTAGAAAAGCAGGAGTGGTCGACAGATCCAATGAAGCCAGTTCAATTTGTTGACGAGTCGGGTGAGGTTGCACAAACTATTACCATCCCCTTCGATCGAGAGGACCTGCCTTCTCAACCTCGGAACCTTGCCTCACTGTATGACAAGCTCAACCCCACAGACAGTCAGAAACCGAGGGCAGCGAAAAGGAAGAAGACTTGGCAGATCGTCGAAAGCAAAAAGCCTCGGCAACAGCTCTAAAGTGGCCCCGAAGCAACAACAGCAATAAGTGAGATTTGCAATATCACAGTCCTGAGTCTGCTACTTTCTGCTCCTCCCTCCTGTCGGACTCTATCCCAACTCCCCGCTAAGTGGAAAGGCGAAAGCCCAACCTCTTCATTTCTTCATGGTTGAAACCCCTTCTTTCATGGTTGAAATTCCTTGGGCATTAGCCCTAAAGGTCGTATGGCGCGTCGGCGCCTGGATTCCCTCTGGGAAGCGTGTTCGAATCACGCTACGATCTCACTTTCTGCTGCCACAGTGACTTTGGAGTATCAGGTCGCTTGTCATTCCCTATCTGAGTGATGTGAGACACTTGGACTTATGGCGGTTCAAACGGTACGTTACCCCAACTTCGGTCAGCTTATACTTCTTCAACTAATCAAACGTATTATTTTACGGCCATACTTGACCGAAACTGTCAATTCATTCGCTCCGACCATATGCCTGATGCGCTAGTTTTGCCATCGGAAAGGACCCTGTGCGACTTGGAATGGATAAAAAATGCAGGATCAGTCGATTCGCTGACTTAGAATCAGATCAACGTCGACATCGAGGCCTCTGGTTGAAAAGACCCTGGGCTTCGAATAGAGAGAGCTGGCTTTTGTAGATATATTGCAAAGCAGCAATTTGACTTATAACTTTACACTTTCACCTAATCTGGCACAGGCCCCAGTTGGTGGCTACAAAAGCTCCTTTTACTGTACTATTACGTCGCCTCTTTAGATTAAAGTTCCTGATATGGTATGTAATCACACTATAGACTGGCTCGCCAGTGCGCTGCCTCTTGGGCTTGACCACTTCGTCAATGTCAACAATATTGACCTTCATGATTGCCGTCTCGGTCCCCCGTCGGCTTGTCGATGGGCGCTTCGCCTTTTGCTACATGTACATTTACTTGTTCCATTCACTAGGCGGGCGACGCTGCTTCATTCCCGGGGTGGGTATGGAGACGTCCATAATATACGCGCGCGGTTATCGGTTCGCCACGGCCGTCCTACCAGTACATGCACAGGTAACCCACTGAGATGAAATTGTCGTCCAGGTGCCCTTCCATTCTCTTTTACCGCTAGGGCTGAATGGTGGCATTGCGCTGGATGGCGGTCGAGGGCGCCGCGGGCAAATAGGGACATGATCCAATTACATTGATGTAGGCGCCCATCCATGCCGTGGAAGAGACAGAGGCCCGCTTGCTGCCAAGGGCCCTTGTCGTTTCATAGCTCCGCGCAATAGCTGCGATCTTCCTGGTGACCTCATGGCAGTCTTGTTATCAGATGCTCTCGGAGGCCGCTTCTCAATCCTTCAGCTGATTTTGGAATCGTTACTTCAATCTTCTACACCCGAATCCGCGGACGTTTTCTCCAGCAGAGAGGTAAGAATACAGGTACCTTGTGTGTCAGTTGGGGCGTCTAAGACGGTTGCCAGCTTGAACATATGCAGTCCATTCAATGTTTGACCTCCCAAGAGATAGTGAGATATTCATTTACAGAATAGAATACCACACGCGAAGCAGCGATCAAATTTTTATTCTTAGCTAAAGATTCTAGCCTGCTCTTATCCATAAACTCTTATCCATAAATTTCACAGGAGAACGTCTATGCAAGTCTTCGCCTTGCCCAGCCCGAACCAGAGCAGTCCAGACTTCCACTCCTATACAGCTTCAATTTGCTCAATGAACACCTTGAAGCTGACACACATCTAGTGTATGACAGGTCATGAAACCTTGCAGCAGAGCCGTCACGTGTGTATACATTGCACATAAGATGGCCACATGGAAGATCTGGTGCGAGCTTCCCCAGATATCAAATCTGCCGGGTGCCAAGCGCTCCGGAATTCGAAACTGCAGCTTGTTCATCAGAATGAATTCTTAACTCTTGGGGAATGAAAACACGCCATAAGGTAAGCGTGTCAGACATACCGCATATAGGCCGACTCCAGTACCATAGAAGGTAAGCTCGAGTAGATACCATTTCATTCCCGAGTATTGGAGCATATATTCAAACCCGTATCGCTGGACTCCATGCAATAGGGGTATAAACGATGAAGCACCAAAAACAACGAAAGCACCCACCTTTACTTTCCGCCAACGCGGTGTCTTAAGCAGGGGATTAGAAATGAGAACACCGGTGACAGTCCCCGTGGTTAAGATCTGGAATTCATGTCAGCGTATTAACTATTGGATATTTAACCCGGATGTCGGGAGAGTGGGGTGAGCGGAGATGGTTACTCGGAGAGACTAACAATGGCCCAGTGTAGCTTTTGCAAGCTCGCTTCACAGAAGAACACATAGTAGATACCGGAAGAGAATGTACCCACTGTCACAATAACAATACCAAGTAGATCCATTCCATGCCAGAACGATTCTATGCGGTGCGAGTGGGGTTGTATCAGGTGGTAGAGTGCGCTTAAGACCAAACAGATCTCTGCACACCAGAAGTAGACTCCAAACATAGCATAGTCCATTGATGAAACATTAAAAAATCGAGGCTCCGCCAGGAACCACAGGAAAGCAGGTGTAATGAGCGGTAAGAGAAGAGCTCCGATTAGATGAGTGTATATATTGCAAGTCTCGTTGTGCAAAAAGGTCAGGCTAGTGAAGATCTCCAGATAGTCTGCCTTCTCTGGTCGATACCCACTGAGGATATACTTGTTGTCGAACTGCCATTCAGAAATCTCCTGCCACGTTACAGTTCGCGATTTGTCAGCCTTTGGCTGGTCTGTGGGCTCGTTCGTGGTGCTCATGTTGACTTTCGGCATCGCCCGTTTTTTGACTTTTGTTTCTGACATGATTCTTTGCCGAGATGTCTGCGCCAACTGACGATGAAGCAGAGGAGGAGGAGATGATGATGATGATGATGATGATGATGATGATGATGTTGATGATGATATAGACGAAGCGAAAGATACCGACGCCAGGTGCTAGATTGCTAAATGAAAGCCAGGGGGATGGGTAGGTGCCAAGAAGAAAAGATGAAGATGCGATAGCAAGGGACGAACACGCGCGAGACTCGTAACAAAGCGATTGTGGACGTGTTTCAGCGCAAAGCGTGCATTTATCGAAGGCAATACGAACCAATTATTACCGGTATAGTACTACAGTACATATGCACCTGTACCTTCACCTCCTGTCTTTATTTGCACTCCATGCCAACGAATGTCATTGGAGGTGACCACGCGCAAGCAGACACATGGCCTCTCCCGTTGCCGCCTCGGCTTTTGGCTGTTGGGGAGCTGTTCCATCTACGACAACTGCGATTCGCTTGTTGGTTCAGTCTCGTTATATTCCCATGCAGAAGTCCCAGCCGTACCCAGATGTACCGCTGTGCTCACAGCGGGCCGCCCCGTCGAATTGGACCTACCACAATTCACACCTTACCACCCGCGATGAAAGTAGCGCCTCGAGGAACCTTGAGTTCATTCAGCTCTGGGTGTGTGTTTAGTAGCAGCAGGGTAGCACAGCAGGGGGAGGAGTTTCATCAATGCGATACGGAGTACTTGTACATGATAGCTGTAATTCCTTCAGCTGATCGACTAAAGCCGCGATACCTACAACATGTCTCACAGCTTTACACAGCCATGCGCTGCGAAGAAAACACCTCCGGTCTGCCGCTACAAAAATCGTAGGTGATAGGCGGCGGTGATTTTTCTACCCCCCTTCAATGACAACACACCCGATTTATGTCTCAGTGAAATCTTCGAATCCACCATTTTTAGGCGTACAATCATGGATGTGGATGAATCCCAAGGTCTACTGAAGACTGTGCTTGGATTCTTCGTTCGAAGACGACCGGAAAAATCAGCGCGACCCGCGTCTTTGAGATCACGAACAAACGAAGCCTGGCTACGGACGGAAGCATTTCTGCAGCACGATGCCGATGAATCTGACGATCCTGACCCTGAGCGTATTGCAAAGACGCTGCATGCACTTGAGGAGTACGTTCAATACAACTCTGATGGGGAATCAGATTCCGTAAGTGCGTCCGATATACGCCAAGCTCTAGCCTTTCGGCCTCTCACCTCCTGCCTACTAACACAAAGTTACGGAGTAGGGCTTACACCATGATGTGCCGTATCCTAAGCTTCAGGCGATGCGCAGCTTGATCGAGCGTCGGAGTCATGATCCGCATTTCAATGCAGACACTACCATTCGCGTTAGTAAACGAAAACGAGAAAGCGATGCTGTCATTGAGGAGCTTTCGAATATGGATAGGCAGGCAAGGAAGCGCCGAATTCTGCCTCGTGAAGAGCCAAATGCTGGCGACATTCTCCAAGACCCCGATACCGACTTCGCTGTGCTGATGAGGAGACATCTGGTATCCTTGGACAATGCCTTGCGGAAAAACTGGATATGTGTTTGCCAGAAGTGCTCAGGGTTGAGCGTAAGACTTTCGCTGCCACAACAGAAGAAGGATTTAAACGTTGAGGCGTGCTTCGAAGTGTTCTTCGGTGTACGGTCTCCAGTTGAAACTGCATTGCAAGAAGCCAAAATAACGATTAAGTAAGCTTTGCGAAGCTTCGTGCAATGATTTCCACTGACACTTTTCGCGGTAGAGACGTACACGACAAGAGGATGAGGAGCGCGTCTGAACCCATAGTTAGCGGCGCGCCCGATTTTGCCCACATATGCCAAAGCATTACAGAATCTCTCGGTCAACGAAATTGCTTGCACCTGGCTCTTGAGGGTGGGACATTTCAGAGGCTTCGTCCGCAACCAAAGACCTTTGGCGGTGATCAAATGTCTCGAACAGTATCATTATCGGCTCTATTTAAGCGTCAGCAAGAGTTACGCGGTAGTTCATCTGCACTGCCACTCAAGGGGAAGCGAATTTTGGCTGTTATACTGGCTACTGCTCTCCTCCCATTCTTGGAGACGCCGTGGCTGCAGCCTTCCTTCAATCATTCAAATATTCTGTTCTTTGAGCCACTGCAGGATGGAGAGCTCCCCGACATCACGAAGCCCTTTCTAGCTATGGAACACATTCCAATCGTCTCAGCCGGCAAAACAGGCAACGGAGTCAGTTCTGACAGTTTTAAACACATGGTTCACCCTAATGCTAGTGTGCTAGCTCTAGGCATACTGTTGTGTGAGCTTCACTATTGCACACCTGTGGAGTTGATGCAAAAAGACTCGCATGGGGCCAGAAACGTCAATTCTGATTATTATACCAGCCTTGATATGCTCAAGTCTCTAGAAGTTGATGCTGGAGTAGATTACTATCTCGCGACGAAGGCATGCCTGCAGTGGGAGTACTACCCCCCTGGACAGCAGGCTGACTTCGAATCTGTCGACGTTCAGCGGCTCTTCTATCAAAACGTTATTAAACGACTCGAGGCTGAGATATTCAAGTCATGGGGTCTTCGAATAGAGAATTTGGGCTCATTCGATCCTCGACAAAATGAACTCTGCTGGGGTTCCATCGGTCAAGAAGTTGTCCGCCATAAAACAGGCAAGGTCGATCCCTCTAATACAAATAACGGAGCACGGGCACCTCTTCCGTATCGTTCGATCTCTGACGTCGCGCCCGTGAGCTACAAATCACTCAACTCAGATGTGGTGCTACGGCTAGCGGGGCCGACACAACCTTCTCCGGGATCGCAACTCCGGGGACACCTCGTCGAACCCTCGACGAAGAGTTTGTACTTTTTTGACGCAAGCCACCAGACGGGCTGCGAGCAAGAGTAAGGAGTTTCCCAGAGGCTATAAGACTTCGTGGTGCTAATGATCTGTCAGGAATCCACTTTCACAACAATGGTTGGACAATCTTCTGTCGTCGATTCACTACCATGTTGACCCTTTCGACGATGTCATGGCTGGGCGCAGAACGTTCGAGCCGGTGCGGATAGCGATCTTGGATTCTGGGTTTGACCCTGAAAATCCACTTCTGATGACTGAGGACCAACGACTAGATCCACGAATCAAGGATGCGCGAAGTTTTGTACATAACACTGCCTCACATGATATTCGAGACGAGATTGGGCATGGTACTCATGCTCTTGGTCTCCTACTCAAAGTTGCCACATGTGCTGAGATCTACATCGCCAGAATTGCTCATCGAGAAACTCTGGATCGTAACACTTACGATGACATTGCAAAGGTAAGGCTGCTCTACGGCGAGCAAACTTTTTTTTAGGACTGAGCTAATTGGTTATCTAGGCCATTAATCACGCAGTTTCTGAATGGAAAGTGGACGTTATATCAATGTCATTCGGGATTCGTGAATACAATGAGCCTATGAAAACGGCCATATCTAATGCACTACATAGTCAGACATTGTTGTTTGCTGCCGCATCAAACGATGGAGCAAATCTTGGCAGAGCTTTTCCAGCTAAATATCCCAGCGTCTTTTGCATACACTCAACTGACGGAAACGGTAACCCCTCTACGTTCAACCCGACAGCGGACGACAAAGACGTTAACTTCAGTCTACTTGGGGAGCATGTCTCTTCTCACTGGCCAGTTGGCAAGAATGGCCACAATGAACCTGTTAATGTCTTGTCAGGAACATCGGTCGCAACACCGATTGCCGCTGGGCTTGCCGCAGCGATCCTGTCCTTTGTCCGCCAGCAGGAACAGTACACCACTCCAGGAAATGAGTTGTTAGGGCCATGGCTGAAAGATGTTCATTCAATGGATGAGGTTTTAAAGAGTATGGTCAAACAGAGGAGGGGCGCAGGCTATGACTACATCACGCCTCATTCACTCTTTGATAGGAAGTCGACAAGGGAGCAGGTTTATGATAAGATCAAGGATATCAGAAGGCACTTGTATGACTAGACGCTTAGTAATGGTCCAGTGTAATTCCAATCCTTTACACAGTTCACTAAGGTCTTAACTGTATCTATTTCAAGAATTATTTACCATCATTAAGCGGGGACGCAATAGACATTGCCATTCTCGGTCACATCGGGAACGGCTTTCGCAGTCTTAATCTCAGACCCATCCACATCCTCGACTAGAACAGATTCGCCGTCTTCTTGTCCTCCGTCAACGGCCAGAAAAGCACCCTTGTTGTAATCCTCAACTTTCAATCTTCGCCCGAACTTGAGCCTTTTGACACGGAACGCAAACACAAATTCGGACTCACGGTTAAATTCCGTCTGATCGTCATTCGTGGTGACCCAGTGACCTTTTGGGCCAAAGGTTGTGCCTAGTGCAGGCACGTCGATTCCAATGTTCCCAGTGGCCGTCGTGCTCCGCGAAGTTAAGTATTTGATCCTCGCGCCTTTGACGAGCTTCAAGCCTGTGACGAGGAAGAGCGAGACAACGGGGGAGAATTTTTGCCTGGGCTCCCTCAGCCACGTCTGCACGGCAGGTGCTTTGATGGCTTCTTGTACATATTCTTGTGTTGGCTCAAATGCCAGAGTCGTCACCGTGTCAAATGCGAACGCATTCGCCCTTTTGTTGGAGCGCTCAACGTTAACTTCAGGACCAAGGGGCAATCCACCGGTAGCCAGCTGCAGGAACTGTGCATAAACACCCAGACCGAAGCCTTTCTCGGTAGAAATGGTCTTCTTCCAGTCAGTCTCCACGACAGGGGGGGCTGCGTCGGCAACGGCAACGATTCTCGCTCTATTCAGAGGGTATTGCGGTGTTGACGTAGATCGGATTATAGACCCAAGACATAGCGGGCCCGCTGGTGGTGGGTGGATGAAATCGGATGTTGGACACAGAAAATACGTTTTTGTAAAGGACATGGCTCTAAAGGTCCGGGTTAAAATCTTGGGCTTCCTTTAAGGCTTTCAAAATCCCCAACTTTTGTTTACTTGACAACTTGAAGCTTCCAGGCTATGTGTACCGGAACTCTCAACTATCCTTTGTAGGTATCGCTCACCAGGCACAACACGATGACCACAAAGTGTAGAGAGTGAACCTACCAAGACACCGCCACCTATCACTTACAACTTTATAGTATTAGTGGTAGACCGGCCATGTTTTCTTCGCACCGTATGCCTCCTTAGGTAAGTGGGCCTAGGACCGTCTTATATTCACGCCCCCCATCCCTGGCCCCCAAATCAATATGGGATAGAAATGCACTCAGTCACACTGTCACTCCGAGTGGACTTCCCACCACAAACTGTTAAAGCCTCGCCATGAATGCGACTGTTAGTGAGCGACTTGGCACACACGAGCAGGGGCTCTACCCATTTAATGCCTAAGTTTTATTGTAAGTCTCTCGCAAAAGGATCTTGGAGTCAAATCAGCGAGGCAAATGTGTCTGAATGACAATGATGGTGGCCAAGGGCGTTGGACTGAGAAAACAACAAAAGGTTACAAGAAATTCGCAAGCCAATCTAGAATTGGCATTCATGTCCGTTTTGCATAATAACGTCAAGGCTCTGGGCGAGCCGCTGCTCAATTGCGTGCCCTGTGTCAGGCTGTCACGGCGTTAACTTGTACCTTTTGTACCGCTACTTGTATGCGACCCGTTCCTGTACAGCATGCATGTACTCCGTATCTTACCAACAAATTACTCCTAAGGCAGCTGAGGCTGGGCATAAGCCCGCAATTTGACAGAATACAACACACATGCATCATCACATTATCTTGTCGCGATCTGCTTGTCCACGCCCTTGAGGAGCTTCTCTCCACGCAAAGACGGGAATCAGCTCCCTGGGCCTTTGGCGCACAAGGACTGACTGATCACCCGTACAAAACCCTCTCGCCATGATAAGTTTGGATCGCATGGAAGATGATTTCGTGGAAGATGTCTTCCTCCAAGAGGGCCTTTGCCCAACCATCGCAGAACATGCGGCACAGTGCAACTCTCTTTTCCGTGAATACATGGTTCTGCCAGAAATCGTGCCGGACCCTACTATCATGGATGATCAGCTGGCGCGCTTTACACTGTGGGCATCAAACATGGACGTCTACGGACCGCTCAACGTTTCGTTAGACTATAGACTCCGATTTAGTCCCACAGTTGTAGAGATCATACACCAGCTCCTGGACGTCATTTGTGATGCTTTGACATCCTGTGAGTATTTGTCGCACCAAGATCGGATGGACTAAACGCCAATACTTCTATACTAATAGGAATCTCAACAACAGTGAAACCGATTAACGACCCACCAAAATCTCCAAGCAGGAAGAGGCAACGCATATCAGAATACAGCAATTCGAAAGTCGCGAGGAGGGACGATGACGATGCAAGCGATTCGGACAGTTACGTGGATCAAGCAGAAGAGAACATTTCCAAAATCACCGATACAATCGGAGGGACAGTGTCACGGCTCTTTCGTCTATCCAATGCCGTTCGAAAGTCCGCAAAAGCCAACCGGGCTCGCAAATTTGAAAGATACAGAGACGATGAAGAGGCAAGCAATGCCATAGCCGAAATACGTCTCTACACAGAATGCTACATTCGGTTCCGGTTTCCGATGGCGCCGGATTCGCTCCGCTCAGCATTGGTCGAAGCCAATGCGCTCCGACTTCGACGACTGTATTACCAGCGATCCCATCGAAGACGCATCGACTTGAGTGTTCAGAATCCTCAAACTAACCTACCTGTTGTTCAACTACCCAAGATCAACGAGAGTGCTTTGGCTGTACGTTTCGCTCCGAGTGTGCTACCAAAGCCTGCGACCATCAACAAAACATCGGGACAAGCAGGCCCACCGCCAGTGCCAGTAACGAATGCTACAACTGCTCGACAAACTGCTGTTGGAGCTCTATACGCCAAATCCTCAACTGAGGTTCCTCGGGCTAAATCTGTTCTGGTGAACAACAAATTATCGTTCCCTCCAATACCGCCGACACAGGAGTGTCCATACTGCGGTGTCATTATTGAGTTCAAGAACAATGCAAAGTCATTGTGGAAGTAAGTAGTACTGTAGTTATTCTCGTGATAATATGAAATCTAATCTGCCCTAGCAATCATGTCATCGGAGATCTGGAGCCTTTTATTTGTGTTTTCCCACACTGCTTGGAAGCAGGCCAACATGGGACCGGTCCCCAAACATTTGAGTCGTCGAAAGCGTGGATCAGTCACATGCAGAACACTCACGGGCATACATGGGAGTGCAGGGCTCCTTCTCATGATCCAATTACCTTTGATCAGGAGATTCAGTATCAGAAGCATTCCATCCAGGAGCATGGCGTACCTGAAACGCATGCTGGGATTCTCAGCGGCGCGGCACGAAGACCAGTCCTTGATAAGATGTTGGAGTGCCCTTTTGGCGACGATTTTCAACCCCCAGGAAACGTCGAATCCAGTGCCGTCTTCTCGAGCGAAGCTCTCCAGTCACACGTCGCCGCTCATATAAAAGAAATTGCTTTGCTTACATTGCAAAAACTACCTAGCGAAGGAGACGAAAACGCTGAGAACGTCGATAGCGACCAGCCATTAGAAGATGATGGGCCGGGATGTGCAAACTTGCGTGGATCCATGTACAGTATAATGGACGACGAAGATCTAGACTTCCAGGATGACGATTCTGAGGCTGCAAATGGCACTCAGAGCCACCACGAAGAAGACATTAGCGCATCGGTAACAATACTCGACTTGGAGGACAAAGACGACTCAGGAATGACTAAGCTTCATCACGCGGTGCAGGCCGGCGACTTGCGCTTGGTTGAGTCCTTGATCTCCGAAGGCGCAAATTTGGGCGGCAGAGACAATGACGGCAGGACAGTGTTGCATTATGCTTCCATGGAACAGTTTCATGGTCCTGATATAATGACTCTGATCCTGAACGCAGGCGGTAAAGCTATCATGAATCTAGGTGACAACAGCGGCCAAACAGCACTGCATTACGCTGCAGAGAGGGACCTCGCCGACAGCACACGTATCTTGGTTGACCACGGTGTCGATACACGCACCACTGATAACTATGGATTTTCTCCTTTCCTCTGGGCTGTGGTTGCTGGACAAACACGCACCGCCGCTGACATGCTGTTAACCATAGGCGCTGATGCTAATTCAACCAGCGCGGATGGAAAGTCTGCGCTGGCTTGGGCAGCTGGTCTGGGCAGATATTCAATTGCTGTATTGCTTGTCAACAACGGTGCCAGCATGTCCAAGACTGGAAATATGCGGATGGTGCCGTTGGAAGAAGCGGCAGCTTCTGGCGACCTTGACACGGTACAATTGCTCCTCAATCTTGGTGGGGATCCAAACTATCGTGATCGTGATGGCTGGTCCGCGATACACTGGGCGGCAGAGGAAGGTCATCTGGAGGTTGTCCGTTTGTTGTTGAACCATGGGGCCAATGTCAATGCTGTCAGCTCTTATGGCACGTCACCATTGCACTGCGCTGCAAACGGAGGACATGTTTCCATTGTGAGCTTGCTTCTTCTACATCGAGCCGACCCACTCAAGTCAACATGTCACGGTTGGACTGCACTGCATCACGCCGCCTTCATGGGGCATTCTCATGTTGTCCAGTTACTCCTAGAAGATGACCGAGTAAGATCCAGTGCGTCTCAGCAGGATAACCATGGCTGGTCCGTTCTTCATCTGGCCATTCACAGTCGGGATTTGGCTACTATCAACGCCCTAATTGGCAGTTCTGTCATTGCAGAACCTCGGGCCCTCTTCGATGAGAGCGGCCTCACTGCAGAAGAATGGTTAGATCTTGGACGAACTAGCCATTCCTACAAAGCGACTAGTAGTTTAGCTTTTGGCAAGTCACGCTGTTGCAGGGCAGTCACAGGCTTACGACAGGCTGTTATCATAGGCAACGTTCCTATGATTAAGCTCCTCATCAGACTGGGACATTCCGTTAATGGCATGAATTCCGGAAAAAGGACCGCACTCTACTACGCTGCGAAGAAGCGCATGCTTTCCATTATGGATCTGCTTCTTGATAGTGGTGCGGATCCCAATATTCTCCCAGCGGGATGCAAAACTTGGGAAGAATTTATCTCAGATGACGCCGTTTTACTACGGCTCAGCCGAGCTGGTTACAGAAGGCGAGATACTGACCCTGAGGTAGAGCGCCAGATCAGATTAGCAATTAGAGCCCAAGGCCAGGCCTCTATTCCGGATCGGTCAGCCTCGTTTGTACCGGATGAGTCAATTTCACCAATGCCGTGGCGATCTACCCTCCCTGTGCCAGACCTTTCGTTCTCATCTGTCCCGGCTTCATCAGTCCCGGATCATTCAGCTCTAAGTATACCAGCAGGCTTACCGACGCCTGCACACCAAACAAATAACAATAAGAAGCGCAAATCGGGGACAGTCCGGTCACGCGCAACGGGCCTTTGGAAACGGCTGATAGGATAACAATTGGAATTCATCTTGAAGAGGCGAGAGAGGGAAGGGATAGTTGTATAATATATGTACCTTTAGCTATAATACTATCCATAGTCAGTGGAATGTTAAATGACTACATGTACACCATGCACGAGTTTAAACGCAATAAGGGTGTCTACATAGCACTGTGTAAAAAAATTTCATGGAATGTTATAGGCTGTTGTACTCCGTAAAGGGTAGTGGCTAGCATAAGCTAACACCAACGGATTTCCTTAGTCGTGATGTTAGCTCAATTAGCACCCTTTCCAATTGTTGTCACACACTGTTAGCATCTTTAGACAATGCCTCAACAATAACGCTATCTACCCGTTAGCTCCTCTACTAGTAGCTAACTCAAAAGGCAATAGCATTTTAAGGCAGCCCAAAGAGAAGAGTGATGAAGTCAAATAGCCTGGGCTTTGGGCCAACTAGCTATATGTTAGCTACGGCTTTCGTCTCAAAATCTACCTCAGGACTTGTGGGTAGAATTTACAAGGCTATCTATCATATTGGAATTGGCGAAAAGCTAAGTGGATATCATTAACGGAAGAAGACGCTCAAAAGTGGTATCAATTTGCCCAAGAACACTGAGAACAGACTCTCACCCCACTGCTATAGAAAGGCAGAATCCTTCCCAAGAGCAACGCGACAAGCAATACGCGACATGCGATTTCGAACGCAGACCCAACTACATACAAGTACATGTATGTATGTACTTTTCATTACTTAATTCTCACTTTGCTCTGCCCCTCCTTGGGTAGGAAAAGCTACGCAGTTCTTCATAAACCAACGATCCCCTTTATCATATTTTCGACTCCTGGCAATAAGTGCAGGTGCTGTTTCAGTCTTTGTCTCAGTACCACCGCAGGCGGTGCCAAGCCATATTGCTTTCCAATAATCAGGCACTCCACAAGGGTTTTGCATGCCCGCTTCTGAAGCGATCCAGGGGGTTGCTGTGATATCAAGGCACTAAATGTGTCTGGGATTGCCTCGCCAATTAGCCATCGGTGGGCAGCGGCATTCTCTTGACAGAGAATCAAGCATGCTGCTGACGGTATGTTGAGAAATCGGTCCTGCCCCTTCTCTTGAGAGCACTGAGCAAATTGGAGGATACTAGTCAGGAAGAGAAGTAATCCATGGGAGTCGTGGCTTTCGCTGATGACGATTAGTTCATTGGCACATGCCTGATTCGCGTCACTGAACAATTCAACCTCGTGACTGCCGCCAATGTATCCTTCGTAGAATTCTGCGATGACCCTGGAGAAGTATTCGATCGGCCGTGGTTCCTTGTTCTCGAGCATGGCGAAGTGCGATGTCAAGAGGACCACCGTGCGAGACACGTTTTCTTTCCGGTTGCCACTTTGAATACAGGCATCAAAATCGCTTAGGAACTCGCGAACGCCGTAGTGTAAGTACTCCTCTGCGTCTCTGTTGTAGGCGATGGCGGCCCAATGTGAGAATGCCCTGGCTGTGATGGCATCTCCTTCTCTCCATCCTTGTCGAACAGCTGCGAGTTTAGCTTCCGAGCCGACGAGGACCGCGATTACCAGCAATGCTTGAAGATCTCCAGGAGCCACCGCCCGAAATATCTGCGTCGGCAGGTCGGTCATGGCCGTCAGATTTCTAGGGTTCCTGGCAACAACCAGCTGGACGAAGAACTCGCGATATTGTTCGGCCCATTCTCGCAGTTCGTCGGTTCTATTCTCGTCAACGAGTTCCTGCAGTACAGACATATGCTCCCAGCGATCGAGCGCTATAAATTTCAGATATAGCGTCACTAATCGAAGAATGACGGGAAAGCGGAAGGAAAGGCCCATAGTCTTCATGACCATGTCGACGTTTCGCGACGCTTGCTTATATCGTGCGAGGAAAATTGGTTCCTGGAGTCCCAATAGCTCCTCCACCCGTTCTTCCATGGGTTCCGTAGGTCCTCTCAGGGAAGTAACTCCTGGAGGAGTTGGCAATTTGCTCACGCACGCTCCACGTTCAAGCAATATCTGGATGATTTCCCTCGAATTCGCTTGGATAGCTCGAATTAGTGGCGTGTCGCCATGCTCAGATTTACTCTCGAGACGGGCACCTCGGTCGATCAGTACAGACACGATGTCCTTGTACTGTCCGGTGACCGCTATGTGGAGTGCCGTCAAATCGCTCCGATCTTTGACATTAACACGAGCACCGTGATCAAGCAGCAATTCCACCATGTCTCGGTGACCTCGGTTGACGGCCCAACAAAGCGGCGTCCGGCCATAGTTGTCCTTTCGCGAAATGGCACGGGCTTGCTCGCTGATTAACAGCTTAGCCCAGGCTACATTGCCAAGGTACGCAGCGAGATGCAAAAGCGTGAACGAGGGCGGGTTTCCGCCGTTCTTCTCCTGCTCCCAATAGAATTTCCACCATTCGTCCCGGATTGGAGAATCGACTTGAAAGAACGGGCGTGAGAAGTCGGACGGCGCATCAATCGCATCCATGGCGTGATGGAAATGCACCGGCCAATATTGACTAGCATAATTCAAGAGAGAATCGCGGCCAGAACTCTCGTTAATTCTTCTGGGAGTTCCATAACCACGTTCGACGTGTTCTAGGCAGATCCGCATAAGAGTCCTGTGGGTGTCATGGCTCATACGGAACCCACTGATCCCTTTTATGTTGACTTGATTGCTCTGAAAGAAGTCCTTCGCCGACTCGTGGACCAAGTTGACTACATTTCCTTCAATTTTCACGAGTAATCCGCAGAGCCTGAGCCGATTCTTGGTTAATTCAACTGCCGTCAAGCTACCAGATGCCTTGATCCCTGTAGCCACTGTCAATTCATCCACTGTGAGGGGCCGGGCGGCAAGGACAACCCATTGAAGAATGGGGATCAGCGCTTCCTTGTCGTCGATTTGCTGAAGCAGCCGCTGATAGACCCCACCAAGGCCTTTGGGAACACGATGGAGAATCTCATTGATTTTGTCCCAACTCCTGCCCTGAAGCTCATTGGCAACGAATCCAACCCACAAAAAGGTACCATCAGCGCCAGCCAACAAGGCCTGTTGAACTTGGGTAACCATTTCTTCTGAGAGTTTTTGTTCGGTTGCCAGTTCAGTAACTTTAGCGAATATGTATCTTTCGATATCACGCGAAATCTCTGTACCAGAGGCGTCCAGCTTGATCTGCTCATATTGGCCGAGGGTTCTCTCCAAAATAGCTGGCTGGGGTCGGGAGAGAAAAATGAGCTTCAGTCGTGGCCTTGGCTTTTCCTGAGAGTTCGACAAATAGTTCCCAACGGCATCGAGAAGCTGCCTAAGTGATTCCTTTTCGCATTCATCCAGACCGTCCAGCACACAGACCACCTGTGAAGACTTACTCTGTCGAAGCAGGGTTAGGAACACTCTCCACAGGGAAACAAAGCTGGAAACGGTATATTTAGTTGTTTCAGTTCCCTCGAAGGAGCTCTTGACATATTGTGCTAGGTGTGGATGGCGGTCTATCCATTGATGTATGATGCCTCTCATTATAGTCAGCGCGGTGTTCCGGTTCTTGTCGCGGTTACTACAGAAGTAGTAAAGGAGAACATCTTCGGCAGCGTCAACTATCGGCTGTAGTACCTCGGTTATATAAATTGCCAGCATGGTTTTCCCTTTTCCAGGGCCGCCTGAAATCCAGAGGATTGGTAGATTGGCGTCTGCCAGCCACCCTTGATAGCTGGGGTGTTGTATGAGCCACTCGCAGGTGCCGTTAACTCTGCGTCCTTTCAAAGTGATGAGAGATTTTCGGTCAACTTCGGGTCTGGTTAGGAGCAAAGCGTCAAGGACCGGCGCGGCCTCGGCATATGTGTTTGCTGCCAGAGGTGTCGTCTTGGGAACCGTGGGGATGAACGAAAGGACCTCTTTTGCATATGCTGCAGCTGCAGCAGCGGCGTAGGCGTGCCAGAGCTTGGAACTGTGTGAATCTGCGTAGTCGCAGATTCCTCGGATAACCAAGTACTTGGAGGCATCCTTCAGGCCGCTCACCTCCGTTTCCAAACATAGAGCGCCTTGCTTATGCACCAACTTGTCCCGAGTCGCTCCGTGGCGTATCCGATATTGGCTCGAGGCAATCAGGCCATAATGAACTGTAGGGTCCTGTGTCTCCCGTGGCTGCCGTGACCGCATCTTATCCGGGTTACAAGAATTGCATCCTTCTTCTTCGGACTCAATAGTTGTGTGATCATAATCTGGCTCAAAGAGAACATCTTGCTCTGGGCCTGGGTGGGCAAAGGCGACAGGGTCTTTCTGCACAATCTCGGAGATGTATTGGGCCATCTTACTTTCATCGAAGATGGCGGCAGTCTCAGCCTTTCCGATAGCTGTAAGAAGTAATGGTGTTGGCTGATCTGGCGTTCTGCTGCGAATCAACTGATTTTGATCTTCCACTGGCTCCCCGTCCACATCGTATTGGACGACACCTGGCCAGCCAGCTGTCGATTTGCTTACAACGACATCGCCAAGACGAATATCCTCCTTCGTGTTCGGAACTCCCCCCGCAATGCCAACCATCAGAGTGAACCGGACAGATTTGAAGCTCGCGTGCAACTGGGTGGCCACGCTCGCCACCGACATTTCACCATACACGCCAAAATTTGGATACGCGAGCACAACATTGTGGCCTTGAAGACTCCCTAGAATGTAGTTGTTGCTGTCGTCTAAGTTCTGATCTGGAGGTAGATTATCATGAATGTGATCAAGCGTTGCTTTGGCTGCCGCGACTTCTACCGGCAGTGCGCAAACCCATCCGACTAAATAGTCGTTGCGGGACGCCATTTTTATACAGGCAAAGCGCACAGCACCACAACGAGAAGCTCGTAGAAGCTCACTGCCAACGCGTTGTCTTACTTCGAAGATGTCTGGACTGTCTATTGTCTACCTATATAAGGGACGACAAGGTCGACCTTCCGGAACATTGCGTGGGTTGATATGGGCGAGGAAAGTAAGGCAAACAATCAATCGGTCAAATAGCAGGTCAAATAAGTAGTGTGTAGCAGCGGACACGCGAGGGATAGACAGGCTTTCGATTACCTACCAACATGGATGGAAGTTAGTACCTACATATATGCAGCCTCAGCCTCAGCCTCAGTCCTGGACCTCCTGTGGGAATATCACAGGCCGTAGCACTACAAGAAAACCCCAAGTAGATCCCTGACTTTAGTGAAAGTACCTGTACCTATTCTACCCAGGTAAGTACATTTACTAAAGTTCCCGTGCACCCACGAGTTAGCCGCCCAAAAGTCAGCGCGAACAGGGTTACAACCAACGACATATAATGCAATCAGCGGCCTTCTATGCAGTTGGAAGCACTGCTTTACATTATGCTAACAACTAATTGTACTACAGGCAAAAAGTGCAATTTCTAGGATGAGGGATTTTTATCATTGGGCGAGCACATGCGGTATACCACGGGAAAACAGAACCTCATGACACTGGAGCTCCTCATTGGTAGAGGGAATGCACGATGAAGGGGAGGAGGGGCTTCGTGTTGCACATTCGTGCCAGGCAGGATGTCGTTGGGCGTGTCCGTAGACAGGTAACCGACGAGATGTATCTGCTGTTCTTCGTGATGTACTGTATGTGTTGAGCCAACAGCGGAGTTGTATGGCAAACCAAGCATCCTCTTGATAGGTGGGCGGTTAGCAATGCAACATGATTGGTTCAAAGGCAAGGACTCTGTCGCGCAGCACGCGTCGCAGGCTCAGGGATCATGCAGGCCCTGGAAAAGCAAAGCGAACTTGAAATTTGGACTTTTCTTTTTTTAGTGCACATTCCAGCTCTTGCAGCGTACCTGTAAGCAAGTTAGCTGGCGTCTAGCAGAAAGGAAGAAAGATGCAGGTAAAGGCGCAGTGCAAGAAACAAACATGAGCAATTGAACCCTCTCCTTCATTTTCCACTCTTGTCCCCCTCCTCCTTCTCCTCCAAGTCCAATGGCATCTACTCCCCGTCTTCGGCTTTCGTCCCCGCAGCCACCAATGGCGCCTGGAGAGCAGGGGAATGATTCCCCTAGCCCACGGTTTCCAGGCAGCACATCAAAGGCCGGCAAGGCACGCAAAGTTCTTATCTCGTTTGACGAGCTGCCAAAATGGCATCAGGATAACGAGTTCATTCTTCATGGCTATCGCCCGATCTCAGGCTCGGCTCAGGTTTCATTCCACAGCTGGTCATACATTCACAATGAGTCTGTCAATATATACTCTCACCTAATACCAGCAATCGTCTTTTTGCTCGGCGAGTGGTATATTCTAGAGTATCTTACAAGTAAATACTCCAATATGACTGGCGCCGATTTCTTCATCTTCAGCTTCTTCCTCTTGACTGCCATTGGCTGCTTAGGGCTGTCAACAACGTACCACACCCTAATGAACCATTCCTCCGAAGTTGAACAATTATGGCTGCGACTTGACTTGGTGGGCATAGTTCTCTTAACATTAGGCGACTTCGTATCGGGAATATACATGGTCTTCTGGTGTGAGCCTTTAGAACGAAAGATCTACTGGTCTATGGTGAGTTAATATCTACATGCCTTTTTTTGGTGTTGCAAACTCGTATCCAATACTTACAGTGGTTGACAGATTGGAATTCTTGGATCACTTACCATCTTCATCATGTTAAATCCCTACTTCCAAGGCCAAAAGTTTCGCGCTTTCCGAGCACTTGCGTTCGTAGGGACTGGGTTATCTGGCTTCGCACCATTGATACATGGAATCAAGATGTTCGGCTTCTCGCAAATGATGAAGCAATCCGGAATGCCCTATTATCTGATCGAAGGTGGATTTCTTCTGCTTGGGGCTTTGGTTTATGTCGTAAGCCTCCACAATTCGCACATGATGGAAATTGATTCTAAAACCTTGATTCTACAGACCAAGTTTCCCGAGAGTCGATTTCCAGGTAAATTCGACATTTACGGCTCTTCTCATCAACTCTTTCACATCCTGGTGGTCTTCGCCACTGTGACTCAATTGATTGGGATATTGGATGCTTTCGACTATAATTACGTTCATAGAACGTGCTCATCTCTCTGAGTCATAATTCAAGACTTTGTCATTATCTGCTGAGGTTTCGTTTTGAGCCATAGAATTATAGTATGCTATCGAACTAACTTGATAGGAGATGAGAGAACTTCACGAGTAACTCGCGGTAGATAATAGAGTAGATATTAGTTTTAGAGCTGGACAAATCCATTGATGTCACAGCAGGGTTGTTTTTCACTGAATGAGTAAGCGCTGAATGAGAGACAATGTCACGGCTTGTACGGAGTACCATCCGCACTAGTCGTATAAGCACCACCTCTCCCCTTATGGCCTGTAGTCAAATGAACTAAGTGTTCAGTCTGATCAGTGCGAAGAGGTATTAAGCTGCCGGTAACTTTTTAATTTTTACTCTTGCTGAAGTATGTTACAGGCAAGAAATTCAGTATTTCTCAGCCAGTTGTTAACACAGCCTCCACAATACACCCAGATTGGAGCCCAGAGATTCCTCTTGTTAATATTGCTAGCTGAGTGATACTATGTTAGGCACTCTTTTGAAGAGACAGGACCTCTTTATAAACAGACAATATTACCACAACGCAGAGAATCTATGGCAAATCTTGACGACATGGAAATCGACTTGACTTGGCAGATGTTTCAAGATTCTACGAGGAGGCTATAGTAAGGGGTGAGGTTAGCGCATCAGCTCTGTGAGGCTTCCAGTGACATAGACATGGATCTCCACAGTGAGGATATGGATTCAGATTCCGATTTTTAAAAGCTCATGTAGCTTTAGTTGTTTGAGTAGATACAGTCAAAACAACTACCAATTGGGCTTCAACCGTCACTCAATCAAGACTTGGCATGGTACTAATCCGCCTCTAATAATAAGCCAGGCATACATCAATATATGTGTGCTGTTGATAGTATTATTTTTGAGGACAGCAATGGTTTGGCAACCCACCCTGGCTAGATGCTAAGCCTCAATGAGCACTAGTACAAGTTTCGTTACAACCAACTCCCAAAAAATAAAACACAACTTACAGGATATAATGAAAAACTACAAATATGAGAAAAAATGAAGAAAAAGAGGTAAAAAAGAAAAAAAAACATACAACAGCCGGTGTTCGCCAGTGGTCACCCACCTGACTACTAATCTGCCGGTTAGAGGCTTGTCTATGGGGGAGCAGACGGGACCCCGAATTCTCCTCTACCTGTGGTCGTATGTGCTGGATCACAGAGGCAATTCGATTTAACTGGACAAGCCAACTGAGGATATCAAAAAAGCAAAAACATACAACAGCCGGTGTTCGCTGATGGTCACCCACTCAACTACTAATCTGCCGGTTAGAGGCTTGTCTATGGGGGAGCAGACGGGACCCCGAATTCTCCTCTACCTATGGTCGTATGTGCTTTTAGTGTTGGATAGTCTCTGTTATAACCCGCGTAATTGTAGAACTCATCCACGCCCATTTTTGGAACTTTTCAAACACTCAATTGGTGCTGTATAATAGCTTCGCCCGTTTTTTTTTTTTTTTTGTTCCCGATGTTGATGCAACATGAAAACGAGGTTCCATGCGGTGCTCATGACTCGATGTATTCGGACACCATAGTTTGTGCGTTTGCTAGGTTGAAATGGTTGGTGAACCATCGCAAAAAAAGCAAGTATCTCTTGCAATGTAGAAGTATTGACTCTCAACTTTCAGTAAACCTGTCACGTACCCTCCACTTTGGCGACAACTCCGAGCAAAAGCTTCGCATATGCCGCGGCTGTAGCAGCAGCGTACTCCTGCCAGACGTCGTTCTTTTGGGCGTTGCAATGATCGCAGATGCCGCGGATTACCAAACAGTCAACGGTACTAATCACACCAGCGGCTTCCATCTCGAAGCAGAGTATGTCGTGTTCATGTGCTAGTCGGTTGCGGAATGCCGCGTCTTTGATGACTCGATTTCCCGACGCTATGAGTCCATAATGAATCGTAGGTATAGTTGTGGTACGCGGAACGCGTTGTTGTAACGGAACAGCTCATCCGCCAGCTCCCCTATGTAACCTTTCTTCTTCAAAAACGAGGTTCTTGATTCATCGGAATACTCGGTAGCCGTGTCTTCAATGTCTTGCTCAACTAATTCCTGTGTCGACTGCGAAGTACTAGGACGCTGCATTGGCATGCCAAGCTTGCTCTCCATCGCAACCGTGGACTCATATCCCGAATCCGTGGGAGGAGGCACGACAGGGTCTAACTGTATCCCCTGCATTGAATCAAACGGCTTCGTCGAAACTTTGTCAAAATAGCCATCATCTGTCTTGATCGCGTTGTTCTGGGCAGCTGTGGTACTATCTGAGCTCACCAATTTTCGTGTAATATTGGAGTCCAAAAGTAATTCGTTGTGTTCGTCAGACGCTGAGGCTATCGTATCTAGAGATTCCGCAAATTAGTCTGTTACACTGAGCTCACTAATAATACGTGGGGGACGCAGATCAAGTGTCGGTGTATCTTTAATGGGCGATGTTTCTGCGTTTATTGCTGCATCGTTTGCATCTTGCGTCTCTCTGAATGCCCAAGCTCCCTGGGTCTAATCACGATGGATAAAGGGAGAACGTCTGTGAGGCCTCGATCTAACTGTCATCGCGTTAAGATCCGTGTTTAGGCTTCCGATTAAAACTCTAGGTTGATACTGATAGAATGGCAAATGTGCGAATCAATTGATCAGGGTATAAAATAAAGCTGCCCAACGAATTGCGTCGGGTGTGAACAAGGGTTGAAGCCTCATACATGTAGACAGCCAATTACGTGTATGTACCTGGGTACGCACATGATATGTACTTGTATATGTTGTACGTAACTACTTAGGTAGGTACCTACATAATTCATGTAAGTGACGCAGCAGAGAAGTCGGCAAGCAAACGAAGCGACATGTGGCAGAGGCGAAAGCAGCTAGGTTGGGTTGCAGCCTTACAGCTACTATACATATTGGAGGCTCAGCTTACGTACATTCAGCATGCAGTCAACCCCGCTGACTAGATCTCAGCCGCCATCTCCTAGTATGCGGGATCTAGCTTTAGATCCCATTTCAGTATCCATAATGCATCATAGCTAAGAAAGCCTCAGTGCTCTAAGAGCCAATGTCCTCTCTTCAACTCGCAATTCGGGCGTCGGACAGTCTTCGACGCGTGGCCGATAGCCTATGCGGGGATGCTTCTTGCGTCCAGTTCTGTGCTCACCTTAAGTCTATACTTGTTGATATCATCAGGTGGCTTCAAAATCTGCCCGATGATGCAGACTCGGAAAACGAAGCCGCCGAGCTACTTGAGGAGCTAGATAACCTTTGTCGAGTAACCATGACATTTCCTAGCTTATGCCATCATGTTGAACACCGCAGCTAATTCGTGAGTTGCGTATAGCCACAAGCCTTTTCTAGTGGCCTGATTCGAGCGGAAAAGCCAGGCACAGCATTACCAATTCCTGAATCACGCTACCCGGCTGTTGAGAAGCTTTTGGCCAACGCTGAAGATGTGACTCTTACTATCCGCATCTTGGCCAGTGATAAGAAATCACGGAGACGGAGGATGACGACTCTTGGCTGCCTTAAATCTTTCCTTCCACAGATCGCTAACAATGAAAATATTGACATTTCCCCGTCCAACACTGATTTGCGAGCTTTCAGCGAAGCGCCACTGGAGCTTGGGAAAGAGATCTCATCTCTTTACGAAGCTCTATTTACACATTGTTTCTGCCCCGAGTCTGAAGAGGTTATCGCTCGTATCAGATTGTGCAATAATATCCAGTGCGATGATGGCAAAGTGACGTTTGGTGTGCTCTTCAAAGCTCATGCTCACGATGAGTCCCTACCATGGTGGCAAGATACACACATATCGGTGGTGCAACGGACTGTGTTAGTTCTGTCCTTCTTGTATCAAGTGCCAATGTCAATAGAGAGCTTTGTACTGACTGATGCTATGCAGGAGGTTTGAGGTTAGCACGAACGATGAAAACGAAATCCGCGTGGATTCTGATTTGCCGTTTTGTTCTTACATCTCGGCTCAACATGAACATGGTCTGATCCTCTTGGAATTTTTGGTAACGGAGCAAAAGCTATACTTTCAAGAGTCCTTAGATCCGCTGAGGTATTGGGGATTTGACAGGCCCAGCATCTCTCTTGGCCAGCTCTTGGAGGAAGTTTCCTTGTCTGCCGAGGATATGACGGAGAAGAGGAAAGAAGTGCTCTCGTGGCTTTTGGCGAAAGCGACGTGGCAGTACTATAACTCAAAATGGATGCTTAAGCCATGGAACAAGGAGAGTGTGCACTTTCTCTCCGAACAACGACGGACCGAGGATGGCCATCAGCTTGACGGCATCTTTGTGAATGAACCCCTTCTTTCCATTTCTATTGCTCCTCAACTATTTGCATCTGAGGATACAAAGGCCTGTTCTCAGCGGAGAACAGACACGAAAAGCAGTCCAAAGCAACGCCGCTTACCTTTTGGTGGCAAACCCGTGCACCCAATACCAAAAATACTCGCGCTCGGTATCATGCTTATGGAAATTCAACTTTGTCGACCTATAGAAACTCTTCATGAAGATCCTGAATGGTCACAATATTGCCCGAATGGGAAGCCAAATCAAAACACCAACTTCAAAATCTGCCGGGATCTCATTGCGAAGAAAAGCTTCTTTGATGACATATCAGGTCCACTGGAGGGTCTCATCAGGGCTTGCATTCAACCACTTGATGTATTTGTGCCTCCTCATGTTCGGGATGAAGAAGATATTCGAGGAGCCTTATATGTCTTGGTCAACCGGCTAGAGGTGTATCTTTCTAACCGGAAGCCCTATAGTGTTAAACCGTTGAGTTTGCCAAGGAATGTGCTCGCAAACAACACTCATGCTATGTTACCGCCGTTACAGGCAACTGTACGGCCCCATACACAAGAAATTAAAGGGGAACGTTCACGACCAGGACGTACTATGTCGCAAATGTAAGGCTTTTTCCAAGACCAAAGTGTCACCTTTCTGAGATGCTCATAGGGCTCAGCACGAGTTCAACATCAACGGAAAGTTGGTTCAAACGGATCGATAGTTTCAATTATCTCTTTAAGGCCAAAGATGACGACGAATATAACAAGGTCAAGATTGCTGTTCTTGATACTGGTGTTGACCCAACTGATGCCGCCGCTGCCTATATAGCTGGGTACCGAGATTTTGTGAGCGGAGACGACAGTATCAAGTGCGACAATACCGGACACGGGACAACGCTTGTCAATCTGATCTTTGATATGTGCGACATGGCTTCTGTACATGTTGCGAGGATCTTTGATACAGATGAAGCAAACGACAACACCCAAACCCTCGCAATTAAGGTATGTTCCTGTTATCAAGCTAACATGAACCAGCATGAGCTAGCATGAGCAAGAGCCCACCGATATTGACTCCATATTCCCCTATCTAGGCCATTGACTGGTGCATCACGCAAAATATGGATGTGATCTGCATGGCATGCGGTTTTAACGAGTACAACGAGGAGCTGTATAAAAAGATACATGAGGCTTCTGGGAAGATGCTTATTTTCGCGGCACCGACAAACGAAGCCAACGTGGGTGGGATTGCCTATCCCGCCCAGTTTGACTCTCATGTCTTCTGCATGTTCTCCACGGATGGTGCTGTTACTAACTCCCGACGACTCAATCCAACTTCGAGAGAGGGATACACTAACTTTGCCATCCTTGGAGAAGACATAAAGACCTTGAGAGGCGAAGAAAAATCTGGAACATCCTTCTCAACGGCGATAGCTACTGGGCTTGCGGGTCGTTTGCTAGAGTTCTCGAGGCACAGCGACTGCCAGGGCCGATTAAAAAACGCCTCTATGATGAAGGTCAAGGATGGTATGGCTAAAATTCTGAAAGCTATGGCAGTGAAAGATGGACACTTTAACTGTCTAAAGCCTTGGATGCTGCTACCTAAGGAGTTACAGAACCAAATTCCGTTTAACAACGATATCTTTCCTACGGAGGCGGAGAAAATGGCGGCAAGGGATTATATCCGCAATGTGATGTCGCAGCGTCTAAGTGATGCGTGATACTACATGTAGTTGAATGGACGCCACCAGCACTGCAAATCGTTTCAGTATACATGCACTGTTTTCATCTTAGAAACGCTTTGCTATCAATACTTATTTATCGCTATGAGAAATTCCTGTTGGCCTCTATTAGATACTTCAAGTGCGTGTATGTCGCCTCCTTCTAAGCCTTCTTTAGCCATGACTGCCATGACATCTACATTGTCTGAGCCTGGCGCAAAGACAGTACCTTTTCGAACGACCTTTTGCGATAGGTCGGAACCAAAGAGGATCTTTGAAACCTCCGTAAGACGGATGGCCCAGACGAAATCATTCAAGTATCGCCCTGCGATATCTATTTTCTTCGTATCCGCATGTTTGATCTTGGCTTCCGCCGCTACCTCGCCTATCAGGTCTCTGGCTGTTTGTTAGACAAGCATGACTGGTCCTCATTATAGAATGTCATCTACTCACGCACTGCCTCTGCCATTTTGCTCAGCTTCGGTGCCTTCCTTCCGTTCATACTTGGCACCTCGCGCGATGATTAGCCCGCTAATCATGTAAATCTTCCAGGAACCAAGCAACTTATTCTTCTCCACCCACGCAGCTATTTGGGCAGAACTGCGACACTGCTCGAGATAAGCCATAGTTGGTTGCACAATCTGTGTGTCCAGCCGGTCAATAGCCCAAGTATCGCCCATCATTTTCCTAAAGACCACACCGGCTTCGGCGTTGGCAGTCATGCCTGTAGCCGCAGCGATAGGAGCACTGACGCCGGCAGAAGCCTGGACGCCTTTCGTAGTGTTGTTGGAGAGGCGGAAATCGACAGCTGTAGTAGGCCAGATGCGCATGCTGCGCGGGAAAGGCGTGATGCTGTCCGAGTTAATGACGCTGTCTATCTGCTTGGGGCTCGGGATGAAGTGGCCTAAGCAGATCGGGCCTTCAGCCGCACCAAAGGCCATGCCCGGATGCTTGTATTCAGGCGCCGGATAGTGCGTCTGGCGGAGAACAAACCAGCATTTGTCCATACTGAGAAAGCAAGCTGTTCTGCCGTTCTCTCTAAAAGAAGGCTGCAAGTTGGAGCATCTTCAAAGACCCCGCTCTACGACAGTAAGAGGTACCTATGTACGTGTATGTGTACCTCAGGTTATGTATTGACGTATTATTGCTGGAGTTTTCTAGTACTTGGTATCATTACTCAGCTCATGCAACCCCCGCTTGCTGCATGGACCCCTCGTCGGTAGGCAAACAAAGACGATTCAGCATCCGAGGCGTGACTGAGACAAAAACATGATGTATGCATTGCGCTCAAGAATAGCTGAAGCCTCTTAAGTCAGAATACTCATCTCCAGATACGGCGAATCATTGAAGCTAGTGCGTTCAGTTATGGACTTTCAGTCTCATCTTGAGACGACTACTCCAGAAATGGACAGTATCGACAACAATGCCGAGTTGGACTCTTCTACGTCCGAAGCGGAAGATCATGCCAAAGATCCCGAAGCACTTCGACGTCTAGCTGAAAACTGCCAGGCTCTTTTCAAAGATTGCCAGCGACACCCAGTTTTATATGAAAGCGACTGGATCGATAAGATGTCTGCTGACTTCAACTGGTGGTCCCTCGGCACCAATGCGACGAAGAGCGGCCACTCCTCGTTAGATTATCGTGTTCAAGCTCGAGACGATGTGCGAAACGTATTAGTTAGTCTCTTGGACAGCTTAGTTGTCTCATTGAAGAACTGCCTTAATATCGGTAGGTCGAGTTTTTGATAACCTCCAAACACACTTTTACTAAGGTATCAAAGCAAGTATCCAAAAAGTTGATCTCGACAAAACACAGCACAAGATATCCCAGGACGATGGGGAACAAGAATTAAAGTCTGAAATGGAGACCACACAGTCACAACTGTCCAATGAAGAGGATTCGGAGCTCGATGAGCAGATCTACTACATTAAGACAACTTTGCAATTCCTCTCGGAAATATCTGCGGCGATGAGAAAATCCGGCACAAAATTCAGGCATCAGCGAATCGACAAACGTTTTAATGAGAGGTCTCTTGAACTTGAGGATTTTCGAAACTACTTAACGCATATCATTCTAATGAGCCCCTCAAAGATGCACTTACTGGATGAGGTTCTTTATCGTCACACACGGACAGAAGAGTTTATCTGGAAAAAGGTGTGGATGACACTCCGAGCATATTTCACAGATGCACAGAGACTGAGTCCTGTTCAAGAGCGACTCATTCGGGCGAACCTAGTTCGACGAAACCGGTTCGATGTTTACTTCAGCAAGTATTGTCGAAAGATGAAAGCGGACGAGGGCTCGAAGGGAACTCTAACGATCAAACCGACAGCCCAAACCACGACAGCCGTCTTAAATCCAATTATAGAGAACCGACCAGCTTCTATTCAAGCCCGAGATCCTGTTTTAGAGGCCAAGCTGGAAAATACGCACGGGCTACCTGAGAGACTAGCTCCAGACAATAGGTCTGGAGTATCTTCTCAGCAAACTGCTACAGAGATTGGTAGCTTCGTCATTCCTCAGCGACCCAGAACAAGTGTAACAAGGTCTGTTAGCACCAAGTTCTCTCAAGGAGTTCTCAAGCAAGACTATCCGAAGTGCCCTAATGCCGAGGGCGAAAGCTTTTGGTGTCCGTTTTGTGCTCAAGCGTTGGACTCCTCTTACGCAAACCAGGAAAAGAATAAAAAATGGCGGTACGATCAGCCAAGTCCCTTCTACTAATACATCACTAAGATCCCATAGTGGTCATGTTGCCGAAGACTTGAGTCCATATGTTTGCATATATGCAGACTGCGACAAACCCGATGACATGTACATCTCGACGGACGAGTGGAGGAAGCACCTCAAAGACTATCATAGGGTGCCCCGCTGGATTTGCGACACCTGCTGGTTTGAATCAGATAATCCGATTGAGTTCGAATTTGGCCTTGAAGAGGAGTGGTACGATCACATGAGGACCGAACACAGCGGGGAATACGACGATGACGATTTACCGGAGTTGGTTGAAGCAAGCCGTAGAGCAATAGTCCCACCTGTTTCCTGTCCGCTTTGCTTCGAGAACACGCCTCTCCTACTGCCAGAGACAGACAATCATATTGCTGAACACTTACACTCCTTCGCACTGCAGGCCTTGCCATGGGAAACTGTCGGACCTGACGACGACACACGGGCATCTGTAGGGTCAAACGTCAGGAAGACTGTACCCTCGGATGACAGCCATGACCTCTTAGAGGAAGAAGATAATCGGTTTCCGATTTTTCATCCTCTTGACCTAATAAGTGCCACTCTTAAACGCTGCACAAATTTAGCTAAAAGGAAGGAAGTAGATGGTTTATCTACGCTCAATTTAAAACTGACTGATTTGACCGAAACGCTTCAAGGCCTGTCACAACGCTTCATGTTTTACAACCCCGAAGTTGCCCCTGAGATCGCACTTTGTCTCACACATCTAGAACTCACCTTGCAAAGGCTTACTCTCAGCGACGATGATCTCATAGATCCATGCACTCTTGAAGGTCTGGAGGCCGATATTGTTGCTAGGCTGGCATCTCTGAATGCACTGATGGAGCTCGGAGAGAAGAGAATAGTTGATCTTCCGGCGCCAGACACAGAAGCACTGCCATCGAACAATGTAAGAGACCCATCGCTCGAATCTACAGATAGAACAGCTTTATCGTCCGATCTATGGTATCAAGCATTCCAAGAGCTAGATGAAAAGACTCGGGAATGGATCCGAGACCCTTCTGAATCTAAAGCAGAGAATGTTCGACAGTGGGTCACAGACCTTGTAACTCTTATTCAGGAAAGAGAGGAAGAATACAATGACAGCTCTCCGAAGCTCAATGTGAGAGGCTGTGAGATTATATGGAGAGATTATGCTAGCAAAGCAGAAACGTTGCTGGCGACAATTGGGGACATCGCCGTCAACTTCGCCTTTTCGCTGTCCACCATTATCTGCTCTGCTCTAGGAAAACTCATGAAGGTGAGGTCATGAGCGATGCCAAATGATAATGATCTCTAACTCTTAAAATAGACCAAAGTGGCTCAATACAAAGACCTTGCTGCCATTTTTGTGTGTGCTGAAAAGGTTCTCAGTCTCACGAGACGAGGCATGGTTTACGAGATAGTTTATCTCCAAGATGCCTCCTCTAACATTGCCACAAAGGAGTTGCAGAAGACTCTTGTCGACCTATACAAGGCATTGCTACAGCTCCTCAGCTCTATGCCTGCGCAATTAATTGAGAATCAGGGATGGCAATTCTTCCAGGCCCTCGCCTGGAGCGGAGAAGATGCAGAGCGAGTGTCAGTCCTATCCACCCACGAGCACAAGTTATCAATGGCAATCCAGGCTTGCGATACGATTCGGTTGACAGCACATCAGAAGCTTTTGCAAAGTCTAAGTACGCCATTGAGACGCGTCGATAAAAATGTAGAAAACTTGACCGTGCTTCTCCAAAAGAAAAGCCTAGATGAGGCTTTGGACTACATAAGTGTCATCCCTATTGAGAGCCATCATTTAGAGAAGAGAGAAACTAGAACTCCAGGGACATGTGAGTGGCTTTTGCAAGACCCTCGGTTTCTTAAATGGGAAGAGACGAGCTATTCTTCAATTCTATGGCTTCATGGTATTAGTGAGTGAGCGTGAAGCATTTCACTATCTAAAGGCCGCGGATATGATGAACTAACAGTCTATGATAGCTGGTGCAGGGAAATCTTATCTTACGTCCAAAGTCATTGATCGCTATTGGTTTGACAATGAAAAGGATGCTAAACACGACGAAGGATTTGCCTACTTTTATTGCAGTCTCTCTGATCCAGCTCGTCGAAATCCAACCTCGATTTACCAGAGCTATATTCGCCAACTTGCTCAGCTATACCACTATCCCAGGAGGATTCACAAAAGTATCTTCAATTTGTATTACAAAGCTAAACGAGAGCAGAGAAGTCTCAGTTTCAACGAATGCAGAACGGCATTATCCGAGCTTCTCAATTCCTACCCACAGACTACTTTAGTACTAGACGCTCTTGATGAATGCGAGGTAGAAACTAGAAAAGTGTTGATGCTCGACCTGAACAGTTTAGTCACTGCCGCTGAGCGCCCGGTCAAGGTTTACATCGCTAGCCGCATGGAAGTTGACATTATAAGAAATCTGCGCCATGGGAGCGATATCAGTATTGATCCCTCCTATGGCAAGGGTGATATTGAAAAGTACATTGAACAAGAAATGAGATTATTAAGCAATAAATGGAAGTCGGTTTCAGAAAGCGTCAGAGCTAAAGTCAGCCGCACCATTACTGACCTGGGTAGTGGAAAGTAAGTCCTTACAACTGTATCTCAAATACCTAGGTAGCTTGCGTTATCCTCCGCTAACATACAGCTCTAGTTTTGTACTAGCATACCTCCAGTGGGAGCAGGTCAAGAAATTGAAAACTAACAGTAGCATACTTAGGGGGCTAGAGAACCTCCCCAGGAGCCTTGACGAGGCGTATCACGACATTTACAGCCAGAATAATGAAGCTGAGTTGGTCATCTTCCAGCGGGTAATGAAATGGGTTTTCTGCGCTCAAGAGCCATTGTCAAACGAACAACTCCTATCAGCCATTCGATTGGAAGCCCAGAAGGACGGCAGGGCTGAAGCAGCCCTTACGACGTCAAGTCCCATCACCCAATCCACCTTGGAGTCGATCTGCGGCAACTTGATAGTCAGAGATTCTCGGTTGAATGTGTGGAATTTTTTCCATGCATCAGCTGCAGAATATTTCAAAGGATATGTCAATCACTGGCGGAGAAACGCACACGAAGATGTGGCAGCGTTGCTGATTTCGTGCTTGATTAATTGCTACTCAAGGTGGACAATACCGCCCACAGCCGAACATTTTAAGTTATGGCTAGAACACAAGCCAGACCTTGACGACTATCTTGACCTTCGACATCCCCTTCAAAGCTATGCAAGGAGATTTTGGGTACAGCACGCGCGGAGTAGTTCAAACCACCGCCTAGTATCGCCGATCCTGAAACGATTTCTAGGAGCTAGGGGACCGCAAAGATCTTCAAGTCGACAGTATCGACTATGGTGTCGCCATATAGAACGTAATCCTCGTACTATGCCAGCTTTGGCTGCCACGGATCTATTTCCTGTACAAAAATCCATTTTCGGGATTTGTGCCTTGGGCCTCCACACTTTACTTGAAGGCTGGTGGGAGGAGGATATCGATGCATCGCTAGTTAATAGCTCTGGGATGGATTTGCTATCAATTGCTGCCAAATATGGTCATCACAAACTCTGCTCCGACCTTATCAAGCACGGAAGCGACATGGATGGAACCTTGAACAGCGTCCATGGAAGCGCGCTGTCTGAGGCCATCGATATGAACCATGTTGATATAGCAGCGCTTCTCCTAGACAGAGGCCACAACCCAAATACCTATTCTGATGGCAAAATTCTTCTGTGTATTGCTGTTGAAAGAGCAGAATGGGCTGTTCCAATGCTTCTTAAAGCAAAGGCGGATCCGAATATCTCCTGCCAGTCTTGCGTCTATGGTAGCGCCTTGGACGCAGCTGTTCAGATGGGAAAGGCCGACATAGCAGAGATGCTTATACAATATGGGGCAGATGTTAATCTCTTAGCTGGAATGGGAGATAAATGAAGTCCTTTAGCGGCAGCCGCATATGGGGGGGTCACTGGAGTGCGTCATACTTCTTATAGAGCACGGTGCCGACGAGGACGCTCAACCGAAACATAGACGTTACAACAGTGCTTTAGTAGCTGCTGTAAGTGGAAAATTGCTACGGTGTGTCAGGTTTCTGATAAATCATGGCGCCGATGTGAATGCTCTACTGGAACATGGAATGTTTGGTAGTGCTCTAGCAGCTGTTGCATGTAGGAAATCGCTAGGGTGTCTCCAGCTTCTCTTAGAGCATGGGGCCGATGTGAATTCTCAACTGAAATGCGGAGATTTTGGCACTGCCTTGGCTGCTGCGGTTTTCGGATGGAGTGAAGACATTGAGATTGTCAAATACTTGGTCGAGGAGGCCGGGGCTGATACCGGCATGTTATCATCGAACAAGCGCTGGGTGGCAATGTGCAAGCATTATCACCATAGTGAAGACGCAGACTTTGTTCGAAAAGTAAGATATCTCGTCGAGGGAGGGTTTGTAGAGGAGAATGTTCTGGCTGATCTCCGCGTGAGTGAACAATAGCAGTGCTGCTATATTATATATCTTCAAAACTCTGCACAGCCTTTCATTACCATTTAGTGTTGTATTGAAGTAACAATAATTACCGTGTAGTTCTAGGTCCGCTGCTTAAGTATGAGGTATATATGAGATATGGACTCCAGATCTTCACGCCAGAATAGCTATCCCGCATCACATTAACTTTCATCCTATGTAATAGAATGACAATTTCAGTTATTGTAATTCCCTTGTAGATTAGTACATTGCGCTATGAATACTAAGTTTCCTGAAGGTTATAAGGAAATATGTGCAGCTTAGGCGACGGCGATTTTAGCAACAGACGATGTGTCCGGAATTATATTCCGAGTTGGTTGGAAACGAAACAGAGATTACTAGGCACTATAGATAGCTGAGGATATTGGTGATTTCTGGCAGCTATCCAGAGACCAAAAGAATGATTTCTTAGGCTTATATATGTATTTTCTTTTTTTTTTTTTATTCAAATTGTCGGTGAAGATGCATACAGTTCTGTAACCGCCTGGGCAATAATGCACTGGCTTGTGCTGCGTAAGTACCAATTCCCTAAACAATTTCATCAAACAGAGACAATAAAAGAAATTATCTAAATATTGTTCTATTTATTTTCAGCAGCTGCATTCATCTATTCCTCCAATCTTGGAGTTCTGAGGCCCCCTCTCTCTGTACTGAACTTCTTGGTTTGTGGTTGGGGTGAGCTTCCTTTATAGAATAGAATTCAGTGGATACGCACGTATTTAAGGAGGTATGGCCGAGTGGTTATGGCGATGGTTTTAAGTTTCTAAAATTTATACACCATTATCGAGAGATGCGTGGGTTCGAGCCCCACTGCCTCCATGATACTTTTGTTTTTGTTATATTTTTGCTAAATTGTATTGTTTTGAATACAAACCTTTAAAAAATTTCAAAGACAGTCTTTTTGCTTTATTATAATTAAGCTGTATAAGTAATATTTGGCTTGTAAACAGAGATGCAAAGAAAAGTAAAATAATTAAGGAATTTGCTGTAAAATGTTTATTAAGTTATTTATTTATATATATAAGGCTATTTTTATTTTATATATATTACCTTAATTACTTATTATATTTTTATATAGTATATTGCATTACTTTTTTAATAATCCAGTAGTAGTCTTTGCAAAACGGCTACGCAAGTCGGTAAAGAAAACAAGCATGGAAATACTCTTTTACCACGAAGAGAGCGAAAGAAGCTTAGGAATGGAAATCTCTCATATTTGTCTCCAGTCTGTTTCAGTAAATGAAATAAGTCTGCGAATAAAGAATCTTTATTTACAGTATAGAACTAAAAACACATTTGGTGGCCTACTCCTCGCCCACGACAGCATCATATGCATCGCTGAAAAGCGGCTTGATCCCAGTCCACGTCTCAAACTGGTTAAAGAAAAAACATACATTAGCTTCAACGTCATCAATTCAAAAAGAAAAGGGAATTACATACCTGATACCAGCCCTGAGCAGCAAGAACCTCCAATCCGGAAATCGTCGTCCAGTTACCAGCACTCTCCGCAATCTGGATCACAGGGGTGCGGGGAGGGTGGTACGCCATCTCGAGGAGAACGCGGCTCTCGTTTTGAGCAGCAGGTGTGGACTTGAAGACTGCGCCGAGGATTTCCTCAACTCCTGAATCAAGAGGCTTGTCAGCCGGGATAGTGCTGATGCTGACAACGGGCTTGCTCGCGAGTTGCTCGGCATCAGCAGTGCTTGCAACGGGCTGGACGCCGTATTCGGCCGGGAAACTCGAAGCGAGGCTCTCGACCTTCTTGGCGTCTCGACCGACAAGGTAGATGGGGGAGAAGCCAAGCGAGTGCAGAGCAAAGATAGCGGCGCGGCTTGTGCCTCCGGCTCCAATTACGGCAGCACTGGCATTGCCATCCTGTGCCTTGACGCCGGCCTTGCGGAGGACGTAGACCATGCCTTTCCAGTCTGTGTTGTCGCCTGTGAGTCGCTTGCGGCCATCCGCAGAATTGTCAGTCGTTGGAACAACAGTGTTGACAGCACCAATAATCTTGACTGCATCGGTCAAGTCATCCAGATGAGGCATAATGTCCTGCTTCAAGGGGATAGTGACTGATGCACCTCCAAAGTCCGCGCTGCGCAGCACCTCCAAGACATCCTCAACTTTGTCCGTCTCCAGGCGCTGGTACTCATGCGGCAAGCCTACCTGGCCGAAGAGGGCATTGTGAAGAGCAGGTGATCGCGACTTGGAAATCGGCTTGCCGAACAAGTAAAAGTTTTGCGGTTCGATCTCGCCCAGTAAAGCCAGACCTTGTCGAATTTCGGCCGCAGACAGCTGTCCGGGAGCAGCCTTGAATGGAAGGGCAGGGTGCGAAACAGGAGTCAAGAACCCGTTCAAGACACGGCTAAGCTTCCCAGCAGAGCCCATGTTGAGGGCAATGATGGGTGTTGGCTGGGCTGCCAGCATTCTTGACTTGAAGCGTATCAAATCAAAGTTGTCTTCGACGGTGCGAGCAGTGCCGACCAGCTTAATCACATCGCCATATTGCAAGGCTCTGTTGTAAGCGGAAACCCAGGATGCATTCTTCCACGACAGAGCACCAGCGGGATCGTGGTGGGACGTGATGATCACAGTGTGTCCGCGAGAGTCTCTGACCTCCTGAATGATCTCATCAGACAATGTCACCTCCAGGTCAATGTACTCCACGCCCATCCGAAGGGCCAAGCGGTAGAGCGCACGACGCAGGTCATTGTTGTCATCGGGGAATTTACCACCCTGAGATTCGCTTCGGACGGTGAAGATGATGGGCTTTCCAGTCACATGTCTGAGCAAAGACACTTGCTTCATGACAGCTTGTGGCTGCTGATCTTGCAAGAGATCGACGCGGAGCTCCACGGCATCGCAATCGGCGGTAACGCGAGGCAATATGTCTACAGCCTTGTTGAGATCGGGCAACGTCAACGATACAAAGAAGCTCTGTCTCTTCTTGGAAACTGTCTCGAGGATCTTGGACTTTCCAGAGATCAAAGACACAAAGCGTGTAAAGTCGTCAGGAATGTCAGTCTCTCCCACCGAAGGAGAGTCCTGTGAGTGTGGGCTATAGTACAGGAAGTTGCTGCACTCCCTATACCAGGGCCTCCTACGCTCATAAACTTCCCTGATTTCGGTTGTATATGCCGGTCGAGTCTTGTCCTGGGAGAGGTAGTCAACAACCTGATCGGTATCCCGCTGGACGAGCAGAACAAGACCGCCATTGGCGCCATACGACTTCAGGACTTCCCGTGCAGCAGGGGTCTCGACAATACCCCCTCCGCATGAGAATACGTATCCATTGGGATGCGCCTCGATAACGTCGCGCAAAAGGGCCAACTCGTCTTCGCGGAATCCCTCCCAGCCACGAGGACCTCCAATCATCTCCGGAATCGTGATGCCAGCTCGGCGTTCAAGCTCGTGGTCCAGATCGATGAACTTCCAGCCAAGTGTCTTTGCAACCCACTTGCCGGTAGTCGTCTTTCCGGCGCCTCTCATGCCAACGACAAAGATGGAGCGCTGAAGGCTAGCAGCATTCTTGGGTTTGGTTTCACGGCTGCTTTCCGTGTCCACACCCTCCAGGCTGGCCCGGAACGACTGGGCCAGGACGTCCCACCATCCTGGCCAAGTTTTACCAACACACTCACGCTCAGTCACCAAAACAGGGCCAGGGGCTGCAAGTGACAAAACACTGAAGCTCATCGCAACACGGTGGTCATCATAGCAGTGGATGCTTTGCTTCGGTGTGATCAGGCTTTCCCTTGGTTTGCCAGTAATCTGGATGCCATCATCAAGCTCGGTGCAGACCACTCCAAATTTAGCAAGCTGATCCTTCATCGCCAGAATACGGTTGCACTCCTTCACTCGCTGGTTGGCAATTCCAACAATCTCCGTCGTTCCAGTAGCCACCGCTGCCAAGACAGTGGCCGTGAGGAAAGCATCCGTCATGGTTGTCATGTCAACGCTGGGCAGAGCCTTGAGGGTTCCGGACTTGGGACCTGTGACGGTAGTCGTATAGTCATCCTGATGGACTGTGCATCCCATAGGCTCGAGAATCTTGACAGCGAACTGGGCGTCACCCTGAAGGGACTTGGAACCAATGTTGGGAATGGTGCAGGTGGTTCCAGTGATAGCAGCCACTGCAAGCGGGTAGGTGGCGGAACTGGCGTCGCTCTCAACGGTGTATTCGGCGGGGTTCTTATAGACACCTTGAGGAATGTGGTATGTGTCCGGCTCGGTGGCAGAAGGAGTGACATCAATGCCGAACGACTTCATCATGGCAATGGTCATGTCAATGTATGGCTGGGAAATAGGCTTGCCTCCAACCAATCGCAATGTGACGGCCTTCTTAGCATAAGGCGCAGCCATGAGAATGGATGACACGTATTGGGAGGAAACAGTTGCCGCAAGCTCGATTTCACCTCCCTCGAGGCCGTTTGAGGCATTGATTCGGAGCGGAAGACTCTTCTCCTTTTCCATGTAATCAATTGCGACTCCGTTGCTGCGCAGGGCATCAACAAGGGGGCCAATGGGTCGAAGCTTCATTCTCGCGTTGCCGGTGAGAACTGTAGTAGTAGCTGTGTTTGTGGGAGCGCACAGAGCCGCAACCGTGGTCAAGAAACGCGATGCAGTTCCAGCGTTGCCAATGTACAAAGGCTCATCTGAAGCCTTGAGCTTGCCAGAGTTACCCTCGACAACCAAAAGCTGGCCTCCCTCTTCCCACGAGTAAGATGTGCCTCCCAGCGTCGAAATGGCCGAGAGCATGAACTCGGTATCGTCTGAGTGGAGCAAGTTTCTGATTCGGCAAGAACCAGAGCCGAGAGCTGCGAGAATCAAGGCTCGGTTGGAGATGCTCTTGGATCCAGGGGGCGTGATGGTGAGGGCAAGGTCGGAGGGAATGCCAGGCGAGACCTCAACGGAGTCGGAGAGAACGATTCTGATGGACTTGTCATCCACTGAGCTTGCCTTTGCCTCGTGAGTCTTGCCAATTGCGGAGAGCAACACAATTTTCTTTTGGCTTCCATCATTCTTCTTATCAACGGCCATCTTCTTGAGCAGGACATCGACAGGGCATTTCTTGCCCGCGGTCAGGTTGATGACTCGCTTGTCCTTGAGCGAGGTAGGCAGACCATAGGAGGCAATGCACTTCTCCAATCTGGCGACAGCCTCCGGTCTCAAAACACCCAGGAATCGGGCCAGCTCCGCTTCCTTTACCATACCAATAGCCACAGCCTCGCCGTGAAGAAGCTGCGGGGTAAGAAGAGCCTCAATAGCATGGCCAATGGAATGGCCGAAATTGAGCAGGTTTCGAAGTCCGCCCTCTCGCTCATCGGAAGAAACAACCTCAGCCTTGACTCGAGCAGAGCCAACGACAATGCGCTTGAGCGCATCCTTGATAGGCCCAAGTCGGTTCTGGCCCTTGGAGCGAACGCTCGACAGAATGGTTGCGGCCGACTCTTCCAAGACGGTAAACTCTGCCTCATCCCAGATGGCCGCAGTCTTGACAACCTCAGCCATGCCGTTGATGAACTCGCGCACAGGGAGAGTCTCTAGGAAAGCAAGGTCGATGAAGATCCGGCGAGGCTGCCAGAACGCACCAACGAGGTTCTTGCCCATGGGCGTGTCAATCGCCGTCTTTCCGCCAATGGATGAGTCAACCATGGCCAGAAGAGTCGTCGGGACCTGAACAAAGCGAACACCGCGCATGAAAGTCGCCGCAACATAGCCAATCATGTCACCAATGACGCCGCCTCCAACGGCGATGATGACGGTGTCCCGCGTGCATTGGTGGGACAGCAGCCAGTCCTCAATCTCGGCCTTGGTCTCTCTGCTCTTGGAAGCCTCGCCGGGAGGAATTGCGTATGTGAGCAGCCGGGCGGACTGGTTCGCTTTGGAGGACTCGAATCGCTTCTGGAACGAAGGCACGTAGGTGTCGAAGAGGTTCGTGTCGGTAATCAGGACGTAGGTCGACGAGGCCAGATTCTGAGTCAGGTCCTGGACAATGTAGTTGGGCCACAGGGCATGGTCGACGACGATGTTGGGCTCGCCCAGGATCGAAATCGTCTGGGGAGGTGCTTTCGTTGCTTCCGCCATTGTTGGTCGTTGAAAGGCGATGCCGCCTCTGACCAATTTCTTTCAATGAGGACGGTATTCCGAAAACACAAAAAGTATAAAAAGGGCTATTGTTGGAGTTTTCCCCCTCTATCCAGCAGCTAATTGGAGGTCTGAAATTCTTGGTGGAGTGAGTCTTAGTTTCTTACGCAGCTCATCGAGCCACTACCGATATCGGCAAATCGGCTAGCTAAACTTAGCTTCCGCAAAGGGTTTGGAGCTCCTCGTGTCTTTCGTCTGACAGGAAGAGTGGATGGATTATTACGTGTGTCGACATGGTAGGATTATGAGAACCCGTGTAGGATATTAATGAGAAAAATAAGCCACGTTGCAATCACGGTGGATTTGCTCGACGCAGTAGCAGGTATTATATTCTTTTCCGCTCGTAATGTACATGTATATATATATCTGGGTACTGCTACAGGTAATGTCTCAACTCCATGATAACCAATGGCCTACTTATTCGCTTCATTCATCTGCAGTCGCAGCATTCATCATCATAACCACTCGTCCATCATGGGAGACGAGCATCCAAAGGGCTTCCGCCTTCTAAACCAAGAGGCGCCGCCGCGGATGACCCTTGGCGACGAATGTAAGCCAGTAGCCGAATGCATCCAGAGGGGGTAATGCCTTCTGCACGACGAGCCTGCGCCAAGGTCTCAGGCCGTGTTCTCCTCAGAACTTCCTTTTCTGACAAGGCCAGACCAGGGATACTGTCGTAGTTCAAATCAAGCGGAAGGCGGATGTTTTCGTCATTGACGAATCGCCCGCGCTCGGCCGCCTGCATCTTAATGTAAGGAGCGTATGCCGCTTCGATGACAACTCTGTCTCGAATGCGTGGCGAGTAGTTCAGGACTTCGGGCACGATGGAGCTGAGCTGATCCAATTGAACTCGCTCGGCGGTATTAGAAAGCCGCAGCATGTCAATGCCGCTTCGGCGCTGAGAGCTCTTCTTCAACTGGAATCCTGCCTTTATCCATTCATCAGGCGCCAAAGAAACAGCAGCAAGGGATTTAGTGAGATCCAGGATCTGTTGCTTCTCATCCGAGAAAGCGCTCCATCTATGGTCAGAGACGACTCCCCATTCTCGTCCCTTTTCGGTTAGTCGGAGATCAGCGTTGTCCGCTCTGGCAGCCATGCGAAACTCGCTTCTGGATGTAAACATGCGGTACGGCTCCGTAACACCCTTGGTGATTAAGTCGTCAATCATGATGCCAATGTAGCCATCCGACCTGGATAATGAGGCGCCGGGCAATCCAAGAGCAGCTCGTCCAGCATTCATACCAGCTATAACTCCTTGACCAGCAGCCTCTTCATATCCCGTGGTGCCGTTGATCTGGCCCGCTAGATAAAGGCCACCAATTGCCTTAGTCTCAAGGGTAGACTTCAATCCTCGAGGGTCGACGTAGTCATATTCGACGCCATAACCAGGCTGCAGCATTTTAACTTGCTCCAGCCCTTGTATTGAACGCAATATCTGCTCTTGTGCCTCCGCGGGTATTGTCATGGAAAGTCCATTAGGGTATATGATGGGGTTGTCAAAGCCTTCTGGTTCAAGCCAGACGATGTGACGCTCCTTATCCGCAAACCGGATGACCTTTGACTCAAGAGAGGGGCAATATCTTGGGCCCTTGACGGTTTCACGAATGTGAATAGATTTATCCAAGTTTTCTCGAACAACTTTATGCGTAGCCTCATTGGTAAATGTGATGCTGCAAGTAAGCTGATCTTGAACAGCCACTTGAGTATTTAAGTAGCTGAAAGGAGTTGGAGGATCATCGCCCAGCTGCCTCTGTAGTATATCGAAATTTATAGTCGATTTATCGAGTCGCGGTGGGGTTCCCGTCTTCAATCGTCCAAGTTGGAAACCAGCTTCCCGTAGTGATTTGCTCAAGCCCGTTGTCGCTGCTTCTCCAATGCGACCAGCCGGATAAGCCTCGAGCCCAATATGTATCTCGCCCCCCAGAAATGTCCCGGTAGTGATGACTACTTTTCCGGTCTGTAGGATTTCTCCATTCTCGAGTCGGACACCGGCAATTGTGCCCTTTGTACCTTCGTTGGAGCCTTCGTTCTCTGCTAGGATGATGTCCGACACGCTTTCGAGGACAATCGATAAATTCGGGTACGTTTCGAGCTCGCTTCTCATATACTTTTTGTAAAGGTCTCGGTCAATTTGTGCACGCGGGCCCTGATGACAGAAAGAATCAGGTTAGTATTCTAAGCAGACCAAGATGGGATCATGACATGGCAACATCAAGAGCATACATACCCAGACAGCCGGTCCCTTCCTGCGATTCAACAAATGGAATTGGACACCAGCCTTATCAATGATCCTCCCAGCCAAGCCGTCCAGTGCATCAATCTCCCGAATGATTGTTCCTTTGCCAATGCCTCCAAAACTCGGATTGCAGGAGCATGTTCCCAGATTGTCGAGCTTGGGTGTGACCAGGGCTGTCCGCGCACCGGCTCTCGCAGCAGCAGCGCATGCCTCGGCGCCGGCATGCCCACCGCCTATAACGACGACATCGAAGGCTCTGTTGTACAATTTAGCTGGCGTTTTCTCTCTTTGCGGCCCCTCCGAAAAAGTCCTGCAACGCACCTATGCCTATCGGTCACTGTAGCAAACCGACGATGTCTCAGACTGGGGCGCCAGTGAAACGATCGAGGACGTAATAAGGCACTCATCTCATCTCGGTTATGATCCAGCAGCTATATGCTTGCTCCCTACTCGAAATCCTCATGCAACAATTCGTCTGCTGGATTCGATCTCTAGAGTGTCGCAATAATTTTTATCGATAAGAGGGTGGTTAGATACATATATTGGCTATATGCATATGACGTACATAATACAGCGTCTCAAGTGGCCTAGACAGTTTCAGAAGTGGAATTTCACATGTAAAATCAAGAGAATCCTGAGTATTATCAAGTATTATGTTAGCTATGGCTGTCATTTCGTTACATGTCGTGTCGTCAACGCCTGTCCGAGTCTCTACTCAAGCCCAAGAGGATACCGCATCCTCGACCTCCTCCAAAAATGTTGTCGCATTATGAACTGACGTGCCACCGAGAACCACGCGCACACCGGGCATCGTGGCATTGACTCCGGCAATCATTTTGGCCTCCTCAAACGTCACACCTCCAATCATGAAAACGATAATGTCCTGCGGCTTATCTCTAGTAGAACTGCCATCCTCCACAAATGGATATTGCTGCTCTTTTAGTCGACCCTTGATTAGGTTCTGCAGGGTGCCTTCCAACAGCGAGCTGTGCTGCGTATAAACGTTTTCCACTCCCTTGAGCCCCTTGAACCGGTTTGCAGTGCCAGAGAAGATGCCGGCCGAGTCAAATATATCTGAAATGCCAGTTCGGGAATCCGAGGTATGTAATGAAGAATGATAGGTCAGGACTTTCTTGACCAGATCTGCTTGTCTTGTAGATACATTGCCAGCTGCAACAAGAAGATCCATGAGCATAGGAAGGGCGGTTGCCGGGTGCTTCTGATAGCGCAAGGCATATAGAGCTACGACACCAACCTTGCTTCCTGTTGTGATATTAGGGGACTGGATTATTTTTTGTACGGCCTGAGCAAACGGTTAGTCTCATCGTTACATCTTTTCAGTCATCAACCGCAGCTGAAAGAGGTCTCCTTACCTTTAGATCAGAACTATGGTTATCATTGCAAGCCAAGCTTTGCTCGAGTTCACTGACTTCCAACAAGCTCTCGGCAGCAACTCTCCGGCTGAGCTCAGATACAAGCGTAACATGTTTGCTCACATTCCCGGAGAGCTTCCGAAATTCCGGATATTCTTCGATGAACCGTTTCATATCAGATATTGACTCAATGTTGGCATTGTTTTTTGTCTTGGACTGATATTGCTCGACATATTCCTTAATCGTTCCGCCCAAGTCGCCAAAGTTCAGGTACATATTCTTCTTGAAGAATGGGTCCTGGTCCTGGGAGAGGACAATTTCCTTGAGCTCAGGCCGGATATCCGGAACATCGCTAAGATCAACTCGGCCGTTCTTGATACCCAGAAGATGGTGAACCATGGCTTGGTAAGTCCACTGGGTGAGCAGAGGTGTCACAGGATCCTCCCTGCGATCCAATATGAGAAGTATGGGGGGCGTGTCGACTTTCCTGAAATCGAATAGCTGGTCCTCTTTGGTCATTATATAGCGTACTTCGGAGGCTAGTTTTGTAGCAAGGGGGCTGCTCTTTTCGTATCTGATTAACGGCTTCTTCTTCAGGGAGAGAAGCACAGCCAGAAGACCTTCCGAGCAACGCTGAAGAGAATCGGGATTCCATTTATCCGGGCCACCAGCCCATATCCGCTGCTGCGGAAGAGACATGTTGAGACTGAATAGATCGGGGTTGATGACAATGTAATCGGCAAAATGCTCCTGCACAACCTTGACGACTTCGTGGTCATCCGCCTCGGCAAGCCGCTCTAGGGCAGACTTCTTGGCTACGTTTGTGAAGAATAGGTAATACTCTCCATATTTTGGGTCCCGAAGCTCATCTATGAGCAGCTGTATTGTCTCCGACGAGGGGCGAACCAGGCAGATACACCGGAGATGGCGCATCTTCTCGCGGCTTGCATTGTCCAGGCGGTCAATGAGATAGATTTCATAATCAAGCAGCGAGGACTGTGTGATGGCCGTTGAGACAATGGAAATAGTCTCCCTATCTAGCAACAGAACCTTCATTTTTGAGGATGAAGGATCGCCCGAGGATAGCATCATCTTGGAGATGTATCCGGAGACAGCTTGAGAGACATCCATGATGACGAATTTGTCGCTTTGCCGCTAGCTACATGATATCATGCCCCGGGTAACTCGGTGTATATCTGTGAGTAACAGCCAGGAAAACGGCGATAAAACGGGGTATTGAGCTGAGAATATCCGGGCTGAGAGCGCTCACCCAGACACGCAGCCACCTATCGACAAGCTGGAGACGTGTTATGGAGTTGGGGTGACCTCACTGGACGCCTGGAGGTAAATGCCCAATGGGGCAAGACGGAGGGCGGAAGAACTGGCTGCCGTAAGAGGGAGCTTAGCAAAGCAGTGCCTAATTAGGACTAGACTTGGTCAAGCTACGTACTAATAAAGGTTGTGCTCGCTCACAGCTCTATGTACCTATCTCTTCATGATGGATATGAGAATTAGGGATGAAAGAAGAAGCATTATCATTATGTTTAATTTAACAGGGAATGAGAGAAAGTGGGCTTTTCTACACAATCATGTAATAACAAATAAAGAAGTTTCATCGTCTCATTTTCTGTGAATACAAGGTACTCGATATCAATCCAACAACATCTACACACCCTTATGACAATGATGCAAACACCGAGAGATATAAAACAAAGAAGAAAGAAACTTGAAAAAACTCGTCAAATCATCCCAATCATTTTTATTTTCCTATTTTTAATGCCCTTGGCCCAAGACAGGTGGGGGGATTCGTCTGCAGCATCTTCTCTCTACTTTGGCCGCTAACAGACGCCCAAAGGCTGTGGGCATTCCACCACGCCTGATTGGCTGTGTGTTTAACATGCGTAAAAGTTGGCCCATTGCATCTAGCAGGAACCTCAGGTGTCGATATCATGGTGCTTTTCATCACAGTAAACCAGCACCAAATTCGCCCTCCACCTCACACCCAGTCCAGTGCCCGCTCAATGGGCGGCTATAATCTTGACTAGTCCATTCTCTATTCCGCCTCCTTGAATAAATTCGGATTATTTTGAGAATGGCAGACTCTTGCCCGGCGCGGCATGAACCGACGTAAGCTGTCCTCTGTGTCGAAGCAGATTCCTTCACCTTCAAGACTAACCCGAGTTTCATATTGCCACACATAAAGTCTTTCTTTCACTCAAGGCCTCATCGTAGGCCAGCTTTCCGTAGTCCTAATCTTAGCCGCCTTTATCAAATTTTTCATCTTCGGCGATGCGCCCTCACCCGATGTCGCCGCATCGCTCCGGGCCACAGAGCGAAGATCAAGGACGCTGGCACATAAGCAATCCCTCTTGAGACTACGCTCTCCCAGTCAACGCATCGGTCAGACGCTGAACCGCAAGAAATCCACTGTCCTGAGGAACCCGCCAACGCTGACCATCGGGTCAATACTGAGCAAGACGTACTACAACGTTGACAGCCATCAGCCGGAAAGCCTGGACTGGTTCAACGTGCTGATAGCACAGACGATTGCTCAGTTCCGCAGCGACGCCCAGCATGACGATGCCATTCTCAATTCCCTCACCAAGACCCTGAACGGGACATCCAGGCCCGACTTTGTCGACGAGATTCGTGTTACGGAGCTCAGCCTGGGCGAGGAGTTCCCCATTCTTAGCAACTGCCGCATTATTCCTGTCGACGAAGACGGCATCAGCCTGGGAAGCCATGTGAAAATCGATCCCGCGACGGCAGCTCGAGATGGCACTCGCCTCCAGGCTCGAATGGACGTGGACTTGAGCGATATGCTCACGCTGGCAGTGGAAACAAAGCTACTTCTCAACTATCCCAAAAAGCTATCTGCAGTTCTTCCAGTAGCTTTGTCTGTCTCTGTCGTGAGATTCAGCGGGACACTGTCTATATCATTTATCCCGAGCAACCCTTCTCAATCGACCCCCACTATGATGGCCTTTAACTTCCTCGACGACTACCGGCTTGATTTTTCCATCAGGAGTTTGCTCGGTAGCCGCTCACGGTTACAAGACGTGCCCAAGATTGCACAGCTGATCGAATCACGGTTACATAGGTGGTTTGACGAGCGAGCTGTAGAACCGCGGTTTCAGCAGATTGCGCTGCCAAGCTTGTGGCCCAGGAAGAAGAACACCCGTGGCCCTGACGATGCCATGGCAGAAGGAGGTACAAGTTCTTCTGGGCTCTCTAAAGGAAAAGAGAGAGAGCCTTCTGTTGGAAGTGAAAGCCGGGAGCAGGCTACTCTACGGCACCGCCGACCACTGGTGGACGATGAGTTTTCCAAAGAAGGCTCGTTACGCAGTCTCAGTAGGGATACGAGGAGCTAGAGCACAAGTATGCTTTTACGACGGATGATGCATCTGGTTCTACGGGCTTGATGGAGCAAGGTTTGCGGGACATAGAATGGCAGCATTAAAACCCCACGATAGTGCTAGGACGCAGCTTCGGTTGGGAGTCATGAAAAGGGCCAAAGCGAATCGCCACACAGGAGTAATGTTGATTTCTTTCTTTCTTTTGGCATTCATGGCTGGATTTACCAGCCAATGGGAGAAACAATGTGGAGAGATAGTGAGAAGTATGCTAGAATACTGCCAGAGCAATTGGCGACTCGGTTAGAGGGTAAAGATTCTTCCACCAAGAAACTGCGCCACCAATGAGCAGCACGTAGTAAATGCCCGACCACAAGATCATGTGGCCCGGACGAGAAGAGTCGGCCTCGGGAAGCCAATACGGCTGGACGGCGCCCCAAACGCGAGGCAAGCCCATGGAGTTACAGAAGGCGTGGACAAGAATGACGGCAACAAGAGATCCGGTCCGCAGAAATAGGAAGTTTGCGTAGGCTCCGAAGAGGGAAGTATAAGAAAATTGCAGAACGGAGCGGGCAATGGCAGCCACTAGGGGGGTTTGCGGGTGGGTAACGCGGAATTCGTAAAAGTGGTGAAGGTGAGCAAGGCCAAAGACGACGGGAGATAGGAAGATGATTCTGCTGAGGCTAGAGCCTGCTATCAGGAGCAGCGGGATAGCAGCGGAGCGGAAGAGACATTCTTCGGTGACGGGGCCCTACCGGAGATGAAAATATGAGCACTCGGACTAGTTATACATGCGCGGGCAGGGGTTCGTCGATGACTGGGGCTCTTCATCTCATCGAGCTGGGGTAATGCTTGGACACTCACAGCAACCAGGTTTCGCCAGGTGGGCCATTCAGCCCAGATGTCCCGAAGAGGCTGAAGGCCAGAAGCCCATTCTCTCCAGACGCCGTCGATGACAAGACACTCATAAAGGGGTGCGGCAAAGAGCAGGCCTGTCAGGAGACAGCTTTTGAGCGTCTCAACCAGGCCAAGTGGCCAATAGCCCATCAGATGCAGCGGGCTGCAGCCGGTAGCGGCGGCTGAGGTGCAGACATAGGGCAAGAGGAGGAAAGTAGCGACAGAGCATGCAGTAGTAGACAGCGAGACGACGAAGATCCTGGCGCGGATGGCCTCGGGGGCGTCTCTTGATCGGCCAGGAGAGGCTCTTGTTTGGGAAGAGGCATACAGCGGGAGCACATAGACGAGGGTATACGCCGCCTGTGATTTCCCCAAACAGCATAAAGCATAATAGATTAGCTACCTGTGCATGACCCGAACAGAGTTTCGATGCTGCTTACCAAGAGACCAAAGGCCTGGGGCTGGCTGAGGGCGCCTGGTGATGGGGGATCCATCTGATGTCTGATGATGCTAACGATGGGAGAGACGCAAGATGAAACAGCGGCAACTCGGCCTATTACAGAGTGAAGCGTGTAGACAACCAGACGTCCAGCCGTCAACCGAGACTGAAGTTACACGAGAGGATATGCAGCGAGGTTGGGATAGGATCAAGAGGCTCCGTTGAAGCTGAACAGCCGCGCGCCAGTCGCCAAAGTAAGCGTGCGAATACTACGTACTAGGAGAAGCCTGCATATTATGGTGGTTCCGCTTAAAAAAAGAGTGAAGAAAAAAAAAAGAGGGGATGGCTACCCTATGCGGGGAATGGAATGACGCAGAGCTTGTGGAATGGTATGCAGCATAATAATAGATGAATCATGGAAGTAAAGGCATTAGTATTATTGTTTGAACAATGGAGCATGAGAATATCTGTTTGTCTTGGGTTAGAACAATGGGTTCCTGAATTGGTGCGGAGGACTAAGCCTTTTGGTTGGAATTTGGTAGATGCTAGCTACTACTGCGGCTCTAATGAAACTTTATGCTAACGGATGAACTACATGAACTACAGCAGAGGTTGCAGTTGATGTGCTGACTATTTTCCAACGAGGAAAACTCTAATAGACAACATGCCATAAATGAGATGTTGATAAATGCTGCTATAGGTTATCTTTGATGGTGTTTGATTATCTGACTGACAGTTTTATTTTTTTAATTATTATTTTTGGGTGTCCTTGTCATGGACATCTACCTGTACGGGACTAGCGAGTCCTGCAATATGCGAGCCGAGCTGATCGGGTACTCCGTATGTTGACTTGCAAGGGGAGCGCTGTCGTATCTAGGAAACGAGGCGATGGCGTCAAAAGGCAACAGAGCGATAATGCAGCTGAGCTGCTCGGTGATTAACGTGGCGATTCTCACCAAACGCCTCAGGTGAGTGAATGAACGAATGAATGAATAAAGGTCAAGTGCTGCACTCGACTGTGAATGAGAATGGATACCGAGGCAGTAACCAAAAAAACCTCCGAAATCTCTCCCTACAAACGCAAACGCCAGCAACCGTTTCATCTCTTCATCCTTCTAACCCGACAGATGCTTCTAGCGTCCACTAGCCCTCCACCGCGTCCAATCTCGCTCGTCCAAGTGTTCGTGCATACAGGGTCTGCGCTCTCGTCCATTCCAACGGGCTCCTGTTTGCCAATCGGCATCGCACCATTGATTGTCGAGCCGAGCACAGTACTTGTACTCCGTATCAACTGCATGCACTGCGCTTCTTGTGGGCGCGTGTGCACCTGAAGCTGTTTGTGTGCATGTGCATGTGCGTTTGCGTTTGCGTTTGCGTGTGCCTGCATCCGCCCTGTGCCTGTAATTTCAGGGCATGCAGGGCAATGCAGGGCATCTGCGCACTGCGCCACTCGCTCCGTACGAGTAAGATTAATACCGCAGCAGCGATTGATCCGAGCTCGACCTGACGCTGTTTGTCCCGGATTCTTCATTCCATCACCGTAATTACAGCTTACGAGAGAGTACTGTATGGCCCGTCCGCCGAGTAATGCAAACGGTGGCACAGACCGTTTCCCAGCCGAGCTTCTCTTGCTTCTCCAGCGCGGAACCACCTTTTGTGCCTGAAATCTTAGTAGTTCTCCAGCTACTCCAGCTAGGAGCCCGTAGCAGCCCGTAGAGTTCATGCTAGACACCGATCTGGTTACGGCACCGCGTCTCTCTGCGACCGCGTCGATCGCGATGGCCTCACCCAGTTGCCAGCGCGCCCGCCCTCGGTGGTCCGTTTGCTGCGACATTTTGCTCTCTGCTCTAATGATGTTGTGTTTTCTTCCAGTTGCGTCTTATCGCTGGTCGACTACTGGAGTCGCCCGAAGCCCGGACCTGCATCTCCCTGCAGGTGGCCCCCCCCCCCCCCCCCCCCCAGCTTAGCACGAAGCTACAGTAGCGGCGCTTCTGCTCTGCTGCTCTGCTGCTCTGCTCTGCTCTCCCTCTGCAGTCGTAAAATGCGAAAAAGGGCAACCCCTGCATCTGCGTCTGGCCATCCGCTGAACCTGGCCTACTGGAGCCACTCTTTTCACTTTCTCGCCAGACACAGTCAGCGACAAAACGGAGGGAGACGGAGCAAGACAGCCAGAAGGGAGCTGAAGCAACGCGTTGTGTACGGAGTAGGCGGTCAAGGAGTTGTCCAGCCGTGCTGTCCGTCAACACAACCGGGAAGAGACCTGGCAACGCCCCGTTTGCAGTGCTGGGAACCCATGTACAGCACCTTGAATCCCGTACTTGTACCTGTTCTGTACCTGTTTCGTTGCCGCGTGAAGAAGAAACAGAGACAACAACTGAACTCAACCTGAGTCAAAATCTACGACACCAGAACAGAACCACGTCTCCAACCGCCATCGTCGTCGCCCGCCTTGCATAATTGCTTCAAAACTCTCTACACGACTACTGTACTTGTATCGTAGCACAAACTTTGCGGGCCAAAGCTCCAGTTGCGGAATCTCGTCCATCCCCGGGCGCTGCGGCCAGGCCAGGCCAGGCCAGACGCTATTACGGACCTCCCCTTTTTCATGGGCCTCACCCCCCGGGCCGCATCTCGCGCCCCATCAACCGCCTTGTCGGCTCTCTCTCTCGCATCCTCCACACGCTCGTTTTTCCGTCTGTCGCTCTCTCGAATCGCCGACCGTTACGCTCTTTTTGCCTTATCCATACTCGGACTGCGCACGCCTTGGCTGGAATCGTTGTGCTTCGTCTTGCCGCTTAACCGCCGCAACAGTCCTGAGCGATCATAATTGATCCTACGAATAATCGCCCTCGGTTTATGTCCTTCTAATTTTTAATTCTTTCGCTCGCTACTTCGGACTAGTCCGTAATTTCTTCACCAGCTCGCCTGCGACTTTCCCAGCGCGCTGCTAAATTTTTTGGTTACACTTCGATTCTCACGGGTTTTATTTTCATCTGCTTGCCAACATTATAGCCGCCGACTCTTTTGACGCGACCAATCAGTTTCTGCTTCTTCTTCCCCTCTTCATATTTTGCTTTCAAATACCCCCTCGTGCTCCCGGCAGTTTCTTGTTCTGTGCGAGACTGCCTGTCCAATCCGGATTGGCACGACCAGCCCGATCAGCTCGCACCACACGACGAATCGAAGCCCTCGGACAGATTATCGAGCATCATACGGCATCGCCACCTCCGCACCAGTCGATCAACTGGCTCTGCGCATCCTCTCGTCCTCAAGATCGAATTCCATTCACAGTCGCGCCGACGCCTCGCCATCTTCAGATTAGCTGGGCAAATGTTATGAGACGGCTCTCCTGTTTTGTGAGAAGAGGATGTCCGAATCGCCCGATTCCGAACGGTCCTCGGAAGGGCGATCGTCTCCAAACGAGAAACTTCAGATTCGACTTGTGCCGTACCAGCCGCCCCGGCTCAGCGGCGGTTCCGAGCTCTTCAACCCCAATGCCTCCGTCGGCTCGCATCTGGACAATGTCGAAATCCATTCCGCGGACGATTCGCCAAGCACCACAAGCCCTCCGTCTTCAGCCTCGACCATTGCCGGCCCGTCTCGCGCCTCAGCTGGCAAGCGCCGGAGTTCAAGCATAGGCCCCAATGAAATTCTCGATACCGGTTCACCTCCTCTCGAGGCCCCCCCGCGGGGGAGATTTCGATCTCAATCTTTGTCGCAATCATTAAAAACCCTGACATCTCCGCCATCCCCAGAGCTTCAACCAGCTGCTGCTGCTACTGCTGCTACTGCTACTGCTGCTGCTGCTACCACTACCCCTGTTCAACGTCGCCCCAAGAGATTCATCGACATCAACCTTAATTCTGACAACAAGACCTTCTCCCTCGTCCCCCTCAACTCAACACGTGCCTCCCGGACCAACTCTGTTGTTTCTACTCGCACCGACTCAAACCCACACTACTCCGTCGCCTCCAGTTCCTCTTATAGACAGAATTCCTCGAGCATCTTTAGCGAGGACCGCCCTAGCTCCCCCTTGACGACACTGGCCGAGGATAGCACCTCCGTGACTGCATCATCCATCGCTCCATCAATCCCCGAAGAAGAAGAAGGGATTACGGCATCTCCTTGGAACTATCGCCTCGTTGGTGGACTGCGCAAGGTTCAGAGTCAACTCAGCGATGCCACCGATGCCACCGATACCTCCGATACCACCCCCACCCGCCTGCCCCCATTCCTAGAAGAAGATCCCATCGCTTCAGGCAAGGTTGTGGTGGAGGAAGAGCGCATCGCTGCGTTCACTCTGACTACCAAGAAATCATTCCAGTCCAACAAAACTGGCAATACGGTGTCGGATCGTACGAATTACAAGACGTATGCGCAAAGCTCTTCCGGCCCGGACACTGTTCGCGGCTCCATGGCATCGGATTTTGATACCTCTTCACTCTTCCCCGGTGGCCCCAACTACGTCGTTTATGACGGCGCATCAACATCTGATCAAAGCCGGGCACACTCAGATTCGGAAGTCAGGGAGACCCCCAACTATGTCGTCCACGGACACCGACGGGCGCAATCTGACGGGACGGACATCTCCCATGCACCGTCCGAATACTCGAGGGACAGCATGGTGGTGGCTCCGTTGCGGCCTATGAGGTCAGGTCGTCTCTACTCCAGCTCGACGATTCCGAGCACTAGATCGCTCGAGCACATGAGGACTGTCTCTTTGACATCTGCTGCCGGCTCCTCAATCAACCGAGATACTGATGCTGCTGTACCAGCGGGCGTGTCTACACAGATCGACTTGGAAGGGAGACATTCGCGTTCTCAGTCGACCGCTAGCCAAGGCGTTCATCGCAGAAACACGTCCAGAACACAGCCGTGGGGCACTGCTCTGTCCACAGTCATGTCAGAGAGCGAACGGAGCGACCCGTCGACTCGGTCCATCTCTCGACTGTCTGGCAATGCTCGCAGTAGCGTCTTCACGCTCAACCAGCTCAGGCAGACAGGAAGCTTCTCCACCTTTGGGCTCGAGGAGACATTGGCCATGGCATCTCATTCTCGAAACGGCTCTGTGGACCGACCTCAACCAGTCCATGGTAGAGACACACCCTTTTCCACCGCTCGTCTAGTACGTGACCATGATGAGGACGGCGATGGCCTGGCGGATCTGGCGAGTATGAACCGCCTTCCCTCCCGTGCCCGAGGCCTAAGCATGGCATCCGACCACTCAAGGGACAGAAATCACCGTTCCAGAAGCAACTCCCGAAACAACAGTATAAGCTACGCGTCGGTCATTCCGGCATGGGCAAGGTAAGCAGACCCCTTATTCAGCCTCTGAAGCTTGATGTATCTAACTTGAATAGGGTCTATTACGGGAGTGGAGAACGGCGCTTTTTGGCGGCGCAGCCTTCCAACGAGTCCATGTTTTCGCAGTTCACCAGCAGCTTACACCGAGACTCGTCCCACAGCCGCTCTCCCAGCTACGAGCAATACACTTCCGAGATTACCAACCCCCGTCGTCGGCCCCGAGAGATGCAACGGCGCGCTAGCGAATCTGACTCGATGGACATCCGGCCCCAGCCTTACGTGCCTGTCGATCACAGCGTCGTCAAGAAACAGACTTCCAGCGTCTGGTCACCGCATCTACAAACCGACAGACGAGCCAGCCGATATAGCATCTGGTCTCCTCCTTCGTTGGCTGAATCTGCCGACTTTGGAATCTGGAAACGAAACCTCCAACTTGTGCTGTTTGTTCTTGGGTTCATCTGTCCATTTACTTGGATAATTGGTGCCATTCTGCCAATTCCTCCCAAGCTGGAGCGAGAAATGACCGAGCAGGCCTTCAGCACAGGCCATCTGGATATCCGAATGGAGGCACGCCAACAGCGGCTATACATCAATGCGGAGCGCCTTCATGAACGAGCCAGGTGGTGGAGAAGCGTCAATCGGCGCATGTCCATCATTGGCGCTCTCATCATCTGCCTTTGCGTCGTCCTGATTGTCGTCGGCGTGACGCAGCAGTGGCATCATTCATGAGCGTTTTTTGGAAGGGAGTTGTTTTTTTACCAACACGGAGTCATCTTCTTGGGCGAAAAAAGCGAACACTTTTTTTGGGATTTTTTTAGCGATCATATTTCTGATGGGACGACGAGAGAAACACTTTGGGTCTTCATTTCTCTGGATGGCGCCGACGTTCATGGGGTTCGGATTCATTTCTTTTTCTTTTTACAACATTTCTTTCGATTTTTTTTTAACTCTCACGAGATTACGATTCATTCTTCCCGCATACATTACATACATTATACACCATGGTACACACACACGCACGACGACTTTTTATGCGTAACGCAAGAAAACCAACCTTTTTAACGTCTCTTTCGACATATTTATAAACTGCCTTTTTATTTATATACATAACTTTTTTTTTTCTTTCAAATACTTGATGGAGCACGAGATACCTGATGTTGGAGGAGGAGGAGGAGGAGGACCGATTTTCACATGCAGATATGTACGATATACGCATAACAAAGTTTTGGTTTGGGAGCTTTAGCTCAAAGGGATGTTTGATTGATGGGAGGAGAGAGAGAGAGAGAGGTGTTTTTGACAAAAGAGCGGGTGTTGATGAGTTGGCTTTGAAAGGAAAGAGGAGGCTAGATTTCGCAAACAAAAAGCAGATGAAATAAAACCACATTATATTTATATATCATGGCGTCTTTCTCTCATCTTTCCTACCCACAACTAACCTGTGAAAGGGGGGGGGTTAAACACTTATCTCTACATGTTACAAGTGCCCCTAAAAAATCCGCATTGCTCTTCTTTCTAACCGTTCCCATGTCCATTGTAATAAGTATTCCATTCCAAACCACCCATTTGTCTATTGTTTCATTACTCGTTCCCAAAGGGAACACGCCGCAAAACATTTCAAAAAACTCCGAAAAAAAGGAAATCACCGCGTCTTCCGCTTCTGCAGCGCCGCAATCTCCGCCTTGAACTCACTCACAGCCTCAGCAAGATCCTCCTCGGGATCCTTCGAAATGCCGAGAATCGGCTCCATGCCCGAAAGGCTCTCGCTGCTCGTCGTGCGCTTGAGCCGGGCACTAGCCTTACCCTGGCGGCTCTCGAGCTTCTTCTTAAGCAGCGCCTTTCCTGGTGACGCGAAGAAGGCGAGGGATGCGGTGGTCCAGATGAAGGCGTAAAAGTAGACGTGGGACCAGGCGCGGAACGAATCCTTGAAACCCAGAACGAGGAAGGGCAGCGTGGTGAAGGAGAAGGTGAGCTGGGTGATGAGGTAAGTAGCAAAGTCGTAATACTTCTTCTTCGGCGTGGGATTTCCGGTGATGGGGTCGAGGAAAAAGGGGCGAACGTGTCGGCGGAAATCTATTACAATCATGTTTTAGTTTTTGTGAAACGAGTGTTTTTAACCATCGGTTAAAAAAGAAAAAAAGAGAATATCTTACTCTTGGCCGAAGTTTGAATCAGACTGGCTAGCATAAAGCTAAGGTAGTAACCAGGGTAGAATCCATGCCAAAAGGCACTGGTAACAAATGTCGTCATGCTGGCGCGGAAACCGGGCTTCTTGCCTCGGGGCGTCACCCGGAGGTAGATGTAGTTGCGCAGCCAGTTGTTGGTGTTCATGTTCCATCCAGCCAGATATGCTCGAGGATTCTGGGCCGTCTCGACCGTCCAGGGGTCGACGTTTTGCAGGCGATTCCACGAAACTTTACCGGTAACGGGATCGACGCCGTTGTAGCCCAAGCCGGCCAGGATACAGGCGCCTTCGGTCAGCGCCCACACGCCGTAGAACTTGAAGCGCGTCACCTGACTGGCCATGTGCATGAGGAACACGCGGTGGAGGAACGATCGCTCGGTGAAGGACTCGTCGGTAACGTGGTCGTGGCTGAACTTGCCGGACAGAGCAACAAACAGGCCGATCCAGACGAGCCCAGTGACGGCCTTGATGGTGGCGGGGGTACCGCTGCGAGGAATCTTGCGCTTCTTTCGCACGGGAGGCTTCTTAGCGGGATCGATCTGCGCGGGGACGTCAAACATGGAGGTGTCGATCCAACGGCGATATTCGGCGTAATCAAAGGCCGGGCCAGCGAACAGCGAGGGGAAGAACAGGACGTAGGCGATGTAGTCGATCAGCGGCGGGAGCTCCTTCAGGGCGCGGTTCTGCTGGAACTCGGACAGCTGGTCGGTGGGCAGCTGGCCATCAGCCACGTTCCAGCAAAAGGCCGACAGCTTCATGATTAGCACCATCTGGGCGCCGGTGATGTCGATTACGGACGGGGTGTTGGCGATCTGGCGCTGGATGTGGCTGATGGACATGTGGCCCATGACGAAGAGGAAGCCGATCCAGGGCATGTAGGGGCTGCCGCGCAGGAACTTTGCGATGGCGTAGGTGCCGCCGGCGCTGATGGCCAGCGTGAGGATGCCATCCCACAGGTCGAAGAGGCCGACAAGGTAAAAGAGCGAGACGCTTTTGGTTCGTTGCGACTTGGTCAGCTAGCTGAAGGGGGGATTTCGAGACGGGCGACAGTCTTGGATTCTGGCGAGAGTTACCATATGATGAAGATGTTCTTCTGGAGCGGCTTCGCGTCGGGCAGACGCTTGAGGAGGCCGGCCAGCGGATACGACAGCAGGAACGAGAAGATGAGCTTGACTATTTGTTGGGCATGTTGGTTAGAGCAGATGCAGATGCGCAGACGGGGGAATTGGCTGGGGGTCCTTACGCTCGTCGGGAGAAGCCGCAAGCTTCGTCGCCAGCGCCTCGAAAGCTGCAGGTTGCAACACCCGTTAGCTTCACACAGTATCCAATAGTATACTATAGCATCTGGACAAGAAAGATGAACTCACGCCTGTGCAGAAATAACAGCATTGCTGCGAATGCTATGCTGTTGCCCCCGTCCAGAAAGATACTCGGTAGGTAATGACGAAGTAGAAGAGACAAAAGAAGAGGCAAATGGAGGGGTGCAACCAGCTAAATAAAAAAAAGCGGGAAGCTAAAAAAAGAAAAGAAAAAAAACCAGGGGGAAACCTAAGTTGAAAAAGTATAGCCAGAATAGCCAGCCCAAAGCCCTTAAAGAAGAAAAAGGAAAGAAAAAGAAAAACAAGAGGGTAAATCCAGGCATCTATAAAATAAGAAGGAGAAAAAAAAAAAAAATCCGTTGAGCGGCCAAGTCTATAAGCCTTGCGAACCAGGCCTTTCCCGCCCCCCCTCCCCTCCAAATTTTTTTGTTGAGGCGCGCATCAAATGACGATGCATCTACACCGATCTAAAGGTTCCCACATGCGCACAACATGCCACGGGACGCAATCATTCGCCGACGATGACACGTGCCGCCAGAAGGATCTGAAACCTAAAAAGGGGATCAAAGAAACAGAAAAATTGCATGTGAAGGGATTCTGCATCTGCACAGAATTAAAATTAAAGATAAAGATAAAGATGAAAAGTAAAAACACACAAGAACAAATTCTAAATCACAAAGACAAGGCACCGCGAACCTTCAAGTTGGTACCTCTCCAGTTTCTCACATGCAATTACATCACAGATTCACAAGCCATGCATCCCACCCCCCCTCCAACAGCTGCTGATCACCGCCTCATCCAGCCGTAGCTGAGACGACAACAAACCTGGCGGCAGAAATCAAGGCACAGCAAAACAGGAGGAGCCAATCAAGATACTGCGGTCGCTCCATGATGAATAGATGAAGCGCTTTTTCAATGTTTACTTCACCATTGGAGATGCGACAGGTGTTCACTGCAGGGGAGACGCAAGCATTGTAAGACATATCCAGAGTATCAATAACCTATCACTAGAGGTACAGCTGGTTTGTGTATCGGAGAGCATGACCACCCAGCCTACCCTTCCGCACGCACTTTTAGAAACCCATCCGTCAGAGATTCCCATCCAACGCCGGTAATAAACCCACAATGCCACCATGATATGAAGAAGCCAAAGTGTCAACCAGCCAAGGCCAGAGACAATGGCGAAAACCCTATACTCCGTATACGCCCCGATTAACCCCAGGTCCAAGCATGTGTAAAGACCGAACGCCATATTTGCTCATGGGAAAAACACATGTTCTTGAGATCATGTGAAAAAAAAACCCACAAAACAAAAAAAAAGCAAAAAAACCCTATCCGTAAAAAGACAAAGTAGAAAAGTTTAAAAAAAAAAAGAAGAAACAAGACAGAAAGACAATTACAGGGAGAAGAGAAAAAGAAAAGAAAGAAAAAGAGGGGAAAAAAGACAAGAGAGAAGAAGAGAAAGGAAAAAAAATTAACAGGAAAAAGAACAAGAGAGAAGAAGAAAAAGGAAAGAAAAAAGAAGAAGAAGAAAAGACAAGAGAGAAGAAGAAAAAGAAAAGAAAAAGAAAAAGACAGGACAGGAAAGAAGAAGAAAAAGAAAGGAAAAGAAAAAGAAGGAAAGGAAAGAAAAACAAGCCCCCTATAACTCCGCGCCAAGTCCGTTTTGAGAGACACTCCGGTAAGGAGACTCCATGGGAATGAGATGTACAAGCAGAAGCCCTCCCAAACGCCATCTGCAGCCACAGAGCGATGCATCATAATAAAACACTGGCAGCGCATGCCAAAAAGACGAGACAAAATAGTTTTGTAGAGTGGACCTGGTCCTTCTTGTCAGTCATCACTCTGGACATCAAAGGCTGTCTTGACGCTACTCACGGTGCCGTTCAACTACTGTTCTTGTGCAGCATAATAGTACCCATTAGGTCCATAGGTCCAACCATACGGCTCGCCGTTTTGCTGCTGTTGATGCTCGTCTTGCTGCGCCTCATGATGCTGCGGTGATGGCTGAGGCAATTGGTTCTGCTGCTGCTCGTCGGGGTGCTGCTGCTGCAGTTGGTGGTGGTATTGTTGCTGGTGCATTTGTAGTTGCATCTGCATCTGCTGGCGCTGCAGCTGCTGTTGCTGCTGCTGTTGATGCAGTTGGTGCTGCAGCTGTTGCTGCTGCAACTGATCGTGCTGCAACTGATCGTGCTGCAGATGATCGTGGAATTGAAAGTGTTGGCGATGTGGGAGGCGTACTTGGGCGTGAGCCTCCACTTGAGCTTCCACCTGAGCTTCAAAGTGATCGCGAGCCTGAGGCCCGTGTGTCTGCTGAAGGAACTCGAAGTCAAGTCTGGGTTGAGCGTACGCGCTGATATGGGCGGGAACAGCCATGGCTGACACTGGCATGGCCTGTGTTATCATGACTTGAGAGCCGTAGTCGGCAACATGGGAGTGGGGAGAGTATTCGGCAACATGAGCACCCAGGCCGTAGAAAGTCTGCTGGTTGGCGGCCATGAAGCCATTCTCATCCTGTGTGTACATGGCAATTTCATCCACGGGGTTGCGGAAGTTCTGGGACATGACAAGCTCTGAGCGAGGCTTGACCTGCTGAAAGAATGGAGACTCGCTTGGGGTTATCAGAGCCTTGTTGTCAACGTCTTCTATGCTGTAGTAGCTGACAAGGTGATGTGGTACACCTTGGAAGGTTATGCTAATGGTTTTCTTGACAAGGCCCCGCTCTTTGAATAGATAAGAGTCCACCAGAGAACCAACCAGTGACCTCTCTGGATCCCGGGAGATTGTGTTTGGATCTATGGCGGACGAGTTGGATCGGGAATTGGCCTTGTTAACGCCCTGAGAGCCCCTCTTTCTTTTGAGAGCACGCTTCTTCTCTCCAGGGGGGAACGGCTTATCAAGTTCGCGGTAGATGAGGAAGTTGCCGAGGATGCGGCTTGGGCTCCAAGAGATGCCGTCTGTCCAACGCTTTATACCGGAGGCATGCTCTTCGTAGATGAAGATGTTGCCGCTCGAAATAAGCTCTTGGCGTTCACGATCATGGGGGCGGCGGGGCACATGGTTGATTAGACCCTGCAAGCAGGCTTCGAAGAGGAGGAGAGCATCCCATGTGGTAGCTACATGCCCCTTGAATGTAGGGTTCAGGGGTGATTGACTTGACATTGCAGCCGAATTGATTTTGTGATTGGAAGTGTGTTGTTCTGCTTGTGGAGCGTGTAAATAGGCAGCGTGTGCCTATGCGAGGTAGATAGTATCAGTGTCGGCACTGACGGCTATACACGAAGCTGCCCCTGTGTCAACGAATTGACTTGACGCTTCCCCAGGTGTAGGTGGTCAATGGGGCGGTTGGCGAGGGAGCGGGAGACGTGTTGAATACGTAGCAAGGTATAGCAGTGGTGACTCTGTGGTTGTTGATGGAAGAGGAGATGGATGGTAGGGAAAGAGATGGGGAGAGAGGAGGTGATTGATGAAAGAGGAGAAGGCGAGAGGGAGATAAGAGAAGGCGAGAGAGAGAGAGAGAGAGGTAGAGAGATATATAATAGTGGGGGGGAGAGAGGTAGAGAGCAGTAGTCGTAGTCGACGAGTAGTACTCGTAGTAGTAGAGAATCGGAAGAGGAGTTGCAGAGAGAGGAGGAGGAGGGACGAGAAGGAGAAAAGTGGAGAGGGTGTGTGTATGTCTGCACTTGTGTGTGCGGGATCTAAGTGGGGAGTGAGAAAGACCAGGAATCGAGACTGACCAGGGCCAAGGTCAGAGCTGTCGGAGAGAGAGGTCGGATGCCAAAGGCCGGCAGCCCGCTACCTGAGGTAGGGCTGCAGGCGGTTGAGAAGGGACACGAACTCAGGGAAGCAGAGACGAGGTTGAAATTGGCTTGACTTTTCTCTGTTTAGATTTGACTTGACGTCTGGAAGCTTGAGCTTGATTCCTGGTAGCGGAAGTGGTCAAGAGATTGCCTCGAGGCGGAAGCGTGGGATCGAAAGTCTGATCGCCGCCCAGGCAAAGTGTAAAATTGGATATCAGGCTGGAGATGAGATTCAGGTCCAGGCCGAAGCCGAATTTAAAGCTGGAGCAGGAGTGAAGCTGGAAGCAACACGAAGGCAGTGGTGAGCGGTGGCAGGTGTGTGGAAGCCTGAGGATTGTTTGGAGGTAAGTAGCAGCGGAGGTTGAGTAGCAGCAGAAGTAGCAGCGGAAGCGGAAGTGCTGCGTCGATCGAGTTATATAGGGACGGCAGAAATCAGGGCCCAATGCAGCGCCGGCCAAGGAAAAACTGCTAAGCGGCAAGTCTTTAGCTTCGTTGTTCGTAACGGACCCAGGAGGCGGCGGTGGCTGCGGAGCTGCGAGCTGGAGAGCGCAATCTTTGCAGCTTTTAAACAGCCCAATTCCTCAGAGAGCGCAATCGCTGGGACAAGAATCCGAAGTTGCAAAGAGAGGGAGAACGAGGCCGGAGAAGAGGGGCGTGGTGCTTGGGAGCGGCAGCGCCTGGCCCCACCGCAGTTAGCAGGCAGGTACCTGGCCAGCTGCGGCCGGAGGGTGTGTACCGGCGGCCAGGGCGGAGGTGGGTGGGCAGCCAGGTACCGGCGCAGCAGCGTCTACATGCGGCATACCGAGAGCTGCAGTGGGCGCACCTCCTCGGCGCTGGTACCTGTGCGAAGCAGAGTGTATCGCACATAGTAGCAGTACAAGGACGCCCTGGATGGGATGTGGATGGGATGTGGATGGGATGTGGATGGGGCGCGAGTGGGGCAGCAAGCCGTGGCTTGAGCGAGACCGATTTGGGCCAATGCGGATGGGGCCGAGGGAGGACATGGGCTGGAGGTAGCGGTACGCCGCTGGTGCGGGCGATGCGGGCACAGGTCGGCGTAGTGCCTACCGCAGCAGCAGCGTCGGCCAGGTACCTGCGCAGTGCCGACTGTGCCAGCGCTGCGAGGACGTACCTGGAGTAGCGCGAGCAGCCGGATCGCTGGCAACCAGGTCAGCACTGCTAGCACCAAGTGCGCGCGCCAGTAGCACCGATGCGTGCGTGTGTGGTTGCGCAGAGCAGAGCAGAGCAGAGCAGAGCAGAGCAGAGCAGAGCGAGCGAGTTCCAGTGGTTAGATTACATACAAAGATAGTGCTAAGTCATCCCCATCACATCGCGATTATACTAGTACCGCTACCTTAGCACGCACCCTACGAAAAGTACCTACCAGCTCCTCCTCTCTGCCTCCTCTGCCCATCTCCCAGCAGGCCAACCTACAGTAGCGCGACCCCCCGGAGACGTGGGTGCTTGGGCCCCATTTCCCGCAACTGCCGACAGCAGGGTCAAGGGCCTTTTACCAGCAGTCTGGCTACTATTAGCCGGGCCTGTGCTTGGACTTCCAGTTGTCTCCTCAACGCACTCTCGATCTGAGATGCCTCTGCTCTCACTCACACACACTCTCTCCCCGTGTACAAGTAGTGGAAGAGTTGTAGTGGACACCTGTGGCCACGAGGCCACCAAAGTTAAGAAAGCCATTGGAAAAAAAGGAAAAGAAAAAAAAAGGAAAAAAAGTCGACGCCCAACTCCATTAATTGCCCTGAAGCCAAGCCTTTTCGATTTCAGGCCTTGACAGCATCCACGAGTTATACCAGGTACAGTACCTCCATCCTCGTACGAGTACGGAGTACTGGTACCTTAGTACCGCGGGACCCGCAGAGCAAAGGAGATCTGGCTGCTTTGCCTACCTAGTACTTGTACAGTGCCAATTGGCGGCGCCACTATCAATGATTCATCGGAGAGAAAAGCAAAAGGAAAAAAGGAAAAAAGGGAAATCCCAGAAATAGACATCGGCGTGGGTGCTGCCTATCTAGCAGGCGCAAAAGAAAAAGAAAAAGAAAGAAAAAGAAAGAAAAAATAACAAGGGCCAGTGCGCCCATCGATGCCCCTCCGCATCTTGCATGATGTTAGGCGCGAATAAAGGGAGGGGAAGATGAGACGACGACACAAGGTGGGCGGAAGTGGACTGAGGGGGTGCCCTTTCGACGCTACGAGTACCAGTTGTTGTGCCTGCTCGTTCTGGTACTAGCAGCCAAGTGCTGAGTGCCAAGTGATGCGAGTACCAACACCAAACCGCACCAGGCCAGTACCTATGCAGCCATGCCATGAGATGACATAAAGCAAGTTGGATGAAAATTGCGCTGGTTCTGGCCAAGCCCAGACGCAATGAGGCTGGCAGCGTCATCGAGATGATGCGCCGTGTCCGGTCCGGAGTCAACGATTCCCAGGCTCGACAGCGCAAAAAGCGGCGATTCAAACACCGCGCCCCCGTTTCCGCAAAATTAGGACCGTTACGCGAGGCCGTCTCGATGCGTCAATGCACCAGGCGGTGATGGCCTGCTGCTGTACTGCACAGTACTGCGAGTACATGTACAGAACCTGCTCAAAATCGAATCACATCAAGCCAAATCAAACCAAATCAAATGCACAAGCATGACAATGCATTGGTGCCGTGTCCCCTGCCAGCCAGCCAATGCCGGTTTACCTAATGACACGAGACACGATGCTAACCTCCCACGCAGACAGACTGCAGCTCTAATTTCATCCTGCCGCGGATAAAACGACGACGACACAGACGAGTAGTACAACGCATTGCACGCCGCGTATAGTACCGGCATAAGGGCCCTCCCTCGCCTTGGGGTTTGTTTTCCCTCTCCCTCTCCCTCTTCATCTCTCTCTTCATCTCTCTCTCCATCTCTCTCCGCCTCTGCTGCGCTACTCGCTGCTAGGAGGCTGCGAGCGTGGCCGCGGTTTGCCCAAAGCCAGCCAAGCCCAGGCTGTGGAGGCGCCTAAAAAAGGTGAAGCACCGAACATGCTGCTCCCGCAACCAGCCGTTTCCGCGCTGGAGGGGAGGGGCTGCGGCCGTCCAGGTTAACCTGGCCCTCGAGGCATGAAATGAGGCCGCTACTCGTTAGCAGGCAGTAGCACTTGGTGTCTTGTATGTGCAAGAGTTGGCGGTGCGTCTAGTGCGAGCCTTGCGGTGTGTTGTTTCGCCTCGAATCGGTAAAGGGTCATGCTACTATCATACTACTAGCTATCATACAGGTGGTTTATCATTGTTTTTTGCAGGAGAAATTGAGCCCTGATACCACACGGCAACGCTTCGATATGCAGCTTATTGTCCTTTCATCACACTCTCTACTGCTAGTCTCTCGTGTTCAAGATGAGCAAGGGATTGCGTCGGTGCTGATGGCGGCGCAGCTCTCCGCCTGTTGCCTTGTTTGAGTCACCAAATAATACTAGGTCGGCCCGTACAGTATAGATAGTATCGTCATGGCTCGAGGCTGGCAATGGAGCTGCTTCGGGCGAGAGCCGGCGATCGTGGGCTCGATTCAACAAACAGCGCAAACCCCTCAGAAGACAAGATAAACTGCTCCTCGGCCCAACCTCAAACATGGCTTGCCCGTATTAATAGCCCAGTGACCCGGTTCAACAGCCGATTGACCCATGCCGCTGTGTTATCGCTTATCGTGGACGGCGGGGGAACAGAAACCAAAGCACAGGGAATGAGAGAAGTCATGAACACACACGGCAAAAGTATTCGCACACACCCCGGCGATGCTCGGATCGGGCAAAGGGTGTCCATGCTGTGGCTTTGTATGCGCGTATCCGGTCGGCGCATTGCGGTGGCATGTTTACGCCTTGCCTCTCTATGCGGCTCCAGATCGGAGATATGTCCGCGTACCCGCAACCTTGGTTCCTCGCTCTCGTATTCCCCTGTCAAATCGCAGAGCCAAGGCGCCAGATCACGTCAAAAGCCAGCGCCCTGTTCCTCATTGATGATGCTGCCTGTTCCCAGGGCTCCTCTTCTCTCCGCCCTGCGTCTCCGGATCTTCCCAATTGCTCCGCTCTCTATCTCTGTCTCTCCGCCTCTCTGTCTCTCTATCTGCCTTTTGCAGCGGCGATGCCGTGGATACCATGCAAACTAACACACAGAGAAGACTCGACACTAGCAACTAGAGCTCACCAGTTTGCCTGCTCTCCGTGGTTTGGCGATCCAAGTTGGCCGCCCCACGACCATTCGCCACCATGCTCCAACTGAGGAGTGCTAACTAACCAAACACCCCCCCATGCGCTAGAAGTTGGATAGGGCTGGAATAAGCCTCTTAGCGTAAGCAGGCAAAGGTCGGCAAGAGCTCGCGGGCCTGGCTGTCGCTGGTTCGCTCTTATGGCTTGTTGTTGAAGAGCCGCCCTCCGCCTCAGTCCAGTCCTGTCCTGTCCCCGTCAAAAGTGAGTCGTGCATTCTTTCCGGCCAATCTGATGCATCTCCCGGCAGCGTCCAATGAAATCTACAGCAGGTCTGATTCGCTTGCCGATCCAGACGCTGCCCCAGTGGTTCGCCAAAGCCGCCTCCCTGCGAGGCAATCCGCCGAGACGCTTTGCTCGTCTGGCTCCCTTGGCAGAGGCTCTGCATCGCGCAGCCCGCGGAGCGAGAAATGCGTATCAATTTCCTAATGCTCGCAATGCTCGCAGCATGGTAATATGATGTGTAACTTGTGCGTGTGGGACACCCATTGTATGCTGTCTTATTAGAATTCAGGAACGCAAAGCTTGAATGAGCTGAGTTTGTCTGGCGGCCACCCGGTCGCGGTCCCGGCCGACACAGACCATGCGAGCGACCATGTGCGTCTGCTTGCCCGCTTCGAGTCAAAATAAAGAAGCACGATTGAGCTGAAGATGCAGAATGCCAGGCTGTGCGAGTCGTGGGAGTGTGCCGTTGCCGTTGCCGTTGCCACTGTCATTGCCATTGTCAGTGCAGCGTACCTGCATGGCCAAACCCGCCAAGCATCGCACGAATCTCACTTATCATATTATCTTCATCACATGCTGGTTCTGGCCGCGTGGCAGCGTTGCTGCTCGCTTAGCACCCCATGTCATGCCATGTCTGTGCAGTAGTATGTCACGTCACGTAACAAGTAATGAGTACTGTACCGTCCCGGTTTAGTAGTTAGTTACTTGTCGTATATCGCTCAGCTCTCCATGGGTCTTCGAGGAAAGCGGGCGCCAGAGGCGGTGGGAGGCAGCAGAAGCAACAACAACAGCACGAGTAGTAGCAGCAGCGGTCATTTCGGGGGGCATCTTTAGCACTGAGGTGCTAGCACTCACAGGTACTAACCTACAGCGAAGAGTTGCGCCGTCTTAGGGGTGCCCTGCTTGGCTTGGCTTGTCCTGTATACTCGTACATAGTAGTAGGTACGGAGTACACGCTCGCATTTCTCAGCGCTGCTCGCGACCGGCCAATTTGGCTCATCAAACCAAACCCGACCACAGCCCAATCAATCGAACTGGGGCTAGATTTCGGATGGTGGAAACCAGATCGCAGGCGCTAGCAGAAAATTGGATCGCCAGGGTTGCTGCCAGGGCCCACAGCGCTCGACGGCGAGTACCTGGACGGAGGCTCAGTTATCGCGGCGGCGCAAAGCATGCGCAGCCACTAACACGGCTGGGTCGGGGATACGAGCTGCCCGCAAGCGCTGCCTTGCCCAGCCAGCGCCGCAAAAGCCTCCCAGAGCTCCCCCTCTCTCACGCACGGGCCACGAGCCAATCGGAGTGCCTGCATGGCCCAAAGCCCGGCCGGCGAACCACTGTCGCCTGGGCCAAGACCAGCCGCTCGTCATTCCAGCGTTTTCTCTAGCCTCGTTAACCTCGTCCGTACTATGACTACAATGTATGTACTATGTAGCTTGTAGCTACAGTTATCCCGGCCCTGCTACTGCTATCTGGCCATGGCCTTGCCGACCAACACCTCCAGCTGCTGGGCCGTCTCGTCTCGTCTCGTCTCGACGCTTCACGCGCAAAGTCACGATACGGGGTACCAATGCGACTAATCCTGTCTTTTGTTACTCGTCGTTTTTTCGTCATCTTGGCTCCCTTGTTTCACCATCGGCGCCATCCGATGGTTTACTGTACGTCTTTTCATCTCGGCGCAACTGATAGTGGCCACCTCTCCTCAGAAGAGAGAGGAATCCATAACTTGCGGCTTGCACAGCCACTGCGACTCGCTGGTGTAAGTGACGTGGTATTTCGCATTGATGGAGACGAAGAGGAAGAAGAAGTAGAAGAAGAATTGGAACACGTGGAAAAAGAAAAAGAAACAGGGCTAATTGCAATTTTGGTTTTTTGCCAACTCCAGGAGAAACATGTTTCTTGGCCCGGCACCGCCATCACAACGCCCACTTTGCAGCCCGAAACGATAGTAGCTGTTTAGTACGCCAAATCTGAAGGAATCCTCTCGTCATCGTTCGACAACTAGTTCCGATGAAGCGACACATGCAGCGCCAATGTCCTGGTAAGTTGTTGGAAAAGAATGAATAACAAACGGCACCAGGCGGCATCGACGGCTCCTAGATGGATCGAAGAGCTGCAAGCGACGCAAAAGATGCGCTCACACACTTCTCGCTCACACACACACACACACTCACTCATTCACTGGCTCGCTCGCTCACACCCCTCCTCCTTGACACCCAAGGCCCCGAAAAAAAAAAAAAAAAAGAGCAAATACCCCTTGGCAACTCCCCCTCCAACAAAAAGCCCCGATTTCAAGCAACAAATGAGAGCGGCGAACTGCTTCTAGTCATACTACAAACTAGTTCGTGATGACTTAAGCATGCTAGCCCTCCCCTCCCCCCCCCCCCCCCCCTCCTCTATGCTGACGTTACAGATCATATTCTTGCTACCATATCGATCTCACCGGCACTATGTCAGTTCTTGTATACCTCAATGGGCGTCATCTCCGCCGTGGGAGGAGCGAGTTCCGTCTTGAATGCTATCAGTCATTTTCGCAGAGCCGCCAACTGGGTTCGACTCCATGGCCGAACGTCTTGCCATGCATCTACGACATAACACTATACACTAGCTGCGCGTAGTTCATCGGCCTCTCCAAGCGAGGATCTGAATTCTGATCTATTCGTTTTGTTTTGGAGAATTGCGCTGGATTTAGCAAGCTGCGTCTTGGGCTGCCAAGCCATAGCTGTGCAGGCATGAAGGTGGTTGGACCAAAGCCTTAGCACGAACATGCTGCTGCGCTCGACTACTGGCCACAGCTGTCTGGTGATATCGTGTGTGATTGGTTCATATACGCCATCGAATGGCGGAGAACGGACGAGGGAAGGCTGGCTGGGCTGGTGTGTCCAGCAGCTGCCAAGTTCCCAAGCCATTCTGCCGTGCTAGCTACATACAAACACATGGCTTTTCGCCTTCGATTTCTCAACCCAGCCCGTTGACAAGAAGTTAGCCGACTTTTCCTGCAAGCCACATCACTGCCGAGAAGCGCACACCAATTTCCTTGTGATTGCAAGCCATCATGACTGTTGCTTTGCAATACTTGTAGCAACTTGCACCGGCCGGGCAGCCTTGCTGTGAAAATCCGCGCCCATGTTGACGCCTACTTTTATAACGCTCATACAAACTCGCTCCCACACACTCAGCAACCCACATGGACGAATGCGGTGGGCCATGGCTCCCACTCATCGTGGGCCGGGATCCTCAACACCTCCATCCACGGCCAGACGAACCATTGAGCCTTGCGCCTTGCGCCTTGCCTTGCCGCGGTGGAGCGCTCCATATTTCCAGCATCCTTGCCATCGTATCATTCTTCAGATCACTGCGCCCTGGTCACATCTGGGCCGGCCTATCAGCGGAAACACCTCCACAAGGTTTTGTTTCTTACCCCACTCATGCAGGCCGCACGCTATCTGCAAGCAAGCATGTTCTGCGCTTCTGACCACATGTTTTGGCTCCAGGGATCTTACATCTATCAAAAATCATGTCTGCCGGTGTCGAAATCTGTAAGCAGTGCCCTCAGGGACCCCTGGTTTGGGTCCAGAAAAAAAAGTTGCTACGCATGACCCTCAAATCGCTCAATTAAACACATTCAGGCTCCTGGATAAAGCCAGGGTAGGTCATTTGATGTGTATACAGGCCCGGGAACTTGCATTGGAACAGGAACCGTCCCCGCAAACATTGCCATGTCGGCGCTAGCCACTGTCTTGTCAACAGTTTTTGACTCAGGTACCGGGATGATCACTCCGCACTCCCAGTTGCGACAGCTCATCTTGATGCCTTCCGTAGACTTGTCTTTGGAAAGGCGGCCCCTAAGAAAAACACCCAGCGGCCGTCACAGCGGCGGCGGCGGGCACAGTCAGCCTCTAAATCACACGAAAAAAAACTTGGCCGGTGCATCAGCAAGCACAAGAGAGAAGGGGAAAACTGGTGCTGTGGAAAAGTCTCGACTCACCACGCACTCTCGGAGAGATTTGCGCTCCCTACGTAGGCCCAGCCTGGCGGCTGCCGCGTTGCCTGCCCGTCTCCGACCCGACGCACGAATATCATTTTGCTGTGGATGAGGAGCCGGTCACGAGTGATGACATCCCGCACCAGCTCTGTTGGAAAGCTAGGCGACCGCCACCACCTTGCCTGTACGCAAATTGTGCCTCCGGCCTGCCATTTTTGAATTGTCAAATTGTGAACTGTCACAAGCGGGCTAGAAATAACGCTGCTGGTCAAGCATAATGCCTCGGGTCTTGACAACTCACATTGCGTCCACCTCTGCTTCGGGCCACTGTCTTGTCCGTAGGGAAGTAGATGCGGAATCGGTCTTTGAGCTCTTTGGACGTTGTCTCCGCCGGTTTCTTCGACGCCCTCGATCTTGAACTAGTGCCGCTGGACTTTTTGTAATCCTCTATGCCGTCATCACCTAAACAAGATAATTGTCAAAAGAGTCAAAAAGGAGAGTAAGCAGGTAGGAAACAGTCATTCTTGGGCCCATTACCTCGACAGGCGTTGTAGATGGCCCCTACCAACTGGCGGTTTATCGAACCCAACGACGCACACTAGGTAGGGTTGAGCTGTTAGCAACTTCGCCGCAAATGGTGGATAACCCAAAAAAACGTGCCACAAGGTCGACCTCGACAGGCTCGGGACTGGCCAGGCCAAGGGCCGCCACACTAGCACCAAGGCCGCAATATCCTTTTTGCAGGCACAGTCAGCGATGATGAGTTCCCACTCGACTCCGTAACCTCGGGCTTCGTCAACCAACCTGTGCGTTTTGCAGCATTTCCCGAGTGGCTTCCGGGTCTAAAAGATGAGGTTTGATTCAGGTCAGTACAACGTCGGCCAAAAGGAGGGGCAATTTGTCTTGTCTCTCCCCCCCGCGGCCCCTCTCGGCACATCCCTGAAAAAACGTACATGGTATGGACGAAAGCGATATCTGACGTCTTTGAAAAATCGTAGTTTGAGAGACTGGCAACCATCTTGTCGCCGACGCCCGTCGACTGGAGGAAGTATACTAGCTCCGTGTAGAATCCAGTCGGCCTCTGCGGCGGATGGGTGGCGGGGTTTCCCAGCCTTGGGAGATCAATTAGAAATACCATCTGCAAGTAGACAAGGACGGAAGTGCCTCTGGTTAGTTTGGAGAAAGACAAAAAAAGCCAAAAAAGAAGTAGAAGAATAATAATATGATATCAGAGGGGGGCCGGGGGGAATACCGACGTTTTCCATGACCCCGGTCTCTCCCCAGTCATACGGCACAAGGTTACCCGTTGGGATGACGACACGGAGGCGGTCCGGATACTTGAGCAGCTGGAGTTTGGAGTGCATTGCTCCCGGGCCGTGCATCGGGGGGAAGCAGAACTTGATGTTGGATGGGACGTTGCCACGCATAAGGTTCTTCTATACGAGGTTGCCTGTCAGCATTACCCTCAAACAACGATGGCTGAAGAAGGTTTTTTGATGCCCGGAAAGGGAGACGGAGAGGGAGTCAGGGGGGAGGAGAGAGGGGGGGAGGAGAGGGGGTTACCTGGGCTTCGTCTTTGGCGAATGCTAGTAGCAGTATCTTGGTCCTCCTGATGTCGAGCTTGGACATCATCCACTCCTCGTCCCATTGGAAAGACGACAGGACGGCGAGCTCCAGCTGGTCCTTTTGGAACACCTCTTCGATAGTGATTTCCTCGCCAGTTCGTGCACAGCCGCGAGACCATGTGCGTTTGACGGTGCCGTTTGGATACTGCAACGGCAAGCTGCTGCTGGCGCTGCTGCTGATGCTCATTGGAACTGACGTCGATTTTTTCAGTTCACTGGTGGTCTTGCTCTTAGGCTCGGGGGCTGTCATGGCTTGCTTCTTGGGCGGAGGGATCTCGACCACGTCGTCGTCGTCATCGTCGGAGGGCGGACGCTGGCGCTTTGCGAGGCGGTTGAGGCGTTCTTGCTCCATGGCTTTGCGGTCGAGCATGAGGGCGCCGAACTGGGACTGATGCTGTGACTGCGATGACTGCGCCTGCGACTGTGATGATGCTTGTGTTGTTTGTGTTTGCATCTGTGACTGTGTCTGCTGGGTCGACCTCGCAGAGCTTGCCGTCGCCTCATCGTCATCATCCGAATCGTCAATAACGACTGGTGATTGACGCCCATCCTGCAGCGACAGCGCAATCGCGTATCGCAGAGCCTCATCGTCGTCGGCGTCGTCCGCCAGCTCAGGCACACGTCCGTCCGGGCTCGCCATGTCTCGATCCGGCCGAATCCAAAGGCGCGTGCACAACTAATGTTTTCGTATCCGGTATTGTCGCTGCACCAAGCTCGGTGATCCAAAATTAGGGGCCCCTTTAAAAGAAAAATCCAAAGAGCAGTCACCGCATTTGTGAATCTGATCGTGATCGTTTGCGTCACGGCGTGATCCCTGTCTGTCCCGTTGCGTGAATGGCCTGGCGCGCTGTCACGTGGGGGGGGTTTGGATTGTGTTCACGCTGCATGAAGGGAGAAACAGGGCAAGAAGAGCTGCTTTTGGGGGTTCAATTGGAGCGATTATGATTGATTTGTGATTTGTAAAGCACTGGATTCGCAGTCAAGGATGAATTAATTGCGCCGCCCTTGTATGAGCGTGCTTGTGCTGGGGGTTCTGGTGTTAATGGAGGTTTTGGTGATGGTCACTTGAACTGACACGTGAATGTCTTCACTCGTAATCAGCCTGTGAGCAAGAAAAAAATATGAGCATGTAAGCTACTTGCTTTGAAATTCTTGCGACGAGTAAATTTCTAAATGCTATATAGAATGATGGGAGAGAATCCAGCAGACTTGGACAGAGATGCCCTGCATTTGCCCCCTCCCTTGACAAGGTTTCCGATCATGGCGGCGCCTTGGACGACACGCGCATCGGACAATGACGTCCACGAAATGTCGTCTCAATCGTGTATTAAAGCCGTTGATTGATCTGTGCTCCAACCTCTTCTGTAGAGCAGTAGCATAGCAATCTCTCTCAAAAAAACACATGTCAATCTAAATATTCGATTCTATTTTACAATTAAAATGTCGCCTCACAAGCAACCCAAGATGCCGCGCCACATTGTCATTGTTGGAGGCGGCGCTGCAGGCATGGTAAAACAAGCAAATTCCCATCTTCATTACCTCTTCCATCATTTTTTTTTTTTTTCTAAATGAAAGCTGCTTACACTTTTACATGGTAGTCTTGTGCTGCAACTCTGGCGAACCATCCAAAAGACTTCAAAGTAACGCTGCTGGAAAAGAACAGCGTCGTAGGAGGACAAGCCACGTCCATCCCCCTCGACGAGAAACGATTCGGTGCGGCGTGGATAAATAATGGAGTCCAAGGAGGATCTCAGGTTCGTCAATCTCTTCAATACCTGTCTCTATACTTAATTAATTACACGATTCGCCTAATTGAAAGGCTGGTAAACTTACAAAACAACCCCATCTCCTAGATATTCAAGCACACCTTCAACTTCTTCAACAAATATGGCTTCCCAGCTCAGCCTCTCAACCTCCAAGTCTCCTTCGGCAAATGCGAATCCGGCTTCTGGACAAACTGCTTCCCCAGCAAACTCGTCTCCCAGCATTCCTCCGACATCAAGCGGTTCGGTCTCTTCCTCAAGGTCATCAAGTGGACCATGCCCGTCCTCGGCCTGTTACCCATCTCCATCATGCTCCGCCTCTTCTTCTTCAGCAAGGACTTTGGCGACAAGATGGTCTATCCGCTCATTGCGCTGTTCCTTGGGACGGGGAATCAGACGGCAAACGTGCCCGCCGCCATCGTCGAGCGGCTTTTCAACGATCCGAACATGAAGCTCTGGGATTACGATGCCGACACGCTGCTGCCGAATCAACCCACCATGTACTCATTCGACTGTTTGCACAGCTTCTACGGCAAATGGAGAGACGACCTGATAGCAAAGGGAGTATCCATCAGAACTGACACCGAGGTCCTAAACATACCGTCACGATCCAAGAAAGGTGTCGATCTCATCATCAAAGACAACAGCACCGGCGACGTCACAAACGAACACTTCGACCACCTCGTCCTGTGTGTCCTCGCCGACGACGCCCTACGTATTCTCGGGAAATCAGCATCCTGGCGCGAGAAACTGGTCCTGGGCGGCGCATCCTTCTACGACGACCTCACCGTCACCCACTGTGACTCTGAGTACTTTACGATGCAGTACGAAACTCGCTTCAAGCCCGAGCTGTGCGGCGATCCCAAATCAGAAGCCCAATGCCACCAAATCGCCTCTGCCAAGGGTGACTCTCTTGCTTTTAGTTCTGGTTCTGGCTCTTCCTCTTCGCAGCAGCAGCAGCAGCCTTTCAATCCCATGTATTACACATACACATACCAGCAGAACCCGCGCCTCATCGAAATGTCCTTCAACTGCAGCAACTACCAACACCAATTCAAACACAAACAACCATCTCCCTCTCCAGAAACTCCCTTTGAGCCAGTCTACCAGACAATATTCCTCGACAAACGGCGGCGCGACCTTTGGACCATCGATGCCATTGACGAGGCCAAAATCATCAAGCGCAACTGGTGGCATCAGCTCGGCCACCGCTGGCAGCATTATGTCCGCGTTGTGCCGGGCGTCATGTTCCTCCAGGGCCGCAACAATACCTATTTCGCCGGATCATGGACTTTGGTGGTACGTATCTATCCTTTTTCTCTTACGACTCTCTCCATCTTCTCCCCAACACACACACATAACCATCTTATCCCACACTGCAAAAGGGAAACAACCATCTCTAATACATGTACAAACACATACAGAACATGCATGAAGTCGCCTGCATCAGCGGCATAGCAGCCGCCTACCGCCTCGGCGCAGACTACCAAAAGTTCGACGACTTCGCCCAAGACTTCTTCGTCAAGTACCTCCTGGTCTCCCACGGCAAGCTCTTCTCGCGGGAAGAACGGAAGAGGCAAAAGGATAAGGCTGATTAGAACACATCCAACCCAATAGATGTAAAGAATTACAAGGTACAAATGGCACACTCGCAATCTTCTTCCAGCCGCCTCTACGCACAAAGAGCATCCAAGTGCGGTTGAAAGCAAAATACGCCACGCTGCAAGTATCGTAAAGAAAGTGCCGCGTTATATGATAAAGCATCGCATATGGAACTGCAGCGCTTAAATCACAAGCCTATCTACGCCACGCTGCTCATTACAAAAAAAAAAAGCAGGCAGTCATTGAGAATAAAGGAATGATGTACGTAAAATGAATGGCTGAGCCTAAGCATACAGGTGATCATAGCTAAAACATCATCCGCAAAAGGGAACGTAGGAGGTTAAAAGAGAGACAAAACAAAGACCAAAGTTAACGAAAGTAATGAAGAAGTAAGACCGAGAAAAAAAGTAGCTGATACGTGCAATGGAAGTAGACGACAACATAAAAAAAGGATTGCCATGTACAACTCCGCCCCAGCCCATTAAACCCATTTCCGTCAAAATCCTCCCAATGCCAGTGCGCGAACAAAGGAAAAAGAGCGTATAAAGCAGGTAATGAAGGAAAAGAGACAAACGGAGAGAAAAAAAAAAAAAAAAAACAGCACAAGAAAAGAATCGCTGCGCGTACCAAATACTTCGTCTGGTAGCCTGCCAGCATTCCACCCATGACTCCTCGGGTATCATGAAAACCAGAACATAGTCAAGCCCCAAAGCAGAAAAATCTTTTCGTCCTGATGCAAGGTTACATGTTCTTGTAACATCCAGAGTCAAATTCCACCCAAGTACCGTTTAAAAAAAAGAAGAAAGAAAGAAAGAAAAAAGTAAAAAAAAAAAAAAAAGTAAAAAACCATAGTTGATATGCAAATCCACCCTCCCGCTTGCGCCCAAAGCATCTTCGATGCAAGTTTCTCCTTGACCGTTTGGAAAAAACACAAAAGAAAAGAAACGAAGCTTGCATAGAATAAACCACACGCAGACACACAACCGTCGTGTGTTCCCGAAAGCCGTACGTAGGCAGCCGTACTGTATCCCGTTCTAGGACGATGCGAAAGACATAGCAAAGAAAAGGAGAGAAAAGACATGTTGGGTGCCGTTTCCCGATTTGGGCTACAGCGATGATATTTCACCCGAGATGGGAAAAAAAAGAAGCGATATTTGTTGAAAATGCAAGGCAATAAAAAGAAATGAACGGCAGTCACAATTAGCGAGTAAAAAGGCTCTGCTCTGTTTGCGGACGCGGTTCCAGATTTAAAAGCCGTTTAAGATCGTTTTCCATAGCCTTGATGCTGCCTGCGCTAACAAAACCAGAGCCGTCCACTTGGCTGTTGGAAAAGGGTCCGGCATTGCGGGCAGTGGATGGGGTTGTTGTTGTAGACTGCTGAGGGGTGAAGAGGTACCTCTTGAGAGCCGCAGTTGGATCTTCAGCCGTCGTATTGTTGTTGGTGCTCAGAGTGGGCTGAGGAGTCGTGTGAGACGTAGGGGGGGTCGAGCCATAATTGCGTACAGCGTTGATCCGATCCTGGTAAGGAGTTGAGAATGGTCGGCCCAGTGGCTGGCTTCCGGTGCCATCCAGCTCAAACACTTCAATACCTCCAGAAGGTTGTCGGCTGTATGCACGGCGGTTCTGTGCCAGGTTGGACGAGGTCGGAGTGAGGGGTGTGTCCGTGTGGTGCGGTGGAGACATGACGCCGGCCAGCAACGACGCCGGGCCGGCAGTGTTGTCAAACTGTTGCCGGGCCTTTTCTTCTCTATGAGCTCGGAACATGAAGTCGAGCGGAGATTCGCGATGCTGAGACGCAGAGGCGGGTCGGTATGGCGTAGGTGCCTCTGAGTCGGTAGCCGGAGGGGAAGGTTGCGAAACGAAGTCCCTCGGCTTTCGCACCATCGGAGACTCGCTGCTGGACTTGAGGAAGCTTGGGATGGGTAGATCGGCGGGAGCAGGCGAGGCATGAAAGGTCGCTCCAGCAAAGGCCGCGCTGGGGCCTGGCTTTGAGTTCGGCGACGTTCTAGGAGGCGACTGGCTGCTGCTCAGGTGATAGTTGGGGGAGGCGGCGTCGAATTTGCCTTTGGGTTTGTGGCTACGGTTGCGTTGCTTGGCTGCAGATTGTGTACCGTAGCTCTCTGCCGGTGCAGGAGAGGCAGAAAGTATCTTCTTGGGAGTCTGGGGCGTCTTGTGGTGGTGATGGGTAGAGGTTGCGTAGTTGGCGGCGTCGTTCTCTGACGCATAGGCCTTGAGAGGGGCTGGCTTGCCTCGGGGGTGCCTGCGACGGCCCGGGTTGGCCTTGATCGGCGATGCGTGTGCGTCCATTAGATTTGTGGTTGCCGGTGAGGCTCTCGTCTGCTCGAAATCGTGTGTAAAAGGACCGACGTCGCTGGTTGCTCAGAGAGAAGCGAAAACGCTGCCTGCAGGGTTCTTATCCGGATGGCAGACAATCACGTGAAGAGCCAGGGGATCTCGTCTATTGGCGAAGGAGGCGAGGATGCGAGGTGGAACAGCCGGGGGGCAAAGGAGGATTATCACTAAATGCTTCGGGCAGTGCTCATGATGTGTTTGCTCTGGAATGGAGTTGAGAGCTGCGGAAGTGTGTTCAGCCCCGGCGGTTCCTTGCTAGACTTGGGCATGCATGCGTTGTCAGCTGGGAATGGGGAGCGCGAGGTACTGCTACTGCGGCGGTGGCGGTTTTTGTGTGGGTGCGCCGGTACTGCTACCAAGACAGACAGCCGTTTTGTTCCGGACGGCTGCCGCCGAAGTACCTACATGCAGTGGGTGCAGTAGATTCACTTCAGCTAAAGTCGAGCGCTTTGTGTGGATTTTGAGTCAACAAAAAATTAAAATAGAAAAAGATAAAGAACAAAAGATTCAGATGAAAACCGTGTCCATTTTCCCTTATTCCCCATCTCCTTCAATCTAAAGATGCATCCAATGAATTGCCGTTTGCGGCTCTGCAACGTTTGACGTCTTTGTTCCACAGCAACTGCATTGAGCCGCCTTGGTGTTTACAGCGTTAGGCTGCCTTTGTCGTCATTGGCTGGCTCAGCAACAGCGGAGAAGCATCCAGACTCCCAAAGTACCCAAGAGGTCTCCTCACGCCCACTGGTAGTGCTCGCTGTACCTCGCCGCAACCTGCAGGGCTCCCGGCTGCTAGCACCAGCAGTCACTGCGAATCCATTACGCCTGCCACTGGTACAAGGCCCGCTATCAAATCATGCCCCTCGCTCCGATTTGCCTTACTAACGCCCATACAGCAGCACGACTACAGCATCTGTGAAACTTGTCGGAGCTGCTTCAGCTTTTTTTCCTCTCTGCAAGCTCCATCTCGGATCTCCATTTCCTTGTCCGCAGTTCCAGCCTATCCCAGAGCTGCTAGATTTGGTGCCAAGGCTTAATCAGCAGTCTTTCTCCCAACAGTGTTTGAGGCGAGTACTCCGTTACTGCTGAACTAACATTAGGCTACGACGGACCTTGATAGCTAACAGAGCCGCACAGGTCATCGATCGATTCCCAAGCACTCGACTGCTCCCCTCGTTTACACACCGTCGCATCCTTACGGCCCTATCGCGGTACTCCGAGATCGTGGAATCATCATTACAGATAGAGCTTTGTTGAGAGGTCACGAGCTATCCGAAAAATGGCTGACGTTGAAATGAGCGATGCCCCAGTGGCCGCCAAAAAGGCCGATGGTGTCAGCGGTAAAGGAGCCGACAAGAAGAAGTTTGAGGTCAAAAAGGTGTGTTAATGGGACATGTCGACATGGCACAGGCTGAGCAACACTGACTGGAGTAGTGGAACGCTGTAGCGTTGTGGGCTTGGGATATCGTCGTTGATAACTGCGCCATCTGCCGAAACCACATCATGGATCTTTGTGAGCTTTTCTCATTACCCTACGGATGAAATTGTTGCTTACGCCCAGCAGGCATAGAGTGTCAGGCGAACCAGGCATCTGCCACGAGCGAAGAGTGCACAGTGGCATGGGGCATTTGCAACGTAAGGCGCCCATTCCTATACACAAAACAACCCTTCTCGGCAGCAACAAGACTGACAGTGTACTAGCATGCTTTCCACTTCCACTGCATTTCACGATGGCTGAAAGCTCGATCGGTCTGCCCTCTAGACAACAGAGACTGGGAGTTCCAGAAGTACGGTCGATAAACGGACGGAGCGGACGGAACGGGAAGCAAACGCAAGGAAATACATCATGGCATGGAGAGGGAAATTGTGGCACATGATTTCGGAAAGATTTAAGCTACATGCTGTTTTAGAAAAAGGTGACAAACGCCGGGACCTGCTCAGAGCGACGTTATCCAGTCATCATGTCCCGCCCGTGTTAAATGCAGATCCGATAGGCAGCCACTTGACCGGATTCTTGTTATAGAACGGCCATGGCGGAATAATAATGAGAAATGTCAACGCAGTCCCTCCCAGTCCAACATAAAGGCATTTGACGATGTCTTGTAGCACGTATCCGACGTTGAATGCGATGAGCTTGGAAGTGTGAGCAATGCGTTCAATTCGAGGCTGGGGGAGGTCAATCATACTCCTGTCAGAGCAAGTAGCAGAGTGGCTAGGCCTTCCACTCGTCGCTGGCCCTCAAAATCCTGCCAAACAATAACCAGTCAGCCGATATTCGCCCTCGTTGGATGGGGTCTGGTATACTGACTATTTGGCCCTCCACAACATCCCGCAGCTTGTCCAGGATCTCCTCCGCCATGACGTGCGACGCCTCTTCTTGGACGATATTTGCTCAATCCACTTTTTATCGTATATTATCTTGTTTGGGGGCGGTATCGCGGAGAGGATGATGGGCGAGTACGGAATAGAAGCAAACAGTGACAATGTCTGCCGAGCATTGCATTGCATAGTAGACACGTCTTTAGAGCTAGAGGTGATGCGTGTGGCGCACATGGCCGGACTGGGAATCCGAGTGGAGCCCAGCCCGGGGAAGTGTGGCGGTGCCAGCTCACGATACTGTTGGCTACCAAGCAAGCTAAGCTACCTAACCTGGACTGCTTCAGGATTTGGGGTCTGAAAGACGGCATGATGCATGCCGGTGAGCCGTTTTTTTTTTTTTTTTGCTTTTTCAAGGTTTGCTTTTTCTTTTTGATTAGGCGGTGTATGCGCGTGTCTAGTATCAGTGCTTGTTTGCTTGTTTGCCTGTTTGTTGTTACGTACTTACAATATCTAATGCCGAGCCATTGCGTTTATCTGGTGCATGGAAGTTGTCCCCCCCAACAGGTCCTTGGCGTGCATTGTGGGATCTGACCCGGAACTAAAAGAAGTGTCTGTGGAAAAGCTACCGGTGACTATAGCTTCCACAGCTCGATACAATTGACGAGTATCCATTAAGGAGCCGTTTATTGTCAGCTCATCAAATCTTCCGAGAGATGGGCTGCTCCGTATCTATCATTTCCAAACAGGGATGCATCTCGCAAGCGAAAGCGGAGATGATGCAGAACCTTGGCAGCGCACAGTGCTTGCGGCGGCAATTGAGACGCCTGACGTAGGTATGCTCTGTTTATAGTACCAATGCTGCAAGTGATCGAAGCGATCTTGCTGCGGGCCATTATCCGCTCATTCAACATCTCGAGAGCTAGTATATACATACATAGTATCTACCTGCTCAACAGGTAGTACTTGCTCACCGCACTCCATAAGCCCCTCCTGCTAGCTAGGGAGCGTGGCTGCTACACTGAGAGGTAATAATATCCATGATGGAATCAACCCGTGCCGTTGTCCGAAGAGGAGCGTTCTCGACTTTCACATGCCTGTCGTCCATGCTGAAGACTGAGTGTCTCACCAGCCCTATTTGCATCCTGCATCGAGTTGCTCGACACTTACATAAATCTTTGATGATCAGAAATCTCGTAAACCGATTTTAATTCCGCTCTGCATATGCACATGGCCCTGCTTCTCGCCCATTGGAGGCCGAAACGTGCCGTGATCGCGGACCTGGCCTCGAGCTACCGAGTGGCGCTCGCTGGACAAACCGTTGAGCGCGGGTATCGAGTACCAATAAGGGGAGGGCGCCGGGCAAGAATATACCCTCATTTGGATAGGAGCGTCGCAAAACACATGTGAGAACCTTAACAGGCTGCAAGTACCGGTCCGCTCCCCTCGTAGTCTGGCTGAGTACCTCGGAACCTCCGAGTTGCTTACAGTACCTAAAAATTTCTCCCAGCCAACTCTTGGTTTTTTTTTTGGCCCCCCAAAGCCCAGCGCTCTTCGGTCTGGCCAAACCAGCTTAGCGACCTCCAGCTGATTCTCGTGGCGGCGGGTACCGCAAAAAGGGAAAATTTCATCTCCTCCCAAACGGCTAACGAGCTTTTTGGCTTTGGTCTCTCTACAAACTCTTTTCTTCTTTTTTTCTCTTCTTGTTATCGGTCGAAGGCACCATTTTTGATGCCTTTCTTCTCCCTAATTTACTAAGCCCTTGACGCGTCTTCTCGGGCCTTCCAACAAGTCCTTTTTCGCTAAGGTGATAGCGTTATAAACCCCGTCGTTTCTCCTTGCGGCGCACACATCAGCCCTTTCCCTTCGCCGCAAACGAAAAGAGACAACCTCGGAGAATCTCCTTTTTGCCTCTCACCACCAATCCCCCAAGAAAGGCACCATTTCGCCCATCTGCTCGATAGCTCGACAGGCTTCTCATCACTGCTGTGAAGCCATTAACCCTCGGTAGGGTCCCCGAACAGCTTCGCTTCTGCGCATCGCAGACTTGACCCCGAAAAGCCTTCAAGTTGGCTCAACTCGCCTCCCCGGTCGTTATCTTCCCCTCGCTCCTTGGGCCCGGCTGCTGGGTCTATAGCGGAGTCAACAAAGAACCCCCATAAGTTGGCCTTCCGATAGTTGATCGCTCGCCAATCCCGCATTTGCTTCCTACACCTCTTCCGTAGCTCCATCAGCTACAGAGCCCGGGGAAAACCCATCTAGAGACCCAGGGGTCTTCGTTTTGTTCCAAACCAAATACTCGGCGCGCCTCTGCCGCGCCGAGAGGGCACTCGACAGCCTGTCCCAGGCTTAAAGCGTCATAGAACCAATTGTCAAAGCATGTCCAAGAACCCTTAGAGTTGCCAGCAGGCTTCGTCCGAGTTGCGCGGTGATAGTTTCGATTCAGACCGCTCTTGTCCTTTCGATAAACCAGATTGTTCACCATGTCCGAGCACGAGGAAACGTTCCCCAACGAGGGAGGCTATGATGCCCCCGTCCCTGAACTTGACGACCATCGACAGCATTTAACTGCTCAGAGAGCTGAGCGACCGCGCCGGGGAACTTTTGATAGTTTGTACGGCGCTCGCCATCTCGAGTCTGGGTCTGACAACGCGGCGGTTAGAATCCGTGATTTTGAAGAGGCTATCCTGGACGAAGAGGGAGATGTCCAACCTACGCCGCGCCATGGCCGTCGTGGAACGGTGGAATCGTCGGTGGATGGTAGATCCATCTCGCCCCCTAACTCGGTCAAGGCCTTCGCTGAGGCTCGACGTAGAGAGCGCGAGATGTCCTTCTCCGAGGCTAGGAACGAGGTTGAGGAAGTCCTTGGCCGCGCCATGTCCATCTCTAGCCGACGAAGCCACCGATCTCATGCGGGAGATGCCGATAACAGAAGCTTCTTAACCAACAAGACTGCTGAGGAAGACGTTTGCTACCCTCTTCAGGAGAAGCACCCCAAGCAACACGACCTCCGGATCGATTTCGAGTATCTCGAGGACTTCATCGCCGATGAGCGTGCTGAACGAGATGCCCGGGCTGAGGTCCAAGCCGCGGAGAGCTTCAAAGACTTGCGACTCACTTCTACTTTACCAAAGCCGGCACAGGTGGTTACAGTGGACGGCGATATTCTCGAGATACCCTCTGATGACTCCATGACCAACGAGAAGGTGTACTCGAAAGCTGCTCCTCCTCCTCCAAAGCCCCATCATACCGTCGACAATACGCGCTTCAGCTTCTTCTCTTCCGCATGGGAATCGACGATTCACGCCGCAGAGATGGGCGATCTCGTACTCCCAGGAGAGGATATCCGAGGGCTGTTTGAACTTCCAGAGGACGAGGACGGCGGTGTCTGGTGGCTCAATGTCAATCACGCCACAAAGGCAGAAGTGTACGGCATTTGCAAGGCGTTTGGCGTTCACCCTTTGACCATTGAAGATATTGTCACGCAGGAAGCCCGAGAGAAGATTGAGCTCTTCCCGTCGTACTATTTCGCGTGCTTCCGGTCGTTTAATGTAGTAGACGAACCTGATGGGAAAGAATACGAGCCTTTCAACATCTATGTCATCGTGTTCAGAGAGGGAACGCTCAGCTTCAGCTTTGCGCCCAACTCTCATGCTTCGGAGGTGCGCAAGAGGATCACGGCCCTCAAGGACTATGTTTCTCTTAGCAGCGACTGGATCTGCTATGCCTTGATGTAAGTTTTTCATAACACTCCTTTTTTTCTTCTTCATTTGCCATGTGTGGTGGTCTAACAACATTGGCTCCAGTGACAACATCGTTGATAGTTTCGCCCCTGTTATCAACCAGATTGAGATTGAAGCCGATGCCATTGAAGACGAAGTGTTTGTCATGCGGGATGACGATTCAAAATCGTTCCTGCGATCTATTGGACGCGTGCGAAAGAACTGCATGGCCCTCCTGCGACTCTTGGGCGGCAAGGCCGACGTCCTCCGCGGATTCACCAAGCGCTGCAACGAAAACTACCAAGTGACGCCGCACATGGACATTGGCATGTACCTGGGCGACATCCAGGATCACGTTGTGACCATGGCAACCAACCTTGGCCACTTTGAAAAGATTCTGTCCCGTGCCCACAGCAATTATCTCGCCACCTTGTCAATCAACAACATCTCCCAGGGCACCGACACGAACAAAGTGCTGAGCAAGATCACCATTCTGGGATCCATTCTCATCCCGCTCAACTTGGTCAGCGGTGTGTTTGGAATGAACGTTCATGTCCCGTGGGGAGGAGGTGAAAGCCTCGGGCCGTTCTTTGGCGTCATCGGCTTCATGGCTGTGCTCGTTATTCTCTTGATTTCCGTGGCGAGATGGAAGCGATGGATATAAAGGATACATTTGTATGTAGCGGTCTTGCGCATAAAAGGGAGGCTGTTTTGTTTTCTTTTTTTATTCTTAGTGTTTTTCTTTCTTGTTATGTTTTTCTTGTTTATTCATTGGACGCTGTTAGGGTAGAATTGGCATCATAGACTCGGGAAGCATTCTGAGGCGTGTGGTCATGATTATAGCCTTGCTTGTAATATGACATTCTGATATTCGTCATGAATACATATATATATATATACTTGTTATCTACGTCTGCATCTTCATCGTCCCTTCGTGTCATAGTTTCCCTCTTGTTTCTCAAAACTGGGAAATGAGAATCCATCCATCTGTACGACTCCAATATCTTCATCTCCCAAAGAACCTGCATATCTCAAGCCATCCCAAAGTGGAGCCCAATCCCTCTCCTCCCATTCGTCCACCCGCACCACCAACACTCCGCCATCATTGGCCCAAACCCAAGCAAGGAAAAAAATATTATCAACCTCCCCATCATTCTACGTACAAAACGACCAGATTTACCGCCCCCTTCCTACGACGAACTCTCCTGTTCTTTACGCCCCCTTTCTAGAGAAGCCAGGGGTCGATTTGACGATATAAACGAAAATATTAGCAAAGGAGAACTTTTTGTTTATTCTTGCCTACCATGAACGCTGCGCAGACTGGAATTGAGAATCTCGATCTTGAGAAGCTCAACGATAAAGATAAGACGGAGCTGCGCCAGTTTCTTGCCAATGAGCAGCAGCGATCGCAGATTCAAGCCCGTATGTCTTTACCCTTTCGTCCTTTCCCTATTCCATAGGTATTGAATTGGGGGGCCAAGTTACTGATGAAAAGCTCGCAGAGACGCACAACCTGACGCAGATTTGCTGGAAGAAGTGCGTGACTGGAAACATCAAGGGGGCGAAGCTGGAGAAGGGCGAGGAGGGGTGTTTGGCGAATTGCGTGGATCGGTTTTTGGATATTAATTTCTTGACGATGAAGCATTTGAATAACATGCGGTCATAGAGAGAGGGGATGGGGACCGGGGGGTTGGGGTGTACGATATGTATTATGCGTGGTATGAAGATATGGAATTGGTTATGTGGAATGGGATTCGATAACTCTTCTTTCTCTTGAAATAATGATCCAAAACATGGAGATCCATTGAGATAGCATATGATTCTCAATATGGATTTGCATTACATGGACTATGCACTTTTTGATCTACGCAGTGCTAGACTTGGAACGACATGATTCAAGAGGACATCAATCAGAGCGAGCATTGGAATTTTTGTCATCACCTCCCCGTCTTCATTTATTTTCTTCTCCCTTAATTTCCCCGAAATTCGGTACGTGGATGGACCGGGTTTGTCTTTGCATATAGTATCATAATTTCGATCCGATAAGTGACAAAGCTTCAACTCCCTTAAGTTTCCGATGCCCATGCTTTTATTGGTTGTGCACGCATTCAAGACCAGACCAAATTCCGTTGCCGAGAAAAAAGAAAAGAAATTGTCAAAAGACTAAAGAAAAAACGACCTCTCTCTCAACAAATTATCCTGCTTAAACCAGAGACAGCTTGTTGGCGGCGATGTCGAGGGCATCGACATCGGGGGTCAGGCGGGCGTAGGCCTTCTTGGAGCCGTCAGGGCTAGAAATGGGAATTAGTATGATTTCTCTCTTTGCATTGTAATGCGGCAAACATGAAAAACATACCGGATCAGGGTGTTGATCTTGACGGTGTCAATGTCGTAGAGCTTCTTGAGGGCCAGCTTGATCTGGGCCTTGTTGGCCTTGACATCGACGATGAAGACCAGGGTGTTGTTCTCCTCCATCTTCTTCATGGCGCTCTCAGTGTTGAGAGGGTGGATGATGATCTTGTGCTCATCAAGGCGGGGAGTGTGGTTGATGGCCTTGCGGGGGTAGCGAGGAGCACGGGACAGGACCAGAGTCTTGGGGCGGTGGAAAGAGGTGGTCAAGCGGACCTTGCGGTTCTTGGTGGAGTGAGTCTGTAAATCTTGTTAGCTAAAACTGCCTTTTCATTCCTGGTTCGCGATATATCAAAGAAGAATTTACTTACACCCTTGAGGGCGGCCTTGGCAGCGGCGTTGGCCTGCTTGGTGCCCTTGGCGGCAGCTACATGAACATGACGCATCAGCAATCGCTCTTATTCAGAACTCGCAAAATCTGCTGCTGCATGATGCTTGCGCGGAGAAATTGGGGAGATCATTTTGATTTGTGTGTATATTCGTCGCTTTCGCAAAAAGGCGGGAGTGGGCTTTCGGCTCTGTCGACGACACAAAAGACTTTTCAAGTCGTACCTTTCTTGTTAGCGGGGGCCATTGTATCGGCTTGTTGTCGAGTTTTGCACGGAGAGGGATTGTGCGTTGAGGAGTTGTCGACTTATCGGAATAGTGAAAGCAAAAAAAAAAAAGAAGAGAGGAAAAGAAGTTTCTCCAGCTACGTGAGGTAGATTAATCCGCCAGTGTGGGCGAAATTGCAAAAAAAAATTAGGGCTCCAGCAAGCGTGCGCTGTGATTGGCCCATCCAGCTCCAAAATCATGTGATTTCTCTCCACGAGCATCATCAATAGGTCTTGACGAGCATGCTAACCGCATTCGGATGAGTATTTATAAGTAAAAGTGTGTTCAATATGGCCATTCTCATCATTTTCGGACATATGGTCCTTTGTCTGCACGCCGAGGCAGCGAGGCTCTGAACCCAGCACCTCGTACGCAAAAACTAACGATCCGAGGCCTAATCGCACGATGCAACTTCAACGCTGAAAGGCTAGCCATGCGACAGCCAGGATCCTAGGCGTCATTTACGTTCCTTTGCAGGCAGCTGTCCTTGATATTGCAATTCGTGCGAGCGTCACGCCACGATCAACCTCCTTGTGCTCATCAGCAGCTCATCCCCATACCCAGGATACCTTTTTTGCCTGACGGACATACTGGGGGCACCTCCCTAACGAAATAGGAATCATGGTCGTCAAGAAGAAGAAGGCGTTGACTCGTCTCGCACAAGGTCGACCGCCGCTTGCTACACCATCACGCTCTATGACTCGCAAGGCGAGCAGGACTCTAATCAACAAGCACCATCAGCTGGAAAAGACTCGAGCTAGGGCCATCAGAAGTGGCGATAAGGAAACAGAAGTCAAGGTTACAGCTGAACTCGAGAGTCTGGGAGGGTTGGGACACTATCAAAAGGCCAGCCTACAGGGACAAAGCATCGACAGAGGGGGAGACACATCAAAGGTTCTCATGGAATGGCTGCCACTGGACGAGCTCAAGAAGCAGTCACAACCTCTGCAGATGCTCGAAGTCGGGGCGTTGAGCACTCGAAACGCATGTTCAACCAGCAAAGTCTTCAACGTTGAGCACATTGACTTGAACAGCCAGGAACCAGGCATTCAGCAGCAGGACTTTATGGAGAGGCCTTTGCCTGAAAATGGAAAAGGGCCGTTCGACATTATCTCGCTGAGCTTGGTTCTCAACTTTGTCCCCGATGCTCTCGGCCGTGGCGCCATGCTTCTACGAACGCTCTCGTTTCTCCGGGCCGATGTCGACGCCCCGATTACCACCGAACCGCTCTTTCCCTGTCTCTTCGTCGTCCTGCCGAGGAGTTGTGTCGATAATTCGCGGTACTTTACGGATGACAAGTTTGACGAGTTGATGGCCGAGCTCTGTTACATCAGAGTGAGGAGCAAGAAGACACAAAAGCTGGCCTACAGCTTATGGAGAAGAGTTGCGGGAGTTGTGAGGCCAGGTCTGACGTTCCCAAAGCAAGAAGTCAACCCAGGAAAGACCAGAAACAACTTCGTCATGACTCTCAAAGAGTAGCAGACCTGATTGGCTCCTTTGCACTTGCGAGGGAGGAAGCTTCGGATCACGACACAAGTCCCAACTCGGTATGCGGCACCCAGAACGAACAGCTCCATGCACTAGGGCCCAACAAATTCGGGTGCGGAGCGTCATGATACTTTCGGCAAAGAACTATTCTCTTTGGGTGTTTTTTTGGAGAACAACCAAGCCACACACTGACCGCCTAGGAGTCCTCCCTACATACCACCTCCCCCTCCACACACCCCGAGCAGGTCGAAACCTCCAACCGAGCGTCGAGATGGCGGTCAGCCAGTCCCCCCGCATGGTTGATCTCACAAGCGACCCAGTCAAATAGCATTTCTTCCTTTTTAGCTGGCAATAATTGTCGACATATCAGTACATACTTGTACGAAAGCTGCCGTCATCTAAATATGCGATGTTGAACACCTGACTACCGGATCTCTTTCCCCGCCATCAACTGACTCGTGGGGTGGTTTTTACGGCGAGGAAACTTGCCTGCGTGTTGAATGTTCGAGCTACCAATCCCCAACGCTGTCTCCATCTTCAGGCCGATTTTTTGGATGCAATAGCGGCTACGGCCTGTGAAACAGAGGCCGGAGTGAACTCGGAGAGGGCAAACTCAGTCAACGGGTGATGGGAAGGCAGCGGTGCATTGCCCGGTCTGACGGCCGGGACACTGTGCATGCCCGACTGGCGAGCAGCATCTACCTCATTGAGATTGTCGCTCAGGAAGATCCAACGTGCGGGGCTGATGTCCGGATAGTGAGACAGGATAGTGGTGTAGCTAGCCACGTCGGTCTTGGGCCCCGCATTGACGGTGTCGAACCAGTCAGAAATAAGGACGCTCATGTCGGGGGGTTGGGCGGTCGTGTGAGCAAAGAATAACTTCTGGGCCGGGACCGATCCGGACGAGTATATCATGATTTTCTGGCCGGCCGCATGGGCGTTGGTGATGAAAGGCGGCACGTCAGGGAACAGTGGAGCTTTGAGCACTCCGGATTCGTACCCCTTCTTCCAGAGGTACCCTTGGAGCGCCTTTAGGTACGAGGCCTTGACATCTCGGGCGACCAGGTCCCGAACGTGTGCCTCAAAGGCACTGCGATCATTGCGATACTCTTCAGGGAAAGCGTTGCGGTACTCGGCAAAGCTCGACTCGTCCCACTGCTCAGTCAAGAACTTGGGCAGTACATCGAGGGCATAGGGAAACTGAGGGGGGAACGGCGCAAGGGCCCATCCAAGGTCAGCCACGGCGTTGGGACGGGACGGAGACGAGTGTACGGGTGTACGAGTACAAGAACGAACAGCAGCACTATGCGCGCATAATTGTGGTTGAGCAGGAGCTAGGTGTCGTGTTGGGGAAAGGCAAGGGTGTCTAGTCTTGAACATCGCCACTCGATTGGCTGCCGGACAGGGATGGTCGGCGGCGATTGACGGGACAGCGAATCCAGACCGTCGCCGGGGGACGAATGAGAGGAAGCCAAGGGAGAACTCACCAAGACATCCTTGACAAAGGAGATGGGACAGACGGTGCCCTCTGCATGAGTGAAGGTTGCGCGATAAGCATCAGCCAGAGGACATGAAAGATGCGAGCAAGAAGCAAAGGGCAACCCGTGATTCGAATTCGCGCAGCTCGTCGCTCGCCACGTTGATCAGCCCGGGGTAAGTGGGGGAGGGGGTGCCATACCAATGTCTAGCAAGAGGACTTGGAACTCTCCAAAATCTGTCTCAGCAGCCATCTTTTTTGTCTAAGGTATCTTTAGCTGAGAAGCTACCATTAGTACTTAGGTAGGGAGCGCTGAGAGTCGCAGGCGGTGAGGGCCAGCTACGGAATATTCTAGGCGTTACGTACTCGATCAAAAGAAAAGACAAAAAGAGCCAGAGCAGCGCAGCGGGAGTCGGCAAGGCTGGGGTTGCAATTTAGTAAGAGCGTAGTCGTAATAAACTGTAGCTGAGAGAACAGGTCCAGGGCCCGGCGGGAAGGGGAAAATTTTCCTACGATGGAAAGATATGGAGCCCTCTTTTTTTCCCTCTCTCTCACTACTCTCTCTCATGCTCTTTTTTCCCCTCAATCGGGCGAGCATCCGTCATTTTTTCCTCCTACTTTCCTCTTTGGTGCCAAGCGGCCTTTCTGCCACCCTGCCAACCCTGCCACTCTGCTACCCTAGAGCCCGACGCACCTGGACGGGGCCACCTGGGACCGTGGCCTCTAGTTCCTGACTTGAATTAATTAGGGGGGCCCTTGATTCTGGGCGTCGTTTTTTCGCTGTCGTTGGACTGAGACACAGTATCATTCGGGGTAGCCTGCATGCATGGAGGGTGCATTAGAGGCGCATTGAGGTGCGTCAGCGTGCAGCAGCTCGACGACTTTAGCCTCTTGGAAGGCGGTCAGGGGAGGTTTTTTTGCTTGTCTCTTTCTTTTCTTTTTGCAGCACTCCGTACTATCTCTGCCTTCTTTGCTTTTCCATGGCGTTTGCAGGGCGACGCTTTGCGCCCCTAGCTTGGCGTTCTACTGTACGGAGTACTCGTACACGAGGAGACTACAAAAGCAGGATATATGCGAGTGCTGGCTGTGGCTGGTAAGGGCAAATGTCGCGCCGTCGAAAAAAGGGCCCTGTCGACGGGACCTTGATGGATACTGGACAATTGTCATCAAGGTTCTTTTTTTCTCTTTGACGATGACACCACCTCTGCGCAATTCGTTTAGCGAAAAAAGCTCGCCATCCAGACAGCGACAGGCGCCAGAGCATCCAGGGGGGCCGACGATGCTGTATTGTACTGTAGGTTCCCATTGATGCTCAACTGTCGGTGCTAGTGGCAGCTAGTGGTTACAGCAGCGTCGTGCCGCATTTGTTTATCCGCCGACAGCGGCACTAGAAATGAGCCCACTGTGAGTAACAAACAGTCGTGTCGTGCTCCATCGCAGCTGTATAACTGTATGGAGAACACGGGGGGGCCCTATGACGGCAATTGAGCGATGAATACCGAACCGATTGCCACTGGCGCTGTGGAAAGATCGGAAGGGTTCCATTGACTCACCAATTTCCTTTCTTCAGGACACGTTGACGGTTGAGTTGATGCTTGCGTATTGCGGTGGGTAATGCAGAGCGAGTATACGGAGTCGCAGGGAGTCGATCAATTGAAATTATCAGGTACGGACAGCGCTGTAACTCGGTGTACCTGGACGGCGATGCTTCCGGCATTAAAGTGCAGACCCATAATCATTATTCGTCTCCGTAGGTACTTGCAGCTGCCTCCATGCTTCTACTTTCTACAGTATCAGTACTCGTACAGGTACAAGCAACGATCAACGTACGACTATTGCTGCCAAACTCGAATCAAAGAAAAAAGGGGGCCAATTGCTGGATGCATCCAAGGCAACCAATTGAGCACTTGTTTGTTTACTTTAGCCGGCGAGGGAGCTTGTTACGCCCAGTCAAGGCGCGGCGTGGGATGCATGGACGGGCCTTTTTTGGCTATTGTTGTCTTGTTCCCCCAGAAACCCTGGGCAGGCTGCGAAATGCATTCCAATCACGTCTTTCGTCTTGTTTCTTTGGTTTTCTCTCACGCACGGCCCCAATTGAACTTCTCTGTAAAAGGAAATGCCATCCCCAAGGGTTCAGTCGCCCTTGAAGAAGGCGAAAACCTTCTTGTCTGAGTCTCCCTCCCTTATCTGTTCCAAACCGGTAAAAGTGGCTTGATTGCCCTCCCTGGACATGGCGCTCGGATGTGAAACACTGCCAGTGCCAATGGGTTGGGAGTACATGAACTCGTTTGTTTCGAGTTTCTGAAATCGAACAGTGCACCAGATCCGTCGCCGTGGTTGGACGCAGGTCGAGGCACCGGGCAAAGGTTGCACAAGGCACGAACCTGTACTGTGTACGGTGACCCCCCTCCCCCCGAATCTCTACATTGCAGTATACTTGTACAGTACGAGGGACTGGTAGGAAACGAATCCATGGATATCAATCGATGTCTCGGTCCAATCAGGCCCGGCATTGGGCACATGAAACGCAAGAACCTGGAAACCCGGTCCGGGCTCGACAATCTGCGCAGGATCCGGCAGGTACTTGGACCAAGGGTATCATGTTTCTCTTTGTTCGCTTGCCTCCAGCCGAGATGCATCACGGACGGGGGTACGGAGGTACCATTGCTCGAGGTATCCTGGGTGGCCAAGTCCGCGGCTTTGGCACTCTCAGGAAAAGGCCAATCTCGTCAATCACGACGCAGCCTAGCAAAAAGTCTAATTACCTGTACCTCGGCGGGCAGCAGCAGGGAGAGCAGTACTGTATGGCGACCCAATGTACTCCGTATGAAGTGATGTTATCATATAAATAGAGCACCGTCCGTATCCATCTTGAAGAAGAGAACACAGAAGGGGGTAGGGGGGGCGACCATTGTAAATTGGAGATGGAGGCTATGCAATGCCACATCGAGGCACAGTGCCATAGAGGTGTGTATCTGTACAGTAGCGTGCCGTACAGTAGAAGCAAAGAGTTGCGTGCTCGTATCAGAAACAAGAGCTGCAGCCCGTCTGGTTGCTGTCGTGTGCCCTCGTGTGCCCTCGACGCTGTGTCCCCAGCCGCAGCGCTTCTTGCGGGCAAATAAACGCGGGGACGAGGCAGAAGAGACGATGTGCAGCTCAATTGGTGCCACGCAGCACTGCTGTCATATTCCTGCTCTCATTTTTGGACGGTTTCGTCTTGTCGTGCCGCGACGTGGACGGATGGCGATCCGCGGCCGAGATGCGACAGGACAGGACATGGGCAGCAAGCGATCATGCAGAGAGCATGACATGTACATTGTACACGTATACGTACAGCACAGTATCTAGTAAGTATTCTTGCATGCTGGCCCGAGACTGGACTGGGTGATTGGCAGCGGCAGGCATTTTTGGGCTGCTGAGGGTGTGCTCCGGATTGCGGACTTGGGGGGTTCGCAGAATGAGTAACTCGCATTGAAGCCCGTGCGGTGAGGACGCTACTTGGCACCACCTCGAAGCAAGGTGAGCGAATCGATACGATACCTCTGGCGATACGATACAGGTACTGTGCTGAAATTGTTAAGCTGCACAGTGTCGTTCATCGGAATGGCACGGCCCAGTCACGCAGACCCTCGTCATTTCGTCGTCTGTGGGGACCGCCACCTGGCGTGACTGCTTTGCTGGATGCAAATGGAACATGAACCTCTCCATTCGACATTAGCGGCCAGGGGAGGCGTTGTTTGTCAGCGCCGTCGAATTGGCATTCTGGGGGATTGGCTTTGCTGGCGTTGCTGGCGTTGGCACTGCTGCTAGCGCCGCGTGTCGCCATTCGGCCAGACGGCTAACAATTGCGACTTTGCCCGCTAAAACAACTCAATCCGCATCCCATTCCAAGCACCTCTGTTTACTATTACTATTACTATTCCTGTACAAGGCAATTACTCGTCAATACTAATTGCCCCCGTTTTGGATCAATGTTTACGTTGACAAACCGCTATGCGACTCGTGCAGCGACAATGACAGCGACAGCGACAACGGCGCATGTTGTAAGAAACCCAAGCCATTGCGTGGTCCCATTCAGCGCACGCCGATACGGACACACGACCTCCGATGATGTAGTATATGTCCAGTCCAGTGCAGTCCAGTGCAGTACTGATTACATACATACTCGCACATGCAGCCCCGTGAAGATAATCCTCATGTCAGTCTATGCGTGGCCTGATATAAGACCAGTCTGTACTCTCCACGCATGCAAGAGCACATGTACCTGCAATACTGTCCATGCGAGCAGCCGGCAGCGCTGCCACGGAGTACTCCGCGAGTCCCAACCCGATTAGGCCCTATCGGGTACTCCCAAGCCAGCGCTTGTACTATCTGAACGCTTGGTACCTCCCGCTATCTCTCAGTGTCCGGGAACCTGCGGGATGCGTGGTGCCCTCGAAAGCGCAAAGGGCCGCACGGTGCTCCGCAACTGACCACGCGTGACTCTCCCAGCAGAGCCCAACAAGTTTTGCGAGGCCGCAGCCGGAAGACAAGTCGAGTCAACGGGCGATGTCGACGATGGAGGTGAAGTTGTGGATGCACGCACGGTGCACGGCGTCTTGTACTCAGTATGCGCCACGGAGTACTTGCATGGGCCCCAAACACCGTGTACAGAGCCCGGAGCTCGTACTGATACCCAACTCTGCTGCAACGTGGTCCTCGGCGAGCAGCAGTTCCATCTTAAACAGTGCAGTATCAGGTACCTATCTAAAGTACTATACATTGATACTGCCCAAAGGCGAAGGAGGGAGGTGTGTGTGAGTGTGTGAGTGTGAGTGTGTGTGGCCAAAGGACCCTGCGCCGTGCGCCGAGTACCGAGTACCCCGTACTCGTACCCAGGCAGCACCCATTCCGCCGCACGCACGCCGACACGACGCAAGTACCCGGTACCGCACTCTGCCTAAATGACATGCTCCTGCTAAAGCCATCCAAGCGCTGCCCGTAGGCTGTAGGTACCCTATCGTGCTAACTGTCCTCGTACTGTTAATGCCTGTATGCTCGTAGTAGCGCCCTGTAGCGCTCAATGGGACGCTGGCACAGTCGCCGGCTAGTGCGCTGCCCCACCCCCCCAGCGCTGCTGCTGGCAGGTTCTCGTGGCTATTCTGCACACCCCCGTGCTTCCACTCTCTTCCACCGGCCATTTACTCATCCCCAGTCTTCCCTTTTCATCCTCTCTCACCCTTCCTGGTTCTTCCTACATTACTTCTCCGTTCCCTCCCCATCTCCTCCTTCCCCCTGGCACTGCTGTCCTCCATCTCCAAAGGCCTTCTTTCTCCTCGAGCTTGCGCCTCTCTCAACTCCTATTCGTCGTCCTCGCCAACCCGCCATTGCGCTGTCGCATTGACTCCAGCCTCCCAACTTCGCCACCTCGACGATCCTCGCAAGCCGTCAACTATCCCGACCGATTCCTCAGCTTCAGTCGACGAGAGAAAGAAGGGTCCCTTTGCCTTGCAAGATCCCCCCACAGCGGTCCATCAGCGCCTTTTGTCTGCTTGACATTCTCCGAACGCCGCCAGCGTGTACTGTCCTGTCTGTAACTGTCACTGCTTTGCCGCAAACTCGTGTCGCCGTTTCGACTCTTATTGCCTCGGCCCTTCAGCCTTCCGCCGTCTTCGTCATACCAACCCCGGTCTCGGCCCGCACTCGATATCTTCAGTCAACCCTCATCGAGTCACACGGCGGATAAGGCACAAGCCTCTTTCTCAACAGCGGCTTTCACCCAAAAGTTCTACCCCATCGGCTCAACTGCGCTCGCGACTCCTGCTCATCTTCGTCGCCTTGATTGAGTCACCCCCTTTCAGCGAGAGCTACGCTCCGCTTCCGGCCGCCAGTTTGGTTGGTCCGCCACGTTGCTTTACTCTCCTTGACTTGTCACTCCTCTCACTCCTCTCAACACCATACTCAACTCGCCTACCTCTATCAACTTGACGGATCCGACCCTCGCCGTCTTCTCAACCCTCCGATACAAGCAACCAATAATCATCACCAGTCGTTCATTTACGCACAACCTCCATAACGCGACCTCGATGCTATCATAACGAATCTCCATCTCTTCTACACTTTCTTCTCTATACGCAAGCCGGCTTTCGGCATCTTGGCCACGGTTTTCATCACTTCGCGTCTCCTTTGTCTCTCTTCTATTTCCTTACCTCTTTTTTGAAATCTCTCAACCAATGCGCACCTGATAAAACAACAACTACACTCCGACAAAACATCTTCACCAATCAACCAACAAATATCATACGTGGCTACACTTGTCGTCTCTCCTCTTTTCTTTGTCTTTACGGCTTGTACATTTCGGTCATCTGTTATTCGATTCTTTAACTGCCTTTCAGAGCAGTCTTCTTTCTCGTCTTTTCTCCTTGACTTCGCCTGATCGCAACCTTGCGTATAGAAACGTCGAACGCTTCTTTTACATCAAGGCTGCCTATTGATTCACGATAAAAGAGAAAGGCATATATCGGTTTTTACATATCTTGTCACCAAACAAAACGCCTGTATAAATAAGTTTTGCTTGTCTTGTTTCGTCTCTTTTTCACTTTTGTTTTCCTCTCAACTTCCCTTTATCTTATATTTTATTTTATTTTTCCCATCTCAACTTCGTCAGCATGGAATGCTTGAGGAACAAGTTCACTGGTGGCCTCCTCCTTGATGGGGGTCGCTACCAGACCATCTCACCACTCAACCACGGCTCTTTCGGCATGGTCTTCATGGCTCAGGATCTCGTGTCCAACCAGGTTGTCGCCATCAAGTGCCTGACCAAGAAGTCTGCCCCTTGCGACATCGGTCTCGAACTCGCCGTTGACGACCGATCTGAGGAGTATGCCTTGCACAACGGCCTCGGATCGCACCCCAACATCGTCAACCTTCTCGATACGTTTGAGACTGATGCTCACATCTTCTTGGTCATGGAGTTTTGCTCTCAGGGTGACCTCTACGAGGCCATCCGAAACGGTCATGGACCTCTCGAGACCGAGCACGTTCGTCAGTTTATGCTCGAGCTGGTCGACGCTGTCGCGTTTATCCACTCTAAGGGAGTCTATCACCGTGACATCAAGCCTGAGAACATCTTCCTCACTCAAGATGGTGCCATGAAGCTTGGTGACTTTGGCCTTGCGACTACCGACAAGTGGTCTTACGAGACCACCGTTGGCAGTGACAGGTACATGGCCCCTGAGCAGTTCGACTCCGCCGGTGCTGGATACTCGCCCGCCGAGGCCGACATCTGGGCCATTGGTATCTGCCTCCTCAACATTCTCTTCTCTCGGAACCCATTCACCACCCCCACCGAGGCTGACCCCCTGTTCCTCGACTTCTCTCGTGACAAGCAGAGCCTGTTTGATGTCTTCCCTAGCATGTCCCAGGACACCTACGAGGTCATTGTGCAGTGCATGAACATGGATCCCAGGAAGCGTTCCCTTGAGGGTGCCCGGGATGCCCTTCTTCGCGTTGTGAGCTTTACGACGGAGGACGAGAGCCTCGATGACTTTTGCGGAGCCGAGAACCCAACTGTGGCATCCGCTCATCGTGAGCCTCTCCGAACCCCGTCGATCCAAACCCCACACGTTGATGGAGGCGCATTCCCGTGGACCAAGGCGCTTAATGAGACCCCTGCTCGTCGCCAGCTCAGCGCCATTCCCGACGACGAGAGCTACAGTGAAGACCTCTTCTCCAAGTCTGGTGAGACGAACGACTGGTGCTCTGCCTACGTTCAGACCCCCTCCTCTTCCATCCTGGATACTCGCGTCATTGAGGCTCGGATGAGGGCGTTCAACATTACTCGCCCTCCCCAGCCCAAGCCCAAGGTTTCTCCCGCTGCTGGATCTCTGCCCATTGCCATGGGCAAGCCGTTCCCTTCCATGGCTGCCGTCTTCGGCATGCAGAAGGAGACGGTTTCCAAGAGCTGGAGCGACATGTGGGACGAGGACGAGGAAGAGGAGCAGATGGAGCAGCAGCGGGTCAACGCTCTCCAGGAGCTCAACTCGCGCACCTGGAGCCACGAGAGCACCAACGAACACTCGGTGCCAAAGACTGAGCCCGCTCCGGCGGCTCACGACATCAAGGGTGATGTGGATGATGACTTGGTTGCAGATGGTTTCTTTTTTCACGAGGCCGCGCCACCCACCAAGCACCACGCCTTTACTATCACGCCGCGCTACTCGCCCCCGTCTAAGCGCGGCAACATTGACAAGTGGGCGGCGCTTGGTGAGCGTCGTAGGGGCCAGAATATCAGCATGGAGCCGGAGAAAAGTCCCGGTTGGAAGCAGCGTCGTCATTTTGGGCTTGGATACAGCAACAACAACAATAACAATCACAAATCTTATGAAGCGGGCGTTTGGGATCATTTTTCTACTTCTCACAATAACAATACTTTTAACAACCATTATGGAAAGGGCTGGAGCAAGGATCGCCTCAAGGAAAATTCTTGGAATAAGGCCAAAGATTGGAACTGGCGCAGGGACAGGCGCACCGATCTGGGAGATGTTGAGTGGGTTGGTGGTTGGTAAGGGGGCTCCCTTCCCCCTTTTTTTTGGTCGGGGCTTTCTCAACCACCAATCGTGGTTATCGCCGCCATCGTTTATTTGCTGGCAGGAAAACACAAAATGGGAGCAGTTTACTTAGAGCGCTTGGAACCAGGATCATGGAGAATGCACAAAAACGGGGTTTGCCGTCTCTGCATCGAGCCCCCTCTTCTTTTGGTAGGGGGTTCTGCATTGTAGACGGGGATTTTCAGATTTGGATCCCCATGGTTTTTCTTGTTAAAAACAACTTTTTTGGTTAGAGTACTTTGAGGGCACTGCTGCTATTGGCTTTTTGTGCCGGGGACGATGTAGGCTTTGACTCGCTTTCTGCGTATCAATTATTTAACATAATAAAACATACCAGAGGTTACCCACTCAATTTATAAGTTTCTCGTGTGCAACTGTGATGTTTTGGTTTTTGTAGATTTGAGGATTGGGTTGGGGAGCATTCCAGCTTACGTCAGTTGGGACATGATGTTTGTTTGTTTACATTGAAAGTACATGTGGTTCACATTGAGGACATGTGGATGACTATGTATTGACTTGAGCTGATATTTTCATCATGTAAGTACTTTGGGCTCAAAGGTGTTGCCTTAGGCGTTTACAGTAAGTGAAACAATATACCAGATGGAAGTAGAAACAGTGATAGAGATGTCGTCTACTTAAACTCTTGAAACACAAAGCTTATTGCTTTATGGAGTCGTAAAAAGAGGCGCTTCAAGATGCCCACAGAAATATGCTAGATGCCATGACCCTATACAAAAAATAAAAAACCGAACAATATACCACGCCATGTCATGTCATGTATATAAAGAAACCCAAAGAAAAAATCAATCAATCACTGCCAGTTTAAACGCCAATGAGATCCTTTGGCAAAAACGTCCACACGGTGCCAATGAGGCCGAGCACGGAAAACACCACCAGCAAGCAGTACAGCACGAGGCGTTCCTTCGCCGCGACGTCCTTTGCGTAGAGCTTGAGGTAAAACGAGATGGGCAGGATGACGGAGATGAGGGAGCAGAGGGCGGCGCCGAGGAATGCGCAGACGGAATCAAATGCCGGAAACAGGATGGAGATTCCGAGCAAGACGAGGACGACGACGACGCGCACGAGGGTCCTTTGGCAGGATCTTATGAAGGCGGGTTTCCAGTCTGCGCTGCTGGTGTTGTTGTTGGAAGAGGAGTGGTGGTGATGGTGATGGTGAGGGTGGTGGTGAAGGCCGCAGAGGACGTCGGCGGTGGTGATGAGGGGGCGGGCGTTGAGCGGGATCTTGGTCAGGGGGATGATGGTGACGCAGATGCACATGAAGATGGTCAGGCCCTCGGGGAAGCCGGAGCTCTTGATGATGTTGGAGGTGATGGCCTCGCCGATGCCGTCGCCGAACATGAGCATGCCGACGAGGGCGAGGCAAGTGTCTAGAACGTACTGCGGCGGGCGTGTGTTGTTAGCTTGTATTCACTAATTCTAGACAGAGAGGAAATAAAGAGGCATAGACGTACGGAAAACGAAAAGGTGACGGCAACGCCTTTGCCCCATTTGTGAGGATGCCGCATATCTCGATAAATCTGTTTGTCCATTGCACGTAAGAAACTACACTCAAAGACGTAAAGCTTTCAAGGGGAGCCTTCTTACCGAGGGAAACACGGAGTGAGCCCCCCATGGACTGAGCATGAGACCATACGCCAGAGGCACTGCCAGCCAGTTCGTAGGGAAAAGGTGTGTAGCAGCAGGTTCCCACAAGGAGCCAGGGGCATCCGTCTTGATAAGGCCATCAGCAATGACAACGCAAACAACTAGATGGCGAATTTGTCAGTCAATATTGATCAGTGTGACACGCAAGATAGAATGCGTTCTTACTGCAAAAAGTCGAAAGGATGCCAATGACGCTGGTATAGCTAAGCCAACGCAAGGGCATGGCGTTCAGGACGAGAGTGACAGCAGCGCAGATACACTTCCACGTCTCTACACTTGCCAGGCCGGGAAGCAGCGCCGCAAGCGAGTCCGAGAACAAAATGATGAGAGCAACGCAGGCGGCAATGAGCTCAATGGTGAACAAGGCCGATACGATGATACGGGCTCTAGTGCCAAACGAGACGTATGCCAGGTCGGAGTACGTGATGAGGCTGGCATCGTACTCCATGCACTTGGCCAGCAGGTTGGCCGTGTGCGCCGTGACGGCTGCCGTCACCGTGAGGATAACGAGGCCAAGGACCCAGCCGCTCATCTTAAAGGCCAGCGGTAAACTCAGCAGTCCAACGCCAATAATGGCATTGATGGAGTTGAAGACGGATTGGGGCAAGGTGCTCTGACCATCAACAGTCAGGACAACCTTGTTTCCCTGCTTTACCTCCTTGACCAAGATGGGCTGCTCCTCACCATAGGCAGCATCTTCCTCTTGGCCTGCCTCGCCTTCCACCTGGCCTGCTATTCGGATAATAGACGGTCGATGTCGAATAAGCGACGGGCCGCCGATTGTGCCATAACTGCGATACGACCCATAGCTGCCGATAATGCTGGGCGTAGCCAAGTAGGGGGACGTTCCAAAGATGCTCGAATGGCTCGAAAAGGTAGCAGGCAGCGCACCGCTTGCCATCTCCACGTCTAGAGCCTTGCCCTCGCGCTCTCTGCCATGTGAATCGACAACATTGTTGCTCGAGCCGGCAAAGGGACCTCCCACCCGCGGCGACCCGTCCGAGTACCGCCCAAATCCAGCAGCGTCGCGGCTATCGTAACTGGTCGAGTATTCGAGATCCTCACCATCCATCTGCTGATCGGCAGCAATGACAAAGCTCGGGCGACGAGGAATGACCTCTGGAAAGGCAGCGGCGCGCTGCCAACTACGCGCAAAAGACCTGAAGCTATTCACGCCGCCAACATCGGCCATGGCAGCCAGCCGGTCGGTGACGGAGGACCTGTGCAATGGGGGGTTTTTATTAGCCTTGTGACCCTCCTCCTAGTTACACTTTCAAGCAAACAAGCTTGTCTTGACTGTCAGCTTACCTTCTGCGCTCAATGTCTCGACCGGCTGGATGCGCGCCACCATCGTCAGCGTCGTCATCGTCGAGCAGCGCGCGTTCCTCTGCAAACGGGTTGGACGAAACGCTGGCTGATGGCGATGCCAGGCCATCGTACTCGTCCCATGTGGTGGGATTTCTCGAGGGCGGCGCCATTGGGCTGCGAAAGCCGGGGCGGTGCTTTGGTTGTCGTCCGCTGGTAGCCGAGTGGCGATGAGGTCGGACACTTTTTTTTTCTTCTTCTTTTTTTATTGAACAATTTTCGCTGCAGTGGAGTGTCTTTGTATAGAAGAGAGCAAAAGGTGTTTTCTACAAAGGAACCGGCAGGCGGAGCAAGAGAGAGAGAAGCAATGCGGCAGATGGGAAACAGGGAAGAAAGGAACAAGACGAGAAGCGAAAACAAGAAGATATTCCCAACTACTGCGTGATCACCGGCGGCAACAAGATAGTGAGAGTGAGGGGTGGCACCAACCCCCCCTTGGCCGTCGAGCGCAAACACCCCATTATCATGCGCTAAAAAGGCCGGCCTTTGCCTTTGGACGTTACCTGCCCTTGGCTACTAACAGCAGGTCGAGGTGAGTTTGTTCACTCAGCTGGTCAAAGCTGGAGAGACAAGGAGGGAGAGGCTAGGCTGGAGTTGGCTCATGGGCTCATGCATAATACCTACTAGGAGCTTATCTTGTTTTTGCGATGGAGATGAAAGTGTGGGGGGTGGTTGCAATGGCAAGTACGAGTACCTGGGTTTGTATGCGCGGCGAGGCGACGGCCGAGGTACTGGCCTGATGATGGGGTTTAAAGTGAGTACATGTATGGATGCAGGCTCAACTGTTTTTTGCTTAGCACCTTGGCGGGCACCAGAACATGATCGTCATCAGATCATTTGGCTTTTGTTCTTCAACTTTGCGATTTCAACGGTACATCTTTTATTTTGTTTATTCTAATTTTTATTTCTGCTTTCTCTCTCTCTTTCCTTCTTTTTACGATAACAATTCCCCCCTTCGTCAATTCTTTACCTCACATCACTGACTCATTCCTCTTTATCATTCCGCTTCCTCTCCATCGTCCTATCAATCTCACATGATGCCCTCTCCACACACTAACAGCAACCCATTACGGCACCTAATCCACCCGCCCCAGCTCCCTTATCAGCCACTATCACCTGCCAATCAACCGCGCTTATCTCCCAAAAAAAGCATCTCGAAATCGCAATTGACCTCTCCACCAAAAAATCCATTATCACCAACCCCATACAATGAGCTCATCAGCGTCATCCGCAACGGCCTCGCTCTCCCCGATCCTCCCCATCCTCAACGCCTTCAACCACCGCCACCATAACCAGCACCGCCTCGCGCACTGGTGGCCCGTCTTTCGCATATTTCGTCGCACCATCCGCGCTCTTCTCGACGATCTTGCTTCTCGTCGTCGAGATGCGTCGTCGTCGTCTCCTCCTCCGCGCGCAGTCTGGCTTAGCAAGCACTTTATTCCCAGAGCATACATGTAAATAACTTCAATTCCCAACTTTACAAAACAAAACAACCACAAGTCACTAATAATCTCCCCCAATGATAACAGAGCCTTCTCACAACTAGCCGCAGACAACCAACACGCCCCCCTCGGCCTCCTCCTCCTGGCCATCCTCTCCCGCACCCACACCGTCCTCACCCAGCTTCTCGATCAGCCATCTGTTCCACTCAAATCCTCAACCGCCCGCTCCAATGAAGCAAGCCAGGATAAAGGCGTCGCCATAGCTCGCCAGGAACAACAACCGCCAAAAACACAAACCACTACTCAACCTCCGTCAGATGAAGGTCAAAGCAACAAGCTCGACCGAGACGCTATAAAGCCGTCCAAGTCAAAATCAAAGGAAATACCAACAAAGGAGAAGAAGAAGAAGAAGAAGGGGAAGGGGGACGAACTGTCCAGCCTCTTCGGCTCCTTGTCATAAACAAAATCAGCATCGTCGTCCTTTCAGCTAGTTACAATATTATATACCCGGCCGTAATAGCCAATTGTCAATAGGCATTTTCAATATTTAGAATAGATGAATTTCACATTCAGCACTGCATTGCATAAAAGGTTCGTTTTCATTACCAAAATAAAAACTAAGAGACAAAAAACAATCAAGAGAAACAAGGCCGACGAATTAATAAACCCTACTTGGCCTCCCTCATACCGTACATGTTCAATAAGGCTGTGCTTTCCCACCTTGTGCGCCAGCCTCTGTAAGTTAATAAGAACCACCACTCCATCCCCAAAATCTTGCCTCGTAACACATATTCCAAGGTATAAAGAGCAGCTTGGGCGGGGAGTCTTTCTAATCCTCCCCAAAACCATCCATTCTTCTCCCCCAATTTCCAAACCAGGTCGTGTTGCTTTTCAGCCTCATCGCGAGGACTCTATTCGCCCATCTCGTTCTTTCTTTTCGCGTCTCTCAAGTCGCACTGGAATTGAGCCAAGCACAATCTCGTTGCGTTCGGTCCGGGACTACCTCTTCCTAGTATGGGCGGTAGGACCAGATGCGAGCCTTCATGTCGCCTGAGCCAGTTGCAAAGTAGCCGCCTTGTGGGCTCGGGGCGACCGAAATAACAGAGTTCTTGTGTCCCTGGAGCATCAGCTGCGTGGTTCCCGTTCGGGGATCCCAGAACTGAACTCCGCGGTCCTTGGAACCGGACAAGACCCAGTTGGCGTCTGGGGTCAGCGCAACAGACAAGACAAAGTCTCGGTGACCCTCAAACGTCTTGACGCACTTGCCACCCTTAGTGCCAGAGCTGGGGGGGCCACGAGGCGAGCTGAGCTCCCACATCTTGATCGTTCGGTCCAAGCTGCCGCTGACCAGGTCCTTGCCGTTGGGAGAGAACGCCACTGAGTAGACGGAGTCCTTATGTCCATCGGGTCCTTCCAACCGCTCGACCAAGAAGCCCGTCATAATGTCCCAGACGCGAACACTCTTGTCCAAGGAGCCGGCGGCAACGAACTGCGTATCGGGAGAAATGGCAACGGTTGTGACACCATCCTCAATCGTCAAGGTGAGGGTGTTGGTGCCCTGCTCAATGTCCCACAGACGGACGGTGCGGTCGCCACTACCCGAGGCGATGGTGCGGCCGTCGCGAGCAAAGTCGAGAGAGTAAATGTCCTGCTCGTGGCCCGAGAAGTGGTTGCGGATGGTTCGAGTGGCGATATCCCACACCTACAGATGAGAAAACAAGGTCAGCGTTTATACTACGTGTAAAGATGGGGAGGCAAGGCAACATCTGCCAAGTTTGGGGTTGCTTACTCGAATCAACTTGTCCTCGGCACCAGTAGCCAGATAACGGCCATCAGGGCTGAAGCAGACGCTTCGAATGTAGAGATCGGCGGCCATGTCGGTAGCGCTGTGGTCCTCCAAAACGCAAACCTTTTCGCCCGTCTGGACATCGAAGATCTGGGCCGACTTGTTGCAGCCAGTGGCGACGTACTTGCCATCATGGCTGAAGCGAACGCAGCAGACGACACTCTCGTGGGTCAGAGAGTGGACCAAGTCAACGTCCAGGACGCGCTGAACCTGCGGGTTGAAGATGGCATACCAGTCGTTGCCCGTCTTCTTATTGTGGGGAGCAACGGCATCGACCTCGAGATCGCCCAGAGCATTGCTGATGGGAGGGGGAGGGGCTCGGGGGTTCATGCGAGCGTGGTCGGGAGTCGGATGGCTCACTTGCGGGGACTGGGCATTACCGGGATACGGCACGGGGGTGTTGATCTGAGGGGTAGCAGGCCCGACAGCATTCGGGGGACGGGCCATTGCTCGCCGGCCGGGACCAGGCGAGGCCGTGCTTGGAGGAGGCTGAGGACCCATGCTGTTAGAAACAGGACCCTGGGGGTAGGCCTGCTGCTGGTACGGGGGCTGCTGCTGAGGCTGCTGTTGTTGCTGCTGCTGTGCGTTTGGGTGGGGAGGAGGGACGGGCAGTCCTGGAGGACCTTGAGCCATCTGGTGATGGTGAGGGCCCATCTGCTGCTCCTGAGGAGGAGCCTGAGGCTGAGGCGGCGCAAGGCCTCCCTGGCTGCCGCCGGCCATGATTCCACTAAAGAGGCCATTTCCGGGCGCAATTGAGGGAGGCTGCTGGGACGGTCCGGCGTGCTGAGGAGGTCCCTGGAGGCCGGACTGAGGAGCTCCCTTACGGGCAACCTCGAGCTGATGCCGCAGCATGTTGATTTCTTCCTCATACCTGCAGGGAAAGGCAGATGCGGTTAGCGCCGCATGTGAGACGTGTGGCCATGTAGAGGTTTGCTTACTTTTGCTTGAGCGTCATGTGAGTTTGCTCCATGGCGTAGACCTTTTCTCGCACCAGTTGCATTTCGCTGACCTGCGCCGAGACTAGATTCGACCAGTTAGCCCATGATTCCATTACGTTGCAATCTTTAGTGTTTCTTCTGTTTCTTCTGTCTCTTCCTCTTCCTTCTTTTCTGTCCCTCTTTCTCTGTAGTTCAAGATTCCACCTCGCCGTGGCGCACGGTGGGCTGCGGGTGGGCTATGGAGGGGGGAGGGCTGCAGTTGCGAGGGAAGCGTACTCTGATGCTCAAAGTTTTCACTCTGGCGCTGCTGGCTATCGAATTCGGCCCTGATTTGCTCCAGCAGCTCGTTGAGACGAGCGTTGCCGGGGGGCACAGCGCCCATGCCACGATGGGAATACATGGACATGGTTGATCGAGGCGGATTGAGTGGTTGAAATAGGAGGCAGTGAGGCGGCGCGCGGCGCGACAATCGATCGGATCGGGAGGTGCTGCAGGACGCAGTGTCAAGCGGTTTCTGAGGCCAGCTGTCGCCTCGATCCGGAGATCAGCAGGCGGGAGGGCCGGAGTGCCGAGTTCTCAACGAGGCTCTATCGAAGCCGCGAATCAAAAAAAGCAACCCCCCAAAAAAGGCGACAAAAAAAATCTAGCTCGACCGGCCGAGGCTGACGGCAGAGGCGAGGATGCAAAACGGGCGGGCGATGGAAGCTCGTGGCCAGGGCCTGGGATCGCGTGTCCACGGAGCGAGGGACGTGATTCGAGGCGTGGAGGATTGTCGAAGGAGAAGAAGAGAAAAAGGTGAGAGAAGGAACTTTGGAGGTACAGCGTCGCGGCTGGGGGAATAAGGTAACTCGGTGGAGCACTTGAAGCGAGCAGGCTTCTCGTCTCGGGGCTCGTAGCCTGACCACAGGCAGCTGGGGGGCTTTTTCCAAGGGGGGCGCCTCGTTGTACATGCAGCCCAAGTCCAGACGACCGCCGCATGTACCTGGCGGTACTTGGGGCGCGGTCCACAGCACGCGCATCCACGGGGGCTCCAGATGTACAGGCGACAGGGGCTGCATGTACTCCCGCTAGCCGGGCCCTCAAAGTGTCTGGCACAGCCGGGCAGGGGCGTGGGAGGTGGGAGGTGGAAGCTCGGGCCATTTCTGCCCTTGGGATTGGGTTCTGTTGACTTCTATTTCTCTTGGGGCTTTGGGGGCGTTTTTTTCGTTTTAGGGGGTGTGCAGTAGCGCGGGCTGGCATGGGGCATGGCATCAACGAGTGTCCGGCATAGTATACCTAAGGTAGTACGTATAGTACATCGAGAACTCGTATGTATACCGGACTACTGTAAATGAGCGGGTAGCACAGATTGCTGGTGCTGGAGACGGAACACCTACCGTGCTGGACACCACCTCTTCTTCACCTGGGGTTGCACACACACACACGGGCAGAGGATAGAGGACAGAGGAGAGAGAGCACAAGTGTCCTTGTCGCACGGCAATGGACCAGCGCAGAGCAGAGCAGAGCAGCGTACAGCAGCGTACAGCAGCGTACAGCACGCCACGCACATGCACACATCATGCACGGGGGGTTTGGTAGGTAGTCATCGGTGCTATTAGGCATAGGTAAACTCAATATGCCACGACTACCCGCCAGGTACCTTATATAATGGGGTCAAGAGATCGATATGCCGTGAAAATATTTTTGACTTTTCGCTGTCACCTCCAGGGAGGCTCTGAGCTCGCACAACAAAGTGCTGTATCAGAGCTACTCTAAGTATATACCATCGTAACTCTCCCAACGCCCATCATCATCCATCGTCATCTGTACATAGTATCTGCTGGTATTCCGTCCTTCCGTAATCAATGCTCCGCAACCCGCATGTACCTGTAAGCGCCTTTCAGCCCCCCCTTCAAGCGCGCCCCCTCGTCTCCTCTTGTGTCCATCCTGGCTCCAAATCCGCCGCCCGTTCCCCAGCAGCAGGGCAGGTGCAGAGGCCCAGCCCGGCACGGTGGGGCCCAGCTTAGCCCTGATGGGCATCTGCACGGTGAGGTTCACCACTCTGATTCTCTCGGGCTCTGCCTCTTCGCCGGCTTACTAAGGGGAACACAGCAAACTAACAGACGGCACTACGGAGTACATGGTATCGCATCGTGCTGAGACTAACTGCTCTGGTTCCGTCACAAAAACGCAGGGATGCAAAAGTGGGCTGCAGCGAGTGGGGCTCGGCACCACCAACGGGGCCCACCCGGTCCCAGCGCTGACAAGGGGCTGCTGGAGTTGTTGGAGCGGGTCCGCAAGCCTAACACCAGCAGAGCACCACAAAACACCAGCAAAGCACCAGCCAACACCAGCCACACCCAGCCCGTTCCCCATGATCCATCAAGTACTTCGTACCTGAGCTGCTGCCGCTCTGCACCCACTTGCGGCTTAGGCCCATCCTCCTTTGTCGTTTGAACTAGCACAGGATATGTGTGTGTGCTGTGTGTGTGTGTGTCTGTGATGATTTGTGCGACACGCACGCAGCACGTCGAGGCCTGACCCGATATCCGGACGGCGAGGCGCCATGGGCACTACCCGAGCTTGAGATTCATTCCTGTGAGGCACTTATAGCACAGCGCTGAGGTGGCATCAAGTGTCCGGCCGTGAGTTTGCCGACTCCATCCACAGAGGTGAGTCAAAGACGGTTGAACCCGAATCCAACGTCAGAGAAATCAGAGAGAGCGAGGTTGACCCTTGCCCCTGAAGAAGCTGGGCTGGGCCGAGCTGAGCCCAGTATAAACCAGTGCCACCAAAAAGACCAAAGACAGTAGCAGTTTAACCTCCTCGCCCTCCCTCTTCTCTCTCTCCCTCTCTTTTTCTCTTTTTTTCTGTCCCCTCTCTCTCCTCCTTTCTCGTGTCGATTTTTCAATGACCGTTTGCATGCAACACGTCGCCGCTCCCTCTCTTATTTGTCAACAGCGCGGCACATGTGTCTCGCAATTTCTCCCCGGCCAGCCACATGAGGCTGAGGGCGCCAATGGATAAAAAGTCTTGGCAGCCTCGTTTGCCTGCGTCTAGATCTTGTGCGCTTCGGCCGGATACGTACTCCGTGCATCTACCAGGCACCTCCGTCAACATCCTACAGCATCTCCATCCCCCGCTTTTCCATTTACTTTCCCCCCTTGCTCTGCCCGAATGCTACCCGTGCTTCGTATGCTGTATTCACAGGTACAAGTATGTACTCATCTGTGAGATACTAATGTTTTATTTTCTCCGTGGCAGCCACCCCAACCTGTGCCCGTCCTAATCTAGTCCCTCTTGGTGGGATTGGCCATCTGCGGCTTACTGGAGGTGCCCGGCAATCCTGCCATGTAACAGGCGTCAGTTGTATATGCACGCATGTCTTGGAAAGCCCTTTCACGGGCCACCATCGGGTTCATGGCACATACCTGTATCCTGTAGTACTTTTTGATGGTGGCTTGTGCTTTGGGCGTGCTCGTCCAGGGTATAATTAGAAGCGGGATCAACTCTGCTTTGGGCTTGTCTAGCGGGTAGCGTCAAACAGGCATCAGACGCGTTTGTTTAGTTCAAAGCCATGGAGCAGGCGTGAACTCTGACGATGAGTATGGAGCCTGTACGAGTACTCGTAGAAGCAGTTGGAGTTGCTCATTTGAGGTGCCCGCGGAAGGAAATATTGCCACCACATGATCATTATCGGACAAAAGCACTCATGATACCATCCATGCTTTAGTGGGAGAGCCACATGCATGCGCTTGGACTCTAGTGTACGAGTACCATGGCTTTCCGGCTTTGTGTGGTCGCGCACCAGATGTCCTGCGCGACGGCCGTGACGTGGGTATCGGAAACAAGTCCTTTTTGTAATGGCCAACGCCACAAGATTATACGACCATGGCGATCCCCAAGAGGAAGCGCCGTCATGGAGATCGAAGCGCCCTGTGCGACTTGCCCCATACAACTTACCCTACAAAGGCTCAAATTCAATTTTAAAGCTTGGCCCTAGATTTGATGAGTATTTTTATGCTACACATGATAAAGCAACTGCCTAGTACCGGTAGGAGGTACGGAGTACATAGGCGATTGTGTTTCATCTGCTAAAAAACAACTCGAGCATCACCGCGGGGAAACTGGCCAGAGCGTGCATTGTTTATTTGTCTGCCAGTTCGATGATGCCTTCATGTGAAACATTTGCTGCCGACGATACTCCGCCGCCCGCACACTGCAACCAAGCGTTCAATCTCAAACAGCCCCCTAGCACAGGCGCTATGTCACCCGGCAAACCTTCCCAAGGTGCCCAAGGCTAGGGTCGGGTATCTACCCGCAATTAATCCCAGGCACCAAAAAACCAGTCTGGAGTGCTAAGCTGGATTGACACCTGTACTCGTACGGAGTAGGCTGGCCAACATCCCGGGCTCATGCCGAACCCACCGCGAAGGAGATGCTGTTAGAAGCACGACCCGGACATTCGGCAACCGTGGAGCAGAAGCAGACAGCAGTTCGGGCACGAAGGCATATTGACGGTGCCATTAATCACGCAGTCTCCATCAATAGCCTGACGTCAACTTTGATGCCATCATTTCAAATCATGTGAAATAACCCTTGTCAAGGGACTGAATGGTAACAGCCATTAAAGAGTGCAAATGCCATCATCGCAAAGAGGTCACTGGTCACTGGTCACTGGTCACTGTGAGGAGCAGCCTAAGAAAGGCAACGATGTCGGGTTCCGACACCTTGGGTATACTTGTGAATCCAGAGGGGGAAAAAGAGGCACCGCAATCCATCGTGTTTCCCAAAGAAGAATCCAGGTGTCATGGCATTTGCACTGAGCGATTCTGCAACCCTACCTGCTTACTCACCCCGATCTGGACAAAGCAGATGGGCCTTTTGATGCTATCTGGTGAGTAAAGGTATAGCGGCAGCGCGATAGAGGTGGTGCTTGTGCCTTATTTGGCTGTTAGTGCGATGTGATGCATATACCGTAACGGACCACGCTTAGTACAGTATGTTCTGTGCACTGATGTGATCTAGTCAGGGGAATAGCGTTTGAACGCGTTGAGACGAGGAGTCGTGATGGAGGTTGCCCAGCCAAGCCAAATAGCAGAACTGCGTGCTCTGGTTCACTGGGCTGCCATTACTCGACGATGGAAGCCTAACAAAAGCGTCTGGTGTTAGTCAGGCTGCGAGATACAGTAGTAGCGGTCAGTGCAGTGTGAGTGGGAATGGCAAGTTTATACGAGTAGTACGGAGAATTGCCCTGATAAAACCGAAGCTGCCTCGTTGTTGACAGCGAAATGGCCTCTGATTTGCCTGCCAATCCGAAGCGACGGAGAAAAGAGCACGTTTTGTGGATGTTCGCCGCAGAGGAATGCCGCGTGGATGGAGATTCACGGCCCAAAGAAGCAGTGCACAGCGAACGCTCGTTTTCGTGTTATTATCGATACGAATGCGACCCCCGGCCCCGCAATGGATGCGGCTTATCTAAGGCAATCCCGCCTATCGGCGCCGCGTCTCAGGCACCATCCGTTATATCAGCACATTTCATTCCCTCTCTGGCCACTCGGCTCCGCTCGGCGGACCAGTTTGACGCGCTGGATTCGGAGAGCCGTAGATGTTCGGACATTTGGTGGTGCAAATCACACCACATATTGGCGCCGGGACGATGCAGCTCCGGGAAAGGGGGATCGTTTGATGAGGAGAATGGCTTGAATGGGATGGGAGAGAGTGCGGAGAGGCGACGAGGGAAGACGCGGAATCGAGCAGAGAGAGATTGCATCTCAGCCTGCAATGGACAGGCCCAGGTATATAAGAAGAAGTAACGCGACTTCTTTACTGCCCAAATCGAATTACTACGATAATAGCTCAGAAAGTTGATTCGCCTGCTCGAGCTCTGCTTTGTCTGCTTTGCTCTGCTTTGCGCTACTGTTCTGCTCTCCAATTTCGAGGCAGAAACACAGACAGACAAACACCACCATCTCCATGACGATAAGTGGCGACGTCGACAATCGAAAACTTATCTGATCGAATCCCCCCCCTCCCCCCTACAACTTCTGAATAAATTCCACGTTTGCGCCGAAGCTCAATCGGGATCCGCGTTGCACCCCTGAACTTGCGCCCCAGTTTTTATTTTTTTTCCCTCTCGTCAATCCTCCCCAGACCATCGCCTAGGCTCAGTATTTAAATTGGCCCTGCTGCCGCGACTCGACCGGCCAACCCGCCGTCCCCGAACCCGCGACAACACTCGCTCTTGAGTTGCTCTTTTGGTTTCTGCTTGCCCACCATGGATGTCGTGCTCGAGCTCACCGACACCTTCATCGCCGACCACGCCTACGCCTGGCTGTTCCCTCTGCAGCCCGCGCCGTACGACTTCCCCAAGGCCACGGCCGCCAATGCTTCGGCGGCTTTTTCGTCATGGACCTACAAGCCCGCGACCAAGTACTTCCAGGTCCAGCCCTACCAGGCTGCGTACCTGAGCTCTCTGCCCCGAGATAACATCTACCGCCAGGCGGTCACCCTCTTCCTCATTACATGGTATGTGCCTCTTGCTCTGGAGCCGGACATTTTGAACGCGATCGCCAGATTGGCGCTCCCCGCCCCTTATACGCGGTGACAGACCTTGGTGACAACCTGGCTGACAAACGGGCAATGATAGGATCTTTGGCATCATTGTCTACTTCATCTTCGCCACCCTGTCCTACGCCTTCATCTTTGACAAGCGCACCATGAGCCACCCCAAGTACATCAAGAACCAGATCTGGCTCGAGATCGTCCAGACCAACAAGTCGATGCCTTTCATGTCTCTCCTCACCGCGCCGCTCTTCCTGCTCGAGGTTCGTGGCTACGGCAAGCTCTACGACATCACCTCCGAGGGACCTGGCCTGTGGTACAACATCCTCCAGTTCCCACTCTTCCTCGTCTTTACCGATTTCTGGATCTACTGGATTCACCGATACTTGCACCACCCCAGGGTCTACAAGCACCTGCACAAGCCTCACCACAAGTGGATCATGCCCACGCCTTTTGCCAGCCATGCCTTCCACCCCGTCGACGGCTTTGCGCAGTCCATCCCCTACCACGTCTTCCCCTTCATCTTCCCGCTGCAGAAGATGGCCTACGTCTTCCTCTTCGTCTTTGTCAACTTCTGGACCATCATGATCCACGATGGCGAGTACCTCACCAACAACCCCGTTGTCAACGGTGCTGCCTGCCACTCGCTGCACCACTCTCGATTCGAGGTCAACTACGGCCAATTCTTCACTGCCTTTGACCGCCTGGGCGGAACCTACAAGATGCCCGAGGCCTGGATGTTCGAGAAGGAGGTCAAGATGTCCGAGAAGAAGTGGAAGGACGAGGCAAAGGAGGTCGACGCCACTGTCAAGGAAGTCGAGGGCTCCGACGACAGGACCTATGTCCCTGACTTGGCGACCAAGAAGAACAAATAAGTGTGCATATTTCTTCTCTCACACACAAACCCCATTTTGCAAACGTTTTACGACCATGAAAAGTCCCATCCCCTCTGGCACGACGTTGAAAGTCGCGCTACGGCGAGGTGCCTGATTGGTGCCAAATATTTTATATAATCTGCCGCCAAATATTTATTTTTACCTGCTTTGTACATAGTTATTAAAATTCTTATTGGGTGGATAATGAGAGGGAATCCCATGACACCATGGGGCTTCACTGCTGGATTCTTGTCAGGCATTTGGGTGGCAGAGGCGTTTAGAGGACATGGAATCACGAAAAAAATGTCTGTTGAATAATGAGTTATAGTATATTTCATTTGATGACTGGTATCAAATGCTCCGGCGTCTATAACCCGGCGATGTAATAATAATAATAAGACATTTCCCAAACTCCAGCTCGGACAAAAGAATTGAAAAAAACATGTTAAATTCAAGTAACGCTCGTCTTGAGGAATTTAGTCGTAGATTGCATACACCCACTGACTTGTTTTCTGACCCCAGAATTCTGCTTTCTTTAAGATGACAAAGGAACAAGAGAATCAAAAGAGTATGAGAGAGAGGGCAATGAACGAAGATGTGTGCGGCCAAGCGCGACTAACAAAAAAAGAGGTAAAAGAGAAAGAAAAGAAGAGGGGACAGAAAAAAAGATAAAAGTAAAAGATGAAAAAAGGCTCCGCGACAGATGCTCCAGTTGGCGAAGAGGGATATTTATTTATAAAAAGATTTGAGACTCAAGACACGCAGCGCTGTACAAGTAATCGCTCACGCTCATGAGAAGCTGACAAATTTGGGGTCTCTTGGTCGTCCGTCGGCCCCAATTCCGTTGGCCTTGAACTTGTTCTCCATGTACACCTTGCGCGCCTGGTCAAACGGCAGGCGCCTCTTCTTCATAACCTTGAGAATCTCGGCCTTGCTCTCGTCGTCCAGGCCGGCGCGGCTGTCGCCATCCTCGATGTTGCCGCTGAGGTCAAACGTGCTGCTGGAAAGGCCGGCCTCGATATCGCCTGCGAAGGTGGAGGGCAGGCGGGAGTAGAGGTAGTCGGAGCCCGGGAGGCGGCGAAGCCAGCAGGATCGCGTGAGGAAGAGCGCTGTGGCGAGGACGACGAGGGAGATGCAGATGGAGTAGAGGAGGTAGGACATGGTGACGGAGTTTTGTTGGTGTTTCGGTTCAGTCGGAGATGGGAGAAGGATGGTTTTTATTGGTGATTAAAGGAGTGCGCGGAGAAGGAAGCGAAAGTAGTGGAAAGGAAAAAAGAGCAGTTGGAATAGTGTCGAGTTAAGCGGAAGAGCCTTGAAATGCGGCGACTAGCAGATGAACCAGTTCATGGCTAGGCTGTTGATGTTGTTGCTGTTGGCTGTTGAGCCTCGCTGGAGGAATGATGGGAACGGCTTTGGTGAGGCCTCAGCTGCCGTCTGACGTGTTGCACAGCGGCTTGCAGGCAGTGGCTGTGCGGGATCCATTCAAGCTCCCTGCTCGCAGCATGTGGTGCCCTGTAAAATTGATGATGGCGCCACCAGCCACAAGGGAGCGCCCCACAGCGCCGATAAGGAGCAGATAACGATGCGCTGGTTGCGCTAACCGCAATGCGGCAGCTAAGCGAGCCCACACTTTTCGCCGGCCGAGTGTTTCTTTGCACGGCCTCATCTTGGAGAGAAGCGACAGACAAACGAACCTCGAAACGTCGCGAAACATCACACCCTCGACAATCGACACAATGGCCGCTACTCTGCCCAACATTTCCTCGGACCTGATCTGGGAGGTCGTCCGTGAGTTTTTGTTTTTCTACGCCCATCCGTGGGCTCGTTTTGAGGACCGTTTGAGGAGGCTGACTGGTGAAATCACACAGGAAGCAACAACAGCTACCTCCACAAGACCGGTGCTCGCTCAAACGGCGGTATCCAGCTGTCTCGCGACCCCCTTAACCTGACCAACAAGCACAGCCGCAAGGTACGAAGACTCTTGATGGAAAAAAAAAGGAAGCACTAGAGAGGAGGGGATTTTTGGGCTAACTGTTTGGAAATAGTACGCCGGTTTCGTCAACGACAAGGTACGACACACATTCCGAACGAGGACGAGCTCCGACTACACATGAGGAAAGGGAATTGTTTCGTGGTTACTAAAGCATTGAGTTGAATAGGCCGTCGGCATTGTCGCCAACGAGAAGGGCGGCGTTGTTGTCATCAGCAAGAAGGCTGCTGCTGCTGCTCAGCCCGCCAAGTCTGTTGCCAAGACCACCATTGGCGGCGGCAAGTCCACTCGCAAGTGAGTCGAAGCCAGAGATATACGACATGTCAAGGGGAATCTTGTAATATTGACAAAAATGCTCTACAGGACCTACAAGGCCGTTGCCAGCCAGGTTGCCAAGACCGGCTACCGCGCTGACCTCCGTGCCGCTGCCGTCGAGCGTGTCTCTGCCATCCGCCGATCCCAGCTCCCCGTCAAGGCCGACCCCGAGCCCAAGCTGAGGGGCAAGAAGGCCAAGGCCGCTGCCGCTGGCGAGTCCTAAGCAGGAGGAATGACGAAATTGGAAAGGCTTTGAGAAGATGAGGAGGAGTTGGCTGGGCTGGGAGTAGGGGTCTGAACGGCTTTTTCACCTGTACATTTGGCCTGGTTTGTTATAAAGGAAAAAATAACCCGAATGGGGACGTTCCCCCTTTAGAGGTTCGTTGTTACGGCCGGAGCTGCAGCTGGATCCCGAAACTGTCGAGACAAAAACAAACTTTTCACTGTGGTTGCCGATGAGGTGCCACTTGGGGGTTCGCAGGGAAGAGAAACAATTCCAGTGGATTCTCGCAAAATGGTGCTCTTTCTTTTGATGAGTGTGACATTGTGGATGTAGTGACTGATGTGTGTTTGAGATGAGATGTATTCCGGGCCTCGGTATTTGCTGGCTTGCTTTGCCATAGTAAGAGTATCTCTTAAGGAATTACAATTAGGTGGTTAACATACCACTGCATTGCCGCTTGGTTCTGCCGTCCGTTCCTCCGAGTGCCGCCGGAGAGAGCCAGAAGCATCGGCATATGCTCCCGGAAAGAAGACTTACCTAGGTCAACTCCCCTTTCCAACCCCTACAAACAATCCAAACAATCCCAGTACAGTGTAACAGCCAAAGAAACAATTATATAAGCATTAATCACATTCGGATACATCATTCACCGCACTCCCACTTCCGATCTCACACGACCCTTTACAGCTCGGCTACCTTCCCCCAACACCATCGGCTCCGGCCCCGGCAGACCTCGGAATCAGCGGCCCTCGCCTCCCCGACCATGGTACCTAAGCCGTGTAGAATCACAAGCCTATCTTTCTCATGCGTATATTCTCGGGACTTGCAGTCCGGTCGGAACATGACGGGGGGCCGCGGCTCATTTTCGAGATGCTGGGTTCTTTTTTTTTTCTCGCTGACGGTATTATGACTGTATTATCAAGTGTGCTTCCGTAGCTGTTACCAATATGCCGTTATAACAGATATACATGTGCATTGTAAGGCTGGCTTTTGCCGCACCCCGATTGGTCAACCCCGGTATTATCGTCCACGCCAAACAAGCAAGCACAAGCATACCTTAGCATCAAATACTATCCAAGGCAAACACCGTAGCAGTAATACAAAGTAAAAACGCATTGGCAATAGCGGCCCCTCCCGATTGTGCCCCCTACCCCTCCGTTGGCTAGCCTTCTGAGAGAAAAAAACCAGGGCACCTGAAAGCAGCGAGTGGAGGCGTTTTGGAATAATAGCGCGCGAATCCCCTTTGCGGCGTTGCGGCGTGCAAGAGCCATCCAGAGAGGTACCTTCCTCCCGGTCTTACGCAATTCCCGCTTCGAAAAAGTATATCCATCCTCTCTCCATTCTTCCCAACTTTCTCTTTTACTTATTCAGGCATCACTTTCTGAGTAACATTTTTTTTGGGCGACTCAGCTTCATTTCCCCTTCTTTCCCCTCTATCTCTTCACATAACCCTATAACCGCTACCATGGTCAAAGCAGGTATGGCTGTTCCAGCGCGCAAGCGCAGTTGCCCCTCAACCCCGCACCAGGCCGACGTGAAGCTGTTTGAAGAGCTCGCGTCATTGAGGTGAAATGGACTGCAGACGGCCGTGATACTGACGATTTGCACGATAGTTGTTGCTGGTGCCTCCGGAGGCATTGGACAGGTATGGATTCCCCTGCTCTGGTTGCGATTGCGATTCATCGTCTTCATCTAGCTAACAGCGCATCTTTCTGTGCTCTCCAACAGCCCCTGTCCCTCCTCCTCAAGGGCAGCCCTCTCATCGACGAGCTGGCTCTGTACGATGTTGTCAACACCCCTGGCGTTGCTGCCGACCTTTCCCACATCTCCTCTCCCGCGGTAAGCTCCAGCTCCAGCTCCATCACATCATCCTCGCGGCCTCCGACTCTCCGCATCGCCGACAGCCACATTGCGAGCTTCCCTTGGCCCGACTTCCGCTGCAGCTTCAGCTCACTAACGCCGCCGTGTTTTGATAGAAAGTGACTGGCTACCTGCCCGCCAATGACGGCGCAAAGGCCGCTTTCAAGGATGCCGACATCATCGTCATCCCCGCTGGCATTCCCCGTACGTGCGATAACTTATGGCTCCAAAATCTCGCTGGGGCTAGCCAAAGCCTCGGCATGTGATTGCAATCCGAGTTACTGTTGCTAACGCTACAATTGCGCATAGGCAAGCCTGGAATGACCCGTGACGACCTCTTCAACATCAACGCTGGCATTGTCAAGGGCCTCATCGAGGTCATTGCTGATGTTGCCCCCAAGGCCTTCATCCTCGTCATCTCCAACCCCGTCAACTCCACTGTCCCCATCTCCGCCGAGGTCCTGAAGGCCAAGAAGGTCTTCGACCCTAAGCGCCTCTTTGGTGTTACCACTCTCGACGTTGTCCGTGCCGAGACCTTCGTTGCCGAGATTGTTGGCGAGTCCCAGCCCCAGCAGCTCACCATCCCCGTTGTTGGTGGCCACTCGGGCGAGACCATCCTGCCCCTCTTCAGCGCCGCCAAGCCCGCTGTCCAGATCCCCAGCGACAAGTACGACGCTCTTGTCAACCGTGTGCAGTTTGGCGGTGATGAGGTCGTCAAGGCCAAGGATGGTGCTGGTTCCGCCACCCTCTCCATGGCCTATGCTGGCTTCCGGTAAGATTTCATCACCTTTACAATTGTTTATTTTCGTTCTTTATGAGACACAAAAAATTAATGCGAAAAACTTTAGATTTGCCGAGAAGCTGCTCCGTGCCGTCAAGGGCGAGCAGGGTCTCGTCGAGCCCAGCTACGTCTACCTGCCCGGCGTGCCCGGAGGTGAGGCTGTTGCCAAGGCTACTGGCGTCGACTTCTTCTCCGTCCCCGTTTTGCTTGGAGTAAGTTGACACTTCTGTGTCATGTTTGACACCAAAAAGATGTGCATTGGCTAACTTTTACGTAGCCCAATGGTGTGGAGAACGCCACCAACCCTCTGGAGAACATCACCGACAAGGAGAAGGAGCTCCTGGCTAAGGCTGTCGAGGGCCTCAAGGGCAACATTCAGAAGGGCGTCGACTTCGCCCACAACCCTCCCCAAAAGTAAATACTTTCCTCCTAAACATCCAACCTGTTGGTAGCTGTTCTAGTGTCGAGGGAGCCGGTCTTGAGGGACAATAGCTATGACTACTGGGTATAATGAATATATACGCGTGCATAAGCAAGGTGGCTGATGATTTGCTTTCTCTCATAGGCTGTAAACTGTCCCCAGAGTCTCTACCCCCATGCGAAGCCCTTTCCCTCGGGACAGCTTCTCATTCCACATTGATTAGTCCGCTGCTAGTTGCTCTTGGCTGAGTGGGAAGATTATTCGGAAAAAGTATTGGGCGGGCTTGTCGTCTATTCACGTATGGATCATCCATCTTTTTGCTCTCCGTCTTTTGGTAGATTTGAGTCGGGCAAAGTTGTCATACGGCGGCTCGGTTATTATGGCTTGGCGGCGAGGGTTTTGATTTGGAATATAGCTGCTGGTAGCTCGTTGACCTCGGCTTGAACGGTGGCGCTGATACCCAGGGCAGCCAGAGCGCCGCGAATGATGCCGCAGGGAAACCATAGGAACTAGTTCATTTGAGCAAGCAAGTTAGTCAAAACTCGTTTATTCGAACCACATTAGAGGAGAGTTCCGTTGGTTGTGTGACGTACGGGCTGTGCGCGAAGGACGGCTTGGCTGCCGGTTTCTGTGCTCATGCGTGAGAATGGGCGGAAGGCGTTGTCGGTGAGGACGTAGACTCCCTAGATTGCGCGCGTGGATTGTAAGTCTGGGGTCCTTGATGTGGCTTCTATACGATGTCCTTTTGTTGTTGGTAAGTGTGTTAACGTACTCGGTGGTTTGTCTTGAGGTTGTCAATGTTCTTGCCGAAGACGAGGGACCAGAGGTCTTTGCAGAGGAACTTGATGACGTCGAGGGTGTCATTGAAGCGTGGGCGGTCGCGGGAGAATCTGGGTATCGGGGAGAAAAAACCGAGTTTAGCAATGTGTGTTTTTTTATATTGTCGATTCAATCTAGTATTGATTGATGGGGAGGAGGAGGAGATATGGAGGAGTTCTTTTGTCAAGAGACAGAATGAGGCAAGGGATTGTCTATATAGAATACTACCTTTCTACGAGGCCCTGTCCGACGCGATAGCCCTGCGCCTCGAGCCTATAGTGCACTGCATCGAGGTGCTCGTCGTCGTCTATCCTCTTTGGCGAGTCGGCGGGCGGATGCGCGATGGCAGCAGCAGCAGCAGTGGAATCGGATTTGCGCGGGGAAGAAGCGCTGTCGGCAGCGGGATTCGAGGGAGAGGGAAAGTCGCGCTGGGAGGTGACGCGCTGGGCGAGCGGGACGAGCTCGATGAGGAGGAAGTCGAGGGAGGAGGAGGAGAGGAAGGAGGCGGTTGGGTCGGAGGAGTTGAAGGGGGGCATTGGGGGAGAGAGAGACATTTTTGCTGTTTATTTTTTATAAAGAATGGGAAAAAGAGAGGGAGAATGAAGGGAGGAGAGGTGGAGGGTTGGTGATGCTTGAGGTTTTGGTGGTGAGAGGTAAAGTTGCAAGTGGTTTAATCGATTGTGGCTGCGGTAGAGGTACAGGTCGATACCAGGTTTGGGCGATGGCATAGCTGGTGGTAAGGTGTGGGGGTGGGCTCGATGTGGTGGGGTGTGGAAGTAGATGTACAAGCGCTGCATACAGCTAGAGGTACGGTGATTTAGGAGCTGCTGTCATATAACCTGGCCGCCATCCAGTAAGTTAATTAAGGAGAGATTTGTTATAATGTGATTGAGATTATTATTGATACTAATTATAGAATAAAGCACCCGAACATGATGCTAGTTACCGGTTGCAAGTCGAATGCAGAGTGGAATGAATACACAGGTACCTAGGTAGGTAGATACGCTCCCTCTTACAAGACACAAGCCATGCTCAATAGCAAAGTATCCAGATTCTTAAATAAAACATCTAATAGGCAAGCTGTCGCTAGCCACTAATCTAGGTAGTCATACAACTTCATCTTTCCTCCCCTTTGATTAAAAAAAAAAGCAGACAAAACTAGCATTGTACCGACCCTAGGGGAATCATCCTTTTTGTCCCTCGTCACCCTGAACGCCTCTGCTGACTCGATAAATCAAACTTCTCTCTCCTCTCGCCGCTCTCTCCATCACCTCCCCTTCTCCCCTTGATGTAAATGCTTATATATTGGTTTCACTTTATAGACAGCGCTCGCTACCCTCTCCGGCGCTTTCTTTGGTGTGATATGGCCCGCGGATGTCTGTTACTCACCGCCCCTAGCGCCCTCTCCTACGATGGGTAGTTGCTGGGAGATTCGCTCAGGAACGGGAGACTTGACGAGCCGCGGTAACTGCTTGTTCCCGTGTGCTGGCGTTTATGCGGTCGCTGGATGGGCTCCTCATCGTCAGACGACAACGTCAGGTCAATAACTGCTGGCGTTGGTCGTTTGGCGCTGTGTGTGCTGCCTCGCGGGGCTGAGCCGCCATCTGCACCACCGGAACCCGGAGTCTCTTTATAGGGGGTCATATGCTTGGGTGTCTCTATTCGACGGCCGCCAATGATGATTTCAGATACCTCCACATCATCGTCATCATCGTCGTCTTCAAGTGCTGCCCCGTTTGGCCTGGATGATGTTTCCTCTTTGGGTGGTTTGCTAGACCACTTGCCGTTTGGTTCGATGGTAACGGTTTCCAGGCTCTTTGATGTATTTTCTAGAATGACCTTGACATAGCTAGGCGCCAGTTAGCATATGACAAGAATATTATTAAAATTGAAGGTTACGTACCCATCAACGGCTAGTTGGTCAAATGGCGCAGATTTGTTACATATAGGACATAGCCATTGCGGTCCTTGCTCCTGGAGCTGCAGGTAAGACGTTGCGTCGAAGCATTGCAAATGTGTACAGCTCAGACTGCGGCATGGTACTTCTAATCTCATGTAGGATAAGGGGCATTTCAGAGATAAGACCTGAGATGTCGCCACAACATCTGGATCTTGTGCTATTTTATTCACTGCCACCCACAAGTTAGCAATTTGTCAAGAGGGGAGCTTCCTCTGGAGTGACTTACGCTCTGATATTACCGATTCTTCGGAAATCTTTCTGCGGTTGGATATTGTCGTCACCAATTCAGGAACTGATGTAGTCTTGCAAATGTTGACGATTAGGTAGTATTTCTGCCCAGAAAAGAAGACCGTTAGCAGAGACTCTAAAAGGAGACAATGGTGTAAATGGTGCCACTCAAAAGCTCATGGCCACTTAGTCCTCTTCATCAGCAGTTCAACTTACCCTGCTCGTCAGCGCATATGTAAACTCAATGTTATTCATGTAATTTCCCCTCAAGCGGAGAGTGTTAGTTATGTCAACAGGCCTGGTGGAGCCGGGTTTATTCTTGAGACCTCGCAGGTTGGCCTTGATCTCATCGCCGTTTACCCGAAGCTCGGATTGATGCGGAAACGCAACGTCTTGTAAGCCGCTGTCATCGCTAGCACAGAATACCATGATCCTGTATGATTTATCCTCGTTGCATCGCTGCACAATGGGGTGGTCGCTTAACCTCAATGGGATGGTGACAGAGTTCCTATGCTGTGCCATGGCTGGAGACGAATATCGCCGGTTAGCCGGGATCTTAGTAATAAGTATAAGAGATTAGGGATACTTGCCTTCACAGGTACGCAACACGCTTACAGCGCCTTCAACGTAATAGAAAGGGCTCGGCTTGAAGGAGAAACCATACGTTCCATAAGCAGAGGCTGGCACTCCATTTGCTGAGACTTGCCCATACGCCCGTTGTCCGGTATAACCAGCAGTGCCGTATGACGACGTTGATGCGGAGGCAGGCAAAGCAGGCTGTGCTAGAGCTCCGTTGCTTCGAGCCGTCGCGGCCTTAATAGGACTCGCTCGCTGTTGAAAGGCGTTTACGATGCTGTGGCGGACTTGATGGAATCGTGCAACGTCGTTGCTGGTAACTGTTTCGTTTATGACTATGCGATGGATACAGAGTTTAGTACATATATCAGGGCGGGAATGATGCAGAGAGTGTGATAACAGCAATGGGCTACGGAGCACGCGAACAGTGTCGCGATCAGGGCGGTGCAGAAGAGAAGAGACTCACGCTGTACGATGCGTCGTTGAAGCTCCGCTTTGACGCCGGTGCTCTTAAGCCCATTCACCTGGCAGATGGAGGAGAGCTGTCGATTGAATAGAGAGTTGCCCTGGACCTGCCTTAGCAGCGCGTTCACGTCGTGCCGTGATATCGACGTCATGTTGGGCGACGCCATGGTTGCTTGATGGCGCGAATAGTAGTTCGAGGGAGGATTGGCCTCGCAAATGCATCAACGGGGAGCAGAGAAGTCGGGGGGACGGGTCGAGGGTATGCAAGAGTTGGGCTGATATGGAAAAGCGTGAAGCGATGCGAACGACGTCTCTATCGGAATGCGGCCGAGTCTCTCTATAACCAGCGGCCAAGGACGATGAAAAGGGCCAAGATTGATTTACAAATGGAGTCGCAAAGCAGAGAGCAGCAGCTTCTAGCCGCTGGACGGCGCAGGCGGTCGCTGTGACGCCAGCTGCGATGCCGGCAGATGCCGCGATGGTGAGCCTGACGCAGTTCGCGGACGATGCAGGACAGAGAATCGAGTCGATGCGGCGATGCCGAGTCTCGGGCGTTGTGACTGCGATGGATTGGATTGGGCGGGCAGAACGCGCAGGTGATGCAGCGGCGTCCTTCTCATTCACTCTCTCCTCACCCTCGTCGTCGCCTCGCCATCAGCCTCGGTCGCTTTTTACAAACATGGTGCTAAGATAGTGATACCTCGACGCTATCGCCACTGGACTTTGGCATCGGGCAGGCGGCGGCAGCTGGCAGAACTGGCTGCCTGTAAAATGGGCTGTAAAATGGGATGGACGCGAAAATATCTCAGCCACAGGTTGGTGCCGATACGCCACACCGACGCTTTATCTTATCTTTTCCCGCCGTTATCGTAACTTTTCTTTCTTCCCTGTACTACTAGCAGTCGAAGAGAAGCAACATAAACCGAAAGACGTAGACGGACGAACAGCAATACCGCAATCATGGCAAAGAGTTCTCGGTCGAGCAGCAAGAAATTCAACAACCAGCGCAAAGCCGCCAGCATCTTCGGCCCGGCAGAGACCGCGCGACAAGAGCGTCTCTCGGCCAAGCTGCTGGAGTTGGCGAAGCAGGCCAAGCCCGAGCCCGCAGAGATGAAGATTGATGGTCAGTTTTTGACTGGATGAGCTCTACTATATGTTGTCGTTTCTCTAACATTTCTGGTTTAAAGACGAGAGCAACAATGCACCCGAAAAGGAGGAGCAGGCTGGCGCAGACGAGAACTGTATTTCCCACCCTTCCCTCTCCCCTCCAGACCGACCAACATAGCACATGCTAACATGTTGTGAAACGCAGCCATGGAAGTGGACTCCAAGAAGCCGGTCAGAGCCTTCAGCACCAAGAAGGGCATCAACAAGAAGAGGAAGAAGTCGAGCATTGTGTTCCCCAAGTACACGGACAGACTGCGCAAGAATCGAAATGCACCAAAGAAGGCGTAACTAATGTATTTGTAATTCGGGTTTGCATTTTGTTGCTTTGGCTTCTTCATCTTTTATACGGAGTACTCATTATACATATTGTCCTACATATCAGCTCTGCAGTCTCAATTGACGATACCCATGACAATCTCCAAAAAAAGAAAAAAAAAATTGATGGCGCGCCCTGGTTCCTGTGGCGCAGCTCACTGTAGATTCTCCCTTAGCCAATCATTCTTCCACTCCCGCTGGCTTCGTTTTATAGCTTCCTTCAACATACTTGAAAGGGAGGCTCAACTTCACCCATACGCGCCTCTCCATATGGCTTTTACTGTGCATACCTTAATCTTAATGTAACACTGACCCAAGTCAAGGCGCCTCTCTAGCCTCTTTCTGTCTTTGATTGACTCTCGTTTAATAACAACATGGTGGCCTCAAGAAACGGGTCGCTTGCAGGCTCACTCCTGCTTGCGGCGGCCAATCTTCTAATACCGCTGTCTATTCTCGTTTTCGCCACTGGATTTTTCCCGTATAAACCTTTTCTTCCTGGTCTGGCGGAATTCGAGCCTCTCGAGTACGGACCTCCGCCCAAGGCGCCTTTTGATAGACTCGTATTTATGGTGGTTGATGCGCTGCGGAGGTATTGTTGAAACTCACCTGTCTGGATAAGCCGTCACTTGTACTAAGATGAGACGATAGCGATTTTGTATTCTCGGAGGATTCTGGATTTGAATACACTCAGCGGTTAGTTCTGTTCTGTGTGCGACAACTGCTGCTTCACTGTCTCATAATTGATATAGCCTCATTCGAGATGGCAGTGCCATTCCCTTTACAGCAAATGCTCGATCACCAACCGTGACGATGCCTAGAATCAAGGCCATCACAACTGGATCGATTCCTTCTTTTGTTGACCTTATTCTCAATTTTGATGAAGCTGACACCTCTTCGACATTGGCTGCCCAAGACACATGGCTGTCCCAGCTCAAGGCCAAAGACACGGGCAAGCTTCTCATGTATGGCGATGATACGTGGCTCAAACTGTTTCCCGAAACGTTTGATCGTCATGACGGAACCTCTAGCTTTTTTGTCGCTGTAAGGCTTCGCTCGTATGTTTTAATTGGTGATCCCCTTGGCTTACATGTACCTTAAGGACTTTACAGAGGTGGACAATAACGTGACGAGACACATCAATGATGAGCTCGAGAAGGACGATTGGAGCTTGATGGTTCTACACTACCTTGGCCTGGATCACATTGGCCACAAGTCGGGACCAAGAAGCACGCACATGCCTGGTAAGCAGCGTGAGATGGATGGCATCATCCACCAGCTGTTTAAGGCCCTCGAAACCAAGAGCCACCTACAGTCGACGCTGCTTGTTGTTTGCGGTGATCACGGTATGAACGATGCAGGCAATCACGGAGCATCATCTCCTGGAGAAACATCGCCCGCCCTGGTCTTCATGGCGCCCAAACTCAAGGAAATATCGTCCAGATATCCAGCCCCCGCGCAGCCCAAAAACGAGTACGACTACTATTCCATGGTTGAGCAATCCGACATCTCGCCGACTCTTGCCGCGCTATTAGGGTTCCCCATCTCAAAGAACAACCTTGGGGCGTTTATCCCGGAATTCTTGCCGTTTTGGCCGAACTCGAGAGACAAGGTACAGATTCTCATTCGCAATGCAAGACAGATCCTTAATATTGTCACTGCGGCGTTTGGAGGCGACCTCTTTGATGCTCAGGCGCCTGTTGACCCTTGCGCCTCCACATCTACAGATGTTGATGAATTAGCCTGCGAGTGGCGCAAGATCAATTCGGAAGCGGCTTCTCAGGCTAATGCGAAAGAGATCGACCAGGCGTGGCTCTTAGCTACGTCTGCTTGGATTCGCAAGGCCCAAGACCTGATGAGCAGTATGGCGTCCAACTATGACCTGTCGAGATTGTCTCTCGGTCAGGCACTGTCGGTTGCTGCCGTGATTGCTAGTGTTGCAAGTTTGGGCCTACAAGGCTTCTGCCAGGCGGGATTTTTGTTGCCACTGTTCCTGCTTGCGGCGTCTTATGGTCCTATGATGTTTGCTAGTAGCTATGTGGAAGAAGAACATCACTTCTGGTACTGGACATCCACTATATGGCTGGCTTATCTCGGTGTTAAGGAGGTTCAAAGGTAGGCTTACTACATCATTGCTTCTGACAAACATGTTTATACTGACCATTCCCAGATCTTCACGGCTCTCTTCGATCTCAAGCCATGTAGTGGCTTTGGCTGCCCTGAGACTCATCCGAAGCTGGAACCAAACGGGCCAGAAGTTCGCTGGTGAACCAGACACTGTCAAGACATTCCTCATTCCTAACCCTGAAATTCTTTGGGCGCTCATCACCTTGGTATACGTCATGGTGACTTTCCAGACTCTTCAGAGCGTATCTGGCCTGCCCTATATCCTGGCTACTTCTTTGATGCCGGCTGTCTTCTTGTCAACGTTTACTTTTAAGCTCGCTTTTACTGCTGAGGATGCGCCTGAATTGGTGGTGGGATTTGCTCGCGACCTCTTGGACATCTTCCAAGGCCCATCTCTTATTTTTAGAGCAAGGATCATCTTCGGACTGCTCGCAGTGTTGTACGGCTTCGCTATATATCGGGCAAAGACCGGAGGGCCTCGAGCCTCCCAGTCGTCTGGTAAGTCTACAGTCAACGAATCAACCCCTTTTCACATCTCGTGAGCACTCCCAACTAACACCAAAACCAAATCAGTCGAACTGGTCCACCATCTATGCACCCTCCTTGCAATGACCCAATCCCGCGCCACAAACATCCCCCTATTCCTCCTCTCCAGCATCATCCTCCAAACTCTCCAATCAACCAAACTCTCCATCGCCGAAATCACAGCAACGTCCATCGTCCTCCAGTACACAACCTTCTTCGCCTTTGGCGGCTCCAACGCAATCTCCTCCGTCGACCTCTCCAGCGCCTACAACGGCATCAGCGGCTTCAACGTCATCGCCGTCGGCGCACTCACCCTCGTCAGCAACTGGGCGGGTCCCATCTTCTGGACGTCGGCGACGAATCTGCTTCTTCTGCAGAAATACAGACAGGGACGCACGGATGCGTTCAAGAATCATCTGATTCTGATGACGATTTTTGTGTCGATGAGTGTGGCGTTTGTGATTGCGGCGTGTACGGCGCTGAGAACGCATTTGTTCATTTGGACTGTGTTTTCGCCAAAGTATTTGTATTGCATGGCGTGGAGCCTGGGGCAGCATTTGTTGATTAATGTTGGCTTTGGAAGCTTTTTGTTCTGGGTGGGCATTTGAGTTGGCGATATAAGAAGAGGCTTTGAAAACTCGTTTTCTAGATTATGTATTCATTTGATGAGTAGTAGTTTAGACTCATATACATGTTTTAATATAGAAAAAAGAAGACAATTGCGTTATTTCAAGTCATAAAGCTACGTAGCCAATATCCACCTGTTGTATCATATCTCCTGAGCCACACCCATCTAGAACCAATTTGCTTATTTACCTATATTCATTCATGACACATTAAACATTCACGTAGCTTCTCACGCATCCTCCATTTTGGTATCCTCATCCGACAACAACTCCTCAACAAGTTCGTCCCTCTCCGGATTCTCTGGCACCACCGTACTATTATCGCTATCATCTTCAACCTTAACCTCCTTATCTTCATCCGGATCCTTATCATCATCCGGATTTGAATGAGCAGACTTTTCGCTCGGAGATTGGCGGTCCACGGCCTCCGATACACTGCGGCTGGTGCGGCCTTGCGCTGGGCGCTGGTCATCCAGACTGTTGACAATCTTGCCGAGACTGACGTGAATCTTGAGCAGCGCGTTGCGGCCGGTGGTGTCGGTGACTAGGCCCTCCTCGATGGCTTCGCAGATAACGTCGTATGTTTCACGGAGCTTCTCTTCGGAGGAGTTGGGTGATACGTAGAGTTTTCCGAGAAGGCCGGCAACCAACTTCTTTTCCGCTTCTATCGAGTTTGTCAGTCAAGATTCTTCAAGTATCGGTATGTTGAGGCAGCGATTCTGCGTTCAACTTACTGTTAATGTTTCCACGGAGCCTTTCTAGAATATCGCAGGCGAAATCAAGATGTACATCACCATTGGGAGCCTTCTTCTCCCCCTCAAGAAGGAGTTCTGGGCTGTAGCACTTCCGCGGGTCGGTCCAGTCCACCAAACAAGCACCAATGGTCGTCATACTGACCATGTCCTCCTCAACATCAACATCATCATCCTCCAGACCCTCACGCAAGTTGAGCAGAGAATGGAGAGCTAATAACGAGACCTTTCTCATAAGATCCTGATTCTCCAAGCGAGAGAAGCAGAATACTGGCAAGAAGTAGTTGAGGGCTTGTCTAACCGTCTGGTTGGCAGAGGACGCGGGATCGAAGTAGGCAATTACAAGAGACTTGAGCAGCTCTTCGCAAACCTCTTCATCAGCGATTACACGTCCTAGGAGGAGCTTGGATGCTGCTATCGTAGCCGCAGCCTGCACCTCGGATGACCTGCCACCACCCTTGACTGCCTTGACGTATACCTTGATAACAGCTGGAGTTGTGGCAAGCAGTTGAGCTCCATGAACGTTTAGGATATCTGTCAAGATATGTAGGGCCGTGATCTGCAAGGCTGTGTGTCCCTTGGTGAAGAAGTGGATGAAGAGGCCTAGATTTTCTTCGGCCAATGAGCGGTCTAGCAGGGCGCAAAGTCCCAGGCAGAGAAGTCCTCTTTCGCGAACGGGTGCTTCGTGGCTTCGCACAGCTGGAACTACCAGGTTGTTCAACATGGAGACCAAGTCTGTGTTGTCCTTGAGGTTCCCGGCGACGTGTGTAAGCATGCATTGGACGATGTGAAGACATTTCAAGTTGACAACAATTTCTCTCACTGCCTTCTCGTGAGCCTCCTCTTCACTCATCTCAGATTCCTTCTTGGAATCAGGAGCAGGAGTGTTCTCCCGGCTCCTGAGATCGGATTTGGCAGAGACGAAGCTCTCGTCGTCGTCCCCAGGCACATCATCATCCACAATTGTGTCGTGTACATCAGCAACGGCCTCGAGAACAACACTGCAGAATTCTCGTTCTCCAGCAGCATCTGGCGCGCAAATATATCGAAGGGTCTCCATGGTAAGCTTTGTAACTTCATCTGGGAGTTCTGGAATAGCAAGGGACTGGCGAAGTAGCGTAAACATCTTCCTTCGGCCGACTTCATCAGAGTAGTCAAGGGTCAGCGCAATATGGAGCATCTGTTCGATGATGAATTCCTGCTCGACGGTGTCCTCTTCTTCGTCTTCCTCGGCATCAAGGTTTGCCACTCTTTTGATTGCATCCACCAAGACCTTCAGATAGCGCTCTAGGAAGAAAGCTAGCTTGGTGACTTCTGGGAGTTTCTCCTCTACCAGGGCCTCGTATCGACCATCACCCTCGCTACGGCAAAAGTCATTGAAACTTCTAGCCATAAAGACGGATTCGGCGGACAGAGTCTCCCAGAACAGATCGTCCAAGACTACAGCCTCACGATAATCTGGGCGACCCTCCCAGAAGCCGTTCATTGCCTCAAGAGCCACTCCATTCTCGACTCCAGAGTTGATGACATCGATTCTCTCCAGAAGCTCCAACAAGCCCTCAAAGTTTGGTGGTGCTTCCTCTTGTGGCGCTACGCCAGCACAATCTGCAATCCAACGCTCCCGGAAGAGTCTTCCTGCCGCCTTCCGTACGTTCTCGTCTCGATCACGAAGACCCCACCGGAGGAGCTTTTCTCTCATAGATAAAGACAAATGGCGGAAATCCCCGAGAGCTGGCAGAAGACGCGAGTAGACTGCCCTTCGAGTGGCGGCGTCCTGGTCTCTTGCGCGTTCGAGGAGGTATGGGAGGGTAGTGGGTAGGATTGGGAGGTTCACAAGAAGAGACCGTCGGACATCGGCGCTCGGATCGTTCTGTAAGACGTCAAGCAGTTTCTCTAAGAGGCCGGTGGATTGGTTGTCGCTGTCATCTGAGTTGGCCTCCTCTTCGGGTTGGTTTCCAGCAAGTCGACCAAGGCCCAGCACTGCCTGAACGCGGACCATGGCCTCCTTGTCTCGAATTCGTTTCAACAGGCTGTTGCGAAGATTCTGGAACAGGTCGTCATCGATGGCATCAAGCGAATTGATGATGTGAGAGACGAGTTGTGTTGACCTAAATCGCACATACTTGTCTTTGGCTTGCATTAAGGAGAGGGCAGTCTGGAGGACTTGTGAAGAAAGTCGTGTACTTGGGGTCTCGGGCATCAAACTCGTGTCGACATCGGCCTCATCCAGCAGCTCATTGTCCTTGTCTGAAGCATGCTTCAGGAAAAGCCCAATGAATCGGACCAGCTTCTCGCCAACGCTCTCTGCCTTCTTCACCGGCATGATGCGCAGCACGCATCGAACAAACTCGTGGTTAAACGCCTTCTCGTCAAATTCGTCGGGTGATTGTTTTCTCGGATCGACGGGCTCGTAGCAGCAGGCTTCCTGGATCTTTCGAAGGTTGACCGCCAGCTTTCGATGCGTGGCTGTGGTCCTTTGCGCATCGCGAAAGATGGCGCAAACTTGATTTCGGAGCGCACTGGTTGGTGTTTCGGCGTGTTCTACAGGGGCCGCGGCCTTCTTCTTAGAACTGGCCGCGGGTCTCCCTAAGCGAGCGCCTGATCTTGTGGGCATTTTGGTGGTTTGAAGACACGGAGATCCTACGTGAGCCGCAAGATACCGTGAATCTCTGTAAAAGTCGAGTTTAGTGGTGTGTTGTTTAGCCAGCGCGTCGTTCTAGGGACTGCGATCAACAATTCTCCCGTTTTGGCATAACGTGGTGTTGAACCCCGCCATCCGCATCCAGATTAGCGTCAACGTCGAAACGGCCAATCGATAAGATAAGAATATTGATAGCTGAAGCTCCAGATTTTTTTTTCTTAGCAGAGATACTTCGTCCCAGAGTTTGTTTTCATCACAGGCCAAAGTATTGTTGCAATTGTTTTCGTCGCAACAAACGTCATGGCTCCCCCGACGAATGATCGTAAGCGCAGAAGGTCAGACGGTGAAACCGCTGCTGCGCCAAAAACCCAGGATCCCGACGGCGGAATCTCGCGAACACCCAAGAAAGCAAAGACTGATGATCGACGATCCATCTTTGTTCGGTCATTGCCCCCTAACGCTACGAACGAAAGCCTTGCGGACTTTTTCTCGCAATATTTCCCCGTCAAGCATGCTACTGTAGTTATTGACCAGAAAACGAAGGAGTCAAGAGGGTTTGGCTTTGTTTCGTTTGCTGATGCCGACGACGCCAAAGACGCCAAGGAGGCATTGGACAAGAAAGAGTGGGATGGACGACGCATTCGAATCGAAGTTGCGGAACCCAGACATAGAAATGCCGATCCGGACTCAGAAGAGGCAGGCAAGACGCCGGGTCGGGGTAGACAAGCGTACCAGCCACCACCCACCAAGTTGATTATTCGAAATCTGCCATGGAGCATCAAGACATCTGAACAGCTTTCAAAGCTATTCATCAGCTTTGGCAAAGTCAAATTTGCTGATTTGCCACAAAACAAGGGAAAGCTAAAGGGATTCGGTTTCGTTACACTCAGGGGACGTCCTAACGCGGAGAAGGCTCTCGAAGCCATTAACGGCAAGGTCGTCGACGGCCGAACCTTGGCTGTGGACTGGGCTGTTGATAAGGAAACTTGGGACAAGCAGCAAACTACGGACGGTGACGACAAGGAGGCCAAGGATGCCGAGGATGAAGATGATAAAGCTGAGGATAAAGAAGCCGGAGCAAACGATGGAGAAGTCAAGAACCGTGATGATCAACTACAATCAGACCTTGCAAACTTTATGAAAAACTACATGCAAAACATGGAAGATGAAGAGGATGATGAGGAGGAGCAAGATGATGAGGATGAGGATGAAGATGATGAAGACATGAAGCTGTTGGACGAGGAGGAAGAGGAAAAGGAACCCGAGAAGCCAAAGCGAGAGCTGATGACGGACAATTCCGCCACCGTGTTTGTTCGAAATCTGCCGTTTACGACTACGGATGAGCAGCTTTCGTCCTTCTTTGGCCACTTTGGCAAGGTCCGATATGCTAGAGTTGTCATTGACAAGGCCACCGAAAAGCCAGCCGGCACAGGCTTTGTATGCTTCGTTGATGCTGCAGACGCAAAGACTTGCATAATCGGTGCTCCTCGCCGCGCGCAACCGACCGCGGGAGGCGTCAAGCATTCCATTCTTCAAGATGAGAACGCTGATCCTACCGGCAAATACACGCTCGACGGCCGAGTCCTTCAAGTGGCCCAAGCTGTTGGCAGGAACGAGGCTGCCAACTTGGCCGAGAACTCACTCGCACAGCGAAGGCAAAAGGACAAGCGCAGACTGTATCTCTTGTCAGAAGGTTCGCTTGGCGCGGGCTCTCCTCTGCGAGGCCTCTTGACCGACGCTGAAGTTCGGATGAGACAGGCTAGTGCAACGCAGCGAAAGAAGCTCGTGGAGAAGAATCCCATGCTGCACATCAGCTTGACCCGTCTTGCTCTTCGCAACATCCCCAACGATCTTGGTGCCAAGGATTTGAAGGAGCTGGCTAGAAAGGCCGTCGTCGGTTTCGCCAAGGATGTCAAGGAAGGACGCCGACAGCCGCTTTCTAAGGAGGAGAATGCCAGAGACGGCAAGGATGCAAAGGACAAGGAGAAGGACCGCAAGCTTAAGCGCAAGGGTATTGTCAAGCAAGCCAAGATTGTGTTTGAAGACAACAAGGGATCCAAGGTGTCTGAGGCTAGCGGAGCCGGCAAGAGCCGTGGCTATGGATTCATCGAGTACACCTCTCACCGCTGGGCTTTGATGGGCTTGAGATATCTGAACGGTCTCCAGCTGGACGGAAACAATGGCAAGAAGCAGCGCTTGATTGTCGAGTTTGCCATTGAGAACGCGCAGGTGGTGAAGCGACGACAGGATGCCGAGAATGCGTCCAGGACGCCCAAGGCAAAGAACGAAGACGGCGCTGATGCCTCTGCGTCTGAGGATGAAGAGGAAGAGGAGGCCCCCACACCCAAGAAGAAGCAAAAGGGCAAGAAGAACAAGGGAAACATGAACAAGGGCCCCAAGGTGAAGCCCGCCAAGGAGGATGACGGGGAGAAAGAAAAGGAGAAGAAGCCGACGGACGCAAAGGAGGCGATTCAGCAGAAGCTGATTGCGCGGAAGAGGCTGATGCGCAAGAAGAAGGCGGGATCGAGGGGAAAAGCATAGTTTTGGGTGTGTGTCTATAATATCCAATGGCATGATGTGTTTATTTGTTGTACATGGTATTTTTTTTCTTTTCTTTTCACGGGCTATAATGGATTTGAGGTTTTCGTTTTAGACGTGGTAGTGGATTCAAAAATGTCAATTTGGCTGAGGCTATGTGCTTTTGTTTGAGAATGGTGATTACGACCAAGTGAAGATGAGAGCTACAAGACTTGAGCTGAGGAGGTATGCAAAGGAAAACGTAAAAACAAGGCCCTTATTTCCAGAACCACCCCGACTTCTTATCCTTCGTCTGCTGGTCATCTGCTTCTCGCTCAATAACATTGGTATCATTACTTCCCCCAGCTTCATTTTTTTGCGTCTTATCCGCAGGACGCATAGTAAAGTGCGTCTCCACTCCGATTTCATTACCGTTCTTATCATACGTCTTCTTCGTGACCGTCGTGGTCAAGTAGCCAAGACTGTTGACTTTCTCGTCTCTTGTTACAACCTCCCTATTTCCGTTGTCATATACCTTTTCCTCACTTGAGTTGGATGGTGGAGAAGCCGAGCTATCGATGGATACAGGTTTGCTGTCCGTGATACTTTTGACGAATGTATCCCACGTCTTGTGGCCCTCTGCAAAGCTTGAGCTAAGAGAGGAGAAGAGGTCGTCAAAGTGATCGGGGAAGCGCTTCTGGTGATGGTTTTCATGGCCCTCTTGCTGCGACTTATTACGCCCGTGGAAGCTATCATCTAGTTGCTTGAATGTCTGGCGCACTTCATCGAAGAAGCTGGTGCCGTGGCTATCAGACTGTTCACCTGCAGCAGCACTTCCCCACACTTCGGCAGCCTTTCGATCAAGCTCTTCGTGAAACTTGGACCAGTCATTCCAATTTGACTTGGGGAACTCAGGTTCGGCATCGTTTTCAAACAGACCAAAGTTTCGAGGCTGGTAGTACAGCTCATCCCGAGTGGGTCGTCTAAGCAAACCTTGAGATTCTAGCCTTCGAAGCCAGAACCAGGTAGGCTCGCCATTGGAGAACATTTGCCGCAGCAGCTGCCTCTGGTTATATCTGGATTTGATGTCAGGCAGAGGCCGTCCCAGAGAAACGGTGAGCAAATCTTCAAAAGCATCCTCAAAGGTGAAGACCGAAGAGTCGTATTGTGATGGTAGGTCACTCGGAACAGGCTGTCTGAGGTGGCGCAGGTTTGCTGGCGAATAAGCCCATGATGCAACTGAGACGGTGTCTAGAGCCAGTGGGCGCGATTCCAGGCTGTCCATTGTGACCGGAGCAAGGGGCGCTGTGTGGTTAGAGCTGTCAGAAATAGGGTTGTCCGGTGATTTGGAGGTTGACAGATCAGATTGCGAGTCTGATGGCAACTGTGGCTGGTGGGGTTGGAGGAGGGAGTGAAAGGCCGTGTCCACGTGCTGCTTGAACCGAACAAAGACGTCTAGAGGATCGCCGTCGCGGGGCATGCCGAGGACATTGGAGGCTTTGAGGAGGAGGGAGATTTGAGTCAAAGGGAGATGGATGAGTGTAGAAGCTGAGTGAGCGGTGATGCTGTTTGGTTAGGTAGTAATGACGAGAATGACGAGAGACGATAAGAAGATGCTACAGTGTCTTATCGAGAGACAGAAGCCCGAGTCTCATGACCTGAGGAGCTAGCCCCAGGTTTTTTGGCTTTCTAATATGGCATATGATGTAACGGGCGAGTCCGCCATAGTACCTGACAGCACTAAATTGCGTGCATATGTACGCACTCAAGACATGGCTGGTACAGCTGTGGCGGTGCAGCTGCGTGCGTGTGTTCAATACACGTACATGTAACATGTTCAATGTCACCCTGCGTTAAAAAGGGTGCTGAGAATGTAACTTGAATGGTACCATTGATCTAAAATCTCTTGGTATCAATGGAAAAAAAAAGGGCTGACAGGGTTTGATGAATAAGTGTAGACATGATGAGCACCATCTTTATTCAATCATGCAAATTTAAAACAAAAGCTCTCTTCCTTGTTATAATCCTCACTTACAAGTGTCACTGCCGTTCAATTTTTTTTTGTCTTCTTCAGTGATGACATAGCGTGGGGGTACGTACCTCCCGTCATCTGCATCTGCAGGCGGAAATTCGGCGCCAAGCCCGCGACAAGCAATAATGATGCGTGACTGCTGGACCGCACTTTTGAACTCTTCATGTTCAGCCCAGACTCTGCCTCTGCATCTGCCTGCGCCCAAAAGATCATGAACCTCGTCCATCCCGCCTCGCTCTGCTCTTCGCCCCGATGATACCTTGTCAGGCAATCTGCCGCGGCTTCTGGCGAATGTAGTTTCGCTTTCGCGTTCTCCACCAATCTCCGATCCTACCGTCATTTGCTTCTTCCTCCCCCTTTGCCGCCTTGCTTCGTCTGCTTCGCCCTCAGACACCTTCTCTCTTGGCGGCGACGATGAGACTAGATTTCACAGAGTCGACTCCGCCGACGTGGACAAGCGTATTAGCAGCACCGACAGCGACAGCGACAAGCGGCCTGGGAGCGGGAGATGCTCCGGGCCGGGACGATGACGAAGATGCCCTGCAGCGGTGGTCGTCCCTGATTGGGATCATCACGGCCATTGTTGGCAACGTGCTGATTGCGCTTGCTCTCAACGTTCAGAGATATGCGCACACGCGGCTGCACAAGGAGCGCAAGAGGATAAAACAGGAGGCTCGGGCAGCCTTGAAACGAGCGCAAAGCAGTAACAGCAATGGGAGCACGCAGGTCGGCGTCTATGGCACCATCATCGGTGACGATACAGGAGATCATTACCAAAATGGCCACTCAAGTACAAACGGCAACGACCGAGGGCTGTACGATGACAACTCGGAAGACGAGCATGAATTCGCCGAAGACGAGCCCCTGATGGCATCGTTTCAATCCAGCGCAACGACGGCGAGTTCCGACACCGACACCAAACCAGACAAAAAACCATCTTCGAACTACCTGAAATCGCCATACTGGTGGCTCGGCCAGATCTTGATAACGTTGGGAGAAGCAGGCAATTTCCTAGCGTATGGCTTTGCGCCGGCCTCCATAGTCTCGCCTCTCGGAGTCGTTGCGCTTATATCCAACTGCATCATTGCACCCGCCATGTTTCACGAAAAGTTTAGACCTCGCGATTTCTGGGGCGTTGTCGTTGCCGTCTCTGGTGTTGTCACTGTTGTTTTGAGTGCGAGCCAAGAAGAGACGAAGCTGAATCCTCATGACGTATGGGGAGCCATTACTACGATGGAATTCGAAATTTACCTTGGCGTTACGACATTTCTCATTATTGTTCTCATGTGGGCGAGCAGGATGTATGGCAAACGTACTATCCTTATTGACCTTGGCCTCGTTGGTCTCTTTGGTGAGTTGTACATGCTCTCTCATTCACAATACTATGGATCTTTTACTGACTGATATTTTGTAGGTGGATATACCGCCTTGGCCACCAAAGGTGTATCATCCATGCTCTCCACCAGCTTTGTGGCGGCTTTTACAACACCTGTAACATATGCCCTCATATTTGTCCTATTATCAACCGCCATTATGCAGATTCGCTATGTCAACAAAGCTCTATCCCGCTTCGACTCGACTCAAGTCATTCCCATTCAGTTTGTCATGTTCACACTGTGTGTCATCATCGGCAGCGCAGTGCTGTATCGCGATTTCGAAAAGACGAATAAGAAGCAGGCTGCCAAGTTTGTTGGAGGCTGTCTTCTCACATTCTTTGGTGTTTTTCTCATTACGAGTGGGAGAGAGCACAGAGATGATGACGAGGACATGCTGGATGAGAGCGACGGCATCGAAGAAACGATTGGGCTGACGCAGCACGACGGTAGCGTCTCATCTTCTGCGCTTCCTCAACTACGGCATGACCAGCGGCGGCTTAGCGTGCCGGCTCCTAAAACCCCATCTCGCCGATCTAGTAGAATGTCGCGAGTTAGCTTCGCTGACAGAGTCAAGCCAGATTCGGCTCATGGTGCCCTCGAAGTCCCCTCAACGCATTATTTCGAATCAGCACACTCTCCAGCGCATCTCAACGGCGACGAGGCACATGTTCTTGTAAGCAATCCATGGCAAGGGCTGTGGGTAAGCCCTGACCCCCCTCGAGGGGCTCGCACGGTATCAGCGGAAACCGTCCCCACGAGATCTGGACTGGGTTCTACGCCTGTACAACCACATCCTCTCTCATCTTTCAAAGATGCTCAGGTGACTCCATCACATTCCACCGACAGGCCGGTTACACCTCGAGCGTTACATAGTTCCAAATCGACCAATCACCGATCAAGACCATTTATTTCACCTTCACCTTTCTCTTCTACAGTCACCACAGCAGTCAAGGATGTAATCCTTCGCGAAAACGACAGCCCAGAGGCTGTTGCATCTTCGCTACGACGCATACGATCTAGCATTCGAGCGAGCTTATTCTTTAATAGCGATGACGAGGATGCCATCATGCCGGAGCGCATTGCGGAACAGCCCATTGTTCCTTACTCAGATGATAATCTGCCCGAAGCCCTGGGTCATGAGGATGCCGGGCCAAGCACAACCGCAAAAGTCTCAAGGGGGAGAGCTCGAAGTCTGAGCGACACAATTGGAGAGTTTTTCCGTCCTAAAAAGCAGAAGAAGCTGGAGACGGCCGAAGAAGACGACACTTTATTAGATGGCGACGACGAGCAGCAATTAAGTCGCAGTCCATAATTTTAATAGTAAAAATAACTATTTGAGCGGCGGTATACAGTCTTTACATATTAATATTCACGCGCATTTCAATACTCATCTCTTGTTTTGAAGATAGTTGATCAAAAGATTCTTTTCTTTTCTTTTTTTCCCGGGCAACACGATGCATCCATAGTGACGGCGTTTTTTTGGCATCACGAGGAAGGGGGGGGAGAAAAGCAGCTCGTATGAATGAATGAATGAATGAGGCGAGAGGGGGGGCATTAGTTAGTCGGATCTATTTTTGCGTGTGTGCTTTGCGTTTTTTTTCTCCTTTATGTTGTTTTGCGTTATTTCTTATTGTTTGATGATAGTGAAATGAATATATATGGCTGTGTCGGTTAGGCGAGATGAGTTGAGATGGGGTCGGCCCCTTTTGTACTCCTTTTCTAGTTGCTTGATGGGATACCATTAATGAAGTATCGATTGTTATCTTGAATCTAATTTCATGTTTGTATCTTTGTTCATTATTCCGAATTACAAGTTAAGACTCGCTCGCCAATCTTTAGAAAGGATATATATCTTGTCAAAATACCTCTATTTGGGGCGAGGTCAGTCGTAGAAGACTGGACACTGAGTCAGAGTCAGTCGTTATCCCATCAATCTTGAATATGGAAATTAGTTTTCAGAAAAAGATGAGGAAAATTGGTGTTGTAACGATCCAGGTCTTTCACGGGTTCTATGTATGTACTCTACTCAGAGCTAAATACCTATTTTATCTATCCAATCGTCATATTTTTCTCTGATTTTTTGGTGCGCCGCTGACAATGCATATTTAATCTCACGAATACCGTCCATCTTCTCCAACGTCTCGCCATCTGGTGTATCCATGTCGCGGTGCACGACTTTCCAGTTGTCGTCTAGCTCTCGTAGATATGTATATGCCTCCATCTCTGGCACATAAGGCATGTCTCCCATGACTGATGTGTCGGTGGAGGACATTTGTTTGACCAGTTCGCTATGACGAAATCGGATGACAGAATAGGACCCTCCGACGTGAGAGAGTGCGACACAGTTTTTTTGAATATCCATGTCTCCATCTCGGTATTGCGGGGGAATCCATACAAACTTTTTTCCATTAAATTCAAGCCAAGTCCGCTTTGAGTTCACATCGTAAGTATTTTTTTTTTTAAAGCGCATCATATTGCTGGCCTCGCCTGTGAGCTCTAGCTCCATTCTTGTTCGTAATGCAACTCGGATACCCGTACGATTGTATCCACTTGGCTTTACATCAAGAGTTAGGAGGTCCTCTTCAAAGGAAAGGACCTTTTCGTTATAGGCCATCCCCATGAGTTTCTGGATCATTTTCACCTCTTCTTCTACTTCCCCTAGTGCCTCTTCATTTTGTTGCTTTTTTTCGTCGAATGAACCTAAAAGGTCTTCACCAGAATTTGAAGGCTGTAAAGGACCATGCAAGTAGCGTCTGTTCAAGTCTATTGCTTGAATGACTGAAATTGAGCTAATCTCCCATATTTCGACCTTTGTTGAGAAAGCTTCATCCACGTATGAGATTGCTAGACGTCTGTTGTCTGGCGAGAAACAAAGGTGAACCCACCCACGGCACCCTCTCTTTCCCAAACACATCAGACGCTTTCCTGAGCCTATGTCCCATACCTGAACTTTGATGATTTTGGAAGGATAAATTTCAGCCACATCGTCCAGTGCTATAGCTAAGCACTCACTGTCTGATGAAAACGCAAAGTGATCTCTATACACTTCAAAACTGAACATTAAAGGAATTTTCTGTGAAAATATGATTCTTGCAGGTTTAGAGGAAATATTCCATAGTATAGCAGTGGATCTTGAGACGGTGATCAATTTTTCCGAGTCCGGGGAAAAATGAATCCGAGTATACATCCCAAGGTAGGAGTTTCTCAGGAAATGGGTGCATATTTTTGAGTCGATGTCCATTACTTCTATACCCACTGGGTGTGGGAGCATTGATGCGACAAGTCTGCCGTTAGGTGATAAAGAAACCGAAAATCTATCAATATCTTTGTCAAGAGAGTTATCTCCTGAATCTGGCGCGGTGAAGCTTTCTTGCGCTATCTCCACAACGTATATAGCCGAAGACCAGGCACAAAATATCTTGCTTCCATCAGGAGAGAAGACTAAGGTCCTGCTTCTCATTCTGATCTTTCGCAAGCATTTGCCGGAGATTACGCTATAGAGCTGAATTTCTTCCACAGCACTCGTCGCAAGCAATTTCCCATTGGGTGAGAAAGCGAAGTCCGAAATAGATGCCTCGGTCTGAGATGACCATTTAGTCTCACCTGATGTTGTGTCTGCAAGGGTAACTGTGCTTCGGCCTCTGAAGAAGACGGCAAGAAGAGAGCCGTCCGGGGAGAATTTTACCTTCCTGGCGTCTTCACCCCGAATAAGGCGGATGTCACTGCCATTATCGGCATTCAAGATTCCAATATACCTCTTTCTATACGACGGAAAACATGCTATTTTATTCTCATGGCCAAGCGAGAATATCGAAAGCGTTTCGTGCATGGGCCATTGCTGTAGCTGAATCCTCTTCATCGCTTGGCCCGTCTTCGTATTCAAGAATGTAGCAATAGCCATTGTATCGTGATAATTTTTGGAAAGATAACCAAGCAAGTCACGTGTCGTACTTGAGTATGAAATCGATAGATATCTGAGCGCCGTATCTTCAATCCGTAGCCGTTGCGATACTCTACCCGTTGATATATCCCAAATCATCAATTGAATGTTGCTTCGAAAGTCAAAACAGCTTGATGCTAGCTCCTCTCTATCCCAAGGAGAAAAACAAAGAGATGTAAGACTGATAATTTTGCTAATATTTTCACTATCCGTAAGAGGAATGCCAGAGTGCGCATCCAAGACTCGAATTGATTTCCCAGAATACGTTTCCCATATAGTTATAGTATGAGCGTTATGGCTAGCCGCTATCCACGTTCCGCAGCAGGAGACGGCGAGATCGTTGATATCCCTGATACCTTCATATGTTCTCGAAGAAGGGACCCATTCGGATTCGCCATTAGACCAAATCTGAACCCATTTCAGAGCTTCTCCTTCATAATGGCGCCGAGTGATGCTCTGGGTTGGGCTAAATATCAAAGCGGATGTGTAAACTTGCAAGGGGTAGTCTGCTATAGCATTGCCAAACATTTGAATAAATCGGCGGGCATCCCAAGCAAGCTCGACTAAACCAGGAATTTCAGAATTGGCCTGTTGCGATGAATCAGAGGAGTGTTCCTAGTCTGCATGACTTATACAACTTACGATAAATTGCTCTAGCCGTTGCATTCCTGCTATGCCGTCGAACGTGCTTCTGAGAAGGCTCAAGGCTTCTAGCCAGTAAATATACTTCTCTTTAAGAAATCCTTGTATTAATTCGTGACACTTATAATGAGACTGAATATCTGCTCTGCGTTTAGGCATAGATTGTTCAAAATGATCAATCCAATAGACACAGCTATATCTGATAGCAATGAGTGGATCGTCTCTCGCAGCGTGCTGCGGGAGATCATCTATTGAAAATGCAGGATCGATTAGACTATACATGTCTTTTCTTAAAATCTTTTTCATATTAGAAATGGATGCCTCGAAGATCTCTTTGTGGATGTGTTGCGTGCCATTCGGAAATAATCGTTGGCTTGCTTTGATGAGAAAATCCTTGGCAGATTGATGAACGAAGTATATAGTGCCATTTCTCTCCGTTAAAAAGGAGCCACAGCGGCCTAATATATCTTCCCAGTCATGCTCGGAAGGCCGAATTATATCTTTGTGATGGTAATTAGTATCGATCAGAGGAATGAACTCTTGTATGGTAAGAGGTCGGTAGGCAAGGGTGGCGATGGTAAGAACTCTTCTACCAACATCCGATATACTTGGGGCGTATACTTTAGTCGACATGCGTTCATAGAGTTGGTCAAGCCCTGGAGGGAAATTCGCCGATTTTGGGAGGGGATCGAATCGTGGTACCTTCTCCAAAAGAGCGCATACTAATGAAACCCAGAGAAAAGTTCCATTTGCGTTGGCAGACAGATATTTTTCTATCCCATCTCTTATCGACTGCGCATAGTCTCTTTTGTCCGATAAAAGCTTTACTTTGTGTCGGATATATATAGTTATTGCGGTCGATACGGATTCTGCATTGAGCTCGAGGCTTACGGTTGACTTATGTTCTGAAGTTGTGAGAACCTCTTGAATGTCTGCCTCATTTCGACTTGACACCAGCCATTTCAACGGAGAAGATGATGACGAACTTTGCACTATGACTTCGAGAAGTTGTGCTAAATCCGTCACGCACTCATCCAATGCATCGATAATAAAGATTGCCCCCTTTAGAAAATCATCTCTGAGCATCCGTCCAAATATCCGTGATAGAACGACCCAGGAATTGACGCCTTCAAATGCTGACTTTCCTGACTTGTCATACTCGTCTCTGATGTGAGAGATGAGCGAGGGTTGCTGGACGACTATCATATGCAACAAGCCACGTAATACTGCCGAAGCATTGTTAAGACGAATATCTGTTGCTTGGCAGAGAAAATAATAGACGTTGCCCCCAGGTTTCGTCGCCCTCAGCTCATTAATGATGCCGCATAGCAGCATAGTCTTCCCTTTGCCTGGGTCGCCCTTGATCCACAGTAAACGGGTTTCAGGATCTTCTAGCCACTGTATGAACTCTTTGCTTCTTGTAATCCAGATATACGCATCCAGAAGCAGACCACCCTTCGTCTCTTCAATGCGCTGTTTATCATCCTTTGGGTTTGTGATGAACAGGGCATTCAGACAAGCTTTGTTCTCTTGAAGCTTAAGGGCTGTAGCAGGCGATTTATCAGTCTGAGGGTAGCGCTCAACTAAAGCCCTTGCAACCGATGCAGCAGTTGCGGCAGCAAAGTTTTGCCATTCTGCCCAGTGTTTCGTCTTGTGGCCATCCCCATAGTTGCTCACGCCTTTAACAATGATGCAAGGCAATTCGTCCCAGACTCCAGCACCCTCCATCTCAAAAGCTATGATGTTATGCTTCCTTGCCAGAGAGTCACGACGAATGCCAGAGCTAAAGGCCGTGTCACCAGATCCAAAGCGTCCGAAAAAGATGGATGGAATTTGAGTAGTCTTTAGATCGCCGTCATTCTCTAGCAGATTCTTTTGGTGTAAGCGATCTCGGGTTTTCGGAGGGTTGAGTTTGCAATCGGTCTGTTCGCAGTCCGTATGCTTAGACTCATCACACACTGCACAGAGATCTTCATCCGGGCTGTAGTCGGCACACACACATTGTGATGAATTATAATGTCTGTGAATATGCGTTGGCTCGAAGAGAATATCGTTGGCAGAACCAGGATACATGTATGTTGCCGCTTTGCGCCTCCGCTGATACTTTGTCTCCGAGGCACGGCGCTGGATCTGCTCAAGATAAACTGCTGCCTTCTCCTCTAGACGCTGGTATCCTATTTCAGTTTTTATATTGGAAGTAAAGCTTCGGATATTCTTGTTTGCGCGCCCATGTCGGTCCTCAAGAGTGTCTTTCTCTTTAAACGCGACGACAAACTGGGTGCCCAGATCGTACTGGATAACCGTTTCACTGATGACTACATCGCCAAGCAGCACCTCTTCTCCATTTGCATTAGGAACGCCTTCGCATATTCCGGCAAGAAGAAGGAGCTCAATGCAAGGATAACTCGATCGGAGACTGGCTGCCGCGCCTGCTGCGGTGGCTTTGCCTGAATTGCAGAGGAGCACCACGACGATATTATATCTGCCCATGCATCCCGTGGTGTAAGTGTTGAGATCACCTCGGGCTCTGCCGAATGGGTCGCCATCCGTGTCCCAAAATTTATCCAAGAGGAGACAGACAGCATCGTATTCGAGTGCCCTTGTGCAGACAATTGCGATTTCGAATTCGTCTCGGCTAGTTGGCTGAGATGCCGTGTCGACCACCATGCTTGCGAGCGAGGCTTATTGTATAAGCCAGTTTCCTTTTATTTTTGTGTTATATACAACATGAGTTGTAATTATTGCGATGCACTGCCAACCTTGAGAGAGAGGAGAGGGGAAAAGTCAATGATTGCCAGAGCGAAGGGGTTGGGCATCCTTCAACCACCCATTTTCTTGCGGCGGAAAGCTACATGATTCGTCTCCTGAGAGGCATCCAAACAAAATCATTTAAATGGACGCAAGATGGTGGAGTATGGCGCATGCATACATGTGCAGGGGAGAAGCAAGGCTTTGGGCTGGAATTGTTCGGAATTAGGCATTGACTCGATCTCGTGTGCCGCATGCCACCCAATGATGTACTATCTGGCATTTACGGGTACTATTGGCATTCTTACTAGGAATTGAGTCCCAGACACCAAAATTTTCTGAGCGTTGTAAATATTGTCATTGGACGAAACCTTTCTATAAAGCAAACCTTACATTCTGAGTGCTTGGACCCCAAAATGGCGTATTGACTTTGAATTTGCAATTATAAATGCGCTGAAAATATAGTATAATGCAAAATATCTCACCTTTCTACTGAAAGCGCCTGAAAGCAAAATAAATGACGAACCGTACACATGTCCAATCCAAATGACTGCTGAGCCCACAACGTCTCGCTTCTCGATCATCCTTTCAGCAGAGGCGGATTTCTATAAATAGAGCCCCCAATAGATCCCATATACCTAGTCAGTGGAGCAATCAAGTCGTCCCATGCATCACCACCTGAACCATGTCTATGCTTCAATGATCTGACATACAGAGCGCAGCTGCAAGTTAGCTGTAGAAACAGCCTTTATCCTGGAGCGGGACTGCTAGATGGACATAAGGGACACAAATTGAAGCGAAACCTGCTTTTGTGCTTGGAGAACATCCACAAGGTCTGGCTAACTGTTAGGCATATTTCTCAAGAAGCGCTTTCATCACGGACGCCGCTGTGGCAGCCGCAAAATGCTGCCACATCTTATTCTTGTGGCTATCGGCATAGTCGCAAATGCCCTTGACAATAATGCAAGGGAGCTCATCCCAAGCGCCCGCCCCCTCCATCTCAAATGCAATGAGGTCGTATTTCGCGGCGATTCGATCGCGGTCCTCACTGGACCTCATTACCGTGTCTCCTGATCCGATGGAGCCAAGGAATATCATAGGCGCTTGAGCCTCCTTGTTACGTCCTTCTTGTTCCAAGTGAAGCTTGTGTTTTATCCGATGCCTTTCAATCAGAAACTTCTCGTCACATTGTAGTTCATGGCATGACAATTTTCGGGAATCCTCACAATCGTCATTGGAATTCTTGCAGGCACACTGTGGCTCACCATAGTGTTTGTGAACGTATACGGCCCCAAATAGCTTGTCATTGGCAGCTCCCGGACAGATATATTGTCCTATGGGTTGCTCTTTGGCGGTGATGTCCTGTATATGCTCAAGATAATAAGCTGCTCGCTTCTCAAGCTGTACCCTTCCGCGGAGTGTGTCAAAAAATTTGAGTAGGCTGCGAATCTTTTTCTCCGGCCTTCCAAGACTGTCTGTTGATGTTTTTTTGGGTACGAACTTATTGCTATGAAGCCTACCAAAATCGTACTGAAAAACGGAGCTACTCAAAACAACATCTCCAAGTAGGAGCTCCTTTGCAGTTCCAGGATTAGGAACGCCTCCACATATACCAGTTAAGAGGATAAGCTTCAGTCCCGGGAAGCTCGATCGAAGACTTGCGGTTGTGCTGGCCGCGCCAACTTTTCCCATTTCTGGGAGGAGTACTAGAACGATGTCGTGTTTTCCAATACGTCCGGTTGTATACACGTTTAGATCTCCCTTAGACTTTCCATACGGATCGCCTTCCTCATCCCAAAACTTATCTATGAGAACACAGACGGCGTCGTATTCGAGCGGTAACGCACAAACAATTGCGATTTCAAAATCTTCGCGGGAAGATGGAGGGATGGTAAGCCGTGCATCTTGAGGATGAGATATTTTGCGTCGATGAGTCAGGTTGATTGGCTGGAGACTTGGTAGAAGAGCGACAGTTCTGGTGGCACCAACATCTGCCTTCGATCCAAGGTTGATTTTCTTTTCTGCTTCTTCATCTAGGGCTTCCACCGATAAAAATTCCTTGAAAATTTTCCCCACTTCCATTTCAAGAGGTTTTACGATGTCATCGAAAAGCGAGTACCGCAACATCTGATCATCGCATGCGTCGCCGGTAGAGAAGTCTGTCAAAAGACATTTCTGGATTGCATCTCGATAAGCAATTGAGATGAAGTCTGGTCGCATCTTTTTAAATATTTGCGCGGCCGAGCACCAGAGCTCATTGGAGTTAGAAATATCTGCCTTATGGCCCAAAAATGACTCCAAACTTTGCCCAAGATGAATCTCAAGAAGAATAACGCCCAGCTCAAGGAATTCGGGATACCTATGATAGCCATTTGGGTCATACGGTGGGCCACGAAGTTTTTGAGGATCAGATGATAAAAAGGGCCTCAGAGGAATTTGCGTGTCGTTTCCAAAGAATACAATATTCCTTCGGCTCCATCGCTCTTTCGTCCAAGATCCACCATAGAAATGGAAAAGCGAGTAACAGAGGGTGAGACCAAGCGTAAGTTTTGTCATTGACGTCCAGTTCTTGGCATGGAGTGATATAAGAGTCTTGAGAGTATTTTCCTCTAGCAGCGTTTCACGTTTGTGTGTTCTTTCATCAGGCATATGATTCTGCACCCCTTCACCAGTGGGATCCAGAATTATGTTTAGCCTCCAGAACTCGGATCTCGGCTCTGAGTGAGTGTCCAAGAGGCTACAAATGCATTGATAAGACTCTGGGTTGCGAATTCGCCAAGGTTCTGGGGGCCTGCCTGTCTCGTCTTGCCCAGCAAATCCGACCCTTGTCTTCCCCCTATAGTTTGACTGGTTAGAACCGGCACACATGCGTTAGTTAAGTACATTTATTATCTTACATGGGTTTTTGGATATCGTGAATCAAGATCTCGTGCCAGATGTGTTCAACTGTGCCCGATGAGAGTAGAATGCACAAACGGTTCACCGCTTGGCCTTGTTTTCCGTTGTTGTAGGCTCCTATCCTGAGCCTTCCTTCGCGTTGAGGCTCGCTCCCACACTTGCTGCAAGCTACGTGCAGTGTAGAAAAGATGCGCTCAGCGAACGAAATGAGTTTATTGGATGCCTCTGGGGAAGTTTCGGGCTCTTGGTGCTTGCCAATAATGGACGTATCTTCTCCGGACCTTTGAAGCTCATCCGAAAGCTTCTTTAAAGCGTCCTGTATTTGGTCCCACGAAATGTTTTGGTCGTCCAGAGGGAGAATCTGTAGATTTACCAGATATTCACAATTGTCAGCCACGGGGAAAAGACTCTGCATTGACCAGAGCCGGCGGTGCTTGAATGAAGGATCATGGGATGGCTTGGGATCTGTCAGCTGGCGATTTTTAAGTGGACAAAGCAAGCAATTGGCGTTTTTGTGTGACTTCATACCTTTTGCTCCTGTAGCAGCGTGAAATCTATGATCTTACTGAAGAGTTCCTCAAGTAAGTCAGCCAGGCTTGCGATCTGTTCTACAAAACAGTAGGACTTTCCCGCTTCTTCGATGGCACTGAGATTAACAGATAAGTTGATAGCGGCCCTGTGTATATTGTCCAAGAATTCATGCCGCCTATCACAAGGATCCAAATCTTTTTTCATGTATCCAGTGAGTTCCTTCAAGATGAGCAAAACGTGCAGCACAAGCTCAAGGCTGTTGCCTGGCGTGCTTCTAATCGGGGGTGGCAAAGTTGCGTCCATGCTATATCAATGAAAGAGAGGAAGAATACCAGGAGTCTATTGGGCAACGAATAATGATTCAACTGTCAATACATATCGTAATGATGATGGAATATATTCTGGGCTTGGGCACGGCAGTGGTCTGCCGATGTAAAAGAACTTGGACCCAGGGACAGATTCAATAACATTGGAACCCCGCATCTCTCGGGAAAGCTCCTAGTCAACCATGTTACACGGCTATTCAATTTTTTTCCAGCCATCTTCAAACAGGTGATTTCATAAAGGATCACATATACGAGTTTGGTGTCACATTTAGTACTACATAAACCCACTTGCACCTTCGCTCATCCCTTTATTCAGCAGTCCTTTGTCCTTCTCTGTCCTTACCATGCACCCCTCAAGCACCTGGCTATGTTGCCCTTTTTTTTTTAAAAAAAAAAAAAGAATTTTTTTTTTTTACGAGCCCAGTGTCTTCTGGTTTCAGTCTCCCATCATTTAGTTATATCAGTATCTCTCGCAATACTAATAATCCGCCATGGTGCTGAACACCACCATCCGCGAACATGCGACGACCTGCCTTGATCTATTTTCCCTGGCTATCTTGCTACTAGCAGAAATTCATAGCTCAGATAACCCAAGTGCAGATGGGTTGATGGAAGAATTCAACCGATTTAAGATCTGGATGCATAATATTGACGTCTTTGCGGACCTTCACTCTTCGTTGGATTATCGACTTCGAGATTATGATGATACCAAAGGCATATTTTTGCGTGAACTTACAAGTATTGAAATCATCTTGCAACAGCGTATGTTCTTTTATCTCTTCTAGAATATCATTGATACTAATGTAAACAAATAAAGTTTACGTTTCTACGCTCCAAATTCTGTCCGAAACCTCGATCAACGAAGATAACAAGCCTGATACCTCCACAGCGATCACCTCACTTCAAGACCTGCATACGCATCTTTTGCATCAGGAGATTAATCAGCTTAACATGTCGTCCAATATGGTCAGAGATGCCGAGTTTGTCTACCAGCCCAAAAAGGCCGACAAGTTCGAACTCAAGGGCGAGGACGATATTGATCTAAGTGCTGTTCTAACTAACTACTATTCAAAGTTAATCAAACGCGAGTTTAGAGGCATGCAAGATACTCTAGTCCAACGACTAGTAGCATCCATGCTGACAAGGCGAAGACGGATAATGTACAGGCAATCTCAGCAACAGTATTGGAAGATACAACCAGTTGAGCACCAGAGCAAAAACTTTGAGCCAGCGCCATCTTGGATGATGGACACTACCTTGGACGGCAACATCCGCCACAATATCTCAGCGCCATCCGGCATATCTAAAGGTGGCACTGCTTCGCTGAATGAGCAAAGCAAGCAGCTCGTACCACCTCCACCAAAGGGAATCATATCCGGCACAGATTTCGTTTGTGACTATTGTTGTTGCATTCTTCCGAGCCATATTGCTTTAAACAGCGACACTTGGGCGTGAGTACCTGCACAAAGACTCCATTCCAGATTGAATTCTCTGACATACCAATAGGGATCATGTCATTAAAGATTTGTATCCGTACGTTTGTGTCGTTGACAACTGTAATGATCCCATCGAGATCTTCTCCACTCAGAAAGAATGGCTTACCCACGTGCGTACACGGCATATGATGAAATGGTATTGCATGGCCAAATCTCATATGAAGCGGTTAGAATTTGAGAGTGAGGATGAATTTATTCAACATATGAAGATTGAACACCCAGGTACATTCCGCGACGACCAGTTGTTAATTGTTGCGGATAATAGCAGAAGGCCAAAGGACCCTGTGTTTGACAGTTGCCCTTTTTGTGCTAAGACTTCCGACAATCTTGAGGAGCACATCGCACAACATCTTCGAGATCTTGCATTGCGGTCACTGCCCTGGCCTGATGATGACGAGCAGAATTCGCAACCAGAAGGAGAAGGATATTTCATAGCGACAGCACAACATCGAATGAAGATACTCGAAACACTATTAGAGACTTTCTATCTGAGTCCGAATCACTAGCGTCTTGCTGCTTCACTGGAAATCCAGATGACAATGTTATATCCGAGGATAACGCAGGACAGCGTCTACGTCTCTATTACCATATTCAGAAGATCGCCGACCAATACAAGCCGCTATATCTGCAAGAACAGCTTTCTGACAAAATCTTGGAGAGGTTAGCTTTGAAGAAACACCAACGGGATCACCCACGACTGCCTGCTCTGATGCAGAACCTTAAGGTTTCATCCGGCAACAAACACTCGTACACTGCAGCAATTGATGGGTTCTTGGAGATTGTGCAGAAATTTAACAAGAGGACCCTACCACGTTATTCAGAATTCAATAGGCCTATTGTTGGAGCGATAAAAGCGCCCGATTTTTCTGTCCAGCCTTCTGCCAAACCAGCACGGAACTTCTTTGAGATTGCCATTATCTGTACACGCTTTGCTGAGTATAACGCAATTTGTCTCCTCTTTGACAAATTTTGGGACGACTATCGCATGCCGTATAGGTTTGAAGAAAACATTTATATCGCTGGACAAGTTAAGAAGCACAACGTCGTGCTCGCTCTCCTACCTCAATCGGAAAAATTAACTGCTGCAACTGCTATGGCGCATTTCCGGCTCATCTACCCATCTTTGAAGCTCTTTCTTTTGGTTGGCATCTGCGGAGGTGTGCCGAACTTTAAATGCTGCGGAAGGAAGGTCAAACCATTGCTAGGAGATGTTGTCATCAGCCATAGCGTTGTTGAGTACCAGATTGGGAGCACCAACGAATTCACCCGCAAAGACAGCCTAGTTGATCGTCACGACAATTCACGCACAATATCAAGCTGTGTGTGTAATTGTTTCGGCACAAAGAAAGATCGAGAAATCCTGCAAAAGACCACAGCGAAATTTCTGATCGAAATCCAGGCCAACGCAAAGGACAGAGAAGAGTGGGCTGGTGAAGCCATGTTCAAGTACAGCTATCCAGGAACAGCCGCTGATCGACTTTTTAAACCAGACTACCTTCATAAGCACCGCACCAGGTTCAGCAATTGTAGTGAATGTAAAGGCGGGCCTGATGTTATTTGTGACGGGGCTCGCCAAGCTTCCTGCAAAGAGACTGGATGTGATGAGGGGCAACTTATCTTCCGCACATCCCTCAAGAAAAAGCAGGCTTTTGAACAAATAAGTCGCTTCGCGGCTCAGAAACCCAAAATTCACCTTGAGCCGATTGCGTCGAATAGCATTGTCATAAAGAATGGACTGGAAAGAGACAAAATATCCAAAGAACAAGGGGTTATTGCTTTCGACATGGGCGGCTCCTGGGAAATGAAAATGATACCACACGTCTATATCAAGGGTATTTGTGACTATGCTGATGGCCACACAGACAAGCGCTGGCAAGACTTTGCAGCGGCAACGGCAGCGGCGGCAACAAAGGCTCTTCTATGGGCACTCGACTAGATAACCAAGCCAAGGAAGGAAGACATTGCTATATAGAATAGATCGACGTCAATAACAGATATCAAGCGATTGCCGATAGAGAAAGCCGCTCCCTATAAAACTAGGCATTTCACCAAATTGACCGCTTTTTGTCACGACTCAAATCTCATCGCCCACGATAACTATGTGTCATACGGTATCCTATCTAATGCAAAAAGATGGGTAAATACCTAATGATGTGACGATAGACATAACGCAGCGAAGATCTCGGCGTGTGCGTAGATTCAGATTTCATGGAAAAGAATCAACAAGGTGATGACAAAAGCCAGCATTTATATGCCAACCCATCGTATGTTCACAGGCCGATCCAGTCAGATACTAATAGCTTTGGTATCGTTTAATATGCATGAGCTTCGCCACGTCAATCGCCCTGGGTTCTGTGCTGCAATGAATGGTGTTCACTTTAGACACGGATGTGGTAACTGCGAATTTAACCCTCGGATAACGCACCCATGCGAACGACAAAACAAAACCAAAGATGAGAGCCAAAATTAAGGCAAAAAAAGAAGTTTTGAAGGGTATTGAACCCAACCCGATTCGAACGGATAACCTTCAGGAGATTCCGAGCTGGAATCTGACGCGCTACCGTTGCGCCATGGGTCCTGTTGATTCTAGCCCAGAAAAATCAAACTGTAAGCCTTTGGTGCTGGGATTACGGCATGGCTTAGTCCAGGCCACAAATGTCTCCATACTGTTCACGCGAGTTGGAAAACATAGCAATCTGCTAACCTAGACCTTGTAGATAATGGACATGTCGAAATTTGGCATTGGTTCTATCGATGACATATCTTGAGACCTTGGCTGTGACTATGGTAAGATGCATTTTCATCATCATATTTCACTTCTAATCGAAGTAACGCATTGGCATTCACGCTACAAGCGTGCTAGATGCTTTTCACTTTGTATTTCTCCCTATTCCGTCTAAGTACCTATTATATGCGGAATATCCAGAGCTCAGCCCCAGCTTCAGCAAATGGCACAATGTAATATGATAAGTATCTGGAAATGAAGAAAACCTTCTACAGGTAAATACGTCTTACCTGAGAGACTAGATACTATACCTGAGAACCGACGGGCGGCAAACGTCATATCCCTCCCCAACTCGGGTGGTTTCTAAGAGTGCTTGGTGACTTGGGTTTCAGTCAATTGACAGCGCTGATTTGTAAGAATATTCTTGAATTGGCTCCGAGAAAACCAAGTGATCTAGGACTTTTCAAGTGTTGTTTACTAGAAGATACATTATTGCTCTCTTTGGTCACATACTTACCCAAGTCATACGAGACATCAACTATTATGTAACTGTGCTTCCAATTGTTTTTTTGGCCCAAAGCAATGCAAGGCAGTCTTAGTGCGCTGCAATTATCGCAGCTGTCTAGTACTATAAGATAATCTTTACTCATCTCGCCCATGGTAAAATCTACGGAGAAAAACCTCATCATAGCGTTGAACATGGATCTGCTGCAGCGGCGCTGTGAAATTCCAGTTCCAGTTATTTCACAAAATGCCCTAAAGATGTGGCCATCAGGGCGCTTGAATTTGCAGAGGGGCTTATGAGAGCAATTTTCTCGATCGGCATACACAGCGGACCCATGGCGCAACGGTAGCGCGTCAGATTCCAGCTTGGAATCTCCTGAAGGTTATCCGTTCGAATCGGGTTGGGTTCAATGCCCTTCAATCTCTTTTTTTGTCCATTTTCTCATTTTTGCTTCTTTATGCTGTGAGATGAGATGTTCTTTTCCCTTCTTTCCATTTATCCGGCGGGTTCCATTGTGGGGGATCAATTCTCAGGCTCCCCAGTGGTATCTCGCTCCATCTCCAACACTGCTCCATCTAATCACGATGAATCTATCACCATTTCAATAATATCTTAGAAGATGCTCACCAATCCCGCCACGATATTAAGTCGACGTAGATGCGGTATGACCTAACAACAAAATTACTGGCCATAAATCCGTGGGTATTTTACAAACTATGCATCACAAGAGAATCCTCATATTACGTGGCAAACCTGTTATCTGCATATGTCAGCCTTGAAAAGGAGGCTTGGGTTACCAATCAAGACAATTCACTTCAGTTATAGTCTCCATCATTTTGTATTTTACAGTAAATCAAACGCTAATAAAACATTATGCAATATATGTGCCAGTTTCCAGTCCCCAGCATAGTGTTGGTCGACAGCCAATACCAAGCCTGCCCGTTATAATCATTGACCTGTACTTCGCAATGCTCTCTTAATTTATCCACATGTGGTCTGGGTGTTGGGATCGAAAATGTCCTTTACTCATTCTTTTCTCCTTTTTAGGGATTTTTCTTTTTTAAATGACAGGTCGTGTTTCTGACCCAAAAGGTAGTAAGACGTCGTATGTAATATCTCCCATATGGGTCTTGTCCATCTGCATATACTCCGATCCCTGTTAACCTTAGATATTAGTAAAGGGATTGGTAGTTAATTTGTAACACAGAGAGCCAATTATAGCGCCTTATTGCCGTAAGCGAATGCAAATATTCATGTCATGCGATTGTGCTGACGATTTCTAAGCTGCGAACTGAAACCGCCCAAGGGATACCTAAGTGTATATCCACTTTGTTTCAGAGGCTGTCGAGATGAGTAGTAAATTGTCCACAACCACTTAACAAATAAGAAACTTTAAATTTGGCACAAGATATTCAAGTTCCATAAAACATATTACAGCTCTTCATATGATATAAGACTGCACATGAGAGGCAGCTGTTTATAGTTAAGATGGTAGTAATCTCTCAGGAGAGGCTTCACGCAATCTATGTGATAACTCGATGCGTGCATGAGTAATAGTCTATAGTTACCTAGCTAATATTCTCCAAACATCCGATGTAGTCAAGACATACACCCGTTCTATACTCTAGCCTATTCAGATGATGAGGAAGAAATTGGAATGTTGAAGAATCTAGGACACTTCTGATGTTTCAACTCCTTACATCTACTATCCGACCTAGAGAAGTCATGTTTTGGGATCTTAGGTCACGCATTTTATGTCGAGATGCTTCAAGGTATGAGATTCATGGATTTTATTGGAACAGCATTGTATCAATGTGAAAGATGAGGCTTTATAGAGTTCTCGGGTTCATGGTGCTTAGAAAACTCTCTTGGGCAAAGACTTGTGTTAATCAAGACAGGCTATTGCCCAAGGAATAAATGCAAGAAACGGGAGCTAAAAAGAAGTTTAACGCTACCATCTATCACAGAAATTATGGGAAGCCCCAATGATGCCTAGAGGTCTCCCTACTTTGATCAGAAGTACGCCCGTATCTTCTGTGGTAAAGAGTGAAACTTGACACACTCTGCAAAATAAGAGAATACTGGCTTTACTCATGATGATACAAAATTTTAACAAGTGGAATTTTTTTCAAATGTCTTGGCAGTCATCTTAAACTTGACAAGCATGGTCTGATAGATGCAATGCTTGGACAAAACCACTCCAAGCGGGAGATATAAACATGTAGACCTGTAATTTGAGCATTATTATTTGGAACCAAGGGTGCGTATTCAGAGAAATAGTAGGTCTTAATTTCTCTTGGTCCAATAAGCGGTTTCTACCTATGTTTGGATGTGTTATTTACCTCTCACCTGCTATAAGTATATGAGAAAATGAGCTAATCTATATCAGAAAACTATATATGTCCATAGCTGATTCACTGATCTCTTTTCTTAAAAGAATCTGCGCATCTGCTATGTTTGTGTGCCTCAAGTCACGTAGTTTACCCGTTCATCCGTTCAAATGTTAACCACACTTCTGTGGCTATCTTGTAATCTCAAGCCAATATTAACTCCAAACTAAGTGAGTAGTCAGGTAGAAGGCGTTGAACCCAATTAAAAGCCAAAAATTTACACGTTCAGGCTCAGATTAACATAGCAATCAGGGGGGTCAATCATTTCGGCCAAGATGCAAGGCACAAAGCAAATCTGGAGAATATCTTCTGTTCACTCTTAATCCGCTGACTGATATAAATCAGCTGACATATGCAGTCCTTTAACCAGAAAATATAAAGACTCCACCCATAGAAAGCACGACTCCGTTATTAAGGGTAGCCCTGTACAAGAAGTTTTACGTTCATATCCTGGACCAACGAGGCTCCGTGCAATACGCTATTGAGCAAAGGATGACCACGTGCTCATAATCTTGACCACGTGGACAAAACTGGCCCGTCGGCGGAGCAGCGAGAGTTGGATTCCATCTCATCTGCACCTGCAAGCATGGAGTTGTTCCGACTAGGCGGTAACTACGACAAGGCTGTTCTATCCCACGAGGCAGATGTACCTGTACTTGGACACTGATGAGGCGGTGACAGTAGTTCTTACAGGTGTCCACCAAAGACCATTACCCTGGCGAGACTTACAAAGATTGAGTAATAGTGAGCGGAGAATTTCCATTCCCTTGAGGGTGCAAGCCGCGTTGATTCCTGCAGGTACTCGTACTTTAAGGATCCGTGCTACGGATTACCGTACTAGTATAAGCTCTACCGGGAGCGCTATTCCGTACGACACATCAACGTATTAGGGACGGTCCGGTTATGGCGCTTCCGGGACTCCACTTGTCTTGGTGCTGCGGGCGTCGGTTTCGGCGCCGTGATGATGATAATGGCGGTGACGGTCTTAGACAAGCACTACAATAGCACGGAATACAAGCATCAATTGTGCTAGTAGACCGAAACAACTGGAAGAGGAATGGCCGTTGCTGAACCCTTGTTGGCAGGGATTCGCGCTGGGTTACTGCAGGCATAAGCAGGGGAGGGATTGATCCTGGGCTGTGAGCTGGGGCTGGAAAAGTCCTTGCTCGCTCATGGATTCACGGCAAGGGACACCTGTACCTGGCTATACTATGTATCATATGCAGACGCAAGATGCAGAGACATGGCTTAGACACGAGGATATCTGCAAGATGACGCTTTTTCAAGACGGCGAGCAAACGTGGCATTATCCTTGCTCTCTCAGATCCTGCGTCATACTGCACCGTACCAATACGAGCAACCTGGTAAAAAGAAACTGGCGGGGACCAACAGCACAAGTATCGGCAAATCAAGATGCTGGCCAGATATGAGAACCACGGCGGAGTATCCATGGACACAGCCAGCTTGGCACTCGCAGCGAGAACCGACCTTGACCGAAAGTTTGTGATAAGCACTGCCAGATTCTCATAAGGCTAGCTCGATTGAACCGGACTTATTCTGAGCTTCCGAATTTGATCAGGGTCCCGGCTAGGGATCGACAATGTGAGCAGCAGTAGCAGGAAGGCTAGGTGCGAACGACTCTACGAAAAACCTCGGCAATGAGATAGGACTCGCTGTTCAGGCCGACCGCGTGCGTGGTAATCTGTGATACTACCGTACATGTAACTATTATTGGTCTTGTGCTTTATGGAGAATATATGTATTTTTAGTGTCGGCTATACAAATAACGGCGAGGCGTTGCATAGCAGCGTGGTCTTGGAGAATGAGACTGTGCCATCGGTGATGATGAGGAGCCGTCGGGCATGAGCAGGTCCGAGTTCCGGCTTCCCCGAAGGCGGCTCAACGTAGCCATCCGCGGTTTGAAGCGACTGTAAGTGCGAGGGTTTGAATAGCAGAATATGGGACTAGCTGTATTGCACTTGCTAGCTATTCCTTCTCAGCTTTCAGGAGACAAACTAAGGACACCTCCTATCTCTCTCGAAAATTTCTTTAGTTGAGAAATAGTCGGCCCTTTGGCTGTTAGCTCTGAAGGATCTAGTATAGCTTCAAAGAACCCGCCGCGTCCTCAGTCACCATCATGCTCACCATTTACGACGCCCAAGTTCGGAACGGAGTCTGCCCGTGCACAATTACAAATAAACACCTGGAAGCCGAGCGTACAAATGAGCTCGAGCAAGTCCCGGTACCGGGGATCAATTTTCGTACCCGACATGCCTCTTATCCCGGACATCTCGGCCCTCTTCCACGACCCCCACACATTCCCCCTTTCCCCGGACTGTCACTTACAACACCCCGCTTCGGTGCAACTGTGGTCATGGCCATGGTTACTTTCCACAACTACGCACTTGTATCCCTTGAGGCCAGGGTGCCTGTGACTCCTCATCAAACAGTGGGTAGCATCATCTGTTTCCATGGACCCGTACAGTGCTTCGTCCCTGAATCCGAAGACCCAGGTCTCCTGTGCTCAAGACGGATCCCATGAAATGGGAAATGTAACATGGTAGCAGCGCACCATGTAATCCGGACTCCTGGAGCAGAACCACTTATCAATGCGGAGAACGAATCCATACCAAGCATCCGGCTCAGCATCCACAAGGCATGAGCCAATGTCAAAGCCTGTTGCCGTATTTACAGAATCCCTAACAGAATGAACTTTAAATCGCATACAATGTTCGATGCGACTTTTCAATTGTGAAACTGAGAGTCATGAGAGCAATACGTTGGTACCCGTTCTGTCTATTGGTCTATCTATCTAAAACATTGACAACCTGTAAATTTCCTTGACGCCATATCCACCTCTATAATAAGTCCAAGCCTCTGCTTTTCAAGTCTATTGCCCAAACAAAGAAGATACAAAAGCTACTGGCAGCAAAAGAAAATTGATCCCCCTCTTCTCAGTTCCCATCACACTCCAAGTCAATCTGCCTGTATATCCCTTCTCTTATGTCAAATACATGCGGTTATCGTGAGACACATTTGCCCTTGACTTTCTCAACAGTCTCCATTCTAGATTTCACGCCGTCACCCAATTTAGCCACATCATCTCCCTTCATCCCTCGTCGAATGTTCGCTGCCTTGTTGATCTTGGCCACATCCGCCAACGCAAGCGGGCTCAAAATGAGATCGAAAATAGCCAGTGGCGCATTGTGCGGATCGTCCACAATGGTGTAAATGTCCATTCCGGCATTACCTGCGGCTCCAATCAAGCCCATGATCACTACCACATCAGCGAGTTCTGCCACGGAACCAATGATTTCCCCCACGATCGGGATGAACAGAAAGATGGCTGATAGAAACTCAAGAATAAACGCCTTCCTCTTCGCTTCCTCAATCTTGTCTGCAATGGTTTCCACCAAGCCCATCTTCTCTGTGGCTGAGGCAATCATGAAAATCGGCATGCTGAGGCTGTCAATCAGGTCAGAGCCTTCACCAATCCAGCCGTCAAGTTTGAGGGTGGCGATGATGCTGTCAATCTGTGGACCAAGCGTCTGCGCATTTTCAAGACCCTTCCTTACAATTTCTTTGGGATTTGCCACGTCCGAAGCTGAGTATCCGTTGATCAAGGGTACGTTATAGTCAATGCCAGAGGCCCAGCACGGATCGTCTGGTTTGGATGATGGCGCACAGGGATTTCCACGATTGTAGTCCCCCATCTTGGTCTTATTCTTGGGGATTCCAGTATCTGACTCCATATCCGTAAAGAAGCCAGTCTCGTTGAAAAATGTCCAGTAGACCGACTGCTCATACGGGTCATCCGGCCCGTACCCACGTTTGGAGTAATCCGGCGGACAGGGCTCCGATTCTTTGTATACTTTTGTACGCAACACCGGTGTTGGAGGGCCAAAATCGCCAGAGTGGACATAATGGAAGCAGTCGTCATCGAAGCAGTAATCACATTCACTTGGGCGCCTCTGGTTGCGCTTACACGAGTCGCAGCAAATTGCAGCCTCCGCAACCTCACACGTGTAATAGTTGGTTCCATTGGTCGTGATCCAATCGCGAAGAGTAGAGCCCGCTTGGTCGGCAACTGATTTAGAATAGACCTTGAACTTGTCGTCATATCCATTAGACAACATGTCCGTGTAGTTGCTTAAACTTTGTTTGAGAAGGTTGTTGAGAGCAGTTAGAGTGTAAAGTGTTACACAGTGTTCGGGGATATTTCCGGCGGCTGCGTCCAGCTCTTCCATGGAGTTGTATACGTCGTTGCATGGCGGCAGAGGATCCGTATCTGGAAGCTCGTCGTCGTAGGGCTCAAGAGAGTCATCAGTGTATTCTTGAAGATCAACAGCCCAATCTACTACGCCACCAAGATTGGCTGCCTTGTAAATAGCTGTCCGATTGGCTTTCGATTCAGCCGGCATATAGGCCACCCAGTTCGATCCATAGAAAACCATGGTTGTGTCGCTGACCGGATCGTAATCGACACGAGTATCGTCGAAATCCATGTTAATGATTTCTTCGATTTCGGCATTGGCGATGTAACCAGCGGTTCCAGTACACTCTCCAGGAGTCGCTGTTGAATTAGGGCCTTTGAACGTGCAATGCGGGTCGTTCAAACTCTTCTCGCACGCAGCTCTATTGGTCATACCAAATGACCGCCCGTAACTCGGAAGCCCTACAACAACTTTATTGGCATCCACACCGGATTTGGTGACTATGGCGATACTTGTTAGTCACACAGTTTATTATCATCTCCTACTTCCAAGGGTAACTCACTCATGGCCAGTGCGTACATGGTTTCGGTTAAATTGACTATCACACAGCATGCATGTTAGATGTTGTGACAAGGCTAGAACAATGGAGCGCTCTCGCGAATTGTAGAGACAGAAACTTACCGTGACCTCGTAAGCAGTTTCCTGAGATACAACCGTCCTGGGTCCAGTGATTGTCGTAGTCCCATTGGTCTAGTTGAGATCAGTACAGAGTTAAAAACACAGCAACGGGGGAGACAGCCAGCACTAAACATGGACTACCTACCGTGAAGATCGTACGTCATGTATACGATGTAATCAACCAGCTTAGACATGGCTGCGATGGGGAATGACTTCAGGTACCAGTATGAAGCCGGCGCTGCCATGGATAAGGATTTTGACGCAGGCAGCTTGGATCGAAGCTTTTTTAGGAAAGTGAGGTAGTTTGGTCCATCCGATTTCAGACCGGCTGGAATACCGCGGATGTCTGGTGCCTGTTGAGTACTTTTAGTTATCTAGACCAACTGAACAAATTACCCTGCGGGTGGATGTATGGCTTACCCCTGGATACTCCCAGTCAATGTCAACACCATCAAAGCCCTTCTGATTGAGATACTTGACAATACTATCCACGAATTTGTCGACATGTTCTGGATACATTGCCTGGCGGAGTTTGTCGTATGTTGTAGGTGATGTCGAGAAGCCCCAGCCACCAAATGATAGGACTCGTTTCTGAGGAAGCTGGAGGAAGTCGTCCAACTGTTTGTAAGTGTCATTTACCGTAACCTGGAAGTTGTTGTCGATGGAAGCAAAAGCCCAGTGAGCATGTGTGTATTTTGTGTCACGCATGTCCTCAGCTCTGTAGTTGAGACAAGGGCGGTCCCAATTCCACGACTCGTAGTAAGCAACATTGATGAAAGACGAGGGAGGCTTGGCACTAGAAAGATGAAGGACTTTGTGTTATAAACTGTTGACAATCTAGAGATTGGAAGATGACTTACTTGTTCTTTATTGAAACGCCGCAGTTGGATATGCAACCATTCTTCCCTCGTGGTGCCGTGCCAGGATTGCCCGTGGGACCAGTTGCAGGCGTACAGTAATCCGGCGTTGTTCCACATTGTCCCCAGATGTTGCAGCAACTGTTGAGGGGACATGGATTCAAGCTCTCGAGCTTCTGGCCTGCAGAGGGCTTCTTCGTGCCGGGCACAAGTGGACCACATACCGCATTGCTCACCGGCGCCGGCAATGGAGAAGTCCCTTTGCTAAGACAAATGTTTGTTCCAATCACGAGAGGAGTCTTGCAACCACTCCATCCCCATGTGGTTTTGTCGTTGAATTTCTCCAGTTGGTCTATTTTCAAGCCATTTGAAGCAGCAATTCGAGAGCAGTCGTCATCAGGCTTGATGGTGTAAGTGGCACAGCTGCCATCTGGATGTGGTTTGGGAGTTATGTCTGGAAGACTTCCCTTTGAACAACAAATCATTTGGCCTGGTCGCAGGCTAGAACAGAGCGTTTTGGAGGGTTGTACTTGGAAAGGTCTGCGCTGGAGATGCTACACTTCTTAGCCAATGAGCCGCACGAATCTCCAAAGGCTACCGTGGTTGTTCGACAGCTATTCGCACGCTGAGCCCTTGCTAGAAGATGGCCGCTGTTGCCATTGGTTGAGTCAATTGGTTTGGGAGCAGAGGCCTCGAAAATTCTGATGCCTTTTAGTTTTGTTGAATATTCTTCTGTATTGTTGACACAGGCGGCTTTGTTCCATGTCTGTACAGTCTCCTGAACAGTAGGAATATTTCCTGCAATATTGATGGCTACACCAATAATGTGATCACCATTGCGGTCTTCTTCGCACAATTGAAGACGCATGTTCATGGGTAGTTTGGTTGAAGCCGTAGTGTTAAGGTGCTCTTGGAAGAGATGCAGGACGCTAGGGAGAGTCTTGGTCTTGTCAATGGCGGCGCCACTATAGACGGCGACGACAGCCCCTTTGCTGTACGCTATGAGAAAGTCGGTATTGCGGTATACAGAATCCGTCAGCTGTCGTTGTAGGAGGTCAATGGTGTTTCGCAGGTCGTTTGTAGTAGCTGTACCCTTCTCGTTGCTGGTGAAGAGGTCAAAGGATACCAAGGATCCATCGACCGGATAAGAGATTGAATCCGGATCGAATTGTTCAGTCCCATCAAAAGGGAAATCATTTGATTGAGAAAGGCCATCATTGAGGGTACACATTCTCAACTTTACCGTGGTGTTTGGGTCTTCCAAGGGAGTGTGGATCGCAAAATCCAATAAGAGTGGCTGCTCACATATCTGAAGGCGGTCAAACGAAGAATAGACGTGCCAATTTTCTGGCGACCCGTAGCAATCGGCAGGGCAAGGGTTTAATGGCAAATTAGTTCCATGGAAAGCACTGGCGGTTGTCATGCTCAAGGCTAAAGAGCCCCAGAGCACAACCAGATGCAGAATACGCATGTGGAGAAAAACACGAGAGTATGACAAAAGGGTAAAGGAACTTGAATAGAGGGTACGGAGAAAGGGGAAAGAGTAAGTAGATGATACAGAATCTGTCAAGAGACAGTCAAAGTGATGAAATGAAGACACAATGAGGTAGATGCGGTGGCAACAGGAGAAGATGTGCATCGTTCAGTAGAGGAAGATCTTTGTCTTATGGCTGATAGATCATGATGCTTCCGATCTTACTATATATCTGAACTTTTCTTTCTATACATTAGTTCGTAGTGCTTGCTTTCCATAGACTATGTTCTTATGAAACTCATAAACGGAAAGGATCAAGGCAATAAGCAAACATTCTTTACTTTCTAGCATCATGAGGTCGCGTGCTCATCTTCCACCGTCTTTTCCCTTACTCGGACAATGCTGAAGCATGTTGCATGCACATATGCGCCTGCAAGTATCCATCTATCAAGGGGAATGGCCGCTTTTGGGCCTGAGCTTGTTTCGAGTCAGTTTGTTCGGGGAGAATAAGATAGGCAGCATTCAACACCCGCGAGTTTGTGAATCTATATCCAGCATCAGAAGCGCCACGCGTGAGAATGTGATTGTTTCGAATATGTTTGTTCGGAAGATGGATACCTGAGCTGAAGACAAGGGTTGATGTCTGCGATTGCGTTCCGTCTATTGATCGGATAATGAATCCCATACTGCTTGACCATGGTATGCAGCAGCCATATGCCGAGCATCAATTGATTGCTCCAGCTTTTCACGAAGTGAACCATGTGTTCTTTTCATGGCCCCTTATTGATGGAATGATTCTGAGGATGACGTGGCCGCAGAGAACTACATAGCAGAGATTGGCAGCAAAGGGGGAAGAGTCAAGACTACCAGGGTGTTACCAAACCAAGCATTCACGGTCGTGGGTTTTACAATTTTAATAGTTCTAATCGGCCTCAATTCTTGTATTGATCTCATTTTGAGATTTACTGAACGAAGACATTCAGTGGTTCTGCCAGACCAAAGCTCCATCCATATGCACTTGCCATTGCTCTGGTCCTTTTTCTCTCTCTATTTTACAGTCATTTAGAGGGAGGGTTGAATAAGCATATAAAGTTACTCTATAAATGCGAATGTGCATACATGTAGGCTAATTTGGAGGCATAGGGCACTTTTCCGCAGATATCCCACGGATGGTGAGTGAGCAAACCATCCATGCATGTCGCCACTTATCAGGATTCCTCTTCAAAGAAAATGCTGACGATTCGTGGCTGCTGCCTTTCCACACTGTACATACCCGATAAAAAGTCCTTCTCATTTGACCTTCGTTTTCGTATAGGTAAGATTCCGAAACCTGAGGCAGCAGCAAGGCCCGATGGTGCCAAAGTGAGGTCCCTGCGCGCGGATATTTGCCATCTGTCTGTTTGCCTTTGCCAAAAATGAAGACGGCCCCTGATTCTGAAAAATGACGAAAGAGTGAGGCGCGATGCATTTGTTTCCGTATGGAATAATTGTGTTGAGCCATTCGCGACGATGCAACTTACGTGGGGCTTCTATGCTCACTTGTAGCTGCTGCGATTCGTATATAGCTATATAAAGCTTTCTTTGGCGGTTTAGTTGACGTTTAAAAGAATACTGAAGACGTAAATCAAGCTTCGATTCGTTCCATTACGTTCCTGATCAATAGTTCTTTCTCACACTACCAATACAGGCCCTGTCCTGCTGACTCGTCAAGCAGTGTCCCGACATTTTTGCCTCGTTATTTCAAGATCACCTAAGTTTGGTTGACATCGCCATCTCGCTATGAATCTCCTGTGGCTTCTCTTCACCATATTCTTTTCTTCCTTCGTGCGACGTTGTTATGCATATGGAGAACGAGGTGTCCCTGAACGGTCTGTCTCACTACATGTGTGAGAAGCTTAACCACTCACACAGATGATCCCCTTCATTTATTTTCTCCTAACAGTTTTACCAGGGCCCTATACTACCTTTCGTATCTCGCAGAAGGAGAACTACACAAGCTTGATGAGTCGACAAAGTTCACGATTGCTCCTGACTGCGTCGGTTCACGTGGTGGGCGGTGTAACTTTGAGGAGCTTATGCTACAGTATGATTTCCTATCTCTTTTCTAAGCCAATTGTATTGACTTGATGGTTCGACAGCATTTGGGCACCGAAGAAAGAAGGCGACAAAAAGCCGACCGGCTTTAAGAAGATCGCCGGAATAGACGCCAAGAACCTTCCAAATCTGGAATCAACATCGGCTTTTAACAAGTTTATCGGAGGCATTGAGAATGCGAGATTCAACACCGGTGAGCTCCTCACTGGTCAAGTCGACGTTGGCAAGTTGATGCCGGGCAAAGCCGATTTCTACGACGCACTTTCATCTATTGGCGACCCTATCGGAGCTCTCGCGGCCAAGGCAGACAAAGATAAAAAGCCGGACGAAGGAGCTGTACCAAAAAAGCCAACTGACCAAGACAAGTTGCTTAAGTTGGGCAAAGCTTCGGCATTCTACATCAGTGCCCTTCGAGGAAAAGACCAGGACAAACACAGACGCGTCTTTTTAGAGAAGTACTTTGAGAAAAAATTTCCCTCGGAAGAAGGTAAAGAGAAGATTAAGATTGAGATTGAAATGATGAATGTGGAGACACCTATGGACAAGAAAGAACCGGAAGAGGACAAAACCAAGCGGAAGGGTAAGGTACCTAAATGGGTGCCTCAATCGGTTCCAATGATCGACTTCGCAAAGACAATTGAAAAGAACAAGGACAAACTAGAAAGACTTGAGGAGGAGCTCGAAAAAGCGAATGCCGAATTCATGGCAAAAGAAACAGAAACGAACGGAAAGATGGAGAGGCTCAACGAGGCGCACAAAAAGGCCTTCGTAGCATCCAAGATGGCAGCTACGGCCACAGGATGCACTCGGGAACTTCCTCGCGAACTGAAGAAGCGGGACCCATTAGCTGAGTTGAGTTTACGATCTCCCAAGGCAGCCAGGTCAGTGAGGGTGAAGGCTCGGAAACTTGGCTTTACTATGTGAGGCCTTGATCAGGATAATGGCTGGTGTTTGAGATGTAACTGTCATTGATAGGTTTTCTGCAGGGGATGTGATCAGGAAGAAGAAAGAATGGAAAGATTGGGTAGAAAGAGAAGTGATGATAATAGATACATAGAGCGGCCAAGATAGAGGTGGGAAAGGAAAAGATTGACGTTCATATAGCGGTAATAGAAAGAAATGTCTAAAGCATCCCCCCAATTATGTCTTCACACCAGAGGCCCATGATATCCTTTAACATTGATGTATATCCAAATTTCCCTCTTACCTCATTCCCTGTCCGTTTGTTGCCCAATACAGTTTACAATGTATATTATATCTCTGAGTTGGAAACATCAAAGTATAAGTAAGATTAGCGCCATTCTCTCATAGTCCAAGGATAACTTTGTTCGGAAAGTGCTGGACATTATACATTGATTGAGCACGCTTTTCCAGGTAGGTACATATCTATGAAAGCATCGGTACAGGTTGAGTCATGGTCTTTTATTGAACCAGTCGTTACTGCTTCATTGAAGCTCTCATACTGATTATAAAGTTTAGCCTCTATAAAAGTATCGAAAACAGCCGAAGAAGTAATTTTTCAGATCTACTATATAACTTCTTCAATCCCTCGTCTTCCTTCTCTTTTCAATATTCCTCCCCGTTTATTATTCAATACACTCTATACAGCCCAAACCCAGATTTCGTCGTTTGCTTTGACCCAGACTCAAAATGAATTAGCAGTCCAACCAAGACGTCATTAATCAGGCAATGTTAAACTTGGCTTTCGCTTTGCCAGAACAAACACATCAACAGAATGTTCAACTGGCTCAAGTAGTGGAGCAAATGAATGCTTCTATGCAACAAAGTCATATATCTGAGCAGCGCACACTCGCAACTAGCATCAACATCCTAGCTAGGTCTGTCTACCATTCCCCGGATGCTGATCGGCAAATCCCCTATTCGATTCAGAGTGTTAATACTTTTTTATTTCAGGCTTCAGAACGAGGATCGCAAAGGTCTAAATCATGTGATGTACACATTTTATGGCACGCCAAATTGTGCTCTGGTTCCATTAGTCGATGTGAGGACTGGAGAAGACATTCCACTATTTCCTACTACTGTCAACGAAATCAATCAGCTTAATGGTCCGTACCCTTTCTCTTTTCCCATTTTAGGGGGGAAAGAGTAGTTACTGCTTAATGACCTAGGCATATTATTTACAAATAGAATACCTATATTAAACGAGCAAGCACTAATCCATTTCCCTAGGGGATGAGTCACGAAGAATCCTCCGGGTCTTGAGATTGACCCGCAGGGACTGCCTCTGGTCGGCATGCATAGATTAATTCTCCAGAGGACATTAAACATCTAGTTTATGGCATCTTTGCAACTTTCACGATGGGATGCACAATGGTGTTTCACCAGCGAAATGCATTCACCGAGTTGAGCTCTGATCCCAAAGCTATTAAGTGGATGGGTATCAAACCTCAGGTGCATAGCTTCGTCGTAATGCTGCAAGCAGGTCAACAGCCGAGATTTTGGACCATTTATCTCCTCTCTTTACTCTCTTCCCTTTCCCCTTACATCGTTCGTATCTAACATCTGGATGCAAGTACCACTATCCATTGACTACCCACACGGTTCTAAATGGCAACATGATAATAATCCCGTTTGTTAGTTGGCGACTCAGATCTCCAACTAACTCATATTTGCATATTCAGTTAATGTCGCACAGCCTTTCAGTTTTGACAATTCCTGCCCCCCCCCCTGTTCCAAGTCCAGCGCTATGGCCACGTCGCTGCCTCTGTTTGCCACCGAGCAAACAATACTTAAACAGAGGCCAAAGCTCGATACACTCAATATTTTCACACCTCAAACTTCCCCTTCATGCAATAACTTCACTCATTGCCTCTTCCACGTTTGAGTCACCATGTGCAGTGACTCCGATTTGTCAGAAACCTCAACAAGATGCTATGCTGCCGTGAACGAGTGGAAGGCATCCGACGAGTCCGAGGAGGCTCATGTCAGGCTGCTCATAGAAAAAGGCGAGCCTATTCCACTCACCATCCTGTGGGGTGCAGTGTACTGGCGCAGGCCAGAAGTGGTTGATCTACTCCTGTCTGTTGGGGTAGACCCAAATCGACGTCATGCTAGAGCTGAGCGGATCATGCCTCGAGGTGAAAATGACTGGCTTGACAGAGAACCGGATCGAATGCCTTGGCCAGATGACGGTGCCCAGTTTCCCCTCGGAATCGCTGCGAACATTCCAAGCGACGAGGACCAACAAGAGAAGGCGTACCGCATGGTCAGATCACTTCTACGCCATGGCGCAGATCCGTATGCCCTCTTCACGTCCCAATTGAGTGAAGGCTTATACTCCAAGGATTCTCGCCCTTTGTTCCCTGGACAAGAGATCAGCGAGCCAATAGATCCAACAGGTATTGGGGAGCATCAAGGCCAAAGAATCGAGGACATCCTCGGCCCCGACTTCCGCGGAACTTTACCAAAGGTAGTGGTTACCGACTTTGGCCTTCGCAGCGTCATTCATTCCGTTTTGGACAGCGGCGACTACTTCAAGCCTTTTCTCGAGTCTCCCGAATTCATGAAGAATCTAAAGCTTGAACATCGCGACCCTCAGGGCCGTACTCTTTTCCTATCAGCCTGTCGTAATCAATTTGGGGCAGATTCGCCGCTTGACGAATTCCCCCACCAGCATACCGACGCGGAACCAGGGCTACACCATGAGAGCGATCAACCCCCTGGCGTCAACTCAGGACCGTCTGTCAACGTGAAGGGAGCTCAACCTCAGACGGTGGTCGAAGCGCTGCTGGATTTGGGCGCAGATCCACTGGCCACGGACAACCAAGGGAAAAACGCCTTGCATCAGTTGCTAGAAGCACACTTAATGGGCGGCGATAAACCGCCTGCGATCTGTCAGACATTGCACTATCTGATTGCCCGATTTCCATCCCTAGTCAACCAGCCAGATCACAATGGACTGGCTCCGATTCACACAGCCATAAGGCGTATGTGGCAGTATTCGACAGTTTCATCCAAAGACCAGCTCTGTGACGAGTTTCGACCTCCCGAAGACTGTGTTCTTGAACTACTCGAAGCTGGTGCAAATGTCCATGCTCGTGATGCCAGCAACAATACCGTCATTCACTATCTCGCAGATGGCTTTCTGGATGCTTTCGACGGAGGCAATCGCCGCCGACAACTCTTCTACATGCTACTCGACAAGTATCAATGCGCCCAATACATCAACTCAGCCAATAATTTAGGCCTTACCCCAATCCAGCTTATGCTTTCCTACACTGAATGCAAGGATGAGATCCACAGCTGGGAATGGAGCAGCTGCTATTGGAACAACCTTCCCAACATGCAGCCCGTAGACGAGGAGCTCTTTGGCAAATTCGACGAACTAGGCACTGACTGGATGGTTCGAGATAAGTTTGGAAGGACGCTGCTACATGGCGTCCTGCAGGTCCAGGCCTGTATGACTAGAGTACAATGGAGATGCAGGTATCTGCTCCAGAAGGGCGTCGACCCGATGGCTCGTGATTTTGAGGGGAAGACGGCCCGGGATCTGGCCCTTGAGAGACAGGATTCGACAACATTGAGAATTCTCGAAGAGGCTGAGCAAGCCGCGGCACACGGCAAAAACTAGCACCATGCCTGGGGACTAAGAGAGGTGGCGTTTCCCCCGCAAAATGAGATTGCTATTCTTATTTGGCTTGTGATTTGTGAAAAAGGATAGCATAGAGAATATGTCACTTTGACATTCAATGATGAGAAGCGAGACTTTTTGCCTTGCTAATCCAATGTGACATATAATCAGACAAGCGTACCTAGCCTTCATTAAGCGAACCTGGCATTCATCAAGTGTACCTACCCAGCTTTCATTAAGTGTACCTAGCTTTCATGAAGTAACACTAGTATTTAATTTCTTTGATATCTAACTGACATTACCATCTTGTTGCTCACCAAGCCTCACATGAAAGTAAACACCTATTACAGGGTAGTGACAATAAGCCAGCTTGTGGAGTGAGAAAAAAAAAAGCATATGATGCCGCGGATACAGCATCCAAGACTGGCATAGAACAAGCCTCAGCGGCATGAACAACAACAAAAAGGTCCAGAACAGAACAGAGCTGAGCTCGAAAATCCATGTCTCTGCATATGCAGCCACCAAAGCAGCGACATGTCTTGCATGCATGGGAATCCCACCAGCTCGAACTAACGGGGCGGAACCCGGTTTCTCGCGACGGAAAGGAATAGTACTCGAATGCAGCAAGAAAATTGCAACAAGAAAAATTAATTAAGAATGGCAAAAGGTTACCTAACATGCTACGAATCCTTGACGAATCCTTCTCGAAACGCTCGACAAAGACGGCATGCCGCATATTGGTAGAACATTTGCTTCAATCTGCTGATCTGGAAACGGGAGGGGGTCTAGGCGTGTTTCCCCCCAGCTTTGCTTCAAACCCATGCTTACAATAAGGCGATAATTGGCCACTGCACTCAAGCTCTGTCTCTCTCCACTCTTGTTTTGGTCTTTTCTTTTCCATTTACTACAGTATAAGCTGTTGGCCTAATGCTGTCTTGTTGCATTTATCCTGCCTCTACTATGTATATATTGCCGCATCAGGAAATATGGTGCGTGCCCTCTTTTTCTCCAGCAGCGGGCGTACTACGTATCGTCCAGCAAATAGCCTCAATGCTGCTGTACTTGCACCGTATCTGTAGCTCTCCGTCCGTCTACTTGGCCTCTTCCCTCGTCTCGTCGTCTCGTTAATTTAAATTAATGGAAGCCAAATTAGCTTCTGCCTCGACTTACGCAGAAGGGCATAGCGGGAACCCGTCCTGCGCCAATGGCACGGCTCAATTTGGATTCTTGCAGAGCATACCCGGACGACGCTCTTTTTTTGGCTTCTCACTCTCTTTGTTTTGGGCACTAAAACCAACAGCAAGCAGCAAATGAAACGGCCCAATGGCTGCTGTCCGGGGTGGCGGACCCCCTTCGGCTGCGTTGCGAAAACAAGTCTAGTTACAGAGTAGCACGATTTGCTTCCAAAGTTGCACGATTTGCGAGTGCAAGTGGACGATTCTGCGACTCGCTGTTGAAACCTCCCCCGTCTTTGCACGCACTGAAGCCGTCGTGGGTGTTACATAGGCACCCGGTCTCGAAATAAGAACGGGAGCGGAAAGCCACACCGGGGAGGCTGAGCTGAATCCAAATCCTACAGTCTTAGTCCAAACGCCACCAACCCAGGTACACGTAAACAGGCGATCTTAGATGGACGTGGTTGTATGTAAATGAGCACCGGCAGAAGTTCCTCAGACAGGGACACCTTCTCCGCGTTGTTAGGCCGGGCATCACATATGGCAACGGGACGGTAATTTGACTAGCTGATGATTGGGGGAACGGGGAATAATGGGGATTGCCAATCACAATCACCAAAACAGGCTGATGTCGACAATTCACCGTCCCTCGCAGGCAGAATCCTGACGGGCGATATCCGGGGAGATTGGTTTTGGATGAACGTCTAGGTCAGGGAGATAAGCGACCAGATACATGGAAATTACAAATGATACGACCACTCACCACTAGCAGCTGTGAATGGCAGGGATCTACACAAACCAAGAGCTGCTCTTTCGTGAGAGAGCTTACCTGGAGCAAGGGCCATTGCTTTGTGTTGCCCTCCTTCAGGAACGCGACCACGGGGTATCATGAGACACGTACCTGTAAATCCGGGACCGATATTTCCAGTATCGAATGCGAGCATCCAATCTTGGTCGCGGAAGCCTCCAATGTGCCTTCGGCAGCCACAACGCAAATATAGAATTGACGGCATCTATCCCGCAGCTTGGGCCGCCACCAGCACGCACGGGCTCTTGCTCTGAGTCTGCGACATGTACTCCGTACGAGCACTCATACGCAAGCAATCGGGCAAAGGTCACCGGCATGCCGCTGTTGCAGGTACTAACCGTCGGCTTGGGACTGCTTAGCATGAGCGGAGCTTCGCTGGGGGATCCCTGGGTGCCTCACCATGATGGAGATGCTGGACCATGGACCTTGGCCCGGAACGGCTCCATCCTCGTCCATGGGCCACTGACCGTCTTGGATTCATGCTCCATCTTGTTGCTTCGTACGAGGCACGAGCGCGAGCTAGCAATTGTGTAATGCAATGCCGAATGCTGCAGCCTGGAAAAACCCCTCACGAAGGAGGAGGAGGATAAGAAAAAAAAAAGTGCCGATGATAATCAGAGGAAGAAGTAGAAGCAAATTCGCCTATTCAGAGCCGGAGAGAGACTGTGAGCCGCAGAGTAGCAATTGGCCCGGAACTTGATGGCTCCCAGCGCTCCGAATGAGACGCCGGAGCGTGTCGCCTCTTTTTCTGAGCAGCGATCACAATTGACAACAATGGGTGGCTTTCCCGTTTCGACAAGACGGCTGCCCATCACGGACCTTTGGTCGGGCTCGCTGGAGCACGGGCGGACGGGGGGCCATGCCTGTGTGCCAGGAGCAGACTAGGCCTCGAGCCAGACGTTTCACGACTGCTGTCCGGCCCGGAGAGCCAATCCCTGCCGATCAAGAGCGTTTTGGCGGGGACGAGTCCTAGCACTCTCGTCTTGTTGTTTCTTGACGGCCTCGAGAGGAGAAGTGGATGATGGCAGAGCTAGACAAGGCACGACATGGGCTTCCCTGGCAGGCAATCTCGAGCGAGTTTTTTCGTGTCGCCCCCACCCATGTCTGTCTGGTAGTCGTAGGGCAGCCTCTCGATTCGACAGCGGTCCCTTGCTTGTAAGAGCTAGTTGACCGTATTTGGTGCTTGAGAACAGATTACAGTACTGTACGAGTACTGTACATGTTGCTTGATAGGTAGGTTCAATTGTTATCGCCGCTCTCGTGGCTCGTACGTCACTGTACAGCGGACGTCAGCTCTGTATCCGAGTAGCGGGTGAGGAGGAGGGTTCATGGTCGTGTTCCATTGCTGCTGCTGCTGCTGCTGCTGTGCGTGCGCGTTCGAATACGACGGCGCACAACGCCAATATTCATGCAAAAAAACCCCAATTGCTCCGGCCGTGGTGTGGAGGCTGAGCGAATAAAAGCATTCTTCAGCGAGAACCTAACGTTCGTCTTCGTTCCTGCATATGCACGCTGTTGGGTGGGAGGGGAAGCTGGCCGCATATCGCCGATTACCTGCAATGTTTTTGGAAGTAGTACCTGTACGAGGTTGGCTCGCCTCTGGTGCTAAACCCATTGGTGCTCTTGGGTGACGGGCTAGGTCTAATTGGTGCCAAGTTTAGGGACCAAAGTCCCTGTACAAGCTAGCGTCGAGCCCGTGGAAGAGAGACAAGATTGCTTCCAGACGATATACTCGTACTAAATTACCACGTAACGTTGATCCGAGCTCTAGGTTCAGTACCTTAGTACCTAGGTAGGTACCTTGGGTCTAGTGGTCTAGTACTGTATTTACTACTATAGCGCCTGTATTGACGGGATATCATAGCACCTGCACCAAGCTGCTACTAAGCTTACAAGTCGGACTATACTGTATTGTAGCTGTCAAGTGCTAAAGGCACTGCCTGGCAGAACTAAAGTATCACCAGCCATCATTCACTTGCAAGGCTATCTAATCGATCCATATTTATTTACAAATCTTATAGAGCTGCCAGAGTCGGAGCAAAGGCGCAAGTACGAGTACAGGGACTGCTCACCGATTTGTACTTGTACGGCTGGGTACAGTACTCGTACTCTACAGTACAGTAATCCTCCTCGCCAAGGGTAAGAGTTTGCTGAGTTGCTCCTGCAGCGCAGACCCGACGCTTCGGATTGGGCCATTGCTCAGTAGCGCCACGCAGATCCTTGCCGTCTGGCCTCTCCGACGCGTGGACCAGGACAGAACAGAGCTGCTGGGCTCCTGCCAGAAGGATTTTTGCTTGTTGCCCGCCCGCCCTGGCACGGCACAGTTCTGTACGAGTACAGGTACAGATACAGCACAGGCACAGATACAAACGCCCGAACGGGACAAGGTCCCTGGACAGCGGCCCTCAATGTTGGCTGCGCCCTGGTTAGAACACCTACGAGTATACTCCGTACTTACAATACTTGTACAATACTAACCTCGTACCATGTATTATACCCAAGCTCTACCCTAGCGCAGGCACCGGTACAGGTACGAGCGCCGCCATGTTGCTCCTCGCCTGTGCCTGTGCCTGTGCCTGGTCCCTTGGCGTGGCCTAGCGCACCGCCAGCGACGGAATCCTCCCGTGCGCGTTGCTTCGGGCCTAGTCCCGTCCACTGGCAGTCCCAAGTACAGGTACCTGTCGCGGATGCCGCACCGCCATCGCCAGCCATCGCCAGAATCCATCTCCCATTTATCGATCGGCCTTAGCTCCTCTGTCTTGGGATCTTCATCTTCAGCTGCACGGCCAAAATGAGACACGCCGTCTTCAGCGCCGCGCTGTCTCAGACCCAGCCGGAAAACCGCATGCCTCGCCTTCCAGAAGCACCCACAGAAGGATATTAATAACATTATCAGGAGCTCGGAGTACTCCGTGCGATTCCACGCCATCGTACGCGAGCGGTCCTCGCTCATCTCGCAGTGCAATGGCGTGCCTGCAAACCGCGATGTGTTACGGTACTGTAACTACTCGTACGCATCACTGCTTCTGGCCATTCGCTACTTTTGCGCTCCGTCCGTACGAAGTCGCGTTCCTGCAGCTCATGCATCGCACGCTCTTTTAGTCCGCAGGTTGCATCACGCTTAATTGCGGTTGCATGCCTCGCACATGCGTGCCTTGTCCGTCACACGAGCTGGACGGTGCTCGCACGCTTCTCTTCCGCTCTCCGGCCTTGGCCATACAGAGCTGGGCTCAGTCATTCCGGCTTGTTTGTGCAACTTTGCTTGTCCTCACCGGCCCCATCGGTATGCAGGCAAGGTTGCTGGCCATCCCAGCCTTCGGTAGGATGCAGCATCCCAGACGGTCCAGGGGTCCCACGACCCTGTCGGCCGAGAGCCAACAGGGAGCTATTCCCCAGCACAATCGTCTCCATCAGGTCCCCCCATGTCGACGACGCTACCCTCGACGAGGTTCCGCGGTCCAATCTCCTGACTGACCTGGGGTCAAGGATAGCCCCCAAATTTGGGAATTTTAGCAACAAGACTCTCTAGGGTCCTGGAGAAAAGCCCTCGCTCGTGATTCTCTGGCCCAGCTCATCTCAGCTCCAGCATCCAGATATATTATATCAGGACCGCTGCTTTCGTGCTTCGCGCTGAGCATATCCACTCCACGCATCGCCCTGCCCGAACTGTCGATTGAGTTCATCACCAGACTCCCCTGGAACAATCTTCACACTCTTATGGAGCACGGACTATCATATCCTTACATGTACTCATACGAATAGCGGATCCCAAGTGTAAAAAAAAAGCAAAGCACCAAAAAAAGCAAAACGAAAAAAAAAGAGACGCCCCTCATCGCCTTGCTTTCACCCTGGATCAGTCAGTCTCGCCGCAGATCCCCAGAGGGCATGGTCTGTCGTCGCCCTCCCCAGCCCTTGACTCGCAATGTGGAGCATGAATGCCATAGCCTTCAATTCTGGCCACCCGGCGCCGCAGCAGGTTTCCAGGGCCCGGCCTCAGACGTCGTCCTACTGGTACTTGAATAGGTCGTCGACGGCACCTTCTTCTCCTAACCTCGACAACCATCCATCATCCGAAATGTCTCCCATGAGTGCCGCCGAATTTTTCGAGCCTGCCATGGACAGGCCACCCTCCCCAAGCAGACTTCGGCAGCTGAACTCGCAGATGAGGCGAGCTTCACAGCTGCGCCGCCAGAACGGACACCGCACCGCCGCGTCGGCATCAGTGGCGTCCAACAGTGAGAATCCAGGGTGGGAGCAGACCTTGGAGAACCTGTCACTTGGCAGACGCGCTTCTGTCAAGTCCACTGGTAGCAGCGCCCATTCGAGAGAGCGCTCAGATAGCATCTACGGCTTTGGAAAGAATCCCTTCCATCGGCGAGTGAGATCCAAGCGTGAGAGCAGCGCCAACTCTTCCTCAGCTAGCTCCATGTATTCTGCTGAGGTGCCGCCGGACAATGCCATTGCTCCAGCCCCCAAAGAATCATTCATACAGGCTTTTGCTCGACGACGAGCTTCCCGAGATGACACTGCGGCAGCACAGAAGAAGCTGCAGATCTCGGGTCCTTACAACTTCCAGCATGTCATGCACACTAATCGTGACGAGGCTGCCACGCAGGAGGCCCCCGAGCAGCTGACGATGCGGGCAACCGGCCCAACAAGCGCTCCCAATGCGAACGATGGGTCCAGCCTTCTCTTCCACCCTGACGCCTACAACGACTCTGGCGCGTTCTTCTCCCGACCAGCTGCCTCATCACGCCAGTCAGCTGTTCCATCAGTTGGACCTCGTCGGCTGATGAGGCGGATCCGATCGCAGGACCAGCTGCGAGGAAGCACTCCATCCATGTCACCACCACCCAGACCACCCAGATCCCCCATCCACCCCACCGCTCCGCAACCTGGCTCTCCCGTTTCGCCCTCTCGCAGACCAAGCCTCCAAGTGGCATACGAAGATGCGGAGGGGCAGCTCCCGGTCGTCAATATCGAACGGCCAAAGACCAGCGGCGGTTTCCGGCACCCGCAGCCGTATAACCCTAATGATCCAGTCGAGCCACTCCCGCCTATGCCGATCATAACTAGCCGAGAAGACTTTCATGTTTATAACACGATGCTCTCGCCAATCCAGCCTTCGCCTACTGAGCCCGCTTGGCCGCTCGCCAGCCCTACATTGGCAACATACGAGACCCCGCTTGCCGATGTTCCGGAGGAAGACGAGCACGCTGCCGCCCATCGACGATCCATCCGGGGCAGCCAATCTGTACCTATGCTTCGCAAATCCCATCGCCCAGCCAGCAACGCGTCAGAGACTCTTGGTAACCTTCACATGGCATCGGTGGTGCAGCAGCTGCAGCAGGTTGCTGTGGAATCGAACACGGAGAAGCACGGGTTCGATTTTGGCGTAATCGAGGAGAGCTGGGAGGACGACATTGACTATTGTTATGAGCACGAAGCTGAGGCTGACTGCGACTACCAGTGGGACCGTGACTCCATGGATACTGCTCGCGATAGCGATACTCTCCCGGTGGAGGTGACTATGCGAGCAGAGGACATCGAGGTGCCTATCGGGACCGCAAGATCGTCTCCTGGCATGCTTTCTGTAGCCACATTTGACGTTCCCGGCCTGAGCCCCATTAGTCAAACATCAACACCCACTATCCAAGAGGCCATCACACCTGTTTTCAGTGCCCCTGCTCCCAACAACTTCTCTCTTCCCCTCCTTGACAAGAAGAAGCTGTTCCGCGTTTCGCATGCGTCAAGCTTTAAGGAGTCTCACGGCTTTACCTTGTCGCCTTCGCTGCTCATTCCTGGTGATTTCCATCAGCAGATGCTCCTTGAAGAGGGCGCCAGACACGAGTATCCCGACGAGGACGAGCTGGCGCTACCATACAACCAAGGGGCTATGTATGACGAAACTACCAAGCCTATGCAGTGGTCGCAGCAGCGCGCGAGTACCTCCACGACGGGGACTGTCTCCACTCACTCTGATTCGACTGCCGATCGCCACATCTCTACCAATTCTACTTGGTCGTTTTTCAGCCGCCACACAGCTAGCAGCAGCGGGTCTGTGCACAAGATGACTGGATCCTGGACCGAGTCGGCAGAGCCTCTTCCCGTATCTCAGGTCGATGTGCTACCACACGTTGACGCAGATGAGGAGGCGGGTATTACCAGCCCACAAGACACAGTTCCCGAACTTGTCTCATTCCCTCTGGGCCCATCCAGGAAGTCTTCTCACAAGTCTCACGCTAGCGAGTCGATCATCCACGAGGAGCCTTCATTCAAGCAATTTGAGGCGGGCCAGAGACGGGGCCCTCGAGCCAGGACTGCCAGTCTGAGCAGCCAGGCACCCCCCGTGGGACAGTATGCCTTGTTTCCCCGATCATACATCAAGCCAACCGGCGACCGCATCTAAAAACACAAAATGCACCAAAACAAACACATCCTCCTAAACATCGCACACACATACTACACACACCACACATACACACATACACACATATATACACACGTACACACACATCGCGCTCCAATCAGATTCGAAATCGGCTCTTCTCTTACGCACTCTTTTTGAAAGCATGCGCCGTTCGATTTCCTATGTACCCTTAGCGATGTACACCATCCGTTATTTCCTTGTCAAATTTTCGAGATTCGCCCATACAAGACACGGGCCCATGATGCCCTGTGAAACTCTATGGCGCAGAGTCCTGTGTGATTCTTACCTATCGTTAACGGCGTTGTTCATTTCTGCTGTATAGAGTATTAGAGGCACGAGATTGCCTATGTTTGCCTGCCGCTGGGCTTTTCCTTAGAGATGATGGGAACAAGGGAAATAAAAAAGAGAGAGCAAAATCCTGCTGGAAAAAAAGAATGATATAGACAAAAAGCAGGCAAAAGCACATACAACTGCCATGGTCTTCTCTCTCTCTCTCTCTTGTGTATGGGAAGATTGGAAATGGAAATTCTGGAAGGGAATTGCGGATTTTTTTTTATGACGAATGCGATGGGATTTTATGAACCGGGTCTAGAAGGAGTTTTCTCTTTTCCTTTTTTTTTGTTGTTATCTCGCTTTATCCCCCCGTCTCCAAATTTTTTCTTTGTCTCTTTTGAGTTGGCATCACACTTGGACTTTTTCCTTTTTCTTTTTTTTGTGTATATGGAAAATAACTGGGATTATTTGTGCTTAAATCCGTTGTTATCAAGGGGTAATAAGTGGCGGCTTTGGCTTTTTGGGATATTGGCTTGTTCAGGACACAAAACTGTGTGTAATTTCATTGAATAGAGAATGCTTGAAATAAAAAACCAGAAAAAAGAGAACCGTAAAACGGACGTTTTTGATGTGCCCTTGCGCTTTGAAAGTGATGCTTCTTGTCATATGTAGCTATAAATTACCTATCAACTACAGAATACCATATCTTTGCGAATAACCCAACCGACGTTGAAAGCATCAAGGCATGAGAAAAAAGATGTGTGAAAAAATCCCAAGCTTCAATCTGCCTTGCGAAAAAAACAAAACCACGCGCCTCCAAAAACGCCATCCTAGTTCATTCTTCCCTTCATTCTTTCATTCTTTGCCTTTCTTTTTTGCTTTCTTTACCCCCTTATCAAGGCCGCGAGATTAGGAGTCATATAAGTAAAAAAGTTACCCATCCTATCTTCTCTTCATTTCTTTGCCTTCTTCTTAGGTCGTTCGTCTTCCTCCTCCTCATCGACATCGTCCATATCCTCATCATCGTCGTCGTTGTCGACGTCACTCTCAGCACTCCCGGAGCCGGAACTCTCGTGATTGCTGTCGTACTCCTCGGCGACATCGCTGTCGCTGTCAGCCTGGAAGTCCTCATCGACGCTCTCCTCGTCCTCATCAGCAGAACCACGGTCCGCCTTGGGAGCGACGACCTCATCGTCGGACTCATCCATGGCCTCTTCACGGAGGGCAGCAGCGAGCAGGTTGGCGTCCTCGTCGATCTCATTCTTGACGCGCAGGCCCTTGAGCTTGAAGAACGACTCCAGGGCCTTGAGATCCTCACGATTAATGTTGCTGAATTGCGATGACCCGGCGCCGTTCTTCATAACAACGGTGATGTCGAATGTGGACAGGGCGGAGACTGCGCCGCTTACACGGGAGAAGGTGACGGACTGTGTCTGCTCGTAGGCGATGTACGTCGCCGGCTTCGGCACGAACATGAAGGCCTTTTCTAAGCAGTACAGGAAACCTTCGCTGGCTTTAATAGAGCACTTGATGCCGTATTGGTTGCGGTGGCTGTTGCAGAAGAACAAAAGAAAGTCAGCATATGGGTTTCAATGGTCGTCAAGTGAATAGTCGAACGGGGGGATACATACGTAAGGAAATCTTTGGCAGGGGAAGAGATCTTCTTGTTGCCGAGGCCTCGGAAGATTTTGGCCACGACGTGGTGCAAGGGTTCTTCATAATGGGGCTCAAGCTTGTCCTTGTACTTGCTCTCCAGCTCTGCCTCGTCAATGTTCAGGTCGATAGTCACCTCCTCGTCCTTCTTAAACTGCATAACGACAAAGGGATATCTCGTCTGACCCTGGCGGAGAGGAGGATCCAAGCCAATGCAAAGCAGGCAGTGCATTTCGTCAGGCTTTGGGAGCACCATAAACTTCTTGACAGCCTCATACTGGATTTTGTAGTCGTATGTCTTTCCACGGAGTCTGAATGAGGCTTCGTACATGTCGATATCAAAACGACCTCTGCGCATGTGTCAGAAAAAAGTCCACTAGATGAGGATTGCCAAGAGTGCTAAACACGTACCTGGGGGTGAGATGGAGAACATCGAGGAAGGTGGCGATAGTATCACCAGCCGTTTCGCCAATCTCTGCCTTCTCTATCAGCGTCTCGTAGAAGAGCGTCGCAGCATTCTTCTCCTCCTCCTCGCCAGCATCACTACCAGCGTCCTCACCCTCAGTCTCCTTCTTAGTCGTCACACCGGGGATGTAAAACCGCATCTCGACGAGCTGATCCTTGCCCGCACCGGCCTTCTTGCCCTTGCCACGCGCACCGCCCAGCTGGCCGTTGGTACCGGTGTCGTTGGCGTTGAGGGGCAGGGCCAGCTCGACGGCGACTTCATTTCGACCAGCCAGATTTGTGTTTCCAATCTCGGAATACGGCATCTCAAAAGCCGGACGGTTCTGGACATTGAAGACAATCTCGGCCTTGGAAAACTCGGCCTTGCCCCAGTTCCACCCCCGCAGCGCATGTTCCTTGTTCTCCAGCACGGTGCTGTACCAGTTCTTGAAGATCTTGCTGAGGCGTTCGTAGTCCTCCTGCTGGAAGCCGTCCAGCTGGATGATGCCCGAGTTGCGCTGCAGGATTCGGATCTCGTATCCTCTGGCGGCTCGACTCCATTGGGCGCTCCCAATGTTGCTGTGATCGAGGGTGAAGGTGTCACCGCCGCCCGCGGGCTTCCATCCGAAACCGGTCTCTGCGAACCTACACTTGCCGCTCTCCTTGGAGAGGTCAAGGTAGATGCTGTCGAAACTTTCACTGTATAGACACGGCTGCGGTTAGCATGTTGGGAGTGGATTTGGGTGGCCGTAAGGGAAGATTTGCTGGGCGTCGTGAACAAACGCAAAGTTGCTGCTGGTTCGCTCTACAAGGATTGCAGAGAGGAAGGGAAAGAAGGAAGCAACATGCGAAAAAAAAAAAAAAGAGGGAACAAACAACAGATGAGAGAAGCAAGAAGATACTCACATTGCAGTCATTTTGGCCGCCCAACTTGATGCGCAATAAATGAATCCAGCAAGGCTTTGGAAAATCGAGCTGTGTGTGGCTTTGCACAAGGTGAGGCTGCTTTAATAGATTAAAATTGAGAGCTTCGGCGCGACGCTGCACCGCGCAGAGACGCGCCACCCGCATGTGCGCCTCAGCCTTTGCGGTCTCAGCCACAGCAGACCCTCGTCTTGTGTGGCTCGTGCACTGGAAGGCTGAGCTTTGGATCTCGATGGTGGCAGCTCTACGAACGAATGAATCTCCATGAACAAGAGCTATTATAGAGGGGGACTACTAGATATTGTACCACGAAAAGACAGACAATGAACTTGCTTCTGATATTCAGAGTGAAAGCTATTTACAGGAGAGCACGGACCATAACCGGTTGCTGCCATTCTACCAAGCTCAGAGCTTCAGCGTGCTCGGGTATCGTTGTTACTACCATTAAGATTATCATTAATATTGAGGCTACTTGCCGAGCTGCTGATACTTGACAAAGTCCTTATGCAGTTTGTTGATGTTGATGAACCCGCTTCGAGCTTCCAGGGCGTTGAAAGGATTGCCGAGCGTTTCCTTGTCCGCATCGCCCGAGCCTGCATCTCCCTCCCGCTCAATCTTGCCCGCCCAAGTGTGCCATTGAATTGGCTGCGGCGCCCCTGATCCCAGCACAAGCCCCAAGCAAATCAAAACGGTTGCCGCAATGGTCTCGATGTAAATGTCCAGGGGGAGAGAAGTTGCCGAGGGTGATGTGGGATGCTGGACTGAGGTTGATGAGAGGACTGTGTGCTCATGCGCAGAGTAACATCTGGCATCATCTTAGTACTAACTCTGCAGCGGCCACAAGTGAATTCACAACAAAGAATTCACAACAAAGAAGACAGAAACACCATACCCATGAGCAAGAATGACCAGACCGACAAGGGTCAGAGGACGGGAGAGCCACGCCATTGTATTTGATCTCGGTAGCTGCTGAGGCTGGCGACTTAGTGCTGGTGAGAAGGTCAAGTGAAGCTTACAGTAGTTGCGGCTCGGCATGGAACAAGCATACGCCGGTGAGCGCCGGCTTCAGGAGTTTGCACAGTGACCGGCACAGTGGCTCCGCTGCGTTTGGCACGGGGAGGGTCCGCTAGTTGCCGGGGGTGTTCTCCATGAGCGAGACATGGATGGCGAAGCCACTAACAGGATGCGCTAGAGCCATCCGCTCTCACAAGTACCGTATCTGCATACTTTGTACGAAAGATACCTTATCACGACACTACGACTAATCACGCTTGTTGCGGCTGTCTCCAGGATACCTTTGTAGTGCCAGCGCCGGATTAGCACACACAGTGCGTTGCCTCCTGCAGCAACGAAGATAACGTCAGTCATCTGGGCGCGTGCGATGCCAACTCAATGATGCTCCATGACAACTACACGCACTCCATCACCTGACAGGCTGCTCCTTATTCATACCTCTTGACTCTCCCATCGCCATCAGCAAAACGCTCCTCTATCATCACTGGCACCGCTTCTGCGCCCCCGACTCTCCCTCTAGATGGAATAACGCATCTCTGAATCCTCCATCCATACCGTATTCGCCCATGGTATCGCCCAGTTCCAGATGCGGTCCTGCCGGCAGGGTCACCGCCGCCCTGCTGCTGGCTTCGGCACTCGCCATCTCGCCAGGCTCGGCCAATATAATCGGCGGTGATGTTGGTCTCGACCAGCACGTCTTGATGCCTGTCGGCCCAGGCCCTCTTCTCCCTTCGAACCCCGATACGGTCCATCCTGGCGAACACACCTTCACTCTTCGACACATCTACCACCACGGCACCAACAGACATCCGCGGCTTCACAGAAAGCTAGACGTCGTCCATGACCAATCCCGAATCTTCCTCGCCGCCGACGATGGATTTGATGAGCATACTGTGCCGCATCTTACGGCCAAGAGTCGTGCCGAGACGATCGAGCGGCTGACCGACAGGCGACCCTCTGTTGTCGACCCCATTGTCGCCGAATCTCGAAAGCAAGGTTATGCAGCTGTCCTGGATGCTTCTGCATGGACGATGGACGACGTTTCCTCTCCCGACATCACCGATAAAAACACTGTGCTTACCATGGCGTACGTCGCTGCTGATGCCTACGTGGAAAACGACGGGCAGGCCGATTGGCAAGACATTGGTGCCCCCTACAACCGAAGCCTCGACTTTGGTTGGGGAACGGACGGCCTTCGTGGCCACATCTGGGCTGATGAGAGCAACTCAACCGTCATCATTGGCCTCAAGGGGACATCACCAGCCGTCTTTGACGGAGAGGGCACAACAACCAACGACAAGGTTAATGACAACTTGTTTTTCAGCTGCTGCTGCGCTCAACAGGGTCAATGGACATGGCACCAGGTCTGTGACTGCGCTACCGGTACATACGCCTGCAACAATACATGTGTGAGGACGGCCCTCCAAGAAGAAAACAGGTACTACGCCGCGGCTCGCGAGCTCTACTCCAACGTCACAGAACAGTATCCAGACTCCAACATTTGGCTGGCAGGCCATTCTCTGGGAGGTGCTGTTGCTTCTTTTCTAGCCCTGACTTATGGCCTACCCGCCGTAACCTTTGAGGCGGTGCCTGAAGCACTTCCAGCATCTCGACTGGGCCTCCCGGTTCCCCCTGGAGCAAACCCCAACACGCCACAAACGCGAGCCTACACGGGAACATATCACTTTGGCCATACCGCAGACCCAGTATACATCGGTACATGCAATGGCGCGACGGCAACGTGCTCTTTTGCTGGCTATGCTATGGAGTCTACGTGCCATACTGGCTATGAGTGTGTCTATGATGTTGTGGCTGACAAGGGATGGCGAGTGGGCATCGGCACGCACAAGATCCGAGCTGTCATTTCAGACGTCATCCTCAAATACGACAAGGTTCCCAAGTGTGTCCGGACTCCCGATTGCCGAGACTGTGGTCCCTGGAAAATGTACGAGAGCAACGGCACTGAGACGACCACGTCTGCGGTTCCCACCACAACCTCTCGAACGCGGACACGTACCTCGACTTGTCAGACTCCCGGCTGGTGGGGCTGCCTGGACGAGACGACAACTACAGGTGTCACCAGCGTTCCTGAACCTACCACGACTACTACTACTTCCACGTGCAAGACGCCTGGCTGGTTCGGATGCAAAGACAAGACGACGACGCCAGCGAGCACCTCCCAGTCTACCGTAACGACTACTTGTGAAACCCCGGGACGATTCTGGGGCTGCAACGACGAGGCCACCCAGACAAGCTCTCTGTACACAACGGTCCCCGCCAGCACAACCTGCGAGACCCCTGGCAGATTCTGGGGCTGCAACGATGCAGTGACCTCTACGAGCACACAAGCTGCTGCTGGGAGCACCGCTCCGACCATCACGGCGGCTCCCACTGGGGTTCCAACATGAGGACAAGGAATGCGCATAACCGGGGGAGGCACTGATATACTTTTGTGATTTGATATTATGGCGTTTGGTAATTTGTTTATTTAATAGACTACTGCTAGGATTAGTTGGGAAGATTTTGTGTTTGAAGCGGGCCAAGATTTTGTAGCGTTTACGATAAATGAGTAGGTGATAAGCAGTACCTACCTCGACCTAGTACCTAGGCATATATACAATGACAACTGGGGTTTATTTTTCGATTTGATTGTCCGTTGCCTCTTGTGAAATGATTAAATGTAGGTGATTGTAAGGAGTATCAACCTTGGCTGTAGTCTTCAATGTCCAAGTTGTCAGTCATGCAAGTATAGATACATCATGCTGTATGGGCGGTATATGCCTGTTGCAAGTACCTATACCTAGATAGCTCCTTGAGGGCGGGCGTGATGTCAGCGAAGTGGAATTTTCCATTTTCACGGTCCAACTCCAAACGCGTCTCTCTCCCCCTCCATCCAAAAAAGCTCCCGCTTTAGTTCCTCACAAACAAACACGGCTCCAATGTAGCCGCTACAATTCGGCGCTCTCAAGTGCTCAAAATATCAAGTCGCTGATCTCGCCCGTTGCTTCTCTCGCCGCACAAAAATGTCCGCCATCGGCTCCGAATCGAAGCTGTCCGAACCGGAAGAGTCGCAGCTCTCAGCGCCTCCTCCTCTCAGCGACCTAGACAGCTCCGACAGCGACAGCGAGCCGGAGTCAAAAGCAGAGCCGGAACGAGAGACGGAGCCCGAGCCCGAGCCTGTAGAATGGCTCGCCACCTCACGATCGCGCCGGTCCACGGCTGGCAATCGCATGAAGTCGATGCTGGCCAACGAAGAGCCGGATTCCGATCTCGAACTGCTATTCGCCGAATCCGAGAACGACCAGGGCTTCTCTGACGTTGGTGATGATGCATCTGATGTCCAGATGGATTCGTCATCCGACGACGAGGACGAGAACAATGCTGGCGACGATCTAGAGGGCGAGCAGGAGCTCGAGCGACAGGCCAGGGAGCGGCGCGCAGCCCAGCGGAAGCGAAAGGCCCAAGATGCCATCCCAGCCAAGTTCAGGAAAAAGGTCCGCATCAACCCGGCAGCATCAGACACCTCGACGCCGGCCCCCGCGCCTCGACCCAAGAAGAAATCCGAGCGCACATCCTGGCTGCCCTCGCCGGCCGATCTTCCCACTCGAGCATCGTCTCGAAAGACGACACGCATGTCCAAAGAGCAGCTGCACCAACAGATGATTGAGCGAGAAGAGCGGCGGCTGAAGCAGCTGGAGCAGATGCAGAAAAAGGCTGCGAAAATGGAGGCGCTGAAGAAGCCCCCCATGACACAGGAGGATCGGCTTCGCGAGGCAGCCATCGTGGAGAAGCGCAACAGCAAGAGCTTGAACCGCTGGGAGGTGGCTGAGAAGCAGAGGGAAGAGGAGCGAAGAGCGAAACTAGCAGCTCTCAACCAAAGAACCCTCAAGGGTCCGGTGATTACCTTTTGGACGGGTCTGGGCGAGGCACGGCGTGTTGTCATTGAGGAGGAGAAGCCCAAGAGGAAGAAGGCGGAGAAGAAGGCCAAAGAACCCGAAGCTGGGAAGGACGACGTTGCCAACCCGGCGGCGGATAAGCAAGGCAAAGGGGACCAGCAACAGACGGATGCTTCAGTAAAGGTGGCAACTGGTAGTGATGCGAATGCCTCTGCCCTCCAGCCAAAGGCAGATCCCACTGAGCCGCAGTCAAAGGAGGAACAACAAACACCAGCAGCTAGCGAAAGCAAAGTTACGGACACAACGCCTCCGCTCAAACAAGAGGACACTGGGGAGGTCCTTAAACACCAAGAACCCTTGAAGCCATCTCCAGACGCATCATCACATCCTCCTAGCGATGCTGTCCCTGCTGCCGCTGCCGCTGCTAGCCCCTCTTCTGGTACTGGCACCCTCGCTGCCCCATCTAATGTCCTCTCTCCTCCCCCTCCCCCTCCTGCTGCTGCTCCTTCTACTGCCACAAAGCCATCCGAAGAACTACGTCAACCACCGATGGCCTCACCTACGCTTCCTCCTCCGCCGCCTCATGGTAGCTTAGCTGCACCAGTGGCTGCCTCACTGTCTGCACCACCTCGCCAGATGTCCCCCTTAGCGGCGCCCGCTGGTATTGGCAGTCCACGGCCCATAGAGGCCAGCAAGCCGTCTTCTGTACTGGCACCCCCTATTCTTGCTCCTCCGCCGGTCATGAGCATGGACTATCGCCCCAGCCCGGCGCCAAAATCGAATGTCCTTGCGCTTCCATTGCCTCAGACGACTCTGGCACCTCCAATGCAGGTCCAGACCCCCGTTGCCATGACTGGCGCTGTTCACATCTCAAACGAGCCCGTTCTTCGACACACCGTTCTACGGCCTATAAACCCCGACCCTGAACCAGTCAGCAAATCGGCAAGCCCCAGTCTTTCAGAGCCACCTTCGCAGCCTCCTCCTGCTCCGGCTGAGGCTCCCGAAGCCCCTGAGACCACCACTCGCAATGTCATCATCTTTCAAAACTTTGACGGGAATGCTATTCAAGACAAGACTATACAGACTCAGATATTGTTTGGCCGCAAGATGACCAAGCTCAACAGTATGTTGCCCAGCCATTTCCCCATTCCAAGATCTTGATATTAACGTGCTATTTTTCTTCTTCTAGAACCGCCCTCCAGTCAAAATTGTGTCATCACAAACCTACCAGCCCGTTACCGTGATCCCCAGACTGGGCTGCCTTATCACAACGTTGCCGCCTATCAGGAGCTCCAGCGTATCAAGCGTGGAGAACTGAGCTGGAGTGCAATTCTCAACGCCTGGGTAGGCAGTGAGAAGGTGGCTGCTCGTGGTGTACCGGCAAGATTCCTCGACCCAAATGCTCCGACTAAGTCTCCTGAGGAACGGGAAAAGGAAAGGCTGGCTCAGATAAGGGCTGTTCCGCCGCAGCCTCAACCCATGCAAGTGCAACAACAGCATCAGGGGCCGCCGGCGGCAGTCGTGGCGGCGGCTCATAAATCGCCTCAGGTTCAGCAACATGTGCAACAACTACAGCAGTCTCAGCAACAGGGGGCTCAGAGACTATCACTACCTCAACAGCAACGACCTCCACTGCCATTACAGCAGCAGCAGCAGCAGCAGCAGCAGCAGCAGGCCCAACAGCAGCCACTAGCAAAGCCCCAGCCGCTGCAAGCACCTCAACAACTTCAAAACCGACCATCCCCAAATCTGCAAGCACCAGTACCCCAGCAGCAACAGCAGCCAGTGTCTAATCCGGCCCCCAGTGTGCCTTCGACACTGGCTCCTCCACAGCAATCTCCTCTCAAAATACCAGCACCACAGCCGGCACAAACTTCGCCGTCTCCGGCTACTCCAAAGCCTGCTCAAGCGGCTGCTCCACCACCAAACCCTCCATCTCAACCTCAAGTTCAGCCTGAGTCTAAAGGTCAGTCTCAGAATGAATCAGCAGGTGGACCACAAGCTGCTCCTGTGGAACAAGGAGTGCAGCAAACGACAACTTCGGCAACACAATAAACGAGAACATAGTTGTCATGAATGAATTGTACTAGTAGAAAATTAGATACGTCTGAAAAAAAATTGTAAATCATAAGAGCCACACTCAGAGTACACTTGGATGATGATATATTGTATACCAACTGTGTCATCGCCTATTTCCCTCCTTTTTTTTTCTCTCTCCATCCCAAGTATCTGGCTTAGTCCCTAACCAGCCTATTTCTTCAACTGATAGAACATGCGGAGTAAGCTGAACCCTCAATAGCAACCTCCTGATCAAACATTTTCACCATGCAATCCTTGAAGTTTGTAGCTTCAGTTCTAATAATCTATTCATATTGCTGCCAACAATGCGAGCAAAGCTCACCCCATGGCTTTATACGTTGACAGATCTTGCCCGTTAAAGGAGTCAGTACACTTATTGCCAGTATGAACCCCATTTGCCCAGGCATTTATCAGAGGACAAAGTCCATCATTAAAACCCCCAGCCAAGGAAGGCATTTTCGGAGATTGTAGCTATGATTTGGGTTGAAAGACTGAGTGTGAAATGTTGGGGCGAAGATTCTCAACGAATTCCGGTTATACAAGGGGATGTAGGGACCTAACTCTGTTTACGCTATGTATAACAAGTTGAGGTAAGGGTTACAGAGGACTGTATGAGGAAGGTTGATGTTGATGATGAGAAAAGATCGACAGTATTGGAGAAGAAAGGGGGACTAGTAAGGAGGTGGATCAAGATTGGCATCACGGGTATCCAAGACATTGTCTCAGACATGCGTTTTGACACGGAATATGGAGTACTACCGAATTATAGTATAACGCTACGCCAAGTCCTCGCCTGATGAATCAGCTACCTGTCTATCATCATCCATAGCGTATGATGAAATGCGGTGATTGGGCTCAGCCTGTATTTACATGGCTTCAAACGTCCGCTCCAAGTCACATTTTAAAAGGCTCAATCACTCATACGCTGCACGGTCTTTGCTTTAACTGAATTCGATTCATTCAAACGAGTGTATCGTTCTTGTTCGAAAAGCTAAAAACTATTGTAGGATAGCTAAGTTGTCATCGCTAACCATGTCAACGCCTTCCCAATCTTCAAAGAGAGGCAATCCTCTAAATTCCGAGGTATCATTTCCATTCGGGGCCGTGTCCCGTATAAAATAAACATCCTGGTCTCCGTTTTCCGTTCCCAAAACAAACCTAAACGCCTAGCCGTCCTGTTCAGCAGCTTCGCTGAAGCTTGGCTTGAATCCCAATATATGTGAGACAAATAAATAAAACGAGGTATATCGTCCTGTATATCCACCCAGATGCCTGTGACCGAGTGTATACAGTATGCGCCGAGTCTAGAAGCAAACCAAAATAAAACGAGAGAAAAAGTAATACAAGATAGTATCTAAAAGATGTACGCGACAGCTGAGCCGAGCTGTTGTTCAATGAAGTAGTGAATGTTTCACGTTCCATGTCGTGATGCAGGTATACAGGCTAAGGGGAAAAAGAGAAAAAAAAGGCCAAAGCTGCTTGGTTGACAAACTCAGTGGCTATTAGTCGTGCCAATAGCGTCAACGATCCAGCCGAGCTCGCTGACAAAGTCATCAAGGCCAGCCTCGACGTGGGTGTTCAAAAGATTAGATCCACTAGGGATCAGCTTTGGTGAGTTGGCGGTTGCAAAAGGCTGATGGGGAACAAAAGCATCCTTAGTTTCCTCAATGTGACGGGGCAGGCTATAACCTTTGAAGGAAAGTAGCCGAGACTTTGAGATAGGGATGGGAGGGAAATGACCATCGTCCTCGTTACTAGACATGACATCGTCGTCATCATCTTCATCGTCGTAGAAGCTCATGGGGACATCCTCGTGGAGAGGGCTTGTGTTGGCTTTGTCTTTTGTTGATCCGGACCATCGAGACGCCGTGTTGGTATCGTTTGTCACAGCAGATATAGGCTGAGTCCGATCAAGGGGAGGAGGCTGAACCGAAAGCTGAGGTCTGAGTGTTGTAGCAGAGCTACTTGCTTCGGCATCCCGCTTAATAGATTCTGATGATGAAGAGCGTTGAAAGGGTGGCGGGGACAGGACAGTGACAAATGGCATGCTTTCCGAGATTGCAGACGCAGCAAAGTTGTCGTCGTCCTCATCTTCCTCAATAACCTCCTCGGGAATCGTCAAGGATGGTAGTTGAGCAGTGTGGCTAGGACGACGGGGAGCGCTGCTACCCTCACGTAAGATACGAGAGAGTGAGCTCGGAGAGATGTCTCTCGACCTGGCACCTTCGCTAAGAGACGATGTATGACGACCAGGGCGAGCATCGTGTGAGGGGACGGTGATGACGTTGTCGTAGATGGTGAAAGTGGTTTCTTCAGAGCCAGCAGATTGGCGACGTTGGCCATCAGAGCTCTGTAGCTTGCGCGAGAAGAACCTCTTCCATGATGGCGGAGATACTGAGCGAGATGAAGATGTTGAAGGACGTGTAACTGGGGCAGATTGAGCCCGGCGGTTGGCCATGCCTGATGAGAGAGGTGTGAGTGGCGTAGGTGGCAACGGCTTCATGAACTTGGTTGCTGGATCCATTGTCCTATAGTTTTCTGGGCGGATGGAGTTCATGGATGCGCTTCGGAGGCGGATTGTGTGCTCAACAGGGACGTCAAGAGTATTGACTGTTTGACCAGGCATGTATGGGCAAGCAGTTGTGTAGGGCATCGTTGCATCAAAAGTCTCAGTTGACCCGTCCACCTCGTACTAAACGGGCGATAAGTTAGAGTTGGTAATGAATAGGTACGTGAAGGTGGATAGGCGACGAGTAAAGACAAGAACAGGTGGAGGGATGAAGATAATAAATGTGAAAAGGAAATATAAAGTTGAAGAATCTATAAGCTGGCCCAACCACCTGGGTTAAGATGGAAGGTAGAAGGGCAGTGGAGATGCATCGATGATATAGAAAAACGAAAGAACGTGACTTACATAGTAGTAGTAGGTGTGGCCCATCTTTAGACCACCACTTCTCTTCTGGTGGTGCGGGTTCTCATCATCGCAGACGATGTTTTGGAATGCAAAGCATCCTCTCCATTGGCCATGGCCACGTCGACTGTCCCGCTCCATGCTATAGCACATGGTAAAATTGTCCCAAGAGCCAATGAGGCGCACGGATTGGACAGAGGGTTCCGTCTGACTGTGAGATTAGGGCGTCAGCTCAAGTCCGTTCCAGTGGGCTAACAATTATTGATTAAAATATCAACTCTGAATGGGGGGGTACGGATAGATTTATGTGTGGTGTGAAACCTGGGCACCATACTAGCACAAGCCGGGACTCAAGATTCATGTCGTCGAGATCCCGTCCATCTTGTGTTATGCGCCGGGCCCGCCCCAAGCATAGGGCTGGTGATGTGAGCAGGGTACATGCAGCGAGGTGTAGTGTCAAACGGGTATCGGCGTAACCATGGATCAAGGGGGTAAGTTAAGGGTGAATCAAGGGCAGAACGGCGTGGAAGCAAGCGTGGCGAAGACTGATGATGGGCTCATACCAATAAGCTAGAAAGGCGATGCAAGGGGGTGGGCGATTGGAGCGGGCTGACGGCCACGCTGATGGGCACAACACCCGGGTGAGAAAAGCAAATGAAGGGTGTCACTCCGTACTCGTACCGCGCCTCCAACTTGACGGAGCCTAGACCGGACAGTATGAACGGCTGGGCATCCGAAGGGCGGAATTTCAGTAGCACGGGGGAAAACGAGTTCGCTGGTAGAGTGAATAAAATGAATATCAATGCGTTATGTCCCAGTGCCAGACTAGTAAACGAGAGACAACAGCTGAAAAACGAGACTTCGGCCGTCGGAGAAGAAGGGAAACGCCCAAAAATAGGAGAGACAGAATGTTCCAAAGCGAGGGAGGAAAACGAAATGAAGGTAAAACACGGGAAGAATTAAGAAGGAAAAAGAGAAGATTCCGCAACACACTCACAACATAAATGTAACGAGAGTTGTTGTCGGATCCATTGCTCAGAAAGGCAAGAGAAACAACAACAAAATTTGTATATGGGATGAAGCCTTATTAGTACTGAGCGCAAAGAGCCCAGGGTGATACGCTCGGTCTCGTAGCCGGCGGCTATCTTGCAATGTCTCGCGCTAATGTTGGGTAATACCCACGCGATGGCAGAGTAAGTCGATATGCGCAGGCGTAAATTCCGATGCAGTATTCCTTAATTGTAAGGTTGGATCAAAGATGAAAGAGAGCTTCAGAGGGTGAAACAGGGCGGGCTGGCGGGCATGTTTGAAGAAGCGCTGAAACACAAGAGCATGGGTGACGTGATTGGCCAATTGGTGTGTTTAATCTCGATGCTGCAAGCGCCGCCAATGGGCCGGGGACACAGGAGTGGAATCGGTTCCTGGACAGTTGGATGATGTTTGGGTAGTATTCCAGCGTTGGATGTTACCGAAGTAAGGGGGGCAAAGATCAAGAGGGAGAGACGAGACGGGCGCTTATTAGTATGATTGAAAAGACTGTTGCTACACGCGATTCAGAAGGGGCGAGGCGGGCAGTAGATCAGTCGAACGGCCAAGGAGAGTAAAAAAGGCGCGACGAGCAGGGATCGCGAGTAGCCGGACAAGCTGAATACAGCAATGGATGTTCAAAGCGGAGATGATGTATAGACTAGTTTGCAGTTTCGTTGCCAAGGTCAAAGGCCAGCAATGGCGATGCTATAAGAGAATCCGGGATTGGTGAGGTTGCCACAGACAGACGGGAGGGAGATCAGGAAGAGGGCGTAAGGCTCCAGCCTAGCTATAGAGAATGATGGCGAAAGGCAGATTCTTGCAGGTCCATAGCTTGGCTATGGTTCTTGTGCAGGCAGCGTAAACTTTGAGATGCTGCCCGTGGAATCCGGAGACACGGCTGACTAGCTAGCTGAGCGGCGCTCGTAGATAGTGTTTCGCTAGTGCTGTAGTAATTGGATCCGGCGAGATGTGGACAAAGCAAGTTGAGCTCCGCTACCAGCCAGCTAACAGTGGACTGCTGGCCAGAGGTTATTGATCGGAAAGCCCGATGCCATGCCAGTGAGAGATGCCAAAGCACCAAGCGGCCTCTCGTCAGCCCCCGAGATTTCCCTGGAGCGACGTGGCGATGCCAGACTCCAGGTCTCAGTTGAGTTCAGCTCAGCTCAGCCGGGGATGGGCAGCAGCCGCCTGAGCCGGATCCCAAGGAAGCTTCGGGCAGGGTTCCGACAGGGGCACGCTCTGACGCACGCAGGCACAGCGGCAGGCTGATTGGATGATTGGGCGTGCGTTGAGGACCCAGAGAGATTGAACGGGGCCGTGCTGGAGCATCACTGGCGCCAATCATGGGCGATGCCTTTCGTGGCATCGCTCCTCCATATGCACGTCGATATTACTGGGGCCACCATTCGCATTTTGGAAGCATCATTATCCGGACCCTGTTGCTTGGCCAATGCAGTTGAGCACTGACAGTTTTGCGGCATGACGACACCGGGTCGGCGTTTAGAACATCAGATTTTTTTTCTATTTTCTTCTCCGTTTGCAATGTTGAACTCAGGCTGAGACTCGGCTCGACAGAAAAAACGTCCGGCCGCGGTCTGTCTTGATTCGTGCGGCGAGGGAGCCTTTGTTTCGGCCATGGACGCACGATGCCGAGCGCCTAGCCATGCCGGGCCTAGCAAGAATCATGCTCAGAAACGGTGCGATGCCTGCTGTACAAGTATTCTGTGAGACTCAACGTTTGCATGCTTTGCACGCTCTGCACGCTCTGCCTGCATTTTGCTCAATGACCTCAATGAAAACGGCTGTGGTTCGAGTGGAGAAGGAAAATATTTCGATCGCTCGCTTGCAAAATGCTGGGATTGGCTTCCTTCCCTCCCTTGGCCCGACCGCCTGCTGCTTTGGTCGGGCTTTGCCTATCGATAGCTGTAGAAGAAGTAAATGCAGGCACCATCATGTTGTATTTTCCCTATTACTAAGGTACCGCTCCGTAGATAATCTACGATATACGAGATGCAAGGCTTCAACTCCTTCTTGGCCGGCCTGAAGCAAGTACCAGCTGCTCCGTATCATCATAGCATTTGCATAGACATGCCGCGGCAAGTCTAACAAGACGACAAGTTTTTTCTGGCCCCCTCGGCAGCCCTGCAGCACGTCTTTAGCAATAGACACCCCCGTCATGCCGTGGCTGCATCACCGAATCAACCAGAAAAGGCCTGGTCGCGGCCACAGGGGGTGTCTCTTGTCTTGTCTTGTCTTGTCCTGTCTTGTCTTGTCTTGCCTTGTCTCAGCCTCTTATGCATAAGTCGGCGGGCTCAGGTATGCATTTCTATGTTGGGCCCGATGCCCCTGTTCCAGCTTGGTCCGCAAGCATCGAGAATAAGACATCGAGCTCCTTTTTGCCTTTTCCACGTGGAAATTGATTAGGCCCCTTGAGTAGGTCCCCGAAAGCGTGTCAGAAATCACAAAGAACGGCGAGGCCAGGGCTGACTGTCAATTAGTATCTGCATGATTTGATTACGGTTGCCCTCTATTGCTCAGTATATCACCCAATGGATGGGCATTGATGAGGGTATGCAGGTATTCTGCAAAAGACGCTAATGTGCCAATATGCTCAACTAGAGCATCCTCAGGTCGAGTGAAAGGCAGACTACTGGATCCCGGCCTATCCACGTATTGCACATGCATATGTGCAGTGCATGCACGCCACAATCTCGACTGCAGGACAAAGCTGTAGTGCAACGCAGCCTGAGTAAGGACTCGGTGGCTTCATGCTTCCGTACCAAGGCTCTGCTCTGTACTCGGTGCAACCATCGGTACACATCATGCCACATGATGCGCTCTTTGTGCTACGTGTGCCACTTCTTTCATGGCCTAACGGCTACTGGCATCAGGAGCTCCAGATCTTCAGCCTGGCCCGCCCGACTCGAGCCGCCCGCATGCCGAAAATAAAGAAATAAAATTGGGTACCAAACCAAAGCACAAGCCTCCTTCTTTTCCTATTCCAGTATTACACGAACGGGAAGCACTCCTGTCGCGCCCGCAATGGTGACCGAATACCACAAGGACTTTACGAGTATTATTCTCATACCCGTACGAAGTACACGACGAAACGAGGCTGAGGTTCCAGTCACGGGTGCTTTGCTGATGTTTCGGGCAGAGTATCACTTATCATAATGTTTCTGCAAGAAACGTGGTGGGCTCCTGCGACAGATTGCCAGATGGGGAAACCCCCAAAAGCGACCATTGGCCGAGTAGTCTTGAGATTCACAGGCCACCATCTGATCAGCAACACAAGTTCCCAACCTCGGGTCTTCGAACAACATGAGCGTCGGCCTTACTGTGGGAGCTTCCGGCTATCGTACCGTACGAGTTGGTCGTGCGTATACGGAGTCAAGCCTGCAGGAACTTTGTGCCTTCTCCTTCCTCCCACGATGATACTCCAACTAGCACAGAAATAATATGGCACATTAAAACTCCCGAACTAGAACCGCCAATCACACGCCCCGGAAGCCGAGATTCAATACACTCTCATCTCCAAACCCGGCTGCCAAAGAAAGCTCCGAGGTCTCTCACTGGCTCGCAACATAATGGCATCTGCATTAGCACTCGCCTTGGTTTAGGGCTATCCTTCAAACGCAGCCGTGTTTCGACGATCCAATGCAGACGATCAACCTGAATTGTCTGTCGACACTGTGTGCCCGACAAGTTCCGCCGTGCGCAATCATGCCGTTGGCCTCGAGCATTCATGAGCCGATTGACCAAACATAATGCCACTCAGGTAGCTTCTCGGTGCTCATTCAGAGCATTAGATATTAGAAAGTGCCAATTTTGTCCATTAGGCAGCTCACGTGATACATTGTTCATGTCCTGGTCTCTGTCTTATTCCCTGTCTGGGGATATGGTTCGGGGATATGGTTCTCACCTCACTGCTACCAAGCAAGGGCTATTAAGAGACAGAGAAGCTCTTCATTCATTACTCATACATTTCTTCTCCGTACTCCATGTCGTTTGATGCTCCGTGGAACAAGCAGCCCTCTAGTCTGTATTGTGCTAATCTATTAATCAGCAAAACTAACTCGCAATCTGCCATGATCGCCAATGCTTCTACAAGGCACACCCATGCAGCTTCAAAATATCTTCACGGTCTGACAATTACCCCGGATATCGCGCCAGCAATCAAGGCGATCCACCTCAAGGGCTTTTCTAATCATTCCGCCTCCGTTATTCATCCCCAATTGCCGATTCCGCAGACCAGATCGTGTCCAAACCGTCGGGCTCGATTGCGGGTAAACAGATGAAACACCTAGACAGCAGCCACACCCCCTCCCCTTTCTTCTGCTTCTTTTGCGCAAAGGTTAGACCTGTCAGCCCGGGTTTTGATAATCGGCGTTCTGCCTCTATCCCCAGAGACACCATCCAGTCCGGGGGCTCGGTTTGTAATTTTGGGTGGAACGATTCTGAACAGGGGACCCTATTTTCATCAAAGGCGTGAGGCCGTGCGGGCGCAATCACGGTAGAAGATGCATCCAACTTCGCGGAGTGGCGCTTTTAGTTGTTGTTAGGTGCTTTTCATTTTGCAGTTTCTCCTGGTCTAGGAACTGAGATGCCGTAGTTTGTAGTTATTTGGAATCCGCAAAGCCTTGTGGCTTCCGCTAGGTGAAGCTCCTCCTTTATCCGTTAAGCTTCTCCGGCATCACAGGGCTCGGGACGAAGGCTCTCGCCGCGCCGGTGCGTCTCAAGGAGTGGACCATTCGGAGTGGATCTAGAATCACAAGCTTTGGACAACGTCGAGGGCCAGATGTGAAGTACACGCCTGTGCAAGGGAAACTGCGCGCACTCGTGGGCGTTTGAGCTCGGATATGTGTCTTCCATGAGAGCCATATCTTTATTTGGGGTCAGAAGCTTACTCAGTGACAGCCCCGTTTCTCTCTTACCTCGGACAAGGCATGGGATAGCAGTGACATTATGCTTGAGTCAGCCTTCTTTGGGCAGATGCTGGGGTTGGCTTTCCCATGGCAATATCGATCAGATCTGTACGACCGCAACCGGGAGCCCGCGCGCTTGCACGGAACCTCGGCGTCTCAGGTGGGATAGACGATGAACAAGTTCAAAGAACTACTCCCGGGGAGCATAGTATTAGCAAGCATTCCCTTGCCTCATACAAGGGGGTTTGGGGGGGTCTAATGACATGATACTACTCATATGCAGCCACCATCAAGGCCCCGCTCCGGTCTTTGAAACTTGGAAGCCACTTAGCCACGCATGATGGGCTTGCGGCTATCGCGGGGAGATGGGTTTCACGATATGCTTAGGTTACATGTTATTTGCATCTTCACGAGCTTTTGTATGGCTACCTCGGAAGGGGGTTATACGTATCTCAGTGTGAAGGATGTTTGTTACACTCTTGGTCACGACCTTATCTGATATACGTAATATTGGTGTAAGCAAAACCTATTCTATGGGCTCATTTATTCCTCGCAACAGGTACGGCATAACAATGAAAATGTAACCTCCTTATCAATGCATTTCTCCATAATACGTGGCGATGTATACACGTATTTGTCTCGATCACATGTGTCATTTCTCCTTATCGAATAGGTCGCCTCCAATAGAGTTTTGTGGCTAAGAATGATGAAACCCCCGCCTGAAATGTTTTGGGCCTTGGGAGAAGCAAATACGTAATAATTTTCAGGTGATTTGAAAGGAAGAGAAGTTGAGATGCCGCTTACGTTACCTCTTGAAGTTTTCTGAGCTTCCGGGTAGTATGATATGTGGATGAAGGAGACTTACACGCACGGAAAAGCACTCTAAAGGAATCCAACAGGCGTAAATGTTGAGAATTTGTACAACTTGTATCAGACAATAAGACCGGAAGATATATGTAGTGGTGTAGGGTAGATGCCAAATTCACTATCATTCTACTAAAAACCAACTCTCATGATATAGAGCATTGCTTCACGGTCAATGAAAGCATGCTACTCGTTCCGTTTTGTGCTATCTTGGGGAGAAATAATAGTAACCTTGGTGTTAAAACTTTTAACAGACGAGTTACTTGCTCATGTTACCCAAAGTTGATATGAGAAGCGTCATGTCTTGAATGGCACACAATGACAGCACTAGATCGAATCACCAGTACACATGACTTGATATCTTCCAAAGAAAATGATATTCCTACAAGACCCATATCAGAATAGCCTCATCCCAACATCCACCCATCACATCTACAGCATTCCTCATCAAACTAAACTATGATACATGTAAAAGGTGGCCGAGGCTAAACCCTATTTCCCATAAGATAACTCTCCCATGACTTGTAGTATTACTCACATCTCCACCTCCCAAGTAAAACATCCCCCGGCCCCATGATAAGGAAAAGTAAGAAGAACCAGAATTCGTGTGATTATATACAGTTTGAAGAAGAAGCTTTTCCATCTCTTGCCCTCGGCAGGCCATGGAGCCGAATAAAAAAAGAGTAATAAGACATTAGAGTATTAATTTGGCATGGCCAGCGTTGCTGCCGTCATCCAAAACGCGTTTCGTCATATGTTTCGCCATCAATATGAGATGAACAAAGTATTAAAAAAGGGGGAGAGTGTGCGTCTCTATAGCGTATTTGCGCACATGTCATTGAAGAATAACCAAGTGGTGTCATGCCGTTTATTGGGCCTTTTCAGCCTGCTTCCTGTCACTGGGCTTGTTGGAGCGCTTTCCGCTGTATTTGGTTCCCAGAAGCTGGTCCCAGAAAGTGAAAAAGGGCTGTGAGAAGTTGGCCTTGATTCCCCAAGTCTGGTGGTGAATGTCGTGGTAGGCAGCATTGTTGCTTGTGATGAGCTGAAGAGGGTCCCAGGGGAAAGCGTATCCGCAGTGGTCATCAATGGTCTTGATGGTCGAGAAAGAGAAGAAGCAAGTGCCCTGGAGCAAGGACATGCCCGTCACCTTGAATCCGATGCCAGCACCAAGGGTGTCGAGGAGGAATCCCTCAATAGGGTGGTTGTAAAGGGCTCCGTAGGCGTAGGGGACGTAGAGACGGTGGTGGCGAGAGTGGAAAGTTGCTATAAGGAGACGAGTGGTCAATGACGTATTCACACAAGATAATGGATAGTAGAATGAGACTTACTATACAGCCAACGGTTGACGTGCATCAGTCGGTGAAGGAAGTATTGCCAAGTGTCAAGAATGAAGACGGCAACAAAGTATTGCAGAGCAGGAATGAGGAAATGGTAGATGACCTTTGCAAGAGTCATCTCCCATGCAGTGAATGTCGGGGCAGCGCCGGCCGAGTCGGTCGAAGAGACGGGATAGTAGCCGCCGGCCAAAACACCAGCAAGCAGAGGGTAGGAAGACGACATGCTCTTGGAGATGGCGGTCGCGTTGAGTCCGACTAGGCCGAGCAGACCGGGCAAGGCGCGCTGGGCAAGGCGGATGCGAGTGGCCCAAACAGCAATGTCGTAGTCCGTCTTGCCAATCATCTCCTGCGGCTCGGTGATGGCAAGCGCATATCCCGTCGTGATCTGGATGATTTGCTGGATAATGACATCACGCGCAACCTCGTAGCGAGTCGCGTGGTTTCGCTTGGTGATTTCTTCCGGGGTATGGAGGCGGTAATGAGGGAAGAGATCCAGCATGTCGATGGTGTGGAAGAAGAGCGACATGACCCAGTAGACGATGACGGGAAGAACCAGCGACAGCCATAGGTCGGAGATGAAGGGGAACAGGTCGGGCTTTGGCTCGAGTGTATATGCCGGCAGCGGCGGAAGCGAGGAATCGTAGAGACTGTGGTTCGCCATGATTGGGGCCTCAGACGAGAGGTTGTCCATGATGCGATTGAGGGCGTTGACCATGCAAGAAGTGCAGTCGAGAGGTTTTATTCAAAGCACGGAGAGGTCGGAGCAAAAAAGCGAATTAATCTCGGCGTTGCGTCGGATGGCGCGTGCGAGCGAGGATGGATTGTATACAAGTAACAGGGGGCGAGATGTTTAAAGTGGGATAACGGCTTATCGGAGAAAAAGATAAACGACAACGACGAGAGCGACGAGAGCGACGAGAGCGACGAAAACGACGTGGACGATAAGAGGGAAGGACAAGAGATTGAGATTGAAATTGAAGTGGAACAAGAAGGACGCGGTTCCTCTTAAAGGCGCGACCGGATCGAGAAAAGGAGTGTAAGATGACGATTGAAACGGCAATGGATGACAGCCTTCGAGCGTTACGGGTAAGCCAAGCTTCCAGGCGGTGGGCAGAAAAATGAAAAATAAAACAGCCAGCCAAAAGGCTAAAATGTTAACGAGTGGGTGCGAAACACATACAAAGTTTTATCACTGTCGGACACTCGGAGAAGGACGCCGGCCGCCGGATTATTCTCTAGCCCAAAGCAGAATTTCCCCTGGAGCCATGGAAAATGACTTGCCGTGTCGCGTGTTGGGATCCACGATCAGACCACTTAACACGAGTCAAGGGGATAATAGTAGTGAGGATATGCTTTGGATTGTTTTCTCGGGATTTTGGAAGCAGTGAGGCTGGCGAATCGGGTCTGCAGCGGAATAGCAGCTGGCTTGTATCTGTTGTTTCTGCAGGTCCTGGGATGCGAGTGACAGGTATCTGGTACCTGCTATATATGCTGTGCCTGGTAAGATATTAGCGTATATGGTACCCACCAACTGCACACCTCACTTACACGAGTGCTCGACATGTGCTGATGACGAGGTATCAGCAGCCAGAGGATATAAAAGGGAAACGCTCTGGGACGATACATTCTAGCAGTGAGCTGTTTCTACGACTGATGTTATTTAGAGAACGGCCAAGAGGATCGTGGCTTTTGGTTTTTTTTTAATTGCAGAGAATCCACTGCAATGCGGTCGCATTCACATGCATGTGGTAGTGATGAATTCACTTATACAGAGGTACCTACACAATTTCACACCAACCCTCTTTACACAATTTTATAGATTGAAATAGCTTCATTTGATTAAGTGAACCAAGTTAACAATAGTATAGAGTCTGAAAGAACCTGATTCATATCGAAAAAATGGAGTGCCATAGCTGCTTAGGGCTTGTTGCTGGCGGAATATCTCCAACAGCTGGCAAACACTCACGCAAATTACCCAGCAGCTGGCAGCTCTCCCACAGCCTGCTATTTATTTCTCTTTCGCGTGAAAAATTCTCTCTGTTTGTTTGTTTTTCATTTTCATATGCTGATTTCCCCTTAACTCTAGCTCTACCTCTTTAAGCGAAAGAAAAGGCGCTCGATTCGCCGAGGATGCCTCGATCTTCAGTGGCCGATCCATTGCCTGTCGTCACGCCCCTTGAGAGTCTCCAGCCTGACTCAAATATCGAATCTCTACGCAGATGCTATCTTGAAGCTTGCTTAGTGCCTACGACGCATAAGACCATCCATGATTTCTCCCACACGCTTATTGCCGGAATATTTCGTTTTGTCGGATCAGATATCCAAGAATACCGACAATGCCTCAACGCTTGTGTGCATGTGTGCAAGACGACGGGCGTTTTCAGGGCCACCACCTGGGATAGCTGGGATGGCTTCGCAATTTTTCTAACAAGAATGGAAAAAGTTGAGCGTCTGACCCGACATACTAACCTGCTCCATTGCTTATCTGCCCCAATGCTGGTAGTGGCTATTGCAGTGCAACAAGTCATACTGCACGACAAGATAGGCGAACATGATAAGGTATCTCGTTTTTTCAGGGATTTCGACTGCTACAAAAAGGCCGCGACGGCTATCTATTTCTACGAGATGAATTATCGTCAAGAGATTCTTACTTTGGATCAAGTATGGGATGCAACCCCTTTTGCTATACAACGCAAGCCAAACCAATCGATAGACCAGATCAAGGCAAAGCTTTTGTCTCAAAGAACATCAACTCCGAGAAACCAAGTACCAACTGAGATCATTGCCTTGGACGACGAGCAAATCCCAGTCAAAAGAGAGTCGCCTGTTTCTCATCAAGCCCCGGAGTTCAGAGAGCAGAGGTACGCAGAAGAAATGCCAGCGCCGATGCAAGTGCAAGTCTCTGCGCCTATACCAATGACGATGCCAATGCCAGCACAGATGGCGATGTCCGCCCCAGTGCCGATTCCTGCGCCAACCTCGATTCCTAAATTGATGCCTTCTATGGTGAGAGAGACACTCAAAGAAGTCTTTCGCGGAGATGTTATGATGCAGCTCCAGCCTCTCCTAGATCGACTTAAAAAGGAAAACTGGAATGGAGTCATTCAGAGAGATATCATGCAAGTATTGAACGACAGGAACGTCCGAGTGTTGCCGACTTTGGCAAAGAACATGCTACACATATGGGCAACAAGATCGCAAAATGCAATGCTTCTATCCTGGCTTGAGCAAGCGCGGGATGATGTTGATGTATTTCAATGGACGGAAAGATACGTTGAGCCCGCTCCCTCTGTCTGGCTGAACCCCCAGTCGGCTCACGCTCTGTTCCATGATTTAGATGCCATGATTACGCAAGTACCGCAGTCGACAATCCGAGGACCACTCCAAGCTAAGATGAACATGCTGAGAGGCATCTTCGATCATCAAGAGAAGTCTCACAGGGATGAGATGCTGTTCCGCGTTGATAGCCTGCAAATGGATATTGCGAAGATCCACGATCAGATGGCAGAATCGAAGCAAGCGGAGGGACAAATTGCGAAGGAATCGGCCGTAACAAGGGATGACGCTGCAGAGACCGATGAAACCTTTGCTGTTCATATTGTTGAGAGAGGTGACGATACTGATGAGGATTTGGAGGAGAGGAAGAAGAAGAAGCGAAAGGGGGAGAAGAAGGAGCCGAAAGCTGAGGAAAAGGAGAAGAAGAAAGTGGAGAAGAACGGAGGGAAGGGGAAGAAGAATGGTAAAAAAGAAATGACGATGGAAAGGAAGATCAAGAACAGAGAGAAGAGGAAGAAGAGATCCCGCCAAGAAATGATGGAGGAGGACTAGAGGGAGAGCAGAGGGGGCCTTGTAAGATACATGTATGAGTACCTAGTTTATTCAGCTTGGAGCTATTGGGAGAGCTGTAACACCACTATCCTATCTTCGTTTTACTGGAGATATCATCGGCTTGCCTCGTTACACTCAGTAAGAGCTATGGCTGAGGCAGATCGAGGAAATGTTAGAGAGAAATTGAGCTTTTGCACCTTTCCTTTGCTGGGAGGTGGCTTAGCCATCAGTCCATGCGCTTGTAGAGATGGTCATTCCCGAACTCTTCCGTATTTGCGTCTCTAGGTCATAAAGTATCTTGAAGCTTCTACAGTTAAGCTCCATTGAATCTTGCAAATACATCACAGGTCCATATTTAATTGCTTATCGACCAGCTCATCAAAAGTAAATCTAGTTCCTTCATCAATGGCTTATTACTAGGTATAGGTAGTCCCACCTTGGAGCTAACCTGTACCTCTACAATTTTTTTTTCAATGCGGGGCAAGCGTGTGAAAATCAGCCCCTCTGCTTGGACACTCAAAAGCCCCTCCCCACCAAAAAACGGCAAGCCAGCCAATCGCGTCCGTTTCTGCCCACTTTGATTTTTACCTATCGCCAAACTGCCTCTTCCTCACCAACCCCTCCATCTTGCCTTTTTCTTTTGCTTCCTCTCTTTTTCTCCTTCTTCTCTTATACCAAAATCCTCCTTTCATTTAATCCCTTGGATTCACAACCGCCGCCATGCTTATCTACAAGGTTGGTTTTTTGCTCTTCGCTTGTTGCCTTTCTCCAGCTTTTCCCACCACCATTGGAAGAAAAAAAAACAATTCAACTGACCCCGCAAATTTAACAGGACATCATCACCGACGACGAGATCATCTCGGACTCGTATGACCTCAAGTTGGTCGATGGCATCGTCTACGAGGCCGACTGCGCCATGATCACCGAGGGCGCCGTCACCGTCGGTGCGTACAGAACCCCGTCTAGCTTGAGCTTTCTTCCGGCTTTTGTCTCTGTGCCACATATGCGCATAGCTACATAAAAACCGGCTGAACCGTGCGAAAGCGAAACAATCCATTGGTCCTATACCTCTTGATACGGTCTCATATCTAACATGAATTCCATTATAGACACCGGTGCCAACGCTTCCGCTGAGGAGGCCGAGGAGGGTCTTGAGGATGCCGAGGTCAAGGTCAACAACATCGTCCACTCTTTCCGTCTCCAGTCCACCAGCTTCGACAAGAAGGGTTACCTCGCCTACCTCAAGGGTTAGTTGTTTCTTTGCTGCTCCTTTACTTGGCGGCATACTCGCTATACCTGTGTCCTTCCTGATTGTCAGTGTTACAATCCTGCTGACACCAGTACTTCAACAGGCTACATGAAGGCTGTCAAGGCCGGTCTCCAGGCCAAGGGTGCTCCCGCTGAGGAGATCACCGCTTTCGAGAAGGGTGCCCAGACCTACGTCAAGGAGAAGCTGCTGCCCAACTTCAAGGACTTCGAGTTCTACACTGGCGAGTCCATGAACCCCGACGGAATGTAAGTGGAAATTATGCAACCATACTATTTTGCTTTGAGAATATTGATGCTGACTCGTTCCGCTTTAGGATCGTCCTCCTCAACTACCGTGAGGATGGTGTCACCCCCTATGTTGTTGTCTGGAAGCACGGTCTCTCTGAGATGAAGGTCTAAGTGCTTTTTTTTATCATTGTCCGGAGCCTCGGGCTCTCCAGATTGTGAGGGCCAAGATCCTTTTTTCATAAAATAAGAGGAAGATACATTGGAGAGAGATGGAATGGAGGAACCAAAGTTACGAGTCACATTTTGCGTTTTACTCGGCGCATGGCATATATCCCTAAAAGCCTCATAGCTGGAGAAACAAGCGGCAGACGATTTAAACAATACAAAAAAAAAGTTGCTGATCCAAGACATGTTTTTTTCTGATACTTTATTCTATCAAACTGAGACCCCGAAAACTCCCTTGCGCAGTATTCTGGATAACGGCTATTCAATCCATGGATTCCCAACGCCAGACGAGACAAACAAGAGGATATGTGATGTACGGAATGTAAAATGCAAACACACCAAGACGCAATTGCTTCGATTAATGAAATGTACAGCAGACTTTTCTCATTTAGCGATAAACGTGAGAGAATGGTTAGTATGATGGACGAGTCGACATGGGAATAGGGGGTGGCGCGCCCCCATTGCCTGCAGGAGGTGCTGCGGCAGATAGACTAGGCTTCTTCTTGGGGGGCGGAGGCGGCGGCTTCTTCTTCCCTGCAAGCCCTGCAAGCCCCGACGATCCTGTTGATCCTGTTGGCGATGGCGATGGCACTGGCGATGCCGCCTTGATAGCAGCTTGCTTCTGTGCCCATGTAGTGGCAGTGGCTGTAGCAGCAGTCGTAACCTCGCTCGGAGGAGTCGGAGGCCCCGTTGAAGATCCCGTGTTTGAAGTCCCCAGTCTGGCAAAGCGGTTCTGCAGCTCATTGAGCTGTGACGGCGGCGTGGCATTTGGTCGGGGAGGCTTCGGGGGAGGAGTCTCGTCGTCGGCATGGCTGGGAGAAGAAGATCCAATGCCAAAGGCGGGCACATTGATGCCGGCAGCGCCCAATCTGTTGACGGCCCCCTGGTTCAGGTTGCTGGAGCTGACTCCGAGTGTTGATAGGGGGCTGGCCGTTCGATCCGGCGTTCCGGAACCTGATCGCGGAGGCAATCTCGGGGGAAGACTCGGGGCTTTGGTATCGCCAGGGCCGGCGCCGACAACTGAATCATACGAAGGCGGACTCCGGCTGCCAGCAGCGTCTCTCCTCACGGGAGGAGGCGGGAGGTGATCTGTCGACAGTCCCGTCGTGTTGACTCTGTAGGGTCCGGATGACACTGGGTGGGCTTCCTGCTCTGCCTCGTACGCCTCCAATTGGCTCTCGTCGGCAAATCTGGGCGGCGGTTCGACCTTCGGCCCATGCGGATCTTGATACTTGGACGGCGCCGTGACAACGGACCTTTTGGCTGAAGAGGGAGGAGGAGGAGGCGCGAGGCCGGAGCCGGTGCGCTTGGGCGGAGGAGCAAAGGAGTTTGGATCTCGGAGGGAATTCAAGGGGCGGGCGACATGAGTGGGAGCATCGTGGTCGTCCTTATGGCCTCGGCCGGGAATGTGCTTTGTCTAGACCAGAGCAGATTTGTTAGCATGATTCTGATATCTAATACGCATATATGATATATGGTGGTGAGACGCTGAAGCTGCGATGCGACGTACCACCTTGCCCTTGGCTTTGCCTTTGTATTCGGAGGCCTTTTCGCGGCCCGAGGACAATTTGCCCTTGGCCATCTCGGCATATTTGGACATGATGGGCAAAGAGCGGTTTATCCGCAAGATCCGGAGGTGAAGCAAAAGCAAAAAATAAATGAAATTCTATGTACAGTACAGAATATAAGAAGCTTCTGCGGACGGATTATGTGTGGATTGAATTGGACATGATCGGCGAGACCGCCTTTGAGATGATTGATAAGAGCTGAGAGAGTGGGGGGAGGTACGTACCACCGGGAGCTGTCACTGACGGATGGCGGACCCCACTTTGGGACCTTGACTGATTTGTTTGTGGCTTTTACTGCAACAAGAAACAATTAATTGCTGCGACGAAGAAACGAAACGAATTGATGATTGATTGCTGCACGGGATTGCGCAATCCAGAGATGATACTTGGCTCATTGGCTTATTTACTCGATTAAAAGACATAAGATCAACATAAACGGCGACTGGAGAAAGCTCAACTCCCCATATCAACGCGCCGTGTCGCGTCGCAGCCTCGCCTGAGCATCAATCATCGACTTCATCAGCCTCGTCCAGCTCAGCCCGCCATGGCTGCCAACAACTCCGACTACGAGCTCCTCACCGAGCACTTTAGCTATCCCCCAGTTGTACGGATCTCTCTTCTTCCATCTCAACAACACAGCCAGCTAACAATTCCCCCAGTCTCTCCTCGACGACATCATCAATACCGTCAACGTCCTCGCCGACCGCGCCCTCGACTCCGTCGAACGTCTTCTCCTCTCCATCCCCCCCAAGAAACTCGGCTTCTCCAAAAATCACAAGCGACCTGACCAAGGCCCTGAAGTTACCCCCGAAGAAGCCGCAAAACTAGAAATCGAAAATGGCACTCATCAGCTCGAGACCTTGCTCAACGCCTCCATTGACAAGAACTTTGACATCTTTGAGCTCTACGTCATGCAGAACATCATCACCGTTAGACCGCAGGACCAGCCCTATATGCGTCTCTCACACTACAACGGCCTCGACTTTCCCGACGACGATACCGCCGCCGCGCAGCAAATCGACAAGCCCTCCCCAGAGTCAATCACCGCCCTCCGCAGACGGCTTCACGCAAGCCAGAAACTGAATGTCGTTCTAGAAGCTGAGAAAGCACGCAACGACGCTCTTCTAAAAAGTCTGCGTTCACTCCTCGGTGTTGTCCCCGATGCTACAAAGAGAGAAGAACAGGAGACTTCGTCGAATGGAGAGAGTAGCGGTGCGGCGGCTAGTCCGTTTACCTTCTTGCGTGATAGAGGCGGGCTTGAAGAGAGCGATGGACAGCAGCCGATTACGACGACGACAGAGTTTACGCTTTCGCAGCTGCAGGCGCTGCGTGCGCTGTCGGGGTCGTTGAGGAAGTTGTTGCCTGGGCTTGAGGATGCTTCTATGACGGATGCTGCGGCGGAAACGTCATCGGCGTCGGCATCGTGGAGACAGGAGCGCGCAGAGTATATTGAGTCGTCGTCGAGAAAGTACCTCGAGATGGTGGCTGGGCTGGAACTTGGGCCGGAGGGCGAGGTTCGTGATGGGGAGTGGCAAGGTGAGGGGCGGGGGTTGAGTAAAGGTGAGGTGGAAGGGCTGGAGAAGGTTGCGGCTATGTTGGGAGGGGGAAAGGATGTTGATGCGGGAGGTGATACCATGGATACCACGTAGTTTATGAGAAAGAAATGATAATAATAATACAAAGAAAGGTACAAGAAGTTCGTTGTTGTGAATATACTGACATGTGAATCTCGTTGTTATTGGATGTTTTACATTCTATGATGAATCATGTACTATACAGTAAGTCTATGAGTCCCCTTTATATCAGATGACACCTCCAGAGAGACCTTCACCCGCGCAAATTCGCCCTCAACACATCCGGCACTTCTCTTCCCTCGAGCAATCCCCCCTCTTCGGCCAAGAACCAGAAATGGTGCTTCCAGTACCGCCCATCCTTAGAGTCGCCGTCCCAATCTCCGTCCTTCGTCTTGTAATCCAGTACCACATCCACCACATGGCGCGCTTCGTCACGTTTCTCACCCGACAACAGCGCCCATAGTAGGTCCGTCAGGCACGGCAACGAGGTAACTGGTCGTCCAGCCTTGTGCAAATCGTTAAAGACGGCCATTGCGCGCTCCGTGTTGCCAGTGATGGCGTTTGCGCTCATGACGCGCTCCCATAGGGTCTGATCGCCCTGGCTGACATGCGAGAAGCCGTGCTCGATGAGCAGAGCGTCAATAGTCGTCATGTCGGGCGGATCGCGGCGCAGGGCGCGCTCGATGAGGATGGTGACCATGTGCGGCGTGATCTTGAAGTCGTCTGCGCGCATGTGTGTCAGCACGGCGGCAATGGCCTCGTCGGTGCCGTTGGCGAGTGATGATACGGCGTAGAGCATCTTGCCGTATGTTTCGAGGTTGGGACGTAGCCCGGCGCTTTGGATGTCCTGGAAGACGAGCTGCACGGCTTCGACTTGGTCGGCTGCTGATGCGGTGCCCATTCTGCCAATTACTTCCTCTAGGATGATGGTGAAGGTGGCTGCATCCGGCTCGATGCCTTGCTGCGACATGACCTTTAGAAGCGACTGCACTTCGTCGGGGGAATCGTCTCGGAAGCTATGGCGGATCAAGATGTTGTATGTCCGGATGTTGGGCTGAATCTGCTCACGGCTTGCCCATTCAAGCACCTCGAAGGCGGCCTTGCGGTCGACCTGGATGATGCCCTTGAAGACAGCATTGACAGCCTCAATCGTGGGCTGCACAGCTGTGTGGGGGGCGTTCTTCTGGACTGCTTGCTTCCACAGCGCGAGCATCTCTGCAAGCGCTTCTAGGCCAGCTTGGGGCTTGCCAGCCTCGATCAGACTGGAGATGCGCTCCGTCCAGATGTGGGCGTCGAGCTTCTGGCCGGAGCCTGCCAGCTTCTTCCAGAGCGCGTCGATGCGATCTGTATCCTTGCATGTCTTCCATCCGTGCATCATGCCCGTATAAGTCTTGAGAGTCGGGTGTATCCGCAGCCGCTGCATAAGGTCAAATGTCTCCTGCAGATGCTTGGGACGGCGGCTAGCACACCAGACAAAGACCCAAAAGTCCAAGAATTCAGCATTGTTGTGCAGTTGCATAGCAAGTTCTGGTTTCCGGTCCAGGCGGCTCTTGAAGTCCTCCCAGATGGAGTTTACGGAGGTTTGATCCCGGGCTAGGTATGCCGATCGAAGCTGGCTGTGCAAAGTCGTGAAACTGGATGAAGAGCCTGAGCGCTTATGTATCATTTTAGCGGCGTGCGGCCATTGCTGGGTTACGTAGGATTGAATCTCAGAGAGCTTCGCCGAGGGGAATCGTACGCGATCGTCAAATACTCCGGAGATGTAAGATTCCGTCACAGCTTCTCTGCCGCCGAGGGCCACGGCCACCACACTCAGCAAAGGGTTCATCATGATGTGCGTCCCCTTTTTGACGAGCCTCGAGTCTGAGAGAACAGCGAGAGTGGCCAAGAGTCCAGGCATGATATCGCGGGCCTGGTCCGGGCTGAATTGCAGGAAGAGAGCAGCTAGGGCCCTGGTTGTGGGATCAAGGTGAGTATTGGTCGCTTTGCCCTCGGCGATATCTTGCCGGACATCTTGAAATGAGGGAAAGACAAACTTCAATGGCAGATGCTCCTGGCTCCTGCGGCGAAGTTGGGAAATGTGCTGCCACAAGCCAGTAAGTTCATTCAACAAGGCGCCGCGGCCCGCCGAGTCTCTCTTATCGAAAATGAGGGCGCGGCAGACATTTAGGACGAGCTGGTTCCTCACATCGAGATCGGCTTTCCCCAGACTGCTGTAGAGTTGAGATAGCTCAACGCCGTGGCCGGTGTACCCACGCTCGACAATCTCGTCGCACATCCTGTCGAGGAATTGAGTCGACGAGAGGAGTAGGTGCTTGGGCAGCTGTCCGCAGAACTTGTCAAGATGCGGACTGATGCTCGTCTGGAAGACTTGCAGCTTCTCAAGAGCGTCCATGTCTTTGACAGACAGCTCCTTGATCTTGGCTGCGATCTCCAGCTCGCTGAGGGGAGACGACTGCGATGCCGCCCCCTTGGCTTCTGGGCTGACGACATCCTTGAAGAGCGCAATGGCAGAGTCTTCCGAGGGGCGCAGCGGCTTCTTCTTTGCGAAGCTTGACTGCCCGTTGAAAGGTCTTCGCTGGCCCCTCTTTGGAGCTCCCCGACCATTGCTGTAGGACTGCCGCCCAGGAGCCTCTCCAGCCCTGTCACGCGTTATACTTGAAGTGACATTTGATGATGTGCTTGACGATGCCGCATTTGAGGCATCACTCATGGACGCAAACAGCGCCGCACCGCCGAGGGCGCGAGTCTGGACTGAGCGGATCTGCGAGGCACATCTTGAGCAGATGGTCCTTGATGCGTGCATTGCGCAGAGCTCAATGGCTCGAGGGAGCTGACAAGGCGAAGGTTATATAAACGGAATTTTGAGCAATAAGAATGAATTGCTGGGGTTGAATTGAGTTGATGTGGCGGAACATTTTCGGACATTGTGGCTTGACCGAGGTGAGCAGCCAATGAGGGGGCGGAGAAATGAAAAGCTAGGTGGCGCATACTTTTTACTTGCGGTTTATAGAAGATGGACGCACTGTATTATCTGATGGGAGATATGAAAGAAGAATTGGGGCTAAGTAGGCCCCTGTTACTTTAATGGAGATTGTTGTAGCGACTGTGACAATGCAGATGCCATCGATGGCCTCTATAGAGTTCTCGCGATTTAGTGGAGAGAAATATGCTCCGTCTAGACAGGTTTGTCGCATTTTGAATCACATTTTGAAGCCTTTCAGAACAGGAATATAGGACCCTTTCACAGCATTTTTAGCCTCGCCCAAGGTCTTCCGTTTTGAATAAGCACTGTTGCAACGGTATGCCGTAATGCAGCTTTTCTATGGACTCTTTGTGGAGATACGTTTCGTGTTGTGTGAGGCTAAAATTGCTGTGAAGGATCCCTTAAAGATGCCTTGACGAGACCATGCAAGTCTAGTATAATTTACCTACATAACCTAGTTGTAAAGACCTTAGGGGAGGTTAAAAATGCTGTGCAGGCGGAGGTCTCGGTCATAACCTTGCTGTCGGGAGAACGGTGGTGGGGATGGTCCAGGCGATGCAGGCCTCAGGTGAGGTTAGAAATGTTGTGAAAGGTGCGGCATCACTATACGTCGTATTGATGGATACCTAGCCTTGTTGTGGCCCGGGAGAACGGTGGTGGGATGAGGAAGGAGATGCAGGCCTCGAGTGAGGTTAAAAATGCTGTGAAGCTGAATTTGGGAAGCCTGGCTGCCTGGGCTCAAGCCGTATCCTGACGTCAATGTTAGATGCATCATGCCCGTCACAATCAATGGCATCACCGTCATTTGCAGCATTTGGAAACATCAAAGAATCGCTACCTGCCTTTCTTCCCAACCGCTTGATTCAAAGCGTTCCCAGAAAAGGCAGACTCAAGCCATTGCTGACATGCCACCCAAAACATCCGACCCGAGGCACAAAATCTCCCATTGCCGAAAAGAAAACCTGAGCTCCGGCACTAAGCCCGCAGCGCCGCTTACGCCTGTTCCTGCATCTTCGACTGTCTGTGTTTCGAATTCCAAATCTGCGGATGCAATGACACGATCCCCGGTTTTCTAGTAGCGCTTTTGGGAAGTTTGCGCCGAGGCCAGTTTTTTCGGCATCTTTTTTTACTGTTTCGCGGGGTATGACGTTGATGAACCCTTATTTCATTTAAGACGCCGTCATGGGCCGTTTCTGTAGCTTCACTCACTCAATTACAACAATTGACACGCATCACGTATTCACTAGAACAAAATACATTTCATCTCTTATTTAAATCAAATATCGTATATTGTGTAATTCATCATGGCTACTGACGAGCAACAAGCCAAAGTCACCCTCCACTGGTATGTCAGAAGAACAAGCATGAAGCTGACTATTCGCATTTCCAACACCTGATTTCCCCCCAGCTTCAAACTCCTGTGAACCTCAACTCACCCAATCCACCTCTGCTTGTCTAGGCTCAACCAATCTCGCTCCCAAAGCCTACTCTGGCTCCTCCAAGAGCTCAAGATCGAATTCGACATCAAACTGTACCACCGCAACAAGGAAACTTTTCTCGCACCCCCAGAGCTCGAACAAGTGCATCCCCTAGGAAAATCCCCCGTCGTTGTCATCACGCCTCCTGGTGAAGGCGCTCAGCCAATTGTCCTTGCGGAGAGCGGCCACCTGGCGCAGTATCTTTGCGAGCATTTCCCAGAGGGCCGCCGACTGGTGCCGCAGAAATGGAAGGACGGCATGGAGGGAAAGATTGGTGGAGAGACCGAGGCCTGGTTGCGCAACCAGTACTTTTTGCACTATAGCGAGGGTAGTCTAATGCCGTATCTGGTGCTCTCCTTGGTGATTGGAAGTGCGTATTGTCCTTCAGAAGAAAAGAAGAAGAGGAAAAAGAAAAAGAGAAGAAAGAATGATAAACAGATGAATTGTTTCCCTCAATATCCCGATACTGACTCTTTATGTCGTCTTATAGGGCTCAGACAACCCCCAATCCCCTTCTACATCCGCCCCCTCACCACCGCCGTGGCCAACCGCATCTTCGCAAGCTACATCTTCCCCAACGTTCGCAGGCACATCAAGTTCCTCGAACAACAGCTCCAAACCTCTGGCGGCCGCTACATCTGCTGCGACCACCTCACGCCCGCTGATATCATCCTCAGCTTCCCGCTCCTCTCGGCCCGGAACGGCCTGGATTCCATGGGCGACTGGGAGGGCGGCTCATGGAAAGTAGAGTGCCCGCGCGTGGCGGAGTATATACAGCAGCTGGAGAACGAAGAAGGCTACAAGATGAGTTCGGATACGATCGCGAAGCTCGATAATTCGGTTGACGAGTCGGCGCTGTTCCGCAGTAAGGTCTAGAAATTTGTCCATTGTGTTTGCTTGTGTTTGCGTTGGTACTTTGCTGTGGTGGTATTTCACTGTGGTGGTGGGTATACCCTTGCAGGATCAATTGTCGGGAATTATAATAGTCAAGGCAGAAAAAAATGGAGTAAATCTCAGAGTCGGATGCTTGAAGCGATGGTGATGTTTGTGAAAAGTTCGTGATGCCTTCAGGTCAGAATTTTGTGCGTTAAATATTCCCTCAACCCCCCTTCCCCGCTCGCATGAGAAAATTTTTCACGTCCAGAAGTTGACATTGTCCAGAAGTTGACGATGTCCAGAAGTTGCCGTTGTCCGGAAGTTGACGATGTCCAGAAGTGGACGTTTGTATGTTGGCAGTTATCGATTACATGCGTCAAGGCTCCACAAACTGGCAGGGGTGTATAAGTGGCCACAAGTTGATCTTGCTACTGGACCTGAGCTAATGCTTCGGTCGATAATCAGGTTTGCCCTAGACTAGTCTCAATTGTCTGTGAATCGATCTGTGGTTGCAGATTAGACTACGTTAGATCCGCGATCTTGATTGAGCCTACACGCACACCCCGCTCTTCAACGGAGGGTGTGCATACTACTGTCCCATTGTCCAGCTATGGACAAGCCTTTTCTGGTACCTTGCAGGAATTACTAGTAAGGCAAAAATGATCTACATGATCTAGCTGGCATCGTAATGCAAGTCATCGCCAGATTAATGAGTTCTTGACCTGGCTACAACAGAGAGCGTGCATAAAATAGCTAATACACATGTACTCAGCTGCCAGTATAATATTATCATCTACGTAACAGTTTCCCATGGGTTATCATTTTACAAGTTGACAAACCCATTAGTGGCAAGGCATTAATAAACTGCAGTAAGTATGTTGCTGTTTCGGTGGAGCTCTATCGAGAAGTCGGAGCGTGCCCCGGATAAGAGGGAACCATTTCCAGGATCAGATTCCGATCCAATCTCAGATTGCCACCAATTTTGACTTTGGGATTGGCAATATGAGATCTCTATTCTTTAGTTACCATAGGGCTGATCGAAACGCATGAGTCGGACGTCTTTACTTGGCCACTAGTTGCTTTCCAAGGGTAGGGCGTGGAATCGTACATACAACATCCAAAAGTGAACCACTATCTAGGAGTGAACAAAGCCAGAACTGGACTCTGTGACTCACACAACTATCACTTATATTATTGTGACTCACATCAATATACCGGATAATATGGTCAACCCTGCTATTTTCTCTTGGCTCTCCCAGAATGACAAAATCCATTAGTCAACGTCCAGAACTGGACGAAATCCCTCAAACTACCCTGTGGTGACTAATGCCAAGATAGAGCAACGGATAGAACTGGACTTTACACAAGGATACTGGATATCTCGGCCTCAGTTCTCGACCCAAAAGGGAAAACCTGTTGGTCAGCCAAAGCCAGAAGTGGACGCTCTATATGAAGCCAAGACAAAAACGTAAGGGTACCGGATATTTCGGCTTCAGTAATTAGTCAATGAAATCCAAAAGTTGACGCTGTATATTGTGCCAAGTCGTAGACTTAATATACTGCAATACACTTACATAACTCGAAGGATCGTCTCGTCCTGAAATGGAAATCCTGTTGGTCAGCCAGATCCAGAAGTTGACACGCCAAGATATGGCAATATATCACTTAATTTTTGTTAGTCACATATGTGGACAGAAAACAAGGGCTCTGGATAAGTCGGCACAATTTTTTGATCCAGAAGAGGAAGGCCATTAACCAGTGCAATCCTGAAGTTGAAGATGTTCTCAACCAACAACACAGTGGTGAGATGTATCTTCAAATCACTATCATGGGTGTAGTAGCTAAACTGTAAAAGGATATAGTTTGTAAATAAATTTAATTTATGCCCCTGTCTGCTTAATTTACCAAAAAAAGCCGCATGAGTAATGGATATCCAGAACTGGACGACGACTTATGAGAAAAAAACGTGCATTTGTCAAGGAAATCCAGAAGTGAATCGCCAAGGCTTGGCAACATACGATGAAGAAAAAAGGGATTTTGAAGGGCAAATTAAACGAATTTCTCATTTTATTCTCAGTCTATCCTGTAAATGGCTAATAAATAATGATGAATCTATATGATCTAGCCTATATCAAGTCAGATATGGGCGAGAAAGGAGTAAACTAATACATATATGCCTTGATATGGATAAGCCTAGTGAGTGACTTCAATCTCTATGCCATGGTTTACGATTCAGTCTTGCCCTCTCAATGCTACATGTACATAATTGAAAGCTTTGGGAAAGAACTTTTGGACTGGCTCGATGGGCAAATGATACAGAGGGCTACATAGGAGGCTGCTTTAACCACCCCATCCCCGGTATAAGACACACTTCACCTCGGTCTCGCTGTCGAGGTTCTCCTCTTCATTTCTCTTCGCTTCTCTTCCGCCATTTTTCGCATCAAACTTGTGTGATATGCCCGAAAAACTTCCTGTAGTCATTGTGCAGGGTAGTTTCATTCCTGTACTTTAACCTACCTAGGACGAAGAGTTACAACATTACGAGTCCCGCGCTACGCACCCATTTCGCTTCATACAGGTGCTGTGGGAGCATATAGCATAGATTGCGTTATCCTTTTAATCAGGATTATGCCTGGTATCGCCTTTATGGACCTGGGCCATGGATTGGCTGTATAGCTCACAGCCAATTGTGGAGTTCTGCCGCCTAAGACATAGGCTCCAGTCATCGTGGCATTGAAGTCAATTCATGCGTAGCACCGTTCGTAGCCTGCCCCTCATTTTCTCTTGTTTTCAGGCGCCCATTCCGACAGCTCTCGCAAATCGAAGAGAATCTCGTCTCAGCCCAAGTCCGCGTCCTCATCGTCTTCGTAACTGCATCGCTTGCCAATGACAGTTGGTGCACGGGAGAACTTGAGTACATGTAGGTAATAATTCGAAGCATTTGGCTTTCAGTGGGCCTGGCAGCGAAAAAATCATGTAGTATACCGAACGTGTTATGGCATTCGCACGACACTACCACCGCCAAACTCTCCGCATCCTAAGAACCCGTATTGCTGATGAAGACTATGACGTGAAAGAAGCCGTTGCCATGAGTCAGACATGTTGCCTTGTCATCCTGGAGTTTTCAGCCTGCCCACTTCTCTTGCGTCCATGGAAGGAAGGTACAGGTGAGGGCAGCGAGAATGGTTACACACGATCGCCACCATCATGACTCCTCAGTCGTCATCCAAGATTCGAGTTGCAAGCGCAAGGCTTCTTTGAGCAATCGTTATTGCCTACCTGAGTCACCAGATTAATCCCATTGTGGAGGGTTCAAGCGTAACTTTATTGATGTGAATCGACTTCCGACGGGTGGCCGATGCTCCGGCCCGGCGACCCGAAAGATTGAAGGATTGGAGCGAGCCCGAAACGCCAAGATCGTGGTGGGGAGGGAAAATGTTTGGTGTGGCTGAAACTTCTCAACAATTGGATAGCGGCAACCTGCAGAACATTCCGTGGCGTATCCCAAGCAAAGTCTCCAATGCGTCACGATTGTGGCTTGTAAAACAGCATTTAGAGGCTACGTCAGAGAGATCGGAATATCTTCTTGTGAGCAAATGATCGCCGTGGGGCAAATGTTTATCCACAACCACATGAGCGATGTAACGGAATCCTTCAGCTGGGCACATATATTCCCTTACGTGTTCAGAAACGTTTCCAACGAGTTCACTTGATAAAATCACTTCAATTCGTCCTGTAGCAATCACACTCTGATATATGAATCAAGCCTCATCCTACAAGTACCCCCAGTGACAGGAGCATTCGCTTGTCTCACCACGCAAAGCCACGATCTCTGTTCCCAACTCACACACGCAGATCTGTCATTGACCATGGCGACGGATAAAATCCCCAGCTCGACCTCCTCAGGCGCCATTGTCCTCTACGACATTGGCCACAAACCCCCCGAGGCCGAGTCGTGCTTCTCGCCAAACCCGTGGAAGAGCCGCTTCGCGCTCAACTTCAAGGGCCTCCCGTACTCGACGACGTGGGTGGGAATGCTCGACATCTCGAAAGTGCGCCGTGGCCTCGGCGAGCCGGCCTGTCGCAAGTTTGCCGACGGCACTGAGTTCTTCACCCTCCCGATGATCCAAGATACAGCAACAGGCGCCACGGTGGGCGACTCCTTCGACATCGCCGTTTATCTGCAGCGCACATATCCTGACTCGGGTGCCGGTGACTTGTTCCCTGCCCAGCCTCTCGACTACACCTATGTGCAGAGCTCCGCCATCAAGATACCGCTGTCGACACCTGCAGATGGTGGCTTCCCCGAGTACGCCCGTTTCAATGCAAACGTCGATGCCGCCTTTAGCATGCACACTCCGCTCATGGTTGGCGGCATGCCGTTTGATCCGGCCACCGTTGAGGAAACCAAGGCTGAATTCGTTCGTCGCGCCGGCCTCAGCTCCTGGGATGATTTCACCTTGACCCGCGAGGCGCGTGAGGGGCTCACCGAATCCTTCCGGGCGGCGCTGGGTGACCTGGCCAAGCTATTTCTGGAAAACACAGACGGGCCATTTCTACTAGGACAGCAGCCCAGCTACGCGGATCTTATTGTTGGCGCCTGGTTGCGGATGTCGCAGATGACTCTGCCCAAGTCGGAATGGGAGGAAGTGAGACGCTGGCACGGTGGTGTTTTTGGGCAGCTGCACGACGCACTGGATACTTATGCCGAGGTAAAATAAGGCCTCACGACTATTCAAGGCTGTATGAGCGAGTATTGCATGTGCGAGGCTAAGGTTAATCCTGGGGTGATCGATGGAGTGCATGTATCCAACACAGACTTTGACGCGACGAGACAAGGTTGTATTACAATGCTATCCAATGAGTGACAGGGAGAAAGGGAAGGTTTAAGATCTTAGAAAAATTAAATATGTCATGCAAGGAATACGACATATAAAATAAAACAATGAAGAAAGGAAGAAGTGCATTATGATTGCTATCCAGATGCACGTATAAGCATTCCCTGTATATGAACTGTGCATTCGCATTTGGGAGGATAGTACTAATCAATATACACTATATGTAATTACGACTTCCTTAATTGAGTTTTTGGGTATAGTTAGGTTGGATAGAAGAAAAAAGGTATAAAGACTAGCTCTTATAGGGACAATTATAGATTGTAGATACTGAGTGATTAGCTTGTCTACCTGAGTACAGAGTATGTATACTCTCCAAGTTCTATCATTACTGATGATTCAAACAGATCCTTCAGACAGTTACTCTACTGCTACAGAGACAGGTATGACCCAATGTTCCCAGGAATAAAAACCACTGCATTTACTCCACCACCATTATAAGTGCTACTAGAAGCGACCAGGGCGATACTATCAATAGCAAGAAACCAGAAATTAAGGACTATTCTAATGCTGGGAATTACCAGAATACCTCCGCCATCAGCAATGTGCCTCAGCAGAAGTGCGTGGCGAACTTCCCTGCTGCATAGTTTTCCATTTTCAAGAGGGCGTCCCGGATGGCAGAAAATGAGATGCGGTGTAGAATTTGGCCACTATTTGCTCTGGGCATAATTGGGATTCATTGAGGAGATGCGGACTTAACCATCTTGTGATCCAATGCAATCTTTATCCTATGGTTAAGGTAGTGGCTGTGTGTCTCTTTAACCGCTTTCGAAATAGTTTCACAAACTTCAAGAAATCATCGAATACTACTTGGATATTATGGATTCTATGGTATTGGAGTTTAAATATTTTATTGTTCTGGAAGGCTGCTATCATATTCAAGTCATCTCGATGTTCACATCGTCTCATCCCCTGACTGCAAAACACCTCTGCTTGTAGTATGAATGTCATTTTTTCCTTCACGTGTACTAAACCTAGAAGCCTATTTAATTGCGATGCAGACATAATAGCCTAACCATAAGGAGCTGCAGCTTGTCCCTACAGCTGGGTTCCATGAATAGAAATTCGTCAGAGAAATGCCAGCAGCGGTAGCAATGGCGGAACAGCTATCTCCGCTGACGACTAGATGGAAACCACGGCAATTGCTCGTCATGCCTGACTGATACGGCGTCGGCGTGGCTATTGCTGTAGAGCTCTTGGTCGACGTGGAGCTTTTGGTTGTCGTTGAGCCCTGGACACCAACACAAACGTAATAGCCCGCGAGGAGGCTTGTACAGTCGGTCTTTACTGCTGGATTCCATGAGTAAAAATCCGCAAGGGCGATTTTATTAGCCGTAGCGATGTTTGGGCAACTGTCTCCACTGGCAACAAGGTAGAATTTGTTACAGTTTTTAATCATGCCAGTTTGAGTTGGAGTCGGAGTCGCAATGCCATTACCACCCGAAGATGTCGTTGTGCTTTTCACCAGCGTCGTACTTGATACAGTAACCCCGACACAGACGTAATAACCTGCGAGGAGGCTTGTACAGTCGGTTTTCACCGCTGGGTTCCAAGCGTAAAAATCATTGAGGGCGATTTTATTAGCTGTAGCAATGTTAGGACAACTGTCTCCACTGGCAACAAGGTAGAATTTGTTGCAGTTTTTAACCATGCCGGTTTGAGTTGGAGTTGGAGTCGTAATTCCATTACCACCAGAAGATGTCGTTGTGCTCTTCACCGTGGTCGTACTTGATGCCGAACTGGATATAGTTCCGATGATCCCGACACAGACGTAATAACCTGCAAAGAGGCCCGTACAGTCGGTCTTCACCGCTGGATTCCAAGAGTAAAAATCATTGAGGGCGATGTTGTTGGCGGCAGCAATATCAAAACAGCCGTCTCCACTAACAACTTGGTAGAACTTATTGCAATTACTAACCATGCCACTCTGTGTGGGCGTTGGAGTAGTGATGCCATTCCCCTTCGATGTAGTGGTGGCGCTCCGAGTTGTGGTGGAAGTTGGCGGGACTGTGGGCGGGACAGATATGGTCACAAAGTTGACCTCTACACAATAGTAGAGCCCAGAGATGAGGTTACAACCATCCCCCAATAGGGTGACACTGGGGTTCTACTCAGAGTCAGAGACTATGTGCCATTTCTGGAAGTGATAGCATCATGCCCAAAGGCGACAAAGGACTTACCCATGACTCAAACTGGGCCTCAGTCATGCCATAGAGCTGCTCGATGAGCTTACAAGTCAGGGAATACGACTGTTGAACCCATCCACTGCAACTCGAGGTAGCCCCAGGGGCGGCGGCGCCAGGAGGATTGACTAGGTAGGCATTTGTGAGATGGAAGGCTAGAGAAGCCGACAGCATGCTAAAAGCCTTCATTATGCAAACAAAAAGAACAGTGAAATTGCACAACGCAATGGGCTAAGTGACCAGAAGCGAACAAGAGTCTGCGTTGCGAGCGAATTATGACCACAAACAATATTATAACTAGGTAGATGTGGTGGGTATCTAGTACCTCATCAAAGGATGTCAAGGCTGTAAACATCAACTACGGTATACTATGCTCGGCCTAATGCTGTTTGGATTGGCTTGTAGTTATTTTGCGACTCATGGACTCTTGATCCAACGAGGGGTAGTAAAGATCCCTTGTCACATGTGCTTCGGCTGTTTGTCTGAATACATCACTTGTTATCCACCATCGTAAGGTTTATCAAAAGATCCAGACCGTAACGTAGCGCCAACGAGCTCCTTCGATGCACGACGTTATTACGTCTATTCGCCGTGTTTGCCGTTATTCCTCCCAAATATATGCGCTCTACAACCACGAGCTTGCATTGGCCCTCTTTTTTTCGGTGACTGGATTATAATGTAACACAGTGGGTGGCGATTATTTACGGATAAATCCCAAGTACTGCCGCTGCTCATAATCCTGATGGATGCTAGGATTAAGGTGTGTGGATGTCTACGGAGTGCAAATTATCAAATACAGGGGCACAAACGCAGCTGTGTCTTAAAAGGGAAGTTTCATAGACAGCATCGTACGGGGTATTTGCTGCCAACAGGCATAAGAAGGGCATTTGGTATGGGAGAGCGCGGGGCTGTTTTTAACTAATAACCACCTGCAGCAACTGACGGGGTCTCTCCATACTTGATTCAATGTATTTAGGCAGGAAAAAAAAAAAAATCTTGAACCAGGATAGATATGTTGGCAAAATACCGATGGATCTCTCTGGAAGTTTACGTGGTGTAATAAACCTGAGTATAGTATTGGACTCAGAGATAAGTATGGTTATCGCTTCAAATTGAGCCTAGATCTATTACTCTCAATGGAAATACATGTTGTGTCAGAAGTAATTATTCCAAGTTCTTGATATCCCACTCGTTATTGTAGATACGCCTTTTGTAACTATTAACCTTAAGTGAATTCTACTTTTTAGCCTTGACCGCCAACTCTTTAAGTTTATTTCCTCTTTGTATTAGGTGTGCCCAATTCGGAAAACTGATGTATCGAAGTAGCTTACGCCCCCACAACCGGGAATAACACCCGATATCACTCTTCAGGTTGGGGCCAGCCTCCACCTCTTGTGTAGCATTCGGTGATTCCAGCATATGCCGCTCGATCCTTCTTGAACCCACCAATACTACGCTACAGCGGACAACATACGGTAAAGGAATAGTTTTGGATATGGACCTTAAGACAGCATTGGATCAACACGCAAGGCTTCAGCAACTACAACTCGAAAATAACTCGCGTCTCCGGTTAAAGGACAGCTTCAAACATGTCCTCCACCAATCATGACCTTGACCCTCCTATTGTTGGAGCGCTAATCGCCATAAACCCCCTATATGGTAGTAAAACCCACCTTGTTGTCTGCGAAGATGATGGATAAGTTATGCCGCTGGTGTCATTGGAGAGCAATTGTCAGCTCTAAGTTGGTACTTATGCTGGGGTGCTCCCAGCGGGTCAGATTCTGTGACAAACTCCAAGTAAGGCTCGTCGATTGAACTCCTAAGATGCGGTATTCCCTTGCGACTTTGCCGTCAATTTTCTGGCTTCTTGCGAGTACTTGCGAGGCCAAGCCCTGGGGTACTTATAAATCTCAAGATGTCGGCCTCGACACCGTGAATGAGACCCTCTGGCGCCGTGTCCGCGTTCCCGGAGGTACTGGCAACAACGCCCCGCCACCAGCTGACCAAATCTTTTTATTCGGGCCTGACAACCTCGCTGGAGGTTGTTCTGGCCAAAAGAGTGATATCGAAGCTTGGCTGGCGGAGGTCAGACTGATTCACAATGCAGTTGAAACTCTATACTCAATGATTACGAAACCGAGTGTTAGCAAAATATGGGAAAACTTCTTTGGCATTTTTATGCGACATAACCCTGATACAAATGCATTCGAAATAGACCCTGTTTCAATCCAGAGATGGCAACAGATTGGAGGTATACTATGCATTCTCCTGATTCGTATTTTCCACTCGTACCTTTCACGAAGTCTCCTCTTATACTGCACTCAACTCTGAGTTTTAGAACTTTAGAACTAACTAATATTATTGGCAGACCACATTGCTCGTGTAAGCGAGTTCCTTGATGGTAATGGACTGCGTGAGCCGGTGGTGCCAGGAGAGGTCCCTCGCATTTTTTGCTCTGGAGACGCAGGCAAATCTGTTGAATGGGACTCAATCGTTAAAGACGAGCATGGAACTGAGGTCGTGAAAAGTACCGAACCCGTGACAGGAGAGAAGAAATATACGACCCTTGGGGAGGCCTACCCAAGCCAAGTCGGCGGGAATGCTTTTTGGATGAGCTCATTCAATGGTTATTGGTTTACTGCCTCCAAAGAAGGACAAGAGGTAAACCTGTGTCCAGCCAATGGCCGGTCTGGTGCAACCGGCCGACCTGATGTGCCGATTTTACAAGGTCTGAATGTCAAACTTGCTAAGGCTAATAGGGGCATCATAATATGCCCAAAGGCTTGGACACGGCAAGTTGGTCAACCGCATGGACAACCTTCTCTCAGCCAGGCAGTCTCGGGGGATAACTACCCCAAAGGCGATGGTAGCAAGGGAGAGTTATTGGACCGCCTGGTTCCTATGAGCATGACACTTTATCATGAACTGATACATCTGACTGACTTTAATAAGCAAACGGCGAAGCCTGACATTTGTACGTCTTTTCTGCCCCTCGCAATCGCCAGATGGAAACTGCTAATGACCATATTCTGGGCATATTAGATGATTTGAACACAATTCTCCGGATGACCATTAGCATCAAGCAGGCAGACAAGGACGCCATTCCCCACAACCCGGAGACTTACGTCTTCTTGGGAATGGCTGCATACATCTATCTGAATCCTCCTGAGGGCAAACCGGCCATTTTGTATATTAGTGGCAAATCAGCCACAGAGGATGCTATGTGGGCATCAGTCAAGCGGAAGAGAGAAGAGGGTGCCTGATTCTTGGTGGTTGCGTAGGCTACATAGATACTTAATCTAGGTACTCCATAACACCAGGTTAATGATCCTACAAAGATCCTTGTTGTCAAAACCATCAACGACTCATTCAATAATACCAGCAACCTCTGCAACGTAATATTCATTGTCATGAATAACTAAAGTGGGCTGTTAAAGTTGGTGGGCCACACAAGCAACTGCACGTACGGAGTATAGACTTTAGCCTATAGCGTTGATCGGCAGCTCTTCAACTGCTGTGGGCCGCAGGATTTAGTTTACTCCTCTTCTTCTCATATGCGATGGCACCACAAGTACATATTGCGATGATGTGAGATATCCGGGTTGACTGCCGTTTTGGCTTTCCTAGGAATTGAAGTCAAAGCAGGGGCTGACCCTCCGATATACGGGAATGCGACAAACCGGCAACATTACTCTCTTTACTCTAGCGTTGTGTGTTGAATTTTCGTCACACATACTATTAGGTAGTATCTACTAGTTTCTCATGTGCATGTATGTAGGGAAATGGATGGGAGGGATTCCTAGGATCATGGCTCTGTGCCGTTATTCATAATGGATGTTTGTGTTGACCTCGGCCTCTTTGTGCTCATGGTTATATATCGTGTGTACATGTTGGCGGATTAGACCATGACTCCTTGACCAGGAGCCGCAGACTTTCCTCTCTGCTGCCATCCCTGCCCACATTAGATGTTCAATAGGAACGTTGGGTTAGGTGAATAAATTCCAACTCTCATCTCCCTCCTATGGCAGCCTTCCCTTAGCACTTTTGCCAAGTTACTGTCTTCCAATTACTTGCCACCGCGACGAGAGGTCATCTATCATGAGGCACCCGATTCTTGGAGCTGCCGTCTGCCTGGCAGCCTGGGCTCCCTTGGGAACTCAGGCAATTAGCCCCGATGCTGCAGCCGCAGCCAGCAACGCGGCAAATGCACTTTTAGCAGATATACCAGTCAGCTCTGCTACAGGACCCGTTCCGGGCCGGCCCACGGATCGGGCCAGCGCTCGTGCCGCTGTCTTGGCCGGGAATTACACCTCCAAGCTCCATCATGAAACAAGAAATCCTTGCCCTCCTGGGTGTAGCGTGAGCACGGACAAGTGGTACGTGTATCACGACGTCAATCGTCTGAAAGAGTGTAACCAGACTATGCTGCTGGACTTTGCCTTGTTCAATCATGTCGACGACTCCAAGCCAGTTGTCAAGATCTCGGCCTGCACGGCGGACTTGAAGGCGCCAGTCGTCAAAGAGAACAGACTGGCATCCGATGTGGATGCCTGCGCGTTCAAGGGCGTGAACCTGACTCAAGCGACAGCGTCTATACAATTGGGCTCTTCAGGTGCTTCATCGTCAACATACGTTGCTGATGTTGCTACCGCTCTTGATCAGCTACTGGCCTTGTCAAGCATTTCTAAGCCGGACTGCAACGAGACCATTAAGTATGCTTACTCTGGAGATGCTATTGTTGGTGTATATGCAGGATCTAGCCTTTCGAGTCAAGGCGTGGTATCGACGGTCCTTAAGAAACTTAGCAATGAGATCCAGAGCAGCGGTCAAGTTGCGGAGGATCTGCTAGCCCAGATATGCAGTAGCAAAACTTCAGCAAGATACACACTAGGCATCTTCGCCACTACTCAGGGCCACCTCGGTGCCGTCCAGCGGAGCCTGCAATCTTGGAAGAACGGCACCTGCATCAGTAGCATGGACCATATCACTCTGAACTGGCAGAATGCAACCTATCTCGCCCCATCTCTCCATCAAGGCAACGCCTCTATCAGCAGCTCCAAACCGCTGGCGGCGCGTGCCGATTGCCGTACCATCCAAGTCGGCTCAGGAGATACATGCGCTTCACTCGCCACTGAGTGCGGCATCACGGCAGCTCAGTTCACGCAGTACAACCCCGGCTCGACGCTGTGCTCCAAGCTGACTCCTGGACAGCATGTTTGTTGTAGCTCGGGTACACTGCCTGACTTTACACCAAAGCCTGATGCCAAGGGCAACTGCTATGCCTATTACGTTAAGACAGGAGACTCTTGCGCTTCCATTGGCGCCGCCTATGATCTTACCAACGACCAGATCGAGAGCTTCAACAAGAAGACCTGGGGTTGGAACGGCTGCCAGAAGCTGTTTGCCGATTACAACATCTGCCTCAGCACGGGATACCCCCCAATGCCAGCACCAGTCGCCAACGCCGTCTGCGGGCCGCAGGTGAACGGCACAACTCCCGCCCCGCCAGGTGTAGACTTTAGTACGTTGAACGAGTGCCCTCTCAATGCGTGCTGTAATATCTGGGGCCAGTGCGGCACCACGGGTGATTTCTGTAACCCATCCAACTCTAGCACTGGTGCCCCTGGTACGGCGGCCCCTGGAGAGAATGGCTGCATCTCAAACTGTGGCGACGACATCATTACGTCGGATCCCCCTGCCGAGACAATCAGCATCGCATACTTTGAGGCCTTTGACCAGAAGCGTTCGTGCCTGAAGATGTCCGTCACTGACATTGATACGTCGGCTTACACCCACATCCACTTCGCTTTCATCACGCTCAACTCTGATTTCTCCATCAACACCGATGGTGTCGAGAGCCAGTTGCGTCTCCTTACCGGCATGTCTCGCATCAAACGCATTGTGTCAGTAGGTGGCTGGGATTTCTCAACCAATCCAAGCACTTACACCATCTTCCGCGAGGCTGTGTCATCCGAAGCGAACCGTCAAACGTTAGTCACCAATATTGTCAACTTCCTTAACGAGTATGACTTAGATGGTGTTGACTGGGACTGGGAGTATCCCAATGAACCTGATATTCCAGGTATTCCAAAGGGTAGTGAAGCGGAAACCACGGGGTATTTCCTGCTGCTTGATGAGCTGAAGCTGAAGATGCCGTCCAACAGGACTGTGTCTATCACCGCCCCAGCTTCATTCTGGTACTTGCAGTACTTTCCCATTCAGGTACTCAGTTTCGTGGTTGACTACATTGTGTACATGACGTACGATTTGCACGGCCAGTGGGACTACATTAATAAATATGCTAGCCCAGGCTGTGGTTCATACGATCAGGGCTTGGGGAATTGCTTGCGGTCTCACGTAAACCTCACCGAGACTCTCAACGCGCTGTCCATGATCACCAAGGCCGGTGTTCCATCTAACATGATTGCCGTTGGTGTCAGCAGCTATGGACGGTCCTTCAAGATGACTACGGCGGGATGTTGGACATCTCAATGCACCTATACGGGGCCTGACTCTGGAGCTCTTCCGGGCCCTTGCACCAACACCTCCGGCTACATCTCCAACTACGAAATCAACAAGATCACCTCACAGAATCCGTCAGCAGCGACGCATTTTGATCAAGATTCCTATTCCAACATCATGGTCTACAATGATACGCAGTGGGTTGCGTATATGAACGATTCCAACAAAGCCACCCGCAAGCTCGTATACCCGGCACTGAACTTTCTGGGCATTGCAGACTGGGCCGTTGATTTGCTATCAGAAGGGGGAGCGTCAAATTCATCGTCTTCCGCAGAGACCATCTACATTGATCCGGGTATCTGGTCCTCCGCGACTCCCCAAGTAGTGGCACCTCCAGGAGCGTCGCTTATTTGGCCTCCAATGCCACTCTCGAGTCCTACTACGATTACCTTCCCTCTATGGACTACCACAGTTTCGTATAGTAGTCTGACAACGCTGACGAGTACTCTGACGGATGGTTCGACATCGACTTATCATGACTATATCTGGGTGTCGTGGCTCACGACTCTGAGCATTCCAGCAAGTAAGGCCTCACTTTCAATCCTCTGATTTACAAGTGGCCTCCCGGTATGGCTTGAAACTAACCAAAACTGTGCTCTACATAGTTGTAACGACAGAAATTCCTGTCTGGGGAGTTTCTCTTAACAAAAGTTCGTCGGCCGGGACCATTTATCTCACAAGTTCCATCCAGCCACCGCCCTTCAACGTGACTATTACCCCGTAAGATGCCAGCCCTCGTCCTTGGTTTTATTATCTTAATTATCAAAAGCTTTTGACTAATGATAAAATGATTTTTCATTGTCCGTTCAGGGTTGTCAGCGGTACTACTTCTATCATTAGCCCTACCAAGACTTCAACGATCATAGGCGGCATCATAACCTACGGTTCTAAGACTTGGACTCAGCCAGACGAGACGCAAACCCAGGGTAAAAGCACGAGCATCAAGGGCGGCACGACGCTGCCGCCAACTGTAATCACCGTCACTCCTAATCCACACCCGACGACCACGAACACAAAGCCGGATCCGGTTGTCAACCCCAAGACGCATCACTGGACATCCGGCCCGAATCCGAATCCTACTGCCAAACCAGGATGCCCCGGATGCGGCAAACCTTGTAAGTCCCCTTACGTCTCCCTAAATCCCATGATATATGTATTGTGTAGCGAATCATGACTAATTGCCTGCTCTTCGCAATGTCCACATTTAGGCCTGCTGTTCTGCGATCCTGATTGTCCGTTTTGTCCCCCGGGCATCTTCCCCCCAGGCAGCGGCGGCGGCGGTGGTGATGATGGTGACGACGATGATGACGACGACGACGATGACGACGACAGCCAGTACACGATGTACGCTGAAAGTCTGGTTGAAGATGTGCTGCCAGATGCATTGGCGGATCCGGATCAGTTGGACGCCTTCTGGACTACGGAGATATCCATATTCGCATCAGAAATGGGTTGGCTTACAACGAGTACCACCGCGCAAGCCTCTAGCACAACGAAAGCCACTCCACCTCCACCTCCACCTACACCGCAGGCAACGTGCCAATACTTTGACGCGGGATTGTTCTATGAGTTTTTTATATATTACATTGCCGGATGGAACACCGATGACGTCGAAAGCTCGCTGAAGAAACAGGAGGGGGGATGCGGCGCGATGACAGGATGGGATTGGGATTACGCAAAGGCCAAAGATGATTCAGTGTCCTTTAATCTTCCTATCGTGATCAAATCTGGGTGCGTCGAGCGAGCTATTGTGTCGGCCGGGGGGCCAAAGATCTCGTGTTCCTACTACAATGGCTTGACTCACCCCGGTCCAGATGACGAGGGCTCAGATAACGTGGCGTTTGCACAGGCTCACCACGTAAATGGCACCCAGGCGAGTAACTCGTATAAGCCTATGGATTGGGCTACTTTTGTTGCGAGAGCCACGGGGGTGTAACTTGGACTAGTCCGTAATTATATGGTGTTGCTCAGCCTTTGCATGAATATAAAACGGTGTCATATGAGCCGGCGCTTGTTTCCTACATGCTCCCTACATGTTCTCTTCATCATTGCCCCTGTTTTATGCCCTCTTGAGAACGTATACTAGCAAGAATTTGTCCCTTTTATGAGCGAGTTTAGTTCCTTCACCCAGGAATTACTCAACAAGTAGTGGAATAGACATAGATTGATGTGAATAAGCCTATATACTGTCAGCGCCTCTGTTATAGCTACCCTCTTCCAATCAACATAGGCCCATTCAATCTGTGTTCCTCGCTGCTGCTACCAACGCCCTCAAGCGAGTCATGATTCTCTGATGCAAGCCCCTTGGCACCTCATCACACGTATGGCCCGGTACAAGCCAGGCTGGCTGGGGGAGATCGATGTCTGCGCCGGCAGCAAGTAGTAGCTTGATCGTTTCATGCCGTTTCAGCTCCATCGCCAGCTCAATCACTCTACCACACCCAAACTGGATATACTTTACTCCCTCCTCCGCCATCAGGTTGTGGTATCCGATATTGGCATTCGCTCCGTGCTGAAGTAGTAGCCGTACCAGCCCGACATCACCCAATTTGACGGCTCGAACAAGTGGAGGCATGAATTCTCCCGGCTCGGATATATCATAAAAATCGCAGCCATCATTGGGACCATTCTGGGGCAACGGCCGATCTCCGTCTTCAAAGTCGCATCGAGCGCCGTTCGTCAACAGCAATTGAGCCATGGCCGCGTCCCGCTGATCAATAGCCAACCCGAGCGCTCTTGTCAAGTCGACTCGACTTGGTCTCTTCAACACTAGGAGCTCGACGAGTTTTCGATTGCCAGTTGCAACGGCCCTGACCATTACAGGCCCCCCTCGATCCCATACTCGAGGTTCATAGCCTGGAAAGCTCACTTTAGCGCCGTTATCAAGAAACAGTCGCACTAGACGCAGATTCTTGTGATCCACCACCCATTCCAGGGGGCTTGTTATTTGGTAACCAAAGAGCCGGATATTCAAGTCTATGCCGTATTCTAGAACAATTTGCGAGACAATGTGATCATGCCCCGCCTTCAAAGCGGCTTCGAGGGCGTCTTGCTTCTTGCTTGTGCTAGGAACAGTGGAATCGACGCTGTCATCGTGTATAGCAGTAGAAGCAGTAGCCTTGTTCGTTTCTTGTGACGGGCCAGCGGTTCGCGCAGGAACAGACTTCTTCTCTCCTGTGGAGTGATTACAGAAATACAGTTCTCCAGGGGCACCTTCTTCCCACACGAGCTCCCAGCCATCATCATTCTTGCTGTCACCCTCCTGAACGGACGCCGTTTGGTCAGTCTCAGGTGCTAGAGCGGCATCAGGGTCGGTTTCAAGGCTGAAGTTACTCTCAGGTTCAGGGTCTTCTAGCATCATCTGGATCGAATCGAAATGCTCCTTGATCCGCTCATCATGGGACGAATTGAGATGCTTTTGCACTCCATGTTGTGTAAAACGCCCAATACTGAAGTCTGGTTTGAAGGGAGGTTTGTACTTCCGCTGGAGGAGCTCAATCCAATCGACGTCAGCGAAGAAGGGGTGCGCCTTGACTTCAGATGCCCCTCCTTTAGCTCCAAGACGATGATCAGGCTCGCGATCGAGAAGTTTTGTTATTATATCTCTGGCAGCCGGAGGAAGGCTTTCAGAAATTGGGAAGGGTTCGGAGCTGAGAATTTTACGACGTATCTCTCCACAATTTTCGTCGAAGAATAATGGTAGCCCCGTTAACATCTCGTAGAGAAAAATCCCCAGCGTCCACCAGTCCGCTGCCCTAAACGGACCTTGGGCAAGGAGTAATTCAGGGGCTGGATATTCTGGCATATCGTAGCTGCTGCGGTCGCAATCATCAGGGCCGGGATTGTAAAGGCTGGAGCCACAGAGAACAACATGCCCCAGGGAGTCCAGAAGGACATTTCGAGGCTTCAACCAGGAGTAAATACCGCGATCATCGTGCAGATATTCCAATGCACAAAGAATCTCAGCAGCATAAAACCGAGCGCTCTCAAGACTGAAAAATCGCTCTCTCTGGAGGCGATGAAAGAGATACCCGCCGCCCACAGTCGGGGACAAGAGATGCAAGCCTTCTTGTGATTGGAAAACCAGCGTGAGCGGAGCGACGAATGGATGGTTTGCATTCTTGGGGCGTCGAACTGTTGGGGTCATTCTCATGGTATATTTTTGCCTCGTATCTTTCTTCATGACCTGAGCGCTGTATTCTGAGGAGCCTTTCCTAGTATCAGGTTGTTCCGTGAAATCATCTATTTTTAAGGTCTGGTTCTTCATGTCCTCGTATTTAAGACTGATGCGAAGCTGGCCGGTGCCATCCTGCAGGTCCAGCCACTGTGATGAGGCCTCTTCTGGTACCTGAGAGGGATCTACAGCGATTCGTGCCAGACCTAAGAAGGCATCCTGGCTTCTCACACAACGAGAAACATGTGGATCTCGGAGGTAAATATAGATAGTCAGTTCGGTAGGGCGGCAAACATCGAACTTCCAATTAGGCTCATGATGTTCCCAAGTGACCTTATCATAGCGCCATGGGGCGAAATCTGACACCCAAACAGGACTTTCTGCAGTTCCTTCGTAGGATTCTACCTGGTTTTGCAATTTGTCATACTCCAGAAGAGCATATGGTGTATTTCTCCTATACTTTTGTTCATTGGAGCTCTCTTTATAGCCATCTGGCACGGAGAGACCAGTCGCTTCGTGAAGTATTACTGTCAAAATGCCCGGCCGGTTGAGTGATGGAATCGCTTCCTCGGGCTGAGGGTCATCGATACTAGGACTGTGCTCTCTTTTGACCATTTTTGCAGCCAATTCCGCAATATTATGAGATTGACTGGTGTCATGGCAATAATTGAAGGCACAACATGAACATGAGATATCGTATGTAACTTATATGCTTTCGCTGTTATATGCGGGGCCGGAGAAACTTCCTAAATAAGGCAACCTAGGCTAAAGCGAGGCTTCTGCATACATGGTAAGCAGGGGATTTTTACATGTATTTAGGTCGGTGGTTGATCACTACCAACAGAGATATCCCATGCCATTGGTGGAGACTGCATGCAGTAGGAGGAGACAAATGAAATGCTACCATAAAAGCCAACCACCTTCAATTGCTGTAGTTTTCAATTGTAGATTCATTCTTATTGCGACTTTCTGCGAAGACAACCCACTCCCCCGCCTCCAAAAAAAAAAAAAAAAAATCGCACCATTTTTGCTACCTAGTAATAGTAGGGAGCTTTGTTTTTTAGAAGCATTTCTCTCGCTACCATGTACAACGCACTGTTTAAAAGTACGTTAAGAAGCTTCAGCTAAGCCCACACTTCCCTCCACGGTACGTCATGTAGTATTACATTGAACGCACCTGATCACACGCTTGATATCCAAGGTGGCACAGCGCCATCGCCAGATTAGCCCGTAAGCCCTGACCGTTTACACTAAGAAAGCGCGACGTGCGCTATCGTATCTGTGCGCGGTGGAGGGGGTGTGAAGTGGCCGAATGAAGACATTGTCAACAACATCTCCATTACCTAAACGAGGATGTCAAGGCGATAACCAATATATGGTATGGGAAGTAGCTGTTATATGGTACGTACTGGGAGGCACCCGAGACATGAATAGATATAATGGTGTTTTGTAAAACGGGATTTGCAACATGAGAAACTTCGTATAGAGCTAGGCCTTGTCCATTCATTGCCTCAGAATATCGGCATCACAAGCAGGGACTATGCTTAATAATATATGCTTATATGGGAATAGAGAGAGTGTGACGTCTATAATACTTTCGATATCATGAAATTGTCTTCCTGTCTTGATACGACTCGATATTATCTTCTTCACTTGATTCACTAGATCGTATCCCACTAGGGTTTTGCTCCACATGCTGACAGTCCTCCTTGATGTCACAAGAGGTTTAAAGGCCATAGGCACAGGCATCACTATCCCGGACGTAAGCACAAGAGAAGACGTAGCCATGTAGGGAGAAAAAAGAAAATAAATGAATTCATTTTACAATTATCAAGCACCAACCCCATCTATCACATATGACCATAAGTAGTAACTTCCGGGGTTCCAAGTTGCTTCTTTTGGTTCTTTGAAACTCCACATTTAGGCTGCAGCGCACAGACCACCTGAATAAAGACCCATAATTTACATAAACAAGGGTTGTCGATTGTTCTTTAAATACTTCGTCTCTATTACACTTCAACCTATGGTGAACATGTCAATGACGACCACAACACATTGTATATCATATTATGGACCAATCATTCGAAATTATAGCACCTGCAGACTCGAGGCTCACAGGAGATAATGACATTGTCTTGCTCAGTCGAGATGACGTGAGCGATTACAACGAAGCCAATATCCTCCCTCAATCACCTGAGACTCTCAGCAAAATCAAGCAATGGCTTTCTCCAACTGACTACGCTGCGGTCAATGGAGAAAACTACAAGCATCTTAATTCTCACGTTGCTGGAACGGGCTCCTGGCTCTATTCGACGAATCTCTACAAGCAATGGCATGGCTCAGAAGTCGAGGGATTACTTTGGCTCAAAGGCATCCCCGGATCAGGAAAGTCTGTCTTTGCCGCTACATCAATTCAGCGATTACAACAAGAAGAAGTACCAGTTCTTTACTTCTTCTTCCGGCAGATCATACGTGCCAACTATGAGCCAACAGCTCTGCTACGAGACTGGCTTGTCCAGATTCTGCCCTACAGTCCGCCGCTCCAAGCCAGGCTTAAGGAGTACCTTGACGAACGGCGAACAATTGAGACATTGTCCATTACGGAAATGTTCCAAGATCTTCGGCTAGCCTGCACATATCTGCCCAAAGTTTACTGTGTCATAGACGCGCTAGACGAGATGAACCTGGGCAATGACCAGTTTCTGCACGAGTTAGCCAAATTCGCATCTTGGCGGCCGCTTAAGATTAAAATAATAATAACTAGTCGGCCTGTACCGGCAGTTGAGATGCCACTTAGATTGTACCCTACGCTGCAAGTTCGCCTTCAGCAACAATTGGTGGATCACGATATTGCGGTTTATGTACAAAGTCTGCTGACTGAATCTGATATTCCTGAACAATATCAAAACAAAATCAAGGAAGCCATCACCGAAAAAGCCAACGGAATCTTCCTCTACGCTAAGCTAGTTATGGAACAAATCATGGAACCGAATGCCAACATACAGCACATTCTCGAAGCTCTACCCGCCAATCTAAACACCATGTACGCCAATCTTCTGAAAGAGCATTCCCAAAGGTCTGGCATACCACCTCATGTGCAGCTCCTAGTCCTCCAGTGGGTGACCCACGCAAATCGCCCTCTCCGACTCCTTGAAATGTCGGAAATGCTCACCGTGACGCGTCAACTAGATGGAGTCAGCGAGCTTAAAGAGGCCAAAGACATTGTTCGAGCCATTTGCGGGTCGCTTCTAGAGATTCTCCCAGATGAGACTGTTTCTGTGGTACACCACTCTCTCACTGAATTCCTAAAAGGGTCAACACGCTCTCTTACTCAGGGGAAACCAGCAAATGAGTATGACTTGCTTGAATCTGGTCCAACACACGCCAGGTTGGCTCTCGCATGTCTTTCTTATCTTAATTCAGGGTGTCTGGATAGCTACGAAGTAGACAAGAGCAAACTTCATCAAAACTTCTGGAAAACTAGGAAACTTGATCAGAACCTAAGGCTAGAGCACCCTTTTGCCGAGTATGCAACCTTTAATTGGCATATACACATATCCAAGGCCGGATTAATGGCTGCGAATCAGCCAGAACTGAGCAAGTTGCTGGATGATTTCCTCAAAGGAAACCGCTTCTTGGTCTGGCTGACTCTAGAATGGCCGAATCATCACATTGAAGGCATATCTCCTCTACATGTTGCCGCTTACTTCGGTCTGACGAATTACATGCAGGAGCTCCTTAAGAGGGCAAACACAAACGTCAATGTCGTCAATGAGAATGACGAAAGTCCCATCTACTGGGCTGCATACAATGGACACGATAACGCAATCAAGCTTCTCCTAGAGTATGGTGCCGAGTCAAACAAATATAGCGATAGCGGCTTGACGCCTTTACACGAAGCTGCAAAACGCAACCATGCAGCAGCAGCACAAGTCCTACTTGCTTCTGGGGTTGATCCCCTAACTCCTAGGACAGATCCTCAAGCCAAAAGAGGGGGTTATGCCGCCCGCAGATCCACTGGCCGGACGCCGGTCCAGTATGCCTGCAAGAATGGGCATGATGAGGTGGTAGCAATATACCTGCCCTTTCTCAAGGATATCAACACTGTATATCAAGCATTGCATTTGGCAGCTGAGTCTGGTCAGGCAAAAGTTGTGGAGTGCATCCTGAAGCACCCGGGCATAGATGCGGACTCCTTCGTGTCCAATCATACAGCACTATACTATGCTTGTATGTCGGTCGACCCTCGGACTATACAAGTCCTTCTAAAAGCCGGAGCCAATCCGAATGTTTTGGTAGAGCCGTCCTTTTATCAACGCCTTAGCGAAATTCATGGTGCAAAAGATTTGGACCCGAACCAGCCTGGTTCAAAACGCATGATTACAGCTCTCCACGTGCTGTGTACCAGCATTGGACAGAATAGTCGACCAAGCATGGACAATCTACGACAATGTTTCGAGCTGGTTCAGGAGGCTGGGGTTGGTCTAGAGCAGCGGGATTGCGAAGGCAAGACAGCTCTACACAGTTTATTCTCGAGTAACTCTGGTGTGGCATCTGAAGAAGTTTTTGTCTTACTGCGGCTACTTCTCAGTGCAGGCGCCGACGCAAACACAACAAGCAATAATGGAGATACACCATTGCACGGAAATCCTACTAGCAAAGATGCCATCCGTCTACTTATCGAAGAAGGGGGCGCAGATATCAACAAGCGAAGATCTTCAGATGGCAAAACGCCGCTTTTATGTCTTCTCGCCTCCCAGTCACCAGAAATGTCGTTAGAATTCTTGTCCTTCGGCCCAGACTGTAATGCCGTGGATAACGATGGCAACGGCGCTCTTCACGTCGCCTTAGGTTATTGGAATACAAATCGCGAACTGATTGTTGCTCTCTTAGCATTAGGAGCTGACCCAAATGTCAAGAACCACAAGGGCCAGACGGCGTTGCACATTGAGGGTGTGCAAGAAAGCTTGATTGGCCCCTTAGTAGAATCTGGCGCAGATCTTGAAGCTCGAGATTCCAATGGCCATACACCTCTATTTCAGAGGGTAAGCGCGCATTTCCACATTGGAAATCCCAACACAACCAAAGTTCTCCAAACTTCTGTGGAATTGGGAGCAAAAACCGACTGCCGTGACAACAAAGGTCGAACATTGCTCCATGAAGCTGTCCGCTGCGATGCTTATGACCGTCTTAAGTACTTCCTGGACCTTGGGATAAGTCCGCATGTCCAAGATGAGGCGGGGAATACTTTGTGGCATGAAGCAATCCTCACTCGGTCTTACCCAGCCCAACAGATTACCTCTCATCTCAATAAGCCGGTACCAGATATGTATGATCTGCTGGCCGATATTGGGGTTAATCCCGACGAACCAAACAATCAGGGCAGAACCCCTCTACATATCGCCTCCAGTATAGACGTTCAGAAATCTATGAGTCCATATGCAAAGCTCCCCATGGACTACTTGCTAAGCATTTGTAAGAATATGAACCCGGTTGACGGTGATGGCATAACACCCCTCCATTTTGCTGCGACTATCTCCGAGTATCATGTCGCTGCACTCCTTAGAGCTGGAGCAAATGCAGCTGCTGTAACTCCTGATGGGTTGACTCCGTTGCACCTCGCAGCTCGCGCTTGTCAGTCAAACATCGTTAATATGCTTCTAAAGGATTTTGAAAGAGAACGCTCTTCAAAAGGCTCAACCACTTCAGCTCTCGTTGACTATTTGGACAACAGTGGGCGAACCGCTCTTCACTACGCATGCAGATCCGGACGTCCAGAAGTGGTCGCATCCTTACTTGCATCAGGAGCTAATACTAATATACGATCGAAGGATGGTAGAACACCACTACAAGAGTGTACGAAATTTGAAAGCGAACAGGAACTTTGGCGAGGTTGTGGCTCGTCCGGCGACAGACATCATCGTCTCCGAGCTGCAGGTCTTAAGCTTGATTACCATGAAGCAGACGCACCTCTACGTTGGACTGATCTAGAGGCACATAATGAAAAACAAATTTCACCTGAGCGTATTTCGAGTCGCGTTGACGAGATACTAGATATGTTGATCTCTCACGGACTGGATGTCCAAACCATCAATGACTTCGGACAGAATCAGCTTCAAGAAGCCATTAGTCTTATCCAGAGCCCATCAATGGGTTATACTATAAGATGCTTCTTGGATTTAGCCGATAAGTTGGATCCAGATCTATATAAAAGTGATATTGAATACCTTTCACGTCTTCATGAGCAGGCGAAGACAATCGCGGCGTCTCAAGAACCTGCTCCTACATGTACCATACATCCACATTGCCGTGAGCCTGAACTTGATATGTTCTTGAAATCACGAGAGTACAATCGCATAGAAGATCTCCATCGAGAAGGTGCGGACTTCACTCAACCTAGCCAGACAAATGGTACTCAGTGGCATAGTTTGGTCCGTGGAGGATATGAGCGGCTCCTCGAGAAATTATGCACTCATGAGGTTGTAGAAAAGTTTGAAGATGCGAAATGGTGCAAAAGCTGGCAGAATGCTGCACCAAGAGGCCCCTTTGGCCGCCGAATCATTGGCCCGCTCCTGATAGCCGCATGCAGCAGCAGCACACCTAATATGGAGGTGGTCAAAGTCCTTGTTGAGACGTTGAAAGCCGACGTCAATGCGCAAGTCTATACACAAATCTGGAATGAAGGAAATGACGTGATACAAAAAGGAGAGAGTGCGCTTCATGTCTTGGCCAAATGCCACCATTGGTGGCAGGTTCATCAGGCACTTCCTTATCTTATAAGTCATGGAGCCAATATCAACTTGAAAGACGATGCTGGGAGGACGCCTCTGCACATCGCATTAGAGACGAAATGGAGAAATACTCCCATCATCACTTCTTTCCAAGAGGAAGCAGCTCGGATACTCGTCAGCGCCGGTGCAGATATTCACGCAAGCGACAATACGGGCATGAGCTGTCAGACTATGGCAGCTACGAGTAGTAATCCCAGAATGATGCAGATTATTCTTCCGCCAGGAACCACACTAGACATCTCGGCCTTATTCATTGCAATCGAAGAATGCAACGATCAAATGTTTGAGCGACTGGTGTCACTCAACATAGATTTAAACCAGAGATGCGACATAAAGTTTTCCTCAGAACACAATCCTGGTAGGGTCGAGGGGAATAGCGACACCACAATTGAACGACATGAGCTATACGCATTGCTCCTCGTTGACCAGAAAGCAACTCAAGCTGATGTCCCCAATCGTGGCTTTGGTTTATTTTCTACTAACACTACGAATTCCGCGAAACCAGATGATAAGTCGAAATACATTCGCATGATGCAGCTGCTTCTCTCTCATGGCGTGGACATTTATGCCAGGTTTAACAAGGCCGTCCGGGATACCAAGACTCCTCTTGTGGCAATGGCGTCTACCAATGAGGTAATTAACGATTCCGAGAAGGGTAGCGTAGGCAAACGACCTCCCCAGGGCTATCACTATGAGGAATGCACCGTCATCCACGAGTTATTAGAGAAAAGCAAATTTATTCAAGACATGGTTGACTGGGAATCTCTGGACCTGGAACATCGTGACGATAAAGGCAGGACGTTGCTGCTGGCAGCATGCCGGAATAAATTGCTCACCGACAATATGGTTACCACGAAGCTCATAGAGCAGGGAGCCGATCTATCAGCCCGTGATAACGATGGCAAAAATGTCCTGCACCACATCTTTGAGTCTCATGCGCCACCCGAAGTTTGTAGACGCAACGAGTTGGTGAAATTAATGCTATCCAAGCGTCCGGAGCTTATACACGAGGAAGATAGCAAGGGCAACCTACCAATCAACTGTGTTCGGCCCGGCTTCTGCTCTTCACCTGCATGGCACTTCCGAGGGGAGCCCTGCAAAGATATTGTCGACATCCTTTTAGATGCTGGTTCAGACCCATTGCATCCAGACGCCAACGGCAATTTGCCTATACATTTTCTAGGTCACCGCCCAAAGCATGCATTATTTCAGCGCTTTCTTGACATGGGCATTCCAATCGACATACGCAATACAAAAAATGGTAACACGCCATTATTCAGTTGGTTTTCATCGGAACCTTCAGACCTCGATAGGCCCAGAGTTGGCCTGCAGGGCTTTGGCTTACAGAGCTCGGCCTTACAGATTTCTGGCTTACAGAGCTCAAATATCGGTGTCTTTCGCCCAGGCTTCTCAGTTCCGCCGCCACAGATGGCAGTAGATAAGAAGGAGCTCCAAGCTTTCGAAAAAGAGCAACTGGCATTCTACGAGGATGCAGGAGCAGATTTCATGGTCCGCAACAGTGCGGGAGAGACTTTATTACATACTTTGGCAAGCTCGTCGTTCCTAGGTGGCTACTATGGTGGAAGAACTAAAGACAATATTATCATTGCAAGATTCAAATTTCTGGTTGCGAAGGGCCTTGATCCTCTAACTGAAGATGGACGACAAAGAACAGCTCTTGATGTTGCTGTAGCATGTGATAATAACGGTCTTTTGGACTTCTTTAAGAAGTAAGCTCATCAACAAGGATTGAAGGTTAGAGTTGAAGGCGAGGCAAGTGTTGACACGGAGGCTGGGAGGCCCCAATGTCCAACTCTTTGGCGCCGTTGTTGTTCTTGGTGCTCATTTAGGAACCTGAGCTGTTACCAAAAGGCCTAAAAACATATATTTATAGACGAAATTTAGATTGAAGAGGCGAGAATCGTTTCTTCCTTGCATTGTGATGGGGCTAATCGCGATACAATCTCGAATACATACGGCCATACATAAAACTTCGGGGACCCATCAGGCCCTTCATCATAGTTCAATATCCTCTAGAAACGGCTCTGTGGACATATATTATTTGAGAATTCTTCCCATCCAAAAGGCTTCCTGATTCAGTACTAAAGCTCATAGCCACCGCTTACATATCGTGTTCAATGCTGAAGTGGTTGAATGAAATTAGGCAACTCTTCGACATATAACAGATAATGAACATATCCAGTCAATGAGATTTTTATATCTTGTCGCCCAAGGCGCCAACGATACCACCGACAGAATTTGTAACGCCGCCGAGAACATCAGTGACGCTGCTGAGAGCGCCATTGCCGCCGACACTGGTAAGAAGGCCAAGAACGCTTGATAGAGCGTTGGTGAGTGTTCCTACCAAGCTTGTGAGTGCAGGTAAAACACTACCAGCAATATCCTAGGTATTTGTCAGCGCTAATTTGAGGAAGATTATACATTCTCACATGTGCCAATTGGTACTTACACCAGGCGAACCACTACCACTACCGCCAAGAAGACCCCCAACTACAGGAAGACCACCAAGAGGTGAATCCCCATTACCGCCAAGAAGACCACCAATCACAGGAAGACCACCAAGAGGTGAATTCCCAGATTCGATAGGGAGTGCAAAAGCCAGGCCGATAAATAAGATGAAAGAGATGAAGAAAGTCTTCATTGTGATTGCTTTGTTAATGAAAATTGAGTGAAAAGGTGGCTTGTTATCTGTGCTAAAGATAGACTAAAGATGGACTGTCGAGCTCTTGAAGAAATACAGGTGCACATTTGCCCGAACTCATTCCCCTTTAAGTATCCAGATCTTGGTTTATGATCAGTTCCATGTTGCACTCCCTTTAAGTTGAAATATGTCAATCAGGATATGTCTAAAACATATAGTCAGTCTATTAGGCCTTTCTACTAGGATATATCTAAGCTAGGTAAATACCACTTCCAGTATTGCTGTTACTGGATGTGGTACAGGCGATTTACCAGAAAAAAAAAACAAGGGTTGATGCATCAGCGCGAAATGAACTTGGCAAGGGAGAGAATACGATGGATTATCCTTACCACTTGATTACTATAGGAAAAGATTTTCATTAATTTTCGGATCGGAACTCTCATAACCCCTCTTCCTTTTATGATGTGATCCGGGAGGCGAAAAAACAGCGTTCCAATTGGATGCCGCAGGAGAAGGGTAGGATCAATGGATTGTAAAAGGTCATGGCGCGCGGCGCGATAGCACCTGAGGAGCGATTCCAGCATCCTCCAGTGTCTTTTTCTGAGGAGAGTTCGAAATGTAGGGGAGATACATGGCAAGGCAAGAGGTCAATTAGTCGATTAAAACTTGTGATTCCAGTTACTAGTGATGATCCGAAGCAGAAAGTAAGGTTTCAGAAGCACTTTAACAGTAGATCGAATGTTAACGGCCAGCATAGTGATTCTAAATCCCTTGGAAGGAGTAGAGCTAAATAGTACTTGATATACGTGAACATACGCATTATATAGTTAGTAACGCTACAATACAATTACAAGTCTAATTTGAGTTGTAAAGGGGCCTCGAATCTCGCATAGTTATTGAGTACATACCAACCCGTAAAGATTTTCACATCTTACCACCACATAATTAAACTAACGTATGTTATGTTCCCACAATATTTCCCACACTGCATATGGAATCACAATGCAACTATGGGGCTTCTTGCTTAGAGAAGGGCGTCAATTTTGATATGCCAAAGCGATACGATAGAGCGCCGAACCTGTGATATTGATAGGTAAATAAAGAAAACGCACTACCTATTTTTACAGTGCCTCTAACCTAGAGCAAAGTCTTGAGGGTAGTATGTGTTAGGCTGAGGGCGTGGGTGTTGTTCGCCTTTGGACCTCTAGTGAAGTGTACCAGCCTATGTTATGCGGGAGTTATCTTTCTGATTCATTCTTTATTCTCTTGTGCTTATTAAGTACAACGATAGCCTTTCCTGTCAGGTAATCTTTGCTTATAAACTTGGCATTAAAGCCAAGCCTTGGTCAAAGGTTGAGCAATGGCTCCGGAATCTGGAGGATAGAGAGGGTTAATTTAGACACCTTCTCCTGTTTGAGAGCATCCCTTAAATCTTATCTATCTAGACTTTACTGCTGATTCGTTGTGTGCGCCTTGATACGATGGAAAACTACGGCGCCTTGCAGAGACAACAGACGACTGCAAGATGCTGTCCAGTACTTCGCCAAGCACATGGTCTGCTTGGTATGTATCTTGTGGCATGGTGATATTCTCTTGCAATAATACTCAGCCCCGATTTTGGCATTACCATACGAAGTTCCCCTTAGGTATTCTGAGCCTAGCAGTTCACCCCATATAAGGCACGCAAAAATAGGGCCTAGAATCGGTGGCTCGACTTTACGTACTTGTCATTACTATAATTTCAGCCCCATGTTATTTGCATATCTTCAATCTACACAAAACTAACTTCAATCTACACAAAACCGACTACTAGAGAAAAGAAAGCTTGTTTCAATTCCCAAAACAAAAATGGCAGTGACCCGGCGAACCATCCGTCTCCAAGTAGTTAATATTAATTTAGAAATAAAGGCATTCAGCCGACATCGTCTGGTCCGAAATCTTGTTAGGGATACTTTCTTCGGACGTAGCATAAGAGACCACCACCGAATCATGAGTGCAGTCTTCGTCACTACATGGCATTAGTCAACACAAACTTGTAACTCGAGCAGAATATTTGGCATACCTATACAGGAAACACTTGATCGTATGGCCTTTAATTGTTGGTATGAAGATAGAACCGCTTTCAGTAATTTAGTATACAATCCCAGCCATATACAAGAGCTTAAGCCTTACATGTAAAGAGAATCGAGGGGAGTACATTGGTTGTCAACCAAGGTTCGGCTGCCCTTATAATTTTCATGTGAGAATACAAGGGCCTATTTTTTGTTGACTTTGGTTAGCGATGAACCAATGCAATATGATAGGACATTTTGACTCACAAAAGGCTCTGGTGATGGACCACTCCCCTTTGCAGCAGATGCCAGAATGGCAAAGGTAAAAGGCAGCAGAGTGAATAATTGCATACTTGCGAAATTTGTTATGTTGTATTTCTGAAGAAAAAGCTGAAGATGGTATTCGATAAATTACCAAAGTCGCCACCACTGGAGGAGCGCTGGGTGTCTATTTATATGCCATTGTAATTTCGTAAGTTGCGGTGAAGGCAATGGATGATCTGAGACATATCTAACAAAAAGAGTAATAGCACAAAGAATACTCGTACTCTAAACGTACTACATGAAAGTCAATTGTGCCGAGATATGAGACTCTTTTTCCCGTGTCTCACATAAGATTGTGGCCAGCCCATTGTCACACAAATTAGCTGGCTTTGGGCTGTTGGCTACAGCGTTATCATTGCATTTCCAGGATTACTTCATCAGATTGGTTCATATAGCAGGGAACAGTCGTAAAACCGCTCAGCTATTCCGTATATATATTAACATACTTAGTGATTGACGTAAACTTCAAACCATTACTTTATACCTAGCCAGTCATCCCCGCCGCTACAAAAAGGGAGAGGGAGAGAAGAGGGGGCAGGTTACACCAGGGTATACGAGTGTGAGACATTGAGTGCCCCTACGCCGCTCTCCCCCACATCGCGAAAAAAGTATTACTACAAGATGCATCAATACCGACCGAAGATATATTCTAGACTACTTTGGCAGTCGTAAATTATCGGGAGAGGACAAGAGACAGATAAATATAATCTCATGACTGTGCTATACTGCCAGGACAGGCACTGGCCCCCCAAACCAGCGGCTATTGCTCAATAAGTGAGTTAGGCATAAGAACTGGACGTACTCTTGGCGAGTGGGAGCCGCAAACTTTTTAGATCCTGCTCTCTAAGGGCTAAAGGTGCTAGAGCCACATGCATACATATGTGTGCGAAAAGGTTTGTGTCTGTCCTTAGCTACTATCCATTAACGACCCTAGTTGTTAACCCGTAATTCGCAACAGATAATGAGACCAGTTGAAGTCAGCCGGGGTCATGATCGGAGGATCTTCAGCAACATAGTTGCCCGGTTTCTGTGAGACATCAAAGTCCCTCCAATAAACAAAAACTGAGCCATTTTACTATCATTATACCCTCTCAGCCTCTCCCCAATGCGATTCAACTAGCGAGCATTCCCTATTTTATGAAGGTAGGTTTACTACAGAGGAGAGCGATTCGGCGTTTGTGGCCACTACTGCCGCCACGCATTACTGTAAAATACTAGTCTAGTACTCCGCACCATGTTAAAGTAATCCGGATTCTGTCGAATCAACTGGCATAGAAGCGCTCTCATAACATCTGCAACCTCTGCCTCAAAATACACCACATCATGCCCCCTTTCTAACCCATCTCTAGTCTGCGCATTTCACCGCTCGTAGTTGACTAACAAATACCTTAATGCACCTCCCCGATTTTAAGAGGTGCTGATGATAAGAGTAGACTAGTAGTTGACTGACTTTAAGAATCGGCTTTAACTCTATGGAATGGCTTGCCGATGGCCTCCATTCTTCGCTTACCGCGCTCATTCTTTCTTTCGATGCTCTGCGGCTACCGACCGACGGAGTCAGATGGCAATTGCCTGATTATCTACTCATATCTAGATGCATGAGAGTCATAAGATATACACATTATCTCACAGATTGAGGGATGATCAGATAAGAGCATGGATCCATACATGAATATTTATCCTTTAAACGGATAAAGCTTTTCAGACGCTGTAGCTATCTGGGAAGCGAAGAAACAAAACAACCACAATCTAAAATCAAACCGTACAATCGATCTCTTTGTCCCATTTAATGTGTCGAATCATCCTTTTCTCCACTTCCATCTGACAATTCTTCAATGAATCATCATCGTCCCAATATCCACTTACAATCACAAAAATCCTGCCAGGTCCCCCAATTTTTTTCGCTGGAAATAGATATCGTAGTCTCTCACGCCTACTATACCGCGACATGGTCTTCATCTCTTCCTGCCTAGATTGAGGCGAATCTCCAGGGATTGAACCTAACTTCCCTACATCAAGGGGGGCCTCCCGGAAGCTATAATCAAACCGCACGGCACTCCGTGTACCTGGTGTGCACTGGAACCAGGCAGCCTCGACAATATCATACAAGCGGCCAAACGCTAACCAAGGTTGTTGCAACTCGCTATCTGCACTCTCTTGGAGAGCAGACGGTCCTTTGTCGGGCTGTATTTCATTGCTGAACCTTAAACTTCTTAACATGTCAAGCTTCGGTCCTTCAATTCTTAGACATTCAAAGCTGACTTGAAGTTCTATGGCTGGCGGCATGCATGGAATCATCCGCCTCCAACTCGCTTTGGGGTAATCATACGCCGCCCTGCGACGGGGATCCAGTTTCGGATACTTGTTAAGCCCGGGCTCCCTGCCAGGCCCAAGATTCATATGCTTGACCCAATTCGAATCAAACCAAGGGTCAAGGCCATGCTCACCGCTGTCGATATCGAAGAACAATGAGAACCGAGATTTCAGCAGTGGATTTAGCTCAAAAGATCCATCAGAATGTACGCTTTTCGCTGGCTCGGGATATAGGAAGAGTGCGGCTTGAAGGACTTTGCTTGAGGATATAACCTCGTGCCATGTGCGGCAGACTCTTTGAATGAGGAGAAGATCTTGCTGTGGGAGGTGGAGAAAGATGTAATGCAGGATGTATGGCGTCGTAACTGCAGTGTTGGCCATTGTAGATTCTGTACGGCAAGCCGATGACTTTGATGCGAGAAGTGAATTTAAGTGTATAGTTCCACCGTGTCACATAGGCGCATTTATGGGCTTAACAGAGAGAAGTTGGAAGCAGCACTAAGTAAAAATCTGCAAAGGCCTCCCGTCTATTTATGCTCGAAGGTCACAAGCATACTATGCATCGTTACACAAGACCCTCGACCCCGCTCCGTCCACCTCACGTATCTATGCAATATGACGGAGTAGTCTCATTCAATCAAATTACCCATAATAACTTGTCTAGATTTGATCTCTATCCCAGTCATTGCCTTCGTGAGAGTTATTATACTGCGTCAATAATCTATAGAGGATAATGATCTCTCATATGTATATAGCAATAATGTCCTAGATGGTCAATCAAAGAAATTGCTAATCCGATATTTTATTTCCAACCTCGCGGCACGTGTGTTCTATACGGCATGGGCTCGTGAACAAATATTAAGGTTCCAGACGCTACATAATGGTCATTGGATGGCCCAATGTTAAACTGGTGTATCCAATAGTAAAAGGTTGGGCTGGCGATGGATAGTGTCTTTCTTAGGGTAAGGTGATGCTGTTCGGGCAAGAGGCTCTGATCACGAGCCTGAGCCTTTCTTCTAAACTCGAACTTTGTCTATTGATTCGTAATCTACGGCTATGTATATGATTATGAGCGCTATACTTTATATCGGGTTGGCATGGACAATGACCGCCTTGAGTTAAAAGCTACCTCGGTGAGGCTGGCATGCGCTTGTCTCATGGTGATACCAGGCCAGAATTCGAGACCAGCCCAACAACACGAATGGCCCATACAAATGTACTCAATTGAATACCATGCAAAATGTACGCGGAAGAGTGGCAAAAATCCAACAGCACTAATAATCGCTATGCTGTAGGCTGCAATTGATAGTCATCGCTATTTCAACAGCTACTGGGAGACCCATTGGTCAAACTGCTTTGCAAGTTTTATGCATCGTTCGTCAACGAATCTCGTGTATAGATTTGCCGCATACAAGTTAATTGTTGAGAGGATGACGTAGCCCCCAATCCAACAGAATGCGGATGCAAATTTGTGATCATCATCAGGCGGCAACCCCCCTGTGGCTATGTACCAGAGGGTACTTCTGACCGGGTCGCTGAACAAGTGGTAAATGGATTGATGTACAAGGTATAGCGAGAAAGAGATCCTCCCCAAATACTGTACTAGCTTGGAGTCGAGGGGGTATTGAAGTTGTTTTGTTGTGCTGATCGCAGAGACAACGAGCACGGAGCCAACCGTTTTCCACGTCTTGTCCACGACTCCCCAATTTCCATCCCATCGCGAGGATTCGGCAATTTTTAGGAACTGATATCCTGGCGGGAGAGCACCGTCGTCGCTCAAGCAGAGAAGCCAGATACCGACGGCGAAGATGAAATACGTTCGGATCGCGCTGAAGTTCACGGATCGCGCCTGGACCGGGATATATGGTTTGAGCCAGGTTAGGTATTCTGACTCGGTGCTGACAGTGTTCAACTCAGCCAAGACCTGCAACTCAGCCAACCAGTACCCTGCCAAGAATCCCATTACATCCCAAAACCCGAAGTAGAACCAGTAGGCCATCGAAGCTCCAAGCGCCCAAAGTCGGGGCCTCGGTTTCCAAAACGCCAGGCCCAGAAGGATGAGATAAACAACACAAGAGCCGCGAAACTCGAGAGCCATAGTCCAAAGCTGGCCATTAAGACCACCGTTGTATTGGATAGCGAGGATGTTGATGTTGTCGAGCATGTACCGAACGACGAAGGTAACATGGAACCATGGTGCAGTCCAAGGCTTTCGTCCCCATACGATTTCATCTCCGGGCTGCCATTGAAAGAGATTGAGAAAGAAGAGGATCTGCGAAATTACCGTGATGCAGAACACAGGCAGATAGATGCGTAAGCCGCGGCGTGTGACCGCTGAAGACAGTCGGCGAAGGAATCCTTCGCTGTTACTGCTGGCCCTCAGTCGGATGAGATTAATTGAGATGGCATAACCTGAGATGACAAAGAACAAGGGCACCATGGCATGCGCAGCAAAGATCAGGCGGAAGGGAGGCAGCTGCATAAGTTGACGATTCTCCTCGGGCGGATCCGCCCAGAAAGATCTGAAGCCAGCGTGCAAAACAGCGCCCATGAAATAGTGGTCTGTCGCCACAATGGCCGCGGCAATGCCCCGCAGGCCATCGAGCCAAGTCGCTCGGCTCATGCTGCTGGTATTTGTTCGATCATTGATAAGGATGGAGATGAGGAAGTAGAAAATAGGCGATGGATGCCTGATATGGAGAAAATCGAAAAGGGGCCTTGCTGTTTCTAGAACCGCTGCTAGCGCGCATCATCCTCCGTAAGCACCGGCCGCTAAAATCCTCTATTTCCGGAATAAGACTGTAGTTGTAAGAGAGTATCTGCATCTCTGAACAAGCCCAGCTTCATTTCCATAAAAGTCCTTCCGCTCAATGTTCTTACACATACAACCATAGGTAGGTGGAAAATTCGAGGTCCCGCCAAACCTCTTTCTTGAGTTATATGCCTTCTATATCATGAATATTATAGTGCTGTAAGGCGAGGAGGAAACAAAAGAAAAGAAAGAAAAAGAAGGTAGACCCTGGGGGATGGGAATAATATTTGGACTGAATTACGATTGAGTGGTATATTATAATGGTGATATTTTTTTTTTACTTCGCTAAAATTAAACAAGGATTAAAAGTAACTATCCATTTGACAACACTAATAGCCGCTTCGACATTACATACGTATTAGGAGAAGGAACCTTGGCATCGTATGGTAAAATCCCATTGGCATAATCAGTTGCTACCCCTCATCAGTACTTGTGGGAACTTGTGGGTGGGTATCATCAGTGTCTTATGCTGTAATTTAGGTAAAAGGGAATTGATAGTAATTGGTCTTTATAATCAAGGTTTGAATGTCTATGGTAGCGCGCCACGGCGTCTTCTAGTCATCTGGTGAGTGTTCTGACGAAAGCCACTCATCGAATCACTAGAAAACGCCCTTAGCGCACGATTACGTAGCTTTCATGGAGCATTTCAAAGTATAGAAATGCTCAGAAACCCCCGAATTTTATTTACCACTCCTCAGACAAGTTTCAGGTATTTCAAAATGCGCTGTTTACTGTTTCTACGCCGACTGCTTGACAAAGGCTGCCACCATCACAGGGACCACGACCAAAAGGACCCCAGCGCCGCTATTCTCCAGCTTTCGCTAGATATTCTCTCACTTATTACCGATAATCTGGCTTTACATGATAAATTCCTCCTTTCACACACCTGTAAAGCACTTCGGCAAGTTACATTTCAAAACTGGGATTTTGTGCTCTCACGGCTCTCCTTTGAAGATCAGAGTGGGTTTTGGGTGGGGCTGGCCTACACTTTACCAAATCGCTGGGCCTGTCTGAAATGCTGCAAACTGCATCATATTGACACCTCAGATGTGCCAGCGGCCTTCCAGACTGTAAGGTATAGGGGTATCCCTTGCAGCATTAAACATTCTCGAGGAATTGAAGTCGAAGTGTATTCTATGCAGCACTACCACATACAGTTTGCACTTAAGCTCTCTCGCCTAGGCAAGGTACATCAGCGATACCTTGCGGCACTGATGGATACTTATACGCGTACTGGGATATCATTCATACCGCCACTTGCAGATTCCTATACCGCAGAGCCCAGAATTATCAATAAGCGGTTTATCCTACTTGAAGAGTGGAATATCAGGAATAATACGAGTACTGCTTTGCCACTCTTCCCAGACAAATCACGTTTACCTCTCCCAGTCTGCCCTCACATGCGTATGCTATTTGGTGGACCCGCGAGGTCTCGCAGTTGGAAGCAATCGTCTATCCATAGGATGGTACATATGTCTAATAACAATAATATGCGGCAGCTTGAGGAATTCGTCCTGCTCAAAGAAGTTACTTTGCTTGAGGATGGTATTGCATTAGCTTACGAATCCCCAGGCCAGTGGATATTTAATTCTTGCCTGCACTGCCCTACAGATTTCGCGATCATGATTTCTACGGATGAGCGAGAGGCGACGATCCGGGCTTGGCACGACTTTGGGATAGAAGGGTCACCAATAGATATTAGTTGGAAGGCACATGTGGCAGATAAAAATAGACATTGGCTTGACGTAGGTCCCTATGTGGATTATAGTCATGGTAGTATCCGGGAGTTATGGTCAGAGGGAATCTCTCATCGGACCAGGACTAGTCAAGGAAAGCTGCGGAGCGTCTTCACGAAGCTGATAGAAAGTCTGAGCGAAGTATAGCTTCCTGCTTTATCTTTTAACTGGGGTAAATGCTTAAATTAAAAAGGCTTGAAATCAATCTCTCTTATCAGACGTGGCTTTGCTCCAAACTGAACCTCCGGAGAGCCACTGGACAATTTGGATCACTCTTCCGTAGAAAATGAAACGTTTCCAGGCCCGACCTCCGCACCCTCTGGTACGGAGTGCTCTTTTTTCGTAGGTAGTCACATCCAAAAAAAAAAAAAAAAACTCTTGTATGAGTCCAGGTCGTTGATAAGGCCGAAACGCCTGTTAATTCGGTACGACATAGGGTAGGCCAATAGACATAGATTGCAAATGAGATCGGTATATCACACATAATAACATTGTTTGCTCAATGAAGAGGCTACTAGACCCAGCGATGTAAGATGCTGCTGGGACTACGACCACCCACCCCTTGGTCTTATCAGTAAGCCCCACGGGGAAAGACACCTATTGTGTTCCATTAGTAGTACTTGAACCAGGATTGTGGATGGAGGCCACGACGGTTGCTTGAACCTGGGGGACGCCCCCAGACCGGCGGATATCCACCCGGCCTCTATGGCCCTGCACCTCTTCCAAGGTTCTCTACCCATCTTTGAAGGGCTTCCAGCTCAGCTAGAGGAGGAATGGGGGTTGAGAGAGGGAAAGGAAATACTTATGGTAGGTAGTTAAAGCAGCGCAAATCGCTATGGTGATTACGCCAACGGACATGATAATGCTGATAGTCGACATTGTTCGTCTCGTCTCGTCTCGTATCGTATCGTTGCGGCGGGAGCGGCGTCGATGAAGAGACAAAAATAAAACAAAAGAAATAAGCCTACAGTCATATTTGACTTGTCACCCAGACTCATTACCAGTTGCTCTTTCTTTACATCAGTTGGATAGGAGGTAGGCGCTCTATTGGCAGTAACTAAAGGGAAGGGCTGTTCAGTACCCTAAGTCAGCTATCTAGCACCCCAGTGACTAAGAAAAGTTCCGAATGTCTTGACAGCGCATTATATAGATCTTTTATTTAAATACACAGTTCCTAGATTATCTGCTACTATCGCTACAATCGCTACTATCTATATATTCCTTTAATAACTGTTACATTACTACCCAGACCGCTTTAAATTTGTGAATGGGATGCTGAATACACGTAGCAAACTTGGGGTGCTGAATAGCCCTCCCTTTATTATCACACTGCATTAAATATCCTGGGGGTCAACACCAACAGATAGAGGTGTAGCATTGTGTAATTGTGTATAAAAGTTCGTTTGAATGCTTACTAATGCGGGCGTCCAATGAGTTAAATTTTCAGAAGATACCAGGGGATATACCATCCCATCGCCTAGGTACTTGGTCACAGCCTCGTAGTAGAAGCCTGATGCAGCCTAAAACATCAACATGGGCATATCATCTTGCATACCTATTAGGCAGCCCAAATTGATGCTCTCAACAATGATCAATAATATTCAAGAGCAGAGCTAGTCTCTTCTATTTGACGATACGCACCGCTCCGAAGTGTTTCCAACTGCTCTCTAATCCCAGCGGCTTCCAGGGCCCGGCTATGGCTACCCCGCCCGCCAGCCGTGATGAATTTGAAGTTGCGTTGATTTGTTCGTTGCCGCTTGAGTACAATGCCGTGTCTCTGCTCTTTGACCAGTTCTGGGATGAGAATGGTGATCAATATGGTAGAGCCATTGGAGACTTGAACACTTACACCACCGGACGCTTTGGAAACTTTGATGCTGTTTTAGTCCTTCTGCAGAATACGGGGCAAGTCAGTGCGGCTAGCGCTACAGCGAGTCTTCGATCGAGCTATCCAGGGTTAAGGCTGGTGATCCTGACGGGAATCTGTGGGGGTGTGCCATTCCCAGATACTGGCGACGAGATTCTTCTTGGTGACGTGGTGATCAGCAAGACGGTGGTGCAATACGATCACGGAGAGCAATACCCCAACAACTTTGTAGCAAAGGACACCACGGAGGATATTCTGGGCAGGCCGAATAAGGATATCCGCGGTCTAGTTACGATTTTCGAGACAGACTTGGCACGAGAACGACTCCAGACACGAGCCGCCGTCTTACTCGAACAAATTCAGGATCTTCCTGCTAAAGGAGACCGGCGCAAAGCAGATACTTACCAGTATCCCGGAGCCGTCAATGATAGGTTGTTTGAAGCAAATTGCCGTCATGAGCATCGCCTAATACCGCAATGGTCTTGTGATGAATACCGGAGTCCAGTTTGCGATATACCTGGATGCAATAATACACATGATGTGAAGCGGCAGCGCCTTGAAGAAAAACGACAGCTGGAGCAACAGGGATGTGGCAGAGAGGCTCAAATTCGTCCATCTTCGTCGGTCGGTTTGGTTCAGGGGACAGAGTGCTCAAGTCGGGTGAGGACCGCGACTGGAACGCTAAGCGGTACGGCATCCTGGCATACGACATGGAGGGCGCTGGTGTCTGGGATGAGCTTCCATGCATTATCGTCAAAGGTGTCTGCGACTACGCGGATGGCCACTTGGGCAAGCTCTGGCAGAACTTTGCGGCTGCTACGGCCGCGTGTGTCGCAAAAGGTTTGGTGGAGCGTTATACAAGAACGGACAAGCCACCAATACTCCATATCAAGCAGCAAGTAAAAGAGATGATGGAAATTAAAGAGAACAAAGAATGCATCAAAGACCAGCACCAGACAGACCCCCGCGACGATAAGACACGCATACAGCGGACAAAAGGCGAGTTGCTCAGGGATTCATACCGATGGATCCTTGAACACGCCGACTTCAAGCAATGGTGTGGTAATCCAGAGTACGGGCTGCTTTGGATCAAAGGAGACCCCGGGAAAGGAAAGACGATGCTTCTATGTGGCATCATAGATGAGATAGAGAAGTCTACACTTCCACCTTGTCTGTCTTACTTCTTCTGCCAGGCTACCGAGCCACGACTAAGTAGTGCAACGGCAGTGCTGAGGGGTCTTATATATATGATCATTATCCAACGGCCCTTGCTTATCTCACATGTACGAGAGAGATATGACCATTCAGGCAAGAAGCTTTTCGACGACAGCAATGCTTGGGAGGCATTGTCTGGGATTCTAAAGGCTATATTGAACGACCCAGCGCTTAATGATGCAATTATGATCGTTGATGCTCTCGATGAGTGCGTTGAAGGGCTGCCTATGCTTCTCCAGTTTGTTTCCGAGGCGTCTTGTTCATATCGTGCTAAGTGGATTGTGTCAAGCCGCAACTGGCCAGCTATTGAAGAGAGTCTTCATACAACAATGCAATCAGTCAGACTATGTCTAGAACTAAACGAGATGTCAGTTTCTGCTGCTGTTCAGACTTATATCCGGCATAAGGTGCAGGAATTAGCAGATAAGAAACGTTACGATGATATCACGAAAGACGCTGTTGAGCAGCACTTAGTGATCAACGCTCATGGCACATTTCTCTGGGTGGCTCTAGTTTGCCAAGAGCTTTCAGATCCGAAGATTAAAAAACGGCACACACTTCAAAGACTCAAATCGTCATACCCACCAGGGCTTGATCCTTTGTACCAGCGAATGATGGATAACATTCGCGAGTCACCTGATGCCGACATTTGTCAACAGATCTTGGCTACTACTTCACTGCTATACCGTCCAAACACGCTAGCAGAGTTAAGCCGTCTGATTGAATCTATTGATAGCTTTGATGATGATGATCTGATAGATCTCATTGGATCTTGCGGTTCATTCTTGACTATTCGAGACAATGTCGTCTATTTCATACATCAATCAGCAAAAGATTTCTTGGTTAATAAAGCATCCGATAAAATTCTGGCCTCTGGCATTGGGTACCAACACTATACTATCTTCTCAAGGTCTTTGGAAATCTTAAGCGAGACATTGCGACGCGATATTTACGGCCTACGGCTTCCAGGCTTCCCCATCGAACAAGTCTGCTCACCTGATCCTGACCCACTAGCATCAATTAGATATGCTTGCATCTACTGGGCGAGTCATTTTGGCGACTCAAAACACCTACAAACGCCGAGTGTTGAGAAGGGACGTCAGGGCGAAGACGCCATCAGTAAACTCTTTGAAGAAAGATATCTATACTGGTTAGAGGCTCTTAGCTTATTACATGGTATGTCAGAGGGAGTAATTGCAATCGACAAGCTAGTGGTGAGTTGGCATGCCTGCGCAACTGTTTATCAGACAATAGACTAATAAACACAAAAGGATAATGTTCAAACGCCACAACTTATAGAGCTGCTCAAAGACGCACATCGATTTATCCTTTCATACAAGCCAGCGATAGAGTCTGCCCCGTTGCAAGTTTATGCATCAGCACTTATTTTTTGCCCTTCGCAAAGTAAATGGAAGAAATTTTTTGTGGCTGAAGAACCTAATTGGATTCTCACAAAACCTCTGGTTGAGACACACTGGCCACCTTGGCTGTACACGGTCGAGGAGCACACCGGGAATGTTCAGTCCATCGCCTTTTCCTCCAACTCAGCGCTCATAGCGTTGGGTTCAGATAAAGAAATCCGACGCTGGAGTACTAAGACAGGCGACTGCATACGAGCCCCGCTTATGGGCCATAATGACATTATTTTTTCAGTTGCCTTCTCGCATGACTCAACACTTTTGGCATCAGGCTCTAAGGATACCACAGTCCGGCTATGGCGTATCAACACAGGCGATTGCCTCCATGTGCTCAAAGGCCATACCAAAACAATTCATTTAGTTGCTTTCTCTTTTGACTCGAAGCTTGTAGTATCGGCTTCCGGGGATAGAAGCATCCGGCTATGGCAAACCAGTACCGGTGACTGTATTCAGGTGAAGGGCCATAAACGGCATATTCTCGCGATTGCTTTCTCGCAAAACTCGGCACTTTTGGCATCGTTCGATGGAACAATCCGGCTCTGGAGCACTGACACGGGCCATTTTGTACGGAAGTTAAGGATCAATAGTACTACTAAACAGTGTGCAGCAGCATTCTCACAGGACTTGACACTCTTAGGATTAGCCTTAAACGATAACCCAATCCAGTTCTGGCGCACTGATACTGGAGAGTGTGTGCGAGAGTCGAATGGATATTTCAGCGAATCTCATTCAATCGCCTTCTCTTATCACTCGGATTTCATAGCATCAGTCTCTACAGATGGAATATTCCGTCTCTGGCGCACTGATACAGGAGATCTTGTGCGAGAGCTAAGGACCCCTGAGGCTATTAAATATGCAGCCTTCTCGCATGACTTAAATATCATCGCAGCACCAATAGGTAATTTCGTATTTCGTGTCTGGAGCACTGATGATACAGACAGCTATATGCAAGAACAAAAGGGCTCCAGATATGGGATCACCTCTATTATTTTCTCTCAGTGCTCAACCCTTGTGGCGTCGGCCTCAATTTGGGAATCAATTGTCTCGCTCTGGTGCGCTAAAACAGGCAGACATCTACATGAGCTCAGGGGTCACCAGAAAGGAGTCGACTCAATTGCCTTCTCGCATGATTCGGCACTCTTAGCATCAGCTGATTTTTATGAAGAGACTATCCGGCTCTGGCGCACTGATACAGGCGAATGTGTGCGAGTGATAAACGGCCCGTCCATGACGTCCAAGATTGCTTTCTCGCACGATTCGGCGCTCCTAGCGTCAGCTTCCTGGGCGTCGGCTTCCTGCACTGACGCTATCCAGCTCTGGCGCACCGACACAGGCGGTTGCGTGAAAACTCTACCTGTGAAGACCAAACATACGGGTGAAATTACTTCGATTGCTTTTTCACATGATTCCGCGCTTATAGCAACAGGACTCGCGAAAGGCGCAGTTCGGATCAATAACGTTACTACGGGAAACCTTGTGCTTGTGCTGAAGCTATGTGTCGACTCTTATCCGTTGGTCGCTTTCACGCGAGACTCAACATTCGTAGCAACAGCCACAAATAAAGGTAGGGTTCAACTCTGGCGTGTCGACACAGGCGAGTGCGTGCAGGATGTCTCTATGGACTATGATGATGATGACTGGTCGCGGTCCTCCAAGTCGCCTAGAAATCTCTCAATCACAGACGACAATTTACGAATCCTTACCGACTTTGGTTATGTTACTATTGATAGCACCTCTGGGCCTACTACCCAGATTCCAGCCCCCTCCCTAGGTCCTGGTTTTAGCAGAGATCAGAGATGGATTACGTGGAATAATAATAATGTTCTCTGGATACCAGAAAACGAAAAAAGGCAGCCTCCCTGGGCTATATCAGAATCTACTGTGGCCGTAGGTTGCATGTCAGGGAGGTTTTTTATTATCGGCTTTTCGGATGAAGAGTTGTCAAAAATATACGCTGGTGTTAATTATGCCTAAGTTTAATATATATTAATATCTTCCCTCAAGTTATGCCATTGGTGATGAAGCCAGTTCAAATCATTTATATACATATGTAGAGGAGAAGTTTCAACAGCCACGTTATGATGGGCAAACCATGTACACTCTAACTAATGATGAAATCAGGTCATATTTACGTTATAATATATACTATCATAACTTATTTCCATCAGTCCATTTTCTTCTATATCTTCCGCCAAGTGAGTACATCTGGCATTATGCTTACTAGTTCATAACTTATATTTTGTAACATAACTTAGCAAATAAAGGGAAACATCCAGAGATGATAAAATAAGGGAAGGGCTATTCATTACCCCAGCGACTAAGAGGATTCCAAATAGCGTAACAACAACTTATAATGAAGATCTTTTATCACTATTGCTTAAATAGATATTTACACGGTTCCTGGAGTATCCGCTACTATCGCTATGATCTACTACTATCCATGCATTCCTCTAATACCTGTTATCATTGCTACCCATGCCGCTTTAAATTTAAGAATGGGGTGCTGAATAGCAAACGTGGGTGCTGAACAGTCACTTCCTAAAATAAAGTGCTTTAATACTAGGACCCAACATTTATTGTTATGATAATAGGCCAAACTGGAAAATTATGGAGCCAATAGCTAATAGTAACTAGCTTGTATGGCTTGTCTAATAATATAAGCTTAAAAAACCTTCATAAAGTTAATCAGAATATTCTGGAGCCCAAGTTCTAGGGCTCTTCAAGCTCCTCATTGTAGTTGTCGAAGCCAACGTAGGCCAGCGACTCCAGGTTACGGATACCTCGTTCGCCGTTCTCACCCATGATATTGTCAATCGAGTGAAAGTCCTTCTCATCAATCTCAAAGATACAGTCGAAATTTTGAACTATCCGTGTCGGATCGTTGCTCTTAGGTATGACCGAAATACCTCTGCAGAGTAGGTAGCATAGGATAACTTGTGCCGGAGTCTTTGAGTATTTCTTCGCAATCACCGAAACCTGTCGTTACACTTAGAATGAGTAGCGACACAAATTAGTGAGCAACAGCGATCTCACCGTCTCATCTTCCAAGGGCCCTGGGCCAATCCTCCCTCGTAAAGCAGGTATCGGAGCGCACCCCAATGGCCCAAAAGCAGTGACGTGAATGTTGTTCTCCTGGCATAATTTTACCAACCCCTTCTGAGGCCAGTGAGGGTGGCATTCGATCTGGTTGACGGCAGGTTTGATCTTGGCCGATTGAAGCAGTCTTTTCACCTTCGGGGACGAAAAGTTGGAAATTCCTAGGGCGTTGTCAGCGGAGAGACGCTCTCAGTTGAATTGCAAGATGATACCAATGTATTTTGCCTTGTTTTTGTCTACAAGTTTCTCCATCGCTGCCCAGGTAAGGTCATAAGACCGGGAAAGTTCGATGTCGATGACTGGCTAGAATGTCTGGTTAGCTATAGCTCGAACCAAAATTATGCCATCCCTTACTCGTCCTCCTTCGCGGCGCGCCGTCCCAAAGTTTTCTGTCTTCTTGTACGCATACGGAACTAGCCTGTTAGTTTTGTCATTCTTGTTTCTAATGCTTGTCGGGCAGAGCCAATATTTACAGTGCATTAGAAATAGATCGACTATCATAGTGGCATTAGCGTAAAGTGATCGCCGTCTTGCTATATAGCTATAGTTCTTATTAGGCTCACCACAGTCAAATCCGAGATTCGCGAGGCTCATATCCATGCCAACTTCCACATCTTCTGGGGCGTGAAAAACATTCTCTCTGTAAGGCTAAGTTAGCAAGATTTCTTTCCATTCTAAAGAAAGTCCACGTACAGTTTCGTGACAATGAAGATATCTTCTCTCGGTATGCCAGACTCCCTCACGGCTTCACCAACTTCCCTTTCGCACTGTCCATTATCATATCTCAGAGAAGTGTCAATATGTCGACAACCCGCTCGCAAAGCAGTCAATACAGACTGCTTGACGCTTCCATTTGGATATGATTGAGGATCAGGTTGAAAAGTGCCCAGACCCCTGGAGGGAATACAACCACTGCCACCCGGGTGTAGTTGGAAGTATTCTTTCGGTATCATTGCTTCAACAAAGCTGCCAGTCACTTTTAGAGTCTGCGAATAACAGTTGTCTCTTATAATGAGAGATTTAGTAAATGACAAGAGGTAAAGTGCGGCCGTGCGTGCGGGGATGATGAACTGATGTCAATGCTATACAGCACGGGCAAAGCCGGCCCCAGGTGGTAGTTGGTTGTAGGCCAACAGACATTCTACTAAAGGCCAGGAATAAGGAAATCTTATCCTTTACTACCATTTCAGTGCATTCCTGCATTATTTACGCACCTGTAAATATTTTATAAAAGAGGATGTCTAATTCTCTACGTAATTAGGCTCATACAGCCTCTGTACAAGACGTATGCTTGCCCCAGTAAAATGCTTATTTCCCTCCCTCCTCTCATCTCAGCCCAATCTTGCACTGCAAATTGCATTACATCCTGCTAAGGTTTACATCGACTACTAGCAGCACAACTTATAACTTTGACGAAGAGTATCTAGTAAATAAATGTACAACATAATACTGCCACGGGATACCACACGTCGGTTCTTTCTTGTCTATGGACCAAAAGCAGGGCAAAGCAATCTACGCCCAATTCTAAAGCCTTAGTCCGTTTTCTATCACTACTATTTCGTGTCGCCGTTTTTGGTAAAAAGCACCGTCCCTGCTTCCGCCAGTATTACAAAAAGCAAAGAGGACGGCCCAATGTAGTCCCTAGGAAGAAGAAATTGGATCGAGGAGCTTCGTGGGTCTTGGTACGTTAAAACTGAAAGTTCGCTTGTTTGCTTCTCCTACGGATAAGTCAAGACTTATAATTAGATTCGTACCATAAGCGTTACTAGCTATAGTATAGCTCATCCAATATTGCCATGCTATTAAGCCTTTTTCAACAGCAGCAAAGGTTTGTAGGAGCCGCGGTCTTACAAAGGGATGTTCGAACAGAAAATAAGGACGGGCAACCTCATAATTTTATTAACATTGAAACGAATCATGACGGAGCGGTTTCTTTTCTCTTACGATAACAGCTTTTAAAGCCGGCGCGAAAGATTATGAGGCTATTAGTACGAATGATACCGCACCACGATATGTGTGCTTTATTTCTCAGTACTATCATCTCTTTCTCATCATTGAACGATTCAGAAAAATCCAAACTGTCCCCTTTCATGCGTCTTGCGCTACAACTTGACGAAGAATAATTACTCTTTGGAAATCTATACTATCGCGGCACAATTGGTACAACCACTGTCCAAGCAAACACAGTTGTCTCAAACGCTCAAAGTATAACGCATGTCGGGCATGTGTTATCGTCATCTACATACCTGAAACGTTTTCTTCGTGCCTGGCTATTTCCACTTTCGAAGTCGTTCTAATCATCTTCAGGGTATCTGCAGCGCTTTTATCTTCTGCTTCCCTCACCCCATCTTCGATTAACAGTAGTCTCCTCTCCGCTTCATTGCAGGAATTTTGTCGACGGATTAGCTCCCGCGAAATTCACGCGGCAGCTCTATCCAGATCCACTTGTAAGGACCAGATTTGCGGCTGATGAACCATATCTATGTTGCTACCGGATCCCGAGGGTTCATTTAGAAAGGGTGTAAGCTGATTGGCAGCCTGCAGAATGGCGACCCGTTGAGAATCGAGGTTCTGGATAGCCTGTTGTTCAAGCTCAACAACCCTTACCTGGGATTGTCTCGCTTCCTCTGCTTTTCTCATGATCGTGTCTTTACTTGGAAGCAAAAAACTGTCTAGCGTCTGAATCCAACCAAGAAAACTTGATATCAGCGCAAAGATGGACATGAACCAACCAACCACAACAAAAGCAGCATCTTGGTGACGCTGAACTTCTGCGTGGATACGATGTAGCTTATCAGCGGCGGGGGAGCCGCTCTCCATGCTCCAGATAACATCGCGAGCGCCCTGAATAGCTTGTTGTCTGGAGAGACTTTGTTCTTTTGTCTCTGGACGGCTGGTGTAAGCTGGCATCCACCCGACTTTGGTAATTCATCCATTCAACTTCACATACCTTGGGGTTCGACGACAGACAGCGCCATGTGATATAGAGCATCGGATACCTGTTTCCATTCCGGCTCTTCAGCACTTGCAAATTTGCAAATCGTCTTATGGGTGCGATTCAGATAGAATTTGGCCTCTTGACCGTCGGGTAAGCCAAGAGTCGCCGAATCTTGGCTAACGATCTTGTTTGAGGATGTTATAATTAGCAGTCTGAGTCGAGAAAATTAGGCGTCGTGACCTTCAATACCAAGATTGGTGCCGAATTCTTCTTCTGGCAGTGTGTCACAAAAGCTGAATATCTTGTAAGCTCTGGATAAATGACGAAATCGAATATTCAACTCTTTATTGTAAGCTGATCCCGCAGCTGCACTCTCCAGAAATGACATGTTTATTAAACGGGAGGATAATCCCAGGATACTGCTGATGGTTTTCGCCCATGTCGCATGACGTGATCCACGGTAAGGCACACCGAAAAAGGCGATGCTGCGAGTGAATGTCCAAATCGTGGGATATGCTTGTTCGTCGAAACGATATCGCAAGAGCCTCCTTGACAAGAAGCCCACCCAGACTATGTGTGACAAAGATAATGGGTCGTGTACCATTGGCCTGGTTAACGGTCTCTTGTTAGCTACTCCATACGAGTAAATCTGGTTCTAAGCCCATACGAACCCGACGGTCCTGCAACATGCATTGAAGCATATTCTTGGCCTGCTCATTGATACCGGCTGAAGACGCGCCAAATGCAATATTTGCATTATATTGATACGCAAGTACTCTTGCATTCGGGAGTCTCGATGGGAGAAGATCCTTTAGCCAGTTGACATTTGTCGTACGATCAGTCCATGTATTATCTGCGTGTCGCTCATTATTTTCCAGGTTCATTCCATGGACAGCGACAATGCTTCTCAAAGTTAGTACCAGACTCTACAAGAGTAATAGAGAACTAACTCAAGATCTGCGTTTGGAGGAGCCACGATTGTCTTGAGGAAGTTTGAATTCGCCATAGTCTGGAATCACTGCCACACAGATCAGGTCAGCATGACAACAACATCTAATCGCAGGAGCAATAGAGCCTCTACTCGATACTATCATGGAACTTTAGCAAATTCAGTAATACATTTGCGAGATTGGGGGATTAAATATGGCTAGCCGCATTGGGTGCATGATAGATGCCCAACTATTTGTCCAATCGCCATGAGATGCGACACCTACATGTACATGTACCAACCGCATTGCGACACAAGAGAAACTATTGGAGAGAGTTCAGGTTGTCATGCCGTTAAATTAGGGAATGGCTATCTAGCAGCCCGACGATTAAGAGGAGTTCCGAATGGCGTAACAGCGTAAAATGAAGATCTTTTATCACTTTATTTAAATAGATATTAACCCTTTGCCATCACTACAATCTGTTACTATCCATATATTCCTCATATCTGCAATCATTACTACCCAGTTCGTGGAATGCTGAATAGTTACTTCCTTCAATTGACATATTTGTTTCGCCATCTAGGGGTAAAACACACAAGCGGGCTGCAGCTGAGAGATCGGTGTTAAACTACTAAGCACTTTGTAGTTTACCGCAATGACATCTCCCCCCTCTCTTTGATGAGATCAGTGATAATGCTACCTCAGGTTTATCTACCAGTAAGGTCAATTAAACCAGGCAATCAAGCCTCAATTTGGCATTTAAACCAATTCAATACTATGCTCATCTCAATACACGTATCCATACAATACAACTTCTCCAAAACACCTTTCAGCCAACCATTCAATGCAGCTCTTCTCAATCGACCCTGTCGTCCGATTGTAACCAACACCAACCTCTCAGTAGTTATATATATATACCTTTGTAGTTATTTCTCTCCCTTCCTTCACAGCCAAACTTGCAACATGTAAACAACAAAAGAACAGAAAGTTTTTTTCTTTAAATTACACAAACACCAAAACAGGGCGGGCCCTTTTCATGCGTATAGGTTCCCCAACTCCGGTCTAATTTCTAACACGGGCCATCTAATCAGTCGTTACGATGCGTTATATTCGGCAACACTGGGCGGTAGTAGAGCAGAGCTCGTTGTAACCCTGCTGCTCACACCCCTCAGGGCTAATATAGCCTCTTGGATATGCATGTGGGTAAGGTAATTGCCGCTGATCCTCGGTGCGGCCAAAACGCTCCAGTATTAAGACAAACGAAATATCCCATCACTTGCGTCGCGTCTTCGTGGCGGGTCTCGGTGCAGCCTCGGCCATGGCCTCTCGCTTCTTCGTCTGCTTTCGCGATCGAGGGGGCGGAGGTGGATCGCCATGCAAGTGGCCCAACTCTTCCAGAGCCATTGTGTTCTCCCATTGCAGGCAGCGATAGCTAGGCAGGTCGGGCGTCTTCTCTCGAATCCTTGAGCTCACTCGCTTCGGCTCCTCCTTCTTGTCGCCTTCGTCTTCCTCGGCATCGCTGGTGAGATACTTTTTGCGATTCTCCATGTGCTTGGCTATCCTGTCTCTATAGGCAACCAGCTCCTTTCGCAGCTTTAGTTCGTTGAAGCCTCGAGGGTCCAGCCACTTGATGAGTTGGTCCAAGTCTTCTGGCTCCGAAATGTAGCCCCATTGCTTGGCGTTGAAAACACTGCTTCCGCCTTCTTCCATCGTCTTACGCTCTGGGACAGTCATGTTGAATTTGGTCTTGTACTCGTTTTGAAGCTCAGTCGGCAGGTCAATGTATCCTTCTCGCTCCAGGTCGTCGGGGCCCTGGATCCAGATGCACCCGTTGGCGTATGCCGCATGTGCCGTAGAACTGTCAGGCAATCCGGCATATGGCATGCCGTTCCGCTCAAACCAATAGTAGCGATTCCAAAACCTATCCTTTCCAAGAACACGGGTTCTTGGACAGTCCGCCTCCCGTAGATCGTTGTCGATGATGGCGACTTCTTCTTCGCATTTCTTAATGATATCCTCCTTCTTCTGTATGTCTTTCAGAAGCTTGATGTACTGTTTCGACTGTTGCGGCTTTGTCTTTTCCAACGCCTTTTCTTTTGCCTTTTTGATCTTTTCCTCTTCTTCATGCTTCTTCTTCTTATCCGTCAGGACGCGGCTTCGACGCTTCTTCCTGGCACTCTCATCTTGGCTGTCTTCGACCTCTTCGTCTCTGCTCACAATTGACTCGTCGGCGTCTGCCATCTTGACGTCTATCTCCTCCTTGACAGGAGTGCCGTTGGTCTCTTCTGCGGGTTCGTTTTCCGGCATCAGCAGCTTACGCTGTTCATTAAGTTGCCGGAGCTCTTCGGTTCTACGAAGCAGGGGAAACAAAGGTTAGTGAGGTGAACTGTAATGATAGGGGGGAGTAGCAAAAATGCCAACTTACGCCTGCTTCCGCTGTCGCTGCCACTCGATCTTGTCTTTGCGATATTTGGTCATGGTTTCGCTGCAGTCTTCCATGTAGCCTCTGACGGCCTTTGTCTCCATTGTCAGCATACAAATGATTTGCAGCGCCTTGACACGGTAGTTGATATCCAACTCGGCATACTGTTGCTGCACATTCTCTGGGGAGGGTATCATCTCCGCAGGCACCAACTGCTGCAGAAGCTCCTCGCATGCTTGTTGCAGGCGCTCATTTTTGGAGAGCTGATGTAAAAGGCCAACCAAGATCCTCTGCCAACCTCCTTTCTGAAAATTTCTCTGGCGTAGGTGCTCGATCCAGTCGAATTCTTTCAAGAGTTCTTCTGCACGATTCTTGGTTTCTAGCTCTGCGCGGAGAGTCTCTTCCTCAGCAGCTGCCGCTTCAGCTGCCAACCTCTCGGCCTCCATCTTTGCTAGGCTGCTGCGCGTAGCCCTCGCGACAGGGATATCCTCTAGCTCGACGCTCTCTTCTCCACTGTCTTCCCCATCGTCTTCCTCGTCGCCTTCATCGTCGTCGCTGCCATCCTCTTCCACCTCCGGCAGCGTGATGCGCACCTTGCCGCCGTCGGACTCAGAGTCGACAAGAATCTTTAGCACGGAGCAGTGGATCTCGTCGAAAAGCTGAACTTGAGTGCTATCCGAAGCAACCGACATGGCTTCGACAAAGTCGTCGAAAGTAAAGGAGTCGAGTTTGAAGATTTCGCAATAAACGTTGAGCGTGTCCCACGTCTCGAGGAGAGGCCCCACGGTGTCCATGTCGATTTGGCGGGAGATGGCGTCGTCAATTTCCATTTCGACAGGAGGATCCTTGCACATGAATTTGAGTTTCGGCCGTACAATGCCCTCCCTTGGCTCCAGCTGCAGGTCTTCGATGGGGTATTTTGGTGGTGGAGGCGGAGGCGGAGGTGTCGGTTCACGCGGTGCAGCAGCTCGTTCGTCGTTGAATCGCGGGTAACCAGCACCGTTGACGCCGTCGGCCGCCATATCTGTGGGCCATTTGAGGCCTTTGGTCCCTGCACTGTTGGGTGTCTGCTTTCCCTTGTGGCTTTTGGGGGCGGGTTTCAGTTCGGGTAGGCGTACCGGGCCAGTTTGCACCGCCGGGCCATGTCCATTCGCGTCGTGGATCGAGTTTCGCTCGCGCTTCTGCGCCAGAAGCTGCTTGCGCTCCTGAATCTTGGTGTCGTGGCGAAGGTGAGGGGGGATCCGGGTGTCGATGTGGTATTGGTTGGCGTAGTCGTTCTTGACAAGCCACGGAGCGCCGTTCCACGCTTCTCGAATGACTGTTCTTTTCAGAAAGGACCGAAGCATTGATTTGGTAAAGGCGCCGCGCTCACGGCTCAGATTGTCGTTAGTAACGAACTGCTCTTTTCCCGAGCTACCACCGATGACTACTAGATAGCGGCTTGTGGGAAGAGAACTTGAGCCATCTGGCAAGATTCTAGCACCAAAAGTCGTCTTCTCTCGCACGAGACAAGCTCGTCTCTCGTTGTGGAACTCGTCCAGGGTGACAAAGACGTCCTCTCCGGGGTAAAAATCGGCCTTGAATTCGTCGTAAACCATGTCGACGAGATTATCGAGACGAGAAATCGTTTGGAATTGGACTTTGCGGAGGATAGGGCCCTTGAGCGCTTCTGGGAAGGCAGCCTCGACCTCTTGGCCACCAGCACGCTGTGAATGATCAGGTAAGCCAGACATGTTCGATCGAGTGCCAGAATGACGGCAAACCAACCTCACTCGTGTAAGCTTCGAAAAATGTAAGGCCTGAGTGGCCGGTGATTTCATCATTGAAGCGGCGCTATGGAAAATTTCGTAGTTTAGTATATGGCTTCATTGCATGGCCGGCGTTGGTGGGGCTTCGGAGGCTTGTTACCTGCTTGTAAAAATCCATTCTGAAAGCCAAAGAACAAAGGTGTCAGCACGCGGCGCATAAAGGCAACAGTCAAAGAGCCGGGGGGAAAGAAAGAAAGAAAGAAACTCACCGATTCAAGTATTCCTCGTAAGAAGCAAATATTTCGCCAGTCTGAGGAATATGCCAGACCTAAATGAACCCCCAAGTCAGCCCTACACTCTTCATCCCGCGTCGGAAGCAACGCCATCGGTGAATCGGACAGGCTCGACTTACTTCGGCATCCTCATCTTCAATCTCTGCTGGAGGCAGAAACTGCACTGGTTTCCTCTTGAACAGCACCTGTGATAGCATATGAGCGAGCTGCGGCCAGGCTTCGGCGAGTTAAGCGGTGACAGCATACCATATTTGCGAACTATAATTGGTGGCGTGTAGGAAGGTGTAAGAGAAAAAGAGAAGCAAAGAGCAGAAGGCTAGTCGCAGGCAGAATTGAGGGGAGCAGAGAGGAGAGAAAGCAAATCGGAAGCTTGGCGCGTTATCTAATCGAAGGATTCGGCACCGTAGGCATCCGGGCCCAGCGCAAGACGAGGCGCGGATGCAGCGAAGGAGAATCGACGACGACGGCAGAATCCGATTTGCTGCGATGTACGGTTTCTGGTCGGTGGTTTGGCGGTTCGAGGATCCTGTGTTCTCAGGGCGTGGACAAGGCTGAGAGTACAAGAGAGAGAGGCAAAAAAAAAGAGGAAGAAGAAAAGTCGCGGTGCTCTAGAACCAGAAAGCTGGCCGACCAGATGCCGCACTTACACGAGGCTGTGCGGCCTGCAAGTCTCAAAGGTATCGCAAACGCGGTCCGGGCAGCTCGCAAAGACGCCCGGCGGGCATTTCCTGGATGCCGAGGCGGTGGTTGAAGCTGCGTGAAGACTCGACGAGACGCGACTGAGGGCGAGTGACGTGCAACGGAGGCGTGGAGGGAAAAAGAATTGCGCGGGAGAACGAGAGCTGCCACGGAACTAAAGTCACTTAGGGAAAATGCGTCCCGCCGTGGAGACGGTCAACAGCACCAGCGTTTAGCGGGCCATGTACCTGACGTTGTACTCAGCCGGTACCGCGGGCGTGCAGAGTACCTGGGCGGTACTTGTGTCGTCGGGGAATATGGCGACAAGCAGGGCTCGGCATTTGGCATTTGGCATTTGGGGGGGATGATGGGGTAGGAATGCCTATCTAAAAAGAGAGCATGTCAATTTATTTTCCGGATCGAGGTATTAATTTGAGTTCATCCTGACAGCACTATGTAGATGTGGGCAATGGATGCCAACACCTTGGTCAATGGATCCATGCCTTGAGAAGCCAACGAATATCGTATATCACCATACTAGATGCTTCAACTCACCTCAGCAAAACCCTCCAACTTTCCAACGAGACACAAAATAAAAACAAAATAAAATAAAACACAATTCATCTACATCCATCATCCATCATCAGCTCCCAAAAATTCCTCACCCTCACCTCCTCTCTCCTCCCGCTGACTCCCACCTGCATCTCCCCCAATTCTTTCCCCCCTACTCACCTGTCACCTCCCCATCCATCCTTGTACCCTCCCCGTACCGCCGCTCCTCGCGCAACCCCCCCGCGCCCAAATCCTTTGTTCCCTGCCACCCAAGACACTCGCACCCCCGTCTCTCACTCACGTCTGCCGTCTTTTTCCTTCCCTCCCCTACTCCAAAACCACCCCCGGCCATCCGCCCCCCCTCCTAAAAGGATTAGGGAAACGAAAACTCACTGCAGCCCAGCCCAAAAAAAATCCCCAGCACCCCCGAGAAAAAAACGAATACCCATCCATCGACCCTCCACTCATCCGCGCCCGCAACCATCCTGCACGCCATATGGTCACACGCTTTTTCGGGCTCGTTTTGTTCCCTGCGCGTCGCCGATTCCAGCGTGCGCTGAATGGTGCTCATCCGCCCATTTTTCAGCAACTTATGCCCCGGTATGTGCCCGGCGCGGATCGGCGGCGGTAGGTAGGTCCTGTTCGGCGACGGCGGGAGACTTGCTCGGGGGGCCGCTCTTCTTTCTAAGGGGGGAAACGAGCAATGGTCACGAGGAATCAACACGATGGATGCAAACAATGCACGCAACTCAATTCTCAAGATGGAGTGTCAATCGTGCCGCTAGTCTCAGCACATCGCCTACAGGCTTCAAATTATACCAGCTGTCAATGCCTCTGGTCGATGCCGTCTTTGCAACGTTCGTGTCCCTGATTTCCAGATTCGGCAACTGTCCGCACTAGCCCTGACGTCATTCCGCCTGCGGCTATTCGCATCCCCCGTGAAAAAAGACACAGGAGTCGATCCTGCTGCCAATTGATGCCGTTTCCCTCATGGAATTGCCCTCGTTGAAGCTGCTCTGCTCAATGCCGGCAGCGTGTCTTTGTCGCTTTCCCTGTCGATGCCACCCCCGGTCTCAACCCTGGTTCCACTCGCTCAGCACAAAACGGGAATCGTCAGCCTCGCCTCACGTGGAGCGCCCCACTACCCGACCCTACATGATGACTAATCTCTCCGCAATGCCGCACTTCAAGCGACGCGGCATCCTGGCATGTTCGGGGCTCTGGCAACAGGCAAACAAGACAGCCAAGATTGCTTTTAACGGTTCTATCTTCTCTACTAGGGTATCACTGTAGCCCACGACTTTTTATCTTCTCACACCGCCAGCTCTAGCATGTATAGTACACAACCATGTATCCCACCCAGCTGCCAACCACGCCTATCGCTGTGTAGGAGCTTGTAAACATCAAGGGGAGAAACTCCAGCCGATTTCCAAATATTATTTGGTGGAAGAGGGACGCATATGCAATGAGGGGAATGCTCACTGCGATGTACAGCGTGCTAAATCGATCCAAAAGGAAGACCCGCGGCTTGTTGGACGCCGGCGCCATGCGGTCCAGCGACATCAGGAACAGGACCAGCCAGAAGACGGTGTAGATTGTCTTGATGGGGAACTCGGCGGGTGTGAAGATCAATGGGAATAGTGACACGTGACCAGCGACAATGAGTGGGCGGAACGCGCTGAGGTGTCTCCGGTCCCTCAGAGCAATCAAACTAAAGGGGATAATGACCAGCAGAATGGCCTTCTCATGCACGTGCCATCCAAAAAGGAACGAAGCATATCCACACAGCGTCACTGCTCCAATAAAGTTTTCCCACGTAGGTCGTTTAAAGAGCTTGATCAGGGGAAGGACCTGGAAAAACAGAGTCAAGGCGAAGCAGATTCGAGGGGTAATCTCGGGCAGGACCGCAAAGGCCGTGTCGCCGACCAAGCCACGAGTAACGCTGTTCAAAGCCTCAGTCTTGAGAGGGAGTCCCAGCTTTGGCGCAACTACAACGAGTTAGTTCTCGTTTCTTCAAAAATTCCATTTAAACTTAAATGTACTCACAATGAATCAAGACGCGATCGGCCAATGAGTAGAGTGCCCAGACATTTGGCGCCCAATAGGCATGGCAGAGTCCGCGCGAAAAGGGAAACAGCCGGCTCAGAAGCTGGGGGATCTGCTCCATCAGCGCAAAGGGTCCAAAGGCAGCACCAAATATTCCCGCCAACCCGAGGCCGAGCTTGACACAGTTGAGAAACTTGATTTGGAAAATCGATCTCGCCGACAGGCAGTACGCCCTCAGGAGGAAGACAAAGTAGGCCGGTGCCAGATATAGGTAGATGTGCTTGAAGCAGAGAAGAGCCCCGAAGATGAGGCCGCTCTGCAGCAGCGTCGATTTGCACCGCGCCAGCACTAGCGACGCGACAAGAATGCCGTACATGAAGCCATTGTACTGGAAGTGGATGTGGTCGATAATGAGCAGCCCGGGCGACAAGACGACGGACAGCGCGGCCACCTGAGCAGCCCTCTTGGACTGCAGAGGCGACGAGTCGATGAACATCTGCAGGGCGTAGACCAAGAGCAGCTCAGTGATAATGACGGAGAACCTCTGGAAGTACACCGTCTCCCAGCTGTCATATCCAAGATTGTATACCCGCACCATGGCCGGATCTACCAGGCGAGCGACGTGAGCGAGCAGCCACTCAAAGTAGGCGAAGAATGGCGGGTAGTCGAGGGTCCATTCCGACGTCTTCTCGTAGTACCATTCGGACAGAGGGAGGCTGTTTGTGATGGCCAGCCAGTTGCGGTGGACCTCGAAGTCGGTCGATTTGCTGCAAGCCCAGCGTCAGCAATCGCGTCGTCTTGATTCTTCAGCAACAGGCATGCATGTGACAGCAATCAAAGTACAGCACAGCAAAGCAAAACAAAGCAAAGCACAGCAAAAAGCTACTTACTAGGCCGGGAACAGGAGCACCTTGAATGCGGCGGCCACCAGCGCGCATTGCGTCAGCGTAGGAAACGACTCTGCCATTGTGTCTACAGGCGGAATTGCTACCGCATCGCGAGGCTGCTGCAGGGAGTTGGGAAGCAAGCCAGGTCCTGCGATGGTGGTGATTGGCGCTATAGAGAACAAATTGCCTTGTCTGAGATTAAGGTACGTACTCGTACAGCAGCAGCCACAAGCGCTACCCCATAGATTGACATGTCCTCTATTTTTTGCTTCCCGGTTTGGCCTAGCGCACAGCTGCAGAAGTCGTCCCCCGCCACATTTAGCCACAGCTGGGATGCGGTGTAAGTGGCCATGAAACGATGCAGGTTGGAGAAAGTGACAGTTGAAGCCAGATAATGCTCTCTTCATGTATTTTGGATACGTTCCGTCTTCAGTCGCTTCTCCTTTGCGTTTAGGGCGCCGCTTGGATTTCCTGCTCTTTTTGCGCATTTTCGTCTTTGTTTGTGCGTCTTTGTTTTAATCATTTATCATTCCATCTAACCAGGCTTGGCGGCGCTGTTTTGCCAAAAGGCACTTGCTCCAGAGTCGAGGCTCTTGCGCCTCTAGTGCAAAGTGTCCTCTGGCTATTCTCCCAGCCCTCTCGACAACTCGGCTGCAACTCTTTTTGTTCTTGCATATTCCGCTCACGGTGCCTGGCTTTGGACTTGAAGCCGGGATTTTTGCATTGATAACCTGGACTGAAGCAGCTTCCCGTCAGTCACGATGCGATTCTCCCTGTCGCTGGCGGCCCTTTTGAGCGCCGGTGTCGCTCAAGCTCAATTCCTCATCAGCGAGCTCAGTTTTGGATATTCAGGGCGGTAGGTTTTTTTGCTGGGCCAATTGCTTTGAGACAATGGCAGCTAATGCGTCTCCGTGCCGTCCAGGATAAGCTCGGCCGATAAACCAGGCTTTATTCCCAACTATGTCGTCTCTGGCCAGCCCGGCGTCCCAGAGATCCTCTCGAGCAAGGTCATCCTGACACCCGTTGCGCCAGGCAATGCGCGCGGCGCTATATGGAGCGAGAACCCTCTGGTCCATTCCAACTGGATTGTCGACGTCGACTTCCGTGCCAGCGGCCCCGACAGAGCGGGCGGCAACCTCAACATCTGGCTGGCCCGCGATGGCAAGAACCTGGGCACCCGCAGCGTCTACAATGCTGGCCGGTTCGACGGCCTGGTGCTGGTCATTGACTCGCACGGCGGGCAGGGCGGCATGCTGCGCGGCTTCCTCAACGACGGATCGACCGACTACTCGCAGCACCACAATGTCGACAAGCTGGCCTTTGGCCACTGCCAGTACAGCTACCGCAACCTGGGCCGGCCGTCGCAGATCAAGATGCGCCAGACGGCTGAGAGCTTCCGGGTTCAGATTGACGGCAAGACGTGCTTTGAGACCAACAGAATCAGCCTGCCGAGGGGCTACCATGTTGGTATCACTGCTTCTACGCCAGACAGCCCCGATTCCTTTGAAGTCTTCAAGATGGTTGTCATGTCGGACCAGTCCAGCCACGACGTCAAGGCCAGCGACAATATGAACAATAACAACGACAACAATAACAACAACAACAACAACGGTAATAGCAATAACAACAAAGACAACAACGGCGGCAACACCAAGTTCACCTACACCCGCCAGCAGCAAGTCCCCACCGGCAGCCAAGACTTCGAAGAGGTCGCCGACCAAGACGCCGAGACCTTCCAGACCTCCAAGGCGCAGTTCCAGGACCTGCACAACCGCCTCCAGGGCACCAATCACCAGCTCGCCTCCGTCTACCGCTCCGTCTCGCGCCACCACCAGATGGACGAGCAGCGCCACAGCGAGGTCCAGGAGCTCTTCACCGCCGTCAACGCCAAGCTCTCCCTGCTCGACCAGCTGGCCTCCTTCCAGCAGCGCATCGTCGCGCTCGAGAACGAGGTGCGCAACATGAACTCGGAGCTGCACGAGAAGCTGCAGGCGAATGAGAGGGCCGTGCATGGCGCGCTGCGGACGCACCACATGTCGCTTACGGCCAGGGTCACGGAGAACATCCCCGGGCATGGAAAGCTGATCGCCGTGATCATCGGGACGCAGGTTGTTTTGGTGGTCGCGTATGTACTGTACAAGCGACGAAGAGCGAACTCGCCCAAGAAGTATCTGTGAAAGGGTGCTTTAAAGGCGAAGTGGTGGTGAGAGGGAGAAACCAACGATTTGAAAGATGAGATATGATGTGAGGAGCAAAGTTGAACGGCCTATTATGATTTTGGAAGGAGGGGGGCGGCTCTTTGTATAAACAAAAGACGAATTTCTTTTTTTCACATTTTGTAAGTATCACGGTTATACATACCTATATAGCATGCATGAATTGGATGAAAAATATCAAACGAGGCAAACATTTCATTTGACGTCGTAAATGCCCGCTATAGAACTCGTCTCGCATCATTCCAACTAAGTCATCCAACGAGAGAGAAAGAAAAGAAACATTATATGCTGTACTATGCCTGATATCCAAAATTCTTCCCATACACAATCTTATATAACCTCATTAAGAAGAAAAAATGAGAGAGAGAAAAGGCCGTTCACTGGCGGTCTTTCTTAGCGTTAATAATGTCAACCATTTCCTGGCCCTTGGGAGCCGTCGTCAAGTTCTCGTATCCATCCTCGGTAACAAGAATATCGTCCTCGATGCGCACGCCTCCCACGCTATAGTATCCTTCAAGGACTTCCTTGTTGATGAACTTGGCGTGCGATGGGTTGTTGAGGAAGTAGCCCTCGATATACTCACGGCAGAAATAACTATTACAAGATACCCATTAGTATACACATCATAGTCGGTTAGCAAAGGGGATATGCTGAACAAGAAAACTTACATGCCCGGCTCGACAGTTACAATCATGTTAGGCTCAAGCACCTGCCTCTCCCTCAGAGCCTTAGCGCGCGCAGTCGCCGTCTCACCTTCGCCAAGGCGCATCGCATTGCTCATCTTGGTCAGCGCTTCCGCGGTAATCATCTCGCGCTTCCCGCCGTCCAGGCCCAGGTTCAGGAGCGCCATCAGCGGAAGACTGCCAGGAACGTCGTGAACTTCCAGGCCGACGTGGTGGCCGAGCCCGTGAGGGAAGAATGCGCTGATGGTGCCGGCCCGGGAAACCTCGGCGATGTCGCCCTTGAGGATGCCCAGCTTGAGCAGGCCGACAGTGCCGACAGCGGCGGCGTGGAGGTGCAGCTGGTAGAACTGGACGCCGGGCTTGATGGCGCGGATACACTCCTCCTGCATCGTCTGGACGAGGTTGTAGATCGCCGCACCCTTGGTAGAGAAGCGACCGTTGATGGGCAGCGTGCGGGTAACGTCACTAGCATAGCATTGCCACTCGCATCCCGCATCCACTACGACAAGCTCCTTGCCATGCAAGGGCTGGTCGTTGTCCTCGTAGTGCAGCGTTGAAGCATTGACACCGGAGCCCGCGATGATGGGGTACGCCTGCGATCGGGCACCGCGCGCATTGCACACGGCCTGGAAGACGGCCTCGATCTCGCGCTCGTTGCCAAGGCGGAGGAGCATCTCTGCCACCTTGCGATGCGCCGCGCTAGAGACATCGTTGGCGCGACGAATCATGGCGATCTCGTACTCGTCCTTGATGCAGCGAGCACGGTCCATGGCGGGCTGCAGCATCCAGTGGTTGATCTTGGCCCTCGTCTCCCTGGCTCCGGCAGGCGCCTGGTCCTCGTGCAGCACGTACAGCATGGTTGAGGAGACGAGGCGCGACTCGAAGAACTTGGGCAGCTGGCTCGAGTACCGCACCTCGTCGACGTCGTACAGCTGCTTGGCCTTTGCGGTGTCGGGCGTTGAGCCAAACCAGAGCACCTGGCGCGGCTCGACATAGGGGATCCAGAGGATGAGGATATCCGTGCGGATCTCATAGGTGACGTAGCAGTCGTGGAAGTTGGCGCCCGTCAGGTAGAAGAAGCTGTGTCGGTTGGTCTTGTCAGTCAATGGATCGGAGAATAGATGGAGCCAACCTTACTATCGGCGCTGTCTCAGTGGTGGCGGTTGGTCCGAGTCCTCGTAGTTCTGCGACGCCTTGCCAGGCAGATAGATGAGGCCATCCGACACGCCGAGCTTCTGGGCAACCTTGCGCGCATGCTCCTTGGCTAAAAGAGACACAGAGTCAGTCGAGCATCAAGAGAGAATAGTCGCATTCATAGGTAATCACTCACCCGGGTACTTTCGCGTCTTCCAAACCTCCCAGTCCTCCCTCTTGGCTATCGCCCTATTCGATTTACCGCCTGTAAGCACCCATCCTGCTGCCAACCAACAAACGGGGGTGGCGCACTTACACTGCGTCAAACTCGTCATCAAGGATAAAGCTGAAGTCGACGTCCTCCATGGCGCTGGTCTCTAATACTACGCTCTAACAGAAAATCACAAAACCCGATGGCTTTCCCTGCTCTGCTCTACCGCCTGATGATGATGATTGATGGAAGGGCGCTTCATCCAGCCGCAGCACGTGAGCGACGGTCCAGGTACCTGCAATAGTGCCTGACTGAGCCAAAAGTCCCCTGGCGCCTTATCTAATCTGCAATCTCCAATCTTCTACCCCAGGAAACAGAGGCCAGGCCGGATAATAGCGCCACCACCAGCGTGGTCTAGCGCCGTTTCTCTCCTTAACCTGCATCGCTTGATCGTGATCTCAGGGGTCGGACTCAGACTCTGTTACTCAGACGCTTCGAGACTAGATTAAGCAAAACGAAGAAAAAAAAGAGCTGAATAATTACTAAGGCGAAAAGAGACAGAATACCGTCTCAGACCCATTCCATTGCTCTCCCGCGATGGAGTACATGCACAAGTTCCTACTGTACTTGCCCCGTCCCTACATCCTCCTATCAGCTGCTCCAGAGATCATTCAGGTACAGGTACCTGTAGAATATGTCCAAGCTCCGTCCTACCCGCTACATCCACTTGCCGCAATAGGACATCCCTGGTCCTCATCCGTTCGTTGATAAGCACGAAGCCGTCTCTGAGCGCAACACAACGCGACGGAAAACTCCCCATTTGTAATCCCTGGATGCAGATCTTGTCGTGAATCTCACCTCTGGCCAAGAAAAAATACCACAGCAAGTCATCTTTTCGGTATAAAGACATTACTACTAATATATAATAACAATCTATTATGGATGCCCAGTACTTACTCAACCATAACTTTACCGTCAACAGCTTCAACACCAAGTAACACCAAAACGCCCATGTCACCAGCTATCTTCGTACTCCCCCCGCACTCGTAACAACCCCCAATAATCAGATCAAATCAATCAATCAATCAACCCCCCATCACTCCAAAATATCCCACAATACTCCCTCACCCACCATCACACCAACGCCTCCCAACTAGCCACCTCAATACAAATACACCACCCCTCCAGAACCAAAACAAGAGGACCCCATCAGCATGCATAATCAGGCCAAACAAGAAAAAAAACGCGAAGCCCCGAGAAACCCAGCGCAAGAGGGCCACCACATACCGATCGAAAAATTATAGACTAATCTGCCCCCCCAAAAAGGCCACCGACCAAAAAGACACTCAGAAAGAGAGAGAGAAAAGACCCTCATTCTGTCGCACTGTGTTCGGTGCCGAACCGGCCATGGGCCCTTTGTGAAAATATCGGCCATTCTGTCGGCCGCTCGCCGGCCTTGAATTGCCTTTCTGCGTTAAGCGCATACGTAATCACCCCAAGAGGACACTCCGTTGCACGAAGCGAAGGCGTCGCAAACACGAGGTGAAAAACAAGTTTGCGACTAATCAGCCTCCTTCTTTTTATAGGGAATGAGAGCGAGGCGTTTCTATGGGTACTTTAGATAGTTTATTTCGCTGTATGTACCTAATATGATTGGTGCTTGGCGCCTTTGGCTTCGACATTTGATCATGTACATGGTTGATCAAAGTCCCTTTATCTACACACTGTGATATGCTCATATAGTTGTTTTTCCTTCCGGTGTGCCTGCCGCCAACGGGGAGTTGACAAAAAAGATGGAAACAGATGAAAAGAACAAAAATGACCCAAGTATCTAAACACCAGCCGCAAATGGTTCGAAGGATGAGAGTTGGTTGACGGTAGTTGAAACAACATGCAATCGCGCTGTGACCTTTCTTCCCGTACACAATATCCAAGGAATGGGTGGTGAAACAAAAGAAACAAGAAGAAAGCAAAAAGACGCCCTTCACTCCCCCCCGTAGACCGCAAGGCTTTCCCGTTCTCATATCGTCAAAAAAATGGGTATCATGTGGCAGTCGTTCACATTCCCTGAAATCCGCCCCTGCCAGAACCAAAGAAACTCCCCCAGTCCGGCTGCATGCCGTGATCCGTAAACATTTGCTCAATCTGCCGCTCCTGGTGCCTTTCGCCCCGTATTGCCCGTCGAAGAGACAACCCGCCGGGCCGTCGCTGAGGCGCTGGCTGTGGCGGCTGCGGTTGCGGTTGCTGGTGTATCCCCATCATGGCGTTGGGGTCATACATGTTCGCCGACATGTTCATCGCCATCGGATTCTGCTGCGGCGGCGGCGGTTGCTGTTGCGGCATCATGTATGGCGGGGGCTGCCCCATAAACTGATCTCCCATCTCATCCAGAGAAGCGGGGAAGAAGAATCCCGAATCCTGAGGTTGATGGGGCATCGACACAGCTGGCACATCGGTTTTCCCTGGGAACCCCAATTCCATCATCGGCTGATTGGGGTAAGCGAATGGATCGTCCGAGGGAAACATTAATGAGTCGAGCTTATGGACAGGGTTGTTGTGGCCCATATGCCCACTGAGAGGATGTTGCTGGTATGGGTGTCGATGTGTGCTCTCGGCAGTGCTCGTAGAGTCGGGCGTTGCTCGTGATGACAAGTCCATCGGCATCATGTCGTTCAGGCTGCTAGTGAAGGAGGGCTCGGGATATCCATGATCTAATGATTGCGCCAGACTGCTGTCAATGGAGCCCCTAGAGTGTGAGGTGCCATATAATGACATGCCGCCGCTCCTGTCCCGCATCATTTCCCCTGGTCTGTGGAGTGACATGCCCACGGGGATGCCAGGGTTGCTTGGTACTTTGACTACAGGTGCCGTCCTCTTCTTCGTTGTGGCCGATGGTCGAGCCTGAGGTGGATCAAACCGTTCTGGTAGTTGATCAAATAGAACCTTCAACGAATATGTCAGCGAGAAAGGTACAAGAAAAAAAAGGGGGCACTGGGTTTCGTCTTTACCTTGAGAGTATTAGTGACCCTCTCAGCAGAGAGGCTCTTCTCAGCCAGATCCGCAATCATCTGTCTGCCGGCGCGCGCATCAGCCAGTACCTCTGCTGATCCAGGCTTCTCAGGGTTCTCAATGGCGTAAAACACCAATGAGAGTACGGAGAAGAACTCAGTGTAGAGCATAAACCAGTACGGCCCGCTAAGGACGCGCTGCTTCCGGATCTCAAGGCCAATGTGGACAATGTTGCGGGACACGCTGATGGCGGCCGCCGCGCAGGCATACGACAGCTCATCAATCCTGTTATTTTGGCTGAGTCGAGGAGAGACGTAATGCAGAAAAGGCCGGTACAAGACAAGTTGCACATGCGCGTAGGCAAAACGCAACAAATGTCGCACGCTATCACAGGGTTGTCAGCCGGCTTCTAGAGACTTGTCAAAAAGCAACTTACCGAACTACTTCAATGGGGCCGTCAGGGCTCGGCCGCCATGCCTCTGGAAGTCTCTCGAACCAGTTGTGCAGGTCCGTCTCAATCTCCTTGATCTTGCTGTAGCTGATGAGATATGTAGATGAAGGCTTGTCCCCCCTAAGGACCGTTTGCCCAACACCCTTTGTCGGATAAATGTACTTTGTGATTTTGCCCAGAATATCCATCAGCCGGGTGTGGGCGTTGAATGCTTGGAAGAATGAGGCTGTTCCCGGTCCCGGTTGAATGATGCCTTCAGGCCTGATGAACTCATCGTCAACCTCAATGGGATACTGCTGATCGACATCGTCGCTGTTTAGAAGCAGGGGGAATCCGAGCATGGTAGACACGTAAATGTCCATTTGCCGTATCACATAGAAAACCCGCCGCCGAACTTGCTGCTCGATATTCCCTATTCGTTCGTGCTGCAAGTGGCGATGAAGACCCATTCGCAAGGCTGATCGAAGAGCAATCCCTACAAATGAGTAGCACGTGTTGAGATTGGCGGTGGACTGAAGGAAAAGGATTATGAAGACAAGTGTCTGGATGGACACAAGACTCCGACACTCGGTAACATCACGCAGCAGAGATCTCGCTATCTTGTAGTATTTGACTCTGCAGAGGTTGAGTTAGCTGGTGTTAATTGAACACTGTCTTATGACGAAGCCCAACTTACCCTTCATCAATGGCAAATCGATAAGTCATGCCATTGGCACTCGAGTCATCTAAATTGCTATACATGCAGCCCAACGCTAAGACGGCATAAAAAAGGGCGAGAAACTGGGTATCATCCTGGCTCATCGGTTCGTGCTGTCGTTCATAGATGTAGTCAAACTTTTCGTAAAAACTAGGGACGTGAACGATGCGGACAAGGCATGTAGCACAGCTCAGAGAATAGTAACAGAGCTTCCGGGCAACGTCCTTGGGAGGCAGCTCAGGGTAGTTGGAGATTGTAGAGAAGGGCGAGCCGATGGGCGGCGTGTCGAGGTTTAAGAGGCCCGCCGTTCGATCAGCTGGACGTGGTAGAAACGGGCCTCTGCCGACAGGGCCCAGCATACCGCGGAAGTTCTCCTTCATGCGCCGCAAGAACACGGCGCCGGAGGAGATGCCGTAGAAATCCCAACCGCCCTTGTCGTCAAGATCCAGCTGGCCGATGGAGTCGATCATGGAGGTGAGCTGGGTGTCATTTGGGTCAGGCTCAGGAGGGTGGTTGGATCGCAGCTTGGCGACCTCTGCACGCGCTCGTTCTCGGTTGTGGAACTCTTGCTGGATGGCAGGGTCAAGATTTGGATCGGCCAAGTCGATATCGGGGACGAATTTTCGCAGCAGCGCCTCGGCGCGCTGAAGGCGACTCTCCAAGGCCTCGATATACTGTGGCGCAGGGTTCCTCCTCCTGTTTGATGGTTTATCATATGTGCATTCTGCGTATGATTAAGGTCAGCAATAGTGTCCACGGCAATGAGATGAGATCGATCCAAGCGGGATACAGAGGTGGAGCGACGGATCTTTAGACATTGTAAAGCCGCAACGACAGCAATGTTGATCCAAGGCCAGTCGTCGCCATAACACAATACTCACCATAACTGTAGACGGAGCAGTGCGTGCAAGGCTGTTTGCCATCGCACTTGATCTTCTTGCGGCGGCACTCGTCGCAGGCGCGGGTAACTCGTCTTCGCTTTTGGATGGGTTGCGACGGTGCCGATTCGGCATCGCCCGCCTTGTCATCGTCTTCAACGTCCGACTTGACGCTCTCGGCCGGCGACGCAGCATCATGGATGGACCAGTCGCCGGCCGGCTGCGACCCGACGGTGATGGCCTCGTCGTCGGACATTTTTTTGGTTTTTTATGGCGGTTTGGCAGGGGCCGATTCGCAGGGCTATTAGTCGCAGAGCTGATTCGCAGGGCCGACCCGTATGTGATTGAGGGTGTACTGTAGCAGCGTGACAGGTTAGAACAGATGCAGCGCAACCTCAAGATTTGCCCGTCTTGGCCCCGGTCCAAGGCTCATTCACATACTCGGGCTGGGATCTGGGCGGGGCTGGAGGCTCTGGCTCGATGCTTCGTGTGAGAGGGAGCGAGGCTTTTGGATTTGGAGAGACAGGACAGGACCCCGGGGATGCAAAGTCGGTGGCAGCGTACGTGCCAATTGCCCCGGCGTCTGCCAATCTAGGCCATCAGATGGACAGCGCAGTCCCTCCCAGGTCCAGAGCGAGATGGTGAGGATTTGGCGGGAGCGTCGTCGAGAGTATGGCGCGAGGACGAGGGAAGAAATAAAGAATGGAAGGGAGAGGCCGTCCAGGCGCTGCAAGTCCAGTCCAGCGAGCGGGAGTCAGCCAAAGCCTGTGCTGGGGACGGAGTGCCAATCCGCACTGTGGCCAGAGGCCGGTACAAGTACTGCCGACGCAAGTACAGCAAGCGAGAGGGCGCCGTGGCTGGTTGGGATGCTGGACTGAGGCCTGTAGGAGTCGCCTCTGGCACTGTTCTACAGTGGCTGGCCCGCTGAAGAACACTGGGGCTGCAGCTCGCGGTGGAGCGGTCGTGCGGCTAGCATTACGCAGCCCGTCCATCCCACCGACAGCCGCTTTGGCCCGCGTTGGCGTTGGTTCAGGCTGTGCGCGAGATGCAGTCTGCACCGTGGAAAAATGGGATGGGAAGCCATCCTTGGAGCAACACCACAACTCCATTGACGCGTGTGGGGATGCAAAAGGCCAGGGGGCTGTTGTGTGCTGTGCTGTGCTGTGCTGTATCCGGAGCTGGGTCCGGAGCACGAGGCCGTGTTTATCTACATGTACAGAGAGAGAGGGAGAGGGGGAGAGGAAGATACAGGTGCTGCTGAGGAGTAATTGATCCATGGATACTCCAAGTATCTACAAGAGGGGATAACACGGCGCTTCGTGAGGCACAGAACGATGCAGTGTTCCGCAGCATTGTCGCCAAAGGTTCCCTGCTTGAGATCAATTCGTTGTGACCCATTCGATACGTAGTTGAGCATGGATTCGATATTCGCCAGAGACATTGATCTCTCCTGCGAATTCGCCAAATGTCTTGCCGGATTGTCTCACTCGGCCACCGTCAGCTACTACTAGCAGGGAACGGTTCAGTGGAAAGCAAGGAAGCGAAAAGCATGGAATGGAAGACGCATCCAAAATACGAAATGCAAAGGTACAAAGACCTCCGCTGTCCTATCAATACATTGAGCTGCAATGTACATGTACTCGACACCCCTTCAGATTTCTGGAGGGTGTTTTGGGTGCATGTACCCTCAGGTGCCGGTACAAGCACAAGCGCGCTGCAGCATTCTGCAGAGTGCCGGTTTGCCCGCGACCTTCCGTCTTGTCTAGCAGATCCACCGGCGACGGGATTCTGCAGGCGTACCAGTACGGAGCGCATACAAAACGCCCAGGAGTGCCAGATTCATGCGTCCAGCGCGAGCGCCAGCATCGTTGTGCCGTCAGACCGCACGAATCAGACATCAATCCAGGCTTTGGCTGCCCTAGTGCGTGTACAGCGCTGCTAACATGATACGGTAGTAGATGGCATCAACTGATCTTAAGGCACTGGGTACATAGTACACCAACGACAACCTACGGAGTAATACATAGTACACAGGCCAGATATCACGGAGAATGGCCGGCGAGGCTTCAGTGGAGGATGCCCCGTTCGGCGACGTGGAAGGAAAAAAAAAAACACAATTCACCCATCAATTGATCCATCCACGGAACCAGGTTGAGCTCTTGATGGCGTCGGGGGCTAAAAACACAACTGAGCTGGTCCACATGGCGCAGGACACTCCACCGACGACTAGATGCGGCGCCAGAATTACTGCCGCGTGATAAATTGCAAGCCAGGGCATTTGCATTTCCGCAATACCCAGGAATGAGCCCGAATTGCGCCCTCAGAAATCCGGTCTTGGGGGGGCAAATGGCAGCTGGAATCTCAGGCTGTGTTTGACTAGCAAATACGGACCTCCACTGCCACATGGCATCCCAGCGCCTCAACTGCCACTCGGCATGTGGACTGATGGTCCCGAAATGAAGCTGGAAGGCTTGGCTGAAAAGCTTGGCTGGCAGGGCAAGACAGGTTGGGGGGGTGGGATGGCAGTAGAAGGCGGCTTGGAAGCATGGAAAGGTTGGTTGGCTGCTACAGAAGATGGCGATGGCAGTACCGGTGAGTCGGCTTAGCTGGGAGGCCAAGCTTTTGAATTCCGGAACTCTGTTCGGTAGTGCTGCAGGCAGGCCGAATCGATCAAGAATGGGTTATCTGTCGAATATTAGACTACAGCCAGCCAAGGCAGAGAGCAGAGAGACAAGCATTGGACAAGATGGCTGTCTCAGCGCTCCAGAGATGAAGCGACAAAGCGCCTCCCGCAGCTGTCCATCCAGCCCATTGGTGTCTCTGGCGGTTTTGACTTTTGGACACGCATCGCAGCTCAATGCTTAGTTGCTGGGGGCATCATCGTGGTGGTCATCAACCCGCCGCCAGGTCCGTGTAGTTTATCTTCAGAATCGGGGCGGCCGAGCACCCAGTGCGCGGGAGATGCTGGTCGGCGATAACATTGGCAGCTCAGTACAGTAGATTAACCCAGATTAACCCAAGTAGTATCGTGGATTGGAGACGATTAGCCTGCCTGGGGGTTTTCTACCTACTGTACTGGGCAGGTAAGAATGGGACTCTAGCCGACATTAATCTATCTGATCACTCCACATCCATCAATCCTCCTCAACCTTGAGTTACCTTATTTTGGCTGTCCACGCAATCAACAGATGCTACAGTACAATAACCAACGTAACACCGCTGTCCTTCCAAGTCTGTGAAATGGTGGAATCAGCTCGTCCCCCAGCGCTCCCATGCCCGCCTTATTCCCGCCGCCCCAAAAGCCGTTCTGCAGCTTTGGGTTAATTACGGGGACGGGAAATGGGAAATGATACGACTTGCGGCTGTTGCGGGCACACGGAGTACAAGCGCCGCGGGTACATGTACTCGCTACCCGCTACCCGCAGCAACCACGAAAAAGCCCAGGTCCAGGTCTAGTCTGGTTCTTTTCTATTTGGCTGCCTGCTCTGTGCTTGGGCTTGGGCTTGTTGTATCTGCAGTGAGCAGTAAATTAACTCACACATCCAGTGCAAAAAGTAGGTGTGCCATCCCTCTGGAGCCGTGTTTCGGTGAGTCCAGGCCCTGGGGTTCCGCGTTTTAGACTTTGCGAATCCTGCAAAACCTAACCTTGGCGGCATGCTTCTTTCATGACATCGCCGCCCACCAGAACCGACAAATTTAGAGGTCAGCCCGGCAGAGATTGGCGGGGACGACCTCGAGATAACCTTGATTTAAAGTCGAGCAGCCTATTGCTGCGCATGGTTCGAGGTACACGTATTCCGACGTGGCGGTCGTTGCTGGCACTGTATATGCAGCATACCTAGTATGTACGAGTAGTATGTAGGCAAATGAGTCGTCCCATGTTCCTTGTGCAACATGCGCCATACAGTAGCGACATTCGGCAGCGCAAAGTCGCCAATCCTGGCCCTGGTCACGAGTCACCACGATGCAGCTTCATTTCTCGCCTCTTCGCTTCTTTTCCTGGCTTTTCCCTGGATTTTTTTCCTCGGTTTTTCTTTGATTTTTCTTCTTCATATTTTTGGAAGCCCCTTCGGCTGCTTCGGTGCTCTGACAGCTTGTCCTGGTCCAGCGTTTCCACGCCACGGCGGCATTACATCACCTTGCCTATGCCAAGCTTTTGCGCCGTAGAAACGAGATTGCCGATAGAGCCAGGATAACCCACAAGGCTGGAATCGGGAGACAGCTGGAAATATCTTAGTGCCCAAGGTACCGAGTACAGTGTAGGGGAGGCTGAGGCCAATGTAGGCCACATCCATCATATGGAATGTCACAAAAATGCTGTGATGCGCCAAATGAGAAGACGCTATTATTTGACGTCCAGTGTTTTTTGGGTATTTTTAAACAGCCCTGATTTGACCGTCATTATGCTTACTCCGGGGCGTTGATCTGGGTTTTGGAGAGCTGAAGCCTTCTGAATCGTATCTACCGAATTAACCGAGCACTCGCTCAGCAGCACATACTAAAGTAATACTAACGAGTAGACGATAAACGTGATAAACAATCTCCATCTCATTGATGGATTTATTCCTTGGTTGTACAGTATTACACCCATCCAGCACTAACGACTATGCCAACAGATTGTTAGTGCCAGAATCCTCGTGCCACCACATGCTTCGAGTGCTTTGTCGCAGCATTTTGTTATCTTAGTGGGCGCCAGTCATCATCATTGACGATGCTACTACCAGGTGCTAGGGGACAGCGCGGCATGACGATCCGAATCCATCCGGCGATCCTGGTCCGCGACATTCGTTGGGAATGAAAATCCGGCACTGTATTCCAGAGGTAAGCTTTTCGGTCAAGCTTGTTACCGTTCGTGACCGGGCCTGGGCTTCAACTCCGAGACTTCTCCGTGGCAAGATGACGACAGGCTTCGGCTCACCTCCGAAATGCACCACGCCCGCGATTTTAGTGGACATATGATCTGCATTTGCTGGCAGATTGCCTGCCAACCTGTCAATGAGCCGGTTGTCGATGCCCGCGTCGAAACACCGCTACGAGAACCGTCTCTGTCCTACATAGTAGTCTACTCCGTGCACTGCCTGCTAATAATCACTCATGCATGGGCCGTTGCGTTGCGACTCTGACTCGGAGCCGCCGCTCTGTCTCCCCGCATCATGGATTACTCGTACATTGCCTCGAACAACGCACGATTCGTCACCTGCCATGCTGCACATAACCCCTTAGTTGAGCTGAGTGGCCTGTGCCTGTCTAACCCCCTTGCGCCGGCTGGTCTATCGAGGTCTAAGCCACAGAGCATATCGGAAAACGGCAAACTAGTTGATCTGGACAAAGGGGGCCGTGCCGAGGCGGGAAGGACTTCGCGATTACGTATTGAACTTCGTAACTTCGTAAAGGGCACGGAGTCGCTTGGCGTGGCTTCTTTTGCACTGTTTCCCTCTTGCAATCGTATTGGCTCAAGTGCTTTCATACTGAGGGAAAATGAGGGCATTATCCAGCCTTGGTGCTATCTGTTAAGTACATATGAGTTACAGCCCAGATGTACGACTACCTCTCAAGCAGCCAGGAATAGGTGCGCCAGCATGGGCTACTAGCACTAGCCTTTGCCGTTGATTCATTGTTTCTCCAATACCCTCAAATGCGAGGAGATGCAAAAGAACGCGGAATGAAGGCTTCTAATCTCTCTCAAAACTGCTCAGTATTCCTGTCCCTAAAATTCCAATTGAAGTCGGGTACCAGGTAGTAGGTCAGTGGTTGTATGTACAAGCAACCTACAGATACATGCGCTATACCTTCAAATGCACTTATTAGCAAGCGCAGCTCTGTACTGGCCGTGTACCTGTAATAGTGGCCGCTCCCCAGAGCTCCAACCCCGCCAAAACCCGTGAACGCCTGCTGCTAAACATTTCCATCGCTCGCTCACGGCCCCTCCATCATCAGAAGGCTGAGGCACGTGCAGGAGAGCCTTCAACCTGCAGCCTCGCCGAAACAGCAAACCATTTCCTTATCAAACAGCATCTACGCGCTGCTTCCCCATGGCTGCCACCGCCTCAACGCAGCCGGGCTCGGATGCTCAGGCATACGCAAAAGCTCCAGATGTCATCGTCACCGGTAGGTCCAGGTCCTTGCCCCACATGATGCCTGTTTGGAGGAGCTGACCTTGAATCTCTATCCAGAGGTGCCCAAGCTTGATATCGATCTCTATTTACAGAATTATGTCGGTACGATGCTCCCTTGTCCTCTCTGGCTTGCTCAGTACTCTGCCATGCAGCGATATGGGCGGGATGTTGGATGCTAACCCTGCTTCTCGTCGTCGTCGTCATAGGCCGAACACGATACGAACGCTTGATCCTCATCGGCAGGTGCTGCGTGCCCCTGCGTCTCGAAGCCCTCAAAGCTGCCATCACTGAGGCAAAGAGCGGCTCAGATATAACCCGCTACAAGGATGCATGGCAGTTGCTCCGTTCCGTCGCTCCGGATGAGCCTGAAGCAAAGAGGGACGATGAATGGATAGAGAGCACCGAGCTTGCCAACCGAAACGAGACGACTCGCCTGGAGACAGAACTTAAGGGGTACAAGAACAATCTCATCAAGGAGAGCATCCGGGTGCGCTTCACTCCATTCTACGCAGCCGCCGTGATAGATCTAACTCGTCGTTTGTGTCTAGATGGGCAATGAGGATCTTGGCAAGCACTTCGAGAGCATAGGCAAGCTCACCGAGGCTACTGACGCATATAACAAGATGCGCCACGACGTGAGCACGACCAAACACATCTTCGACTGTGGTATTCACTTGGCCAGCATTGCTTTCCAGCGCCATGATTGGGCCACTGTGTTGAGCAACGTCGGCAAGATTTCTAACATACAAACTGGGGACGATGAGCAAGCACAGCAGGCCTACACCAAAGTGGCATCCGGAGTTGCGCTCATGGGGCTGGGTAACTATTATGATGCTGCTAATACCCTCCTTCTGACCAACCCCAACGTATCTCCGACAGAGTACAACACGGTCGCCAGTCCCAACGATGTTGCGATATACGGCGGCCTTTTGGCTCTTGCAACAATGGACAGAAAGGCTCTACAAGCCCGCATACTGGATAATCAATCGTTCAGAATGTTCCTAGAGCATGAGCCGCACATCCGGAAGGCAATTAGTTTGTTTGTTAATGGCCGCTACTCTAACTGCCTATCCATCTTGGAGTCTGTGAGAGCCGACTATCTCCTGGACATCTACCTGCAGCCACACATGCCCACCATCTACTCCCGAATCCGCGAAAAGTGCATTGTTCAATACTTTATACCCTTTTCATGCGTCACATTGGACAGCTTGGATGCTGCCTTTGGTGCACCTAACCAGTCTGTTGAGCCGGAGCTCATCAGGATGATTCGTGACGGCTCACTGAGAGCTCGAATAGATGCAAAGAACAAGGTATTTTTTTCCTTCTTTCCCTCCTTTCTTTTCCTATTTTTTTTTTTCTCTCTCTCTCTCTCTTCCTCCTTATGACGTTATAATTACTGTTGTTCTTACTCACATTCTGTATAGCTTCTGGTAGCCGTTTCTCCTGACCCACGACTAGTCGTGCAGACAAATGCACTTGCTGTGGCGCGGAAATACGAGCAGGAGGCCAAAGAGCGGCTACGGCGCGTGAACCTTATTTTCTCAGGTCTCGAGGCCAGCGGTGCTAAGAAGCTGCCGGGTCCTGGTGTTGGAGGGCCCGAGGTCAATGAGGCTTGGTACGAAGAGAATGGTCAACTGGCTGGCCAAGGGGCTGAGCGGGAGGATCAGGAGTCTTAGAGAAGGCCCCGTAGAGGATCCGGCACTCGGCTCCAACGCACTTCACTTCGAGGCCGAGGTCAAGGTCGAGGTCGAGGGCGAGGGCGAGGTCGTAGTCGAAGTCGAGCTCGAAATCCGTGAATAGGTTCATGGGGGTGGGAATATGCTCTGACGACTACGAATGAGATTTATCAGTCACCCCCAATGAACGTATAGCTGAAGCCGAAACTTGATCAGCCGCGGATGGCCAACGGGGACCGTGTCTCGAAAATGAGGGGGCCACGGTTATCACGGCAATTGCTTGGAGACTTGAACGTTACACATGATGGTTCATTAGAGACGGAGGCGCAAGGAGAAAGGGAATTTTCGTGTCTTTTCGTATTCAGCAGCCCCCAACTGGTAGAGGCATTGTTACTTTTTTTTTCATCCTCTGCTTTCCATCTCACCCCGATCTGTGATGCAATAAATGTCTTGCTCTCTCCCATTGGTCCGGTTGTCTTAAGCGATGATGAGAACTCGGCACAAAGTGCCATAGCTTTATTCAATACGGACACCTCGTATATGCATTCTTGTGTACTGTCTTGCCTTGTCCAATCAAGACGGGGTATCATATCACATTATTTATGTACTGGCAATCCATCATTGTATAGCTTGCTGTAGTAGATCATCAGCCACTTATCCACTCCATTCTCTTCCCAGCCCATTTCGACATACACACACGCCCGCCATCAAATCATCCCATCAATTGCCTCAAGTCCTGCGGCGGCCATCGCACCTGCGCAAAGGTCAGACAGCGCTTGATGCTCTGCAGATACTTGCGCGTGGCCTCGTCACCCATGACATGGCCCTTTTCGCCGTCGTGCAGCTTCTCGCGGGCGCTACGCTCGTGGATACCAACCATGGTGACACCGATGGGCCAGGCGGCCTTGCCGATGCTGAGGCGCAGGTAGCCGTCGTTTGCGTCGACGTAGCGGCGCTCCTGGAGGGCCTGGACGATTTCGATGATGGGCTGCAGGAGGGAGTCGTCGAGGTCGCCGGATTCGAACTTGCGGAAGAGCTTTGTGGTAAGTTAGCTTTTTATGCTTGTTCTTCTTTTATAGATTGGTTTTAGGTAGTGGGAAAAGCCTTACTGGCTTCATGTTTTCGCGGGTTTGCACCATGGCGCTGTAGGCCATTTTGCTGGCGCTCGTGTCGCGCTTCTCCTCCTCCATTGCCTTTTCGTATGCCGTGAGCACCATGGTGAAGTAGCTCGCCAGTTGTCGGAACAGCCACAGGCGGCCTTCCTTGTCTTTGGGGAGCGTGCCGTCGACTTTCATGTCCTTCTCATCCACCAGCTTTAGAGTTGTTGGTATTGGCCCCGTTGTCAACACCGTAGTGAGCTTCTTGTGCCGTCTCAGTCGCGCCGCATGTGATTCCCCGAATAATATTGCTGGATGTCCCAGTTCTCTCAACTTCTGTATCAACTCGTCATCCGGAATGTCGTCTGCTGCATCGCCATCCTGCTGGTCGCCGTTCTCTTCGCCCTTGACGAGCTCCGGCAGGCCAAGCCGCTTCCTCCTCGCCTGCTCTTCCTCCCATTCCTTCTCTTCTTGTCTCTTTTTTGATTCTTCTGCGAGTTTGCGACGCTTTTCTTCGCGTAGGGCGTTTTCCGCGGCGGTTTCTTCCTCGCGCTTGCGCTTCGCTTCGGCTTTTGTTGCGCGTTCGGCTTCGAGGGCTTTTTGTTCGGCTAGGTATGCGGCCTTGCGCTCGGCCTCTACTTCGGAGCGTTTCATGTATTTCTTGTCATCGTTGCTGGATGATTTTTTGGATTTGGATAGCTCCTTGTTCATGAGGGCCGCGAAGTCCATGATGAAGTGATGGTGCGCTAGGGAGCGTCTTGGGAGCTGAAGATGTCGCGTCTGAGCGTCAATGTTTCGCCGTGGTACTCAAGATCAACGGAATTGACGATTCAACACGAAAGTGTATCTGCGAAGTGGCAAGAATTTGGCAATGTAACAATTCTTGAGGTTGGCAAGATGATAAGTCCGGTGAGCTCACCGAGGTCGAAGCATGCTATCGATTACGGATGATTTCCGGATAATACATCATATGCTGATTGTCGCTTCATCAACGGCCTTTCCAACTTCAACATCACGAGGACTCGAGGTGCAGACTGGTACGTCTCATATTGAAGTTGTTTCTTTATAATTCAGACTCTTCATCTCCTCAGATCAATTTATCACACGATGTTGGATGCACGGGAGAGTGATGAGGATACATCTCCTTTCTTAGTTCGACTATTCCATAGAACTGGCAGCTTTCACAGGTACGCGACCTATAACCACAGCACAAAATCTAGATGCAACTCAATTAATCATTATTATAATTAGGCCAGAGGAATTTGCATCGCCATCTCTGCCTCCTCATGTCCCCATATACACATGGTCAACATGCACACTTCATGAGCTGGCACTAGAGCTGGCGGCAGCGAAACCAAGTGCACTGCCTACTCCTGCTATTGGCACGAGACTCTCTTTCCAGCTCGTCTGCCCAGATCTACGCGGCACGAGTGTCAATAATACTGGACAGCCCAAGTTTGCCGTCAAGGAGCTGGGGAGCATTGTCATTGGCGAAGGCTACCCTGGCACGGAGAACACAGATGAAACTGACCCCGATGTCTCAATGAGGGACGATGGTGGAAAAGACAAAACACTGGCCGACTGGAGATTCGTCGTTGGGGATTACGTCTCATGCGCGGTGCTTCCTCCCTTGTCAGACGGTTCTGTGGCGCCACCAGCAAACACCAGGAGAGGCTCTATATCTAGCGGGCGAGAGGGTCGTACTAGTAGCTTCAGGGGAGGCTTCCCAGGCCGAGACAGCAACTTTGGCCGCAACCATGGCCGCCAGGGTAGGACGACTAGTTGGAGAGACAACAGATTCCCGTCAGGTGACTGGAGGAGAGGAGAGCAGCTGCCAGATGGGCCGCCTGGGGGTTCACGAGGCAGAGGGCGCTGGTATTAAACTGCGGGAGGGGCTTGGCTTCATAGGCATGATTGAGATTTTGTAAGGATGCGATATACCCAGACAATTTAGCGTTTAATCGAGGCGAAATACGGTCCTCTTAATTGGTCTTGCAGACTGGTCCACCACCAGTATAATGTCCTCAGTTCGAGAAGTAAGAACCAGAGTATTCGGAGCAAACAATTGCCAACATCAAATAGAGACCGCAGAGAATGAATTGAAGAGGTTCCATTACGAGATGATGCAAGTTGATACTTTTTTCATATATATATCGAATATCCGGCCAGCACTAGGCTCTCTATCCCGTATTGAACCTTTTATTACACATAACCCTCGCCGCTTCCAAACAACTCAACGCTTATTTCTCGTAGATGGTGTCGCCCTTTCGCTTCGCTCGGAATTCGTAGAGTCCCTACCCGAAGTTAGATCCTATCAACCCATCCCCCCCTCCTCCTCCCCACACTGCTCGATTTCCACTCACGTCTGTCTTGTATGCGACCCATCCGAAGATGGCGGGGACAACGGCCATGTAGATGAAGCTGATACGGGCTGTTCTAGCGTTGAATCGGAAGTGGTGGTGGCGAGCCTTTTGCATCGCTATTGCGCCGAGTTAGAAGGGATCTGGAAGACAGGCATGGGATCGATATGTTACGCACCCTCCAGCTTCAGAAGAGCCGGGTCCGGCTTGACGTCTGCGAATTGCGGTCAGTAGGGATTGCATTAATGGTTCAATGGCAACGTACGAAGATGCGCCATTTTTACTGAGTCGTGACAGCGGCTGCTTGGGCGTTGGGGGGTTTGAGCTGTTGTCGCGATGAATTGACTTGATGTTGCTGGCGGCAGAAGATCATGACGGTGATTATGTAAGTGATTTAGAGTGGGTTTAATTGGCTCGTCGCAGCTCATGCTCCGTTATCGAGTACCCTGTAGCAACACTCGAGGACATGGAAAAAGGGCATTGCGGATGATATTACTCAGATAGTTGAGTTCAAAAATCTCAAGTGATATCTATTTTTGGTAATTTCTATCGTAATTGAAGGCTTTATTTGGATGCTACGTAGTTTTCTATGAAATCGCTGCGGCTTTCTGTGTTGCATGTCTAGGTGAAGTGTACTTCCAAACAGCTTGGGAAGCGTTATGATCATCATTCTGATCGATCGAAACCGCACACCGGGTATACCTAAATGAGTATTTCTAACAATTCATATCTAAAGATCGAAATGAAGAAAAGAAAACACCTTCAACTAGACCAAAAAAACTAACGTATACAGCTGTTCTCATGATGCACAGCATCAACTTCTAGGCAGTCTCAGCCATGTCGGGTCACGTGATAGACTAGCATCGAGATTGAAGCTAGTGCCTCCAGGGATCTCGTTCAAGAAATTGTTCTACGAAGGCGAAGCTCAACATCAATCCGGCTTTGCATCGTTCCCGCTCTGGTCGTCGTCTGATTCTTGCGAGACCGGCATCTGCATCATCAGAATAGGGGCCACATAACAGCATTTGACGTGGCCGCTATTCTGTGTGCGCAATTCCAGAACTGCCAGCGCGTCGTTGACACGCGCCACGGCTCCAAGCCTTCAGGCAGGCAACTTCACGAATTGCCTCTGATCGAGTGAAGACGTCGCCATGTCGCAACTCCCTCCGCCTCCGCCGCCAGGCTGGGGACCTCCTCCTCCGCCGCCTCCTCCCTCGTCATCGCTTCCACCTCCTCCGTCAACACCTGCTCCTCCAGCCCCGCCGCCGCCGGGATATCGACCACCCGCCGATGCCCATATTGCCAAGTTTGCCCAGAAGAAGAAGGAATGGCTTCGAAACCAGCGAAACAGATTTGGCGAGAAGCGCAAGGCTGGCTTTGTACAGACGCAAAAGGCTGACATGCCCCCCGAGCATCTGCGGAAAATTGTCAAAGATATCGGCGATGTCTCGCAGAAAAAGTACACAAACGACAAGCGAAGCTATCTCGGCGCTCTCAAGTTTATGCCGCACGCCGTTCTCAAGCTTCTGGAGAACATGCCGATGCCCTGGGAGTCTGCGCGAGAGGTCAAGGTTCTGTACCATGTCAACGGCTGTCTTACTCTGGTCAACGAAATCCCCAGGGTTATCGAGCCTGTTTTCTTTGCACAGTGGGCTATGATGTGGACGTTCATGCGAAAAGAGAAGGCAGATCGAAGACTGTTCAAGCGTATGCGATTCCCGCCATTTGACGACGAAGAGCCGCCGCTGTCGTGGTCGGAAAATATCGAGGATGTGGAGCCGCTCGAGCCTATTCAGATGGAGCTCAACGAGGACGAAGATGAGGCAATCTATGAATGGTTTTACGACCACCGACCGCTGCTCGATACGTCCCACGTCAATGGCCCGAGCTACAAGGGGTGGAATCTCACACTGCCTCAGATGGCAGCCCTGTTCCGTCTCAGTCGACCTTTGATCTCAGATGTTGTGGATAAGAACTACTTCTATCTCTTCGACCTAAAGAGTCTTCTCACAGCCAAGGCACTGAATGTTGCCTTGCCAGGTGGGCCGCGGTTCGAACCGCTTTACAAGGACATCAACCCTAATGATGAGGACTTTGGCGAATTCAACGCCATCGACCGAATCATTTTCAGGAACCCTATTCGAACCGAATTCCGGGTTGCTTTCCCATACCTCTACAACTCTCTTCCTCGAAGCGTCCATCTCGCATGGCACTCTCACCCCCAGATCGTCTACAACCGTGTTGATGACCCGGACTTGCCTACATTCCACTTCGACCGTCGAATCAACCCCATCTCGTCACGTAACGTGGCACCCAAGAATGTCGAATTATCGCTTGAAGATGAATTATTTGGCCCAGGAAACAACGAGGAGCCCGAAGAGGACGCTTTCGAGCTTCCTGTTGGCGCAGAGCCTTTCCTTGCTGAGGAGGATCTCGACAATGATGACACGTCTGCCGCTATCGAACTTTGGTGGGCACCATTTCCCTTCAACCGACGATCTGGCAAGATGGTCCGCGCCCAGGATGTGCCCCTGATCAAGCAATGGTATCTTGAGCACCCTCCTGCAAACCGACCGCCTGTTAAGGTCCGCGTTTCCTACCAAAAGTTGCTCAAGAACTTTGTCCTCAATGACCTGCACAAGAAGAAGCCCAAGGCTCAGAACAACCAGAATCTACTCAGGTCTTTGAAGCAGACCAAGTTCTTCCAACAGACCACCATTGATTGGGTGGAGGCTGGTCTCCAGGTTTGCCGTCAGGGTTTCAACATGCTCAATCTTTTGATCCATAGGAAGAACCTGACCTATCTTCACCTTGACTACAACTTCAACTTGAAGCCCGTCAAGACTCTCACCACAAAGGAGCGAAAGAAGTCTCGATTCGGAAACGCCTTCCATTTGATGCGTGAGATCTTAAGACTGACCAAGCTGATTGTTGATGCCCAAGTTCAGTACCGACTGGGCAATATTGACGCCTTCCAGCTGGCTGATGGTATTCTCTATGCCTTTAATCACGTTGGACAGCTTACAGGCATGTACCGTTACAAGTACAAGCTTATGCACCAGATCCGAACCTGCAAGGATTTGAAGCATCTCATTTACTACAGATTTAATTCTGGTCCTGTTGGAAAAGGTCCTGGCTGTGGTTTCTGGGCGCCTGCCTGGAGAGTTTGGCTCTTCTTCATGCGTGGCATCATTCCCCTCTTGGAGAGATGGCTTGGAAACTTGCTCTCTCGTCAGTTTGAGGGTAGACACAGCAAGGGTGTCGCAAAGACAGTCACGAAGCAGCGTGTCGAGTCTCACTTCGATCTTGAGCTTCGTGCCTCTGTCATGGCCGATCTGTTGGACATGATGCCCGAGGGCATCAAGCAGAACAAGGTCAACACTGTGCTTCAGCATCTCTCTGAGGCTTGGCGTTGCTGGAAGAGCAACATCCCTTGGAAGGTGCCTGGCCTGCCTGCCCCTATTGAGAACATCATTCTGCGATACGTGAAATCCAAGGCTGATTGGTGGGTCTCTGTTGCTCATTACAATCGCGAGCGTATTCGTCGCGGTGCCACCGTTGATAAGACCGTTGCCAAAAAGAATGTTGGTCGTCTTACTCGGCTCTGGCTCAAGGCAGAGCAAGAACGCCAGCACAACCACATGAAGGACGGTCCGTATGTTTCATCAGAAGAGGCTGTTGCCATCTATACCACAACCGTTCACTGGCTGGAGTCCCGCAAGTTCTCGCCTATTCCTTTCCCTAGTGTTTCTTACAAGCACGACACCAAGATTCTGATCCTCGCTCTGGAACGATTGAGAGAAGCCTACTCGGTCAAAGGCCGTCTCAATCAGAGCCAGCGTGAAGAGCTGGCCCTTATCGAACAGGCATATGACAGCCCCGGTACAACTTTGGAGCGTATCAAGCGATTCCTACTCACACAGCGAGCGTTCAAGGAGGTCAACATTGACATGAATGACAACTACAGCACCATCAATCCCGTCTACGATATTGAGCCAATCGAAAAGATTAGCGATGCTTATCTTGATCAATATCTGTGGTACCAGGCTGATCAGAGACATCTCTTCCCTGCCTGGATCAAGCCCTCTGACTCTGAAGTTCCTCCTCTGTTGGTTTACAAGTGGGCCCAGGGTATCAACAACTTGGGTCAGGTCTGGGAAACTGAAAATGGCGAGTGTAATGTCATGATTGAGACTGAGCTCTCCAAGGTCTATGAGAAGATGGAATTGACGCTTCTCAACTCTCTCCTGAGACTGATCATGGACCACAACCTTGCTGATTACATCACGGCAAAGAACAACGTTCAGCTCACCTACAAGGACATGAACCATGTCAACAGCTATGGTATGATTCGTGGCCTTCAGTTCTCCGCTTTCGTGTTCCAGTACTATGGCCTTGTCCTCGACTTACTTCTGCTTGGCCCTCAGCGAGCTAGCGAAATCGCTGGACCGCCCCAAAGCCCCAACGATTTCCTGCAGTTCCGCGACCGGGAAACGGAGAGCAGACACCCAATCCGACTATACAGCCGATATATCGACAAGATCTGGATCTTCCTTCGGTTCACAGCAGAAGAATCGCGAGATCTCATCCAGAGATTCCTTACCGAGCAGCCTGATCCCAACTTCGAAAACGTCATTGGCTACAAGAGCAAAAAGTGCTGGCCGCGAGACTCTCGTATGCGCTTGATGCGACACGATGTCAATCTTGGACGAGCTGTCTTCTGGGACTTCAAGAACCGCTTGCCGCGATCTGTCACTACAATTGACTGGGATGACAGTTTTGTTAGTGTTTACAGCCGAGATAACCCCAACTTGCTCTTCTCAATGTGCGGATTCGAAGTTCGTATTCTGCCAAAGATTAGAAACCAGAATGATGAATTCCCTGTCAAAGACAGTGTCTGGTCTCTGGTCGATAATACCACCAAGGAGAGAACGGCACATGCATTCCTCCAAGTTACGGAGGAAGATATTCAAAAGTTCAACAATCGTATTCGACAGATTCTCATGTCGTCTGGTTCGACAACCTTTACCAAGATTGCGAATAAATGGAACACTGCCCTGATTGCCCTGTTCACGTACTATCGTGAGGCCGCAGTCTCTACAATTGAGCTTCTGGATACCATTGTCAAGTGCGAAACCAAGATTCAGACACGAGTCAAGATCGGTCTGAACTCGAAGATGCCCTCGCGTTTCCCTCCCGCCGTCTTCTATACCCCCAAGGAACTCGGTGGCCTGGGTATGATCTCTGGTTCTCACATCCTTATCCCAGCCAGTGACAAGCGTTGGTCCAAACAAACCGACACGGGTGTCACTCACTACAGAGCTGGTATGACGCATGCCGAAGAAACACTGATCCCCAACATCTTCCGATACATCATTCCGTGGGAGGCAGAGTTCATCGATTCCCAACGTGTCTGGACCGAATATTCTCAGAAGCGTTTGGAAGCTAACCAGCAGAACCGACGTCTGACTCTGGAAGATTTGGAAGATAGCTGGGATCGTGGTTTGCCGAGAATCAACACTCTGTTCCAAAAGGACCGAAGCACACTCAGCTTCGATAAGGGTTTCCGTGCCCGATCCGAGTTCAAGATTTACCAGCTCATGAAGGGCAACCCGTTCTGGTGGACAAGCCAGCGACACGACGGCAAGCTTTGGAACTTGAATGCCTACCGAACTGATGTCATTCAGGCTTTGGGTGGTGTTGAAACTATCCTTGAGCACACCCTTTTCAAGGCCACCGGTTTCCCATCCTGGGAGGGTCTCTTCTGGGAAAAGGCCTCTGGTTTCGAAGAGTCCATGAAGTTCAAGAAGCTCACCAACGCCCAGCGATCCGGTTTGAACCAGATTCCCAACCGTCGTTTCACCCTTTGGTGGTCTCCCACGATCAACAGAGCCAACGTCTACGTCGGTTTCCAGGTCCAGCTGGATCTTACTGGTATCTTCTTGCACGGCAAGATTCCTACTTTGAAGATCTCTCTCATCCAGATCTTCCGTGCTCACTTGTGGCAAAAGATTCACGAGTCAGTAGTAATGGATCTTTGTCAAGTGTTTGACCAAGAGTTGGAGTCTCTTGGCATCGAGACTGTGCAGAAGGAGACTATCCATCCTCGTAAATCCTACAAGATGAACAGTTCCTGCGCCGATATCCTTCTCTTTGCCAGCCACAAATGGAACGTCACCCGCCCCTCACTCTTGTATGACACAAAGGATGTCATTGAGCCTACCACGACCAATAAATTCTGGGTTGATGTGCAATTGCGATACGGTGATTACGACTCTCACGACATTGAGCGTTATACACGTGCCAAGTACCTTGATTACACTACCGATAGCTCCAGTATTTATCCTTCTGCCACTGGTATCATGATTGGTATTGATTTGGCATACAACTTGTACTCGGCCTACGGAATGTACTTCCCAGGTCTGAAGGTGCTCATCCAGCAAGCCATGGCCAAGATCATGAAAGCAAACCCGGCACTGTACGTCCTTCGTGAGCGTATCCGCAAGGGTCTGCAGCTGTATGCTTCTGAAAGCAACCAAGAGTTCCTGAACTCGCAGAATTATTCGGAGCTGTTCAGCAACCAGACCCAGTTGTTTATCGATGACACCAACGTGTACCGTGTGACCATTCACAAGACATTTGAAGGAAACTTGACCACCAAACCCATCAACGGTGCCATCTTCATCTTCAACCCGCGAACTGGTCAGCTGTTCTTGAAGATCATTCATACCAGTGTGTGGGCAGGTCAGAAACGTCTTGGACAGCTCGCCAAGTGGAAGACGGCGGAAGAAGTGGCGGCGTTGATTCGTTCGCTCCCTGTTGAAGAACAGCCCAAGCAACTCATTGTTACAAGAAAGGGTCTCTTAGATCCCCTTGAAGTCCAACTGGTTGATTTCCCCAACATTTCTATTCGTGCTTCCGAGCTGCAGCTTCCTTTCCAGGCTGCTATGAAGGTTGAGAAGTTGGGTGACATGATCCTGCGAGCGACTGAGCCTCAGATGGTGCTGTTCAACCTGTACGACGAGTGGCTGAAGAGTATTTCTTCGTACACGGCCTTCTCCCGTCTTATTCTCATTCTGCGTGCCCTTCACGTCAATCCCGACAAGACCAAGCTTATCCTGCGACCTGACAAGACAGTTATTACGCTAGACCACCACATTTGGCCATCATTGTCTGATGAAGAATGGATCAAGGTTGAAACCCAACTGCGAGATCTCATCTTGAACGACTATGGCAAGAAGAACAATGTCAATGTGTCTAGTCTGACGAGCACTGAAGTCCGTGATATTATTCTTGGTATGGAAATTTCTGCACCATCCATGCAGAGACAACAAGCTGCCGAGATCGAGAAGCAACAAGAGGAGCAGAAGCAATTGACGGCTGTTACGACCAAAACCCAAAATGTCCACGGCGAAGAGATCATCGTCACCACGACATCTCAGTTCGAACAGCAGACATTTGCTTCAAAGACTGAATGGCGAACACGAGCTATTGCGACTTCGAACCTGCGGACACGAGCCAAGAACATCTATGTATCGTCAGTGGATAGTGATCTGGATGACGTAACATACGTTATGCCCAACAATATCCTGAAGAAGTTCATCACAATCGCAGATCTGCGAGTCCAGGTGGCTGGCTACCTTTACGGTTCTTCAGCTCCTGATAACGACCAAGTCAAGGAGATCAAGTGTATTGTTATGATGCCGCAGATCGGTGGCCTTCGCAACGTGCAGCTTCCGCAGAAATTGCCCCAAAGCGAGTTCCTTGATGGCATGGAGCCACTGGGTGTTCTCCACACATTGTCGGGCAGCGAGCTTCCGTACATGTCTGCTGCAGATGTGACGGAGCATGCCAAACTACTAGATGCACACGAGGAGTGGGATAAGACCAACACCGTTACTGTATCTGTGTCTTTCACTCCTGGCAGTGTTTCCTTGTCTGCCTGGGGATTGACGCCTCAAGGCTATAAATGGGGAGCCGAAAATAAGGACACCCAGAGCGACCAGCCACAGGGTTTCACGACTACCATGGGAGAGAAGCGAAAGCTTCTGCTCAGCCCCAGGTTCAGAGGCTTCTTCCTTGTGCCAGATGATGGTAAATGGAACTATAGCTTCATGGGCAGTGCTTTTGCAGGAATGGAAAAGAAGTCGGTCCACGTCAAGCTGGACACGCCACTGCCCTTCTATAGCGACCACCACAGACCAGTCCACTTCCACAGCTTTGCAGAGTTGGAGGATATTTGGGTTGATCGATCCGACAACTTTGCCTAATCATCTCGTTCGGAAGGAATACTCATATTTTTAATACCCTCAGACTTTGTCGGTCATGGTGAACGAATTTATCTTTGCATGATGGGTGGAGGATGACGCAAGTTTGGCAGGCGTTGGCTTTGGGAAGAGAAGTGGTGATTTAATACAGGGTTTCTCAGTACATGAGTGCGGTTATTGTAATTTAACAAAAAGGACAATTTGTCCCAAATGGATGCTCTTGTCTTTGTATGTAAGACTATGGAAAAGGGGGGCTAATAGCAGATTGGCAAGTCTTTTATTGATCTTATAGCCTATTTGTGCTTTTGTTGCAATGACATTTGATGTTGCTATATGAATGTTCGTTTGTTGTGATCTACGTGTGATGATTGTCTGGGGTCACTCATACATAAATGTCTTGTTCTAAATCATAATGAATTACTCAATTATCATGTATTATACTATAAATATCCTATGCATGCGCCGTTACATCCGTGCTTGTCTCTGGCGTGTGTTCACCTGTGCCCTTTTTCTTGTCAATCGCTTGCCATATCAGCCACGGCAAATCCGACATAAGTTGGTAAACAGCCCCCAGCAAAACCAAGCCAAAAAAGATGACTGGTCCGAGAATTGCGATGAGGGTGAAGATGTATGTTGCTCTCTTAAACTCGGCGTTGTCCTGAAGAGGTTCGGCAGCAAGACCTACTTGCATTGCGGTCAGTATGAGGACCAACCAGACTGTGGACGCGGCAATCCAGTGGAGGTTGTCGCGGAAGAAGCTGCTGTAGTCATTCCAGCTGTTGAAGTAAGCCTCAAATGGTGAGAGATTGAAGACGCGGTTGATGGTGTTGATGCGAGAGAGTCGAAGCTCGCCGTGTATAAATCGGACGTGCATCTGGCCTGGATCATGGTTTCGTAGGATAGATCGGGCGAGCGTTTTCCATGCTTCCCATGACATTTGTCTCTGGCTTGGACTTTTTGGGAGAAGATGTTTTTCGATGGCGATTTGAAAGTCGCTCTCTGAGGAGATGAGGCATGCGTACGTGTAGAGCAGGCCGAGGGCGACGCTGCGCTCGTCGTTACGTTCTGGACTCAGCAGGTATTCTCTCCAGAACGAGGTGCTCAGTAGGAAGCGCGGGAGAGGCTTGACGAATATCCTCCCGTTGGCGCTCCACATGAGATGCAGATCGATGCGATCGGTGATGGTAATCTCTCGGCCTAAGGCGGCGTGGTAATGCAGTTGTGCAGGGGGTCGCTTGGCGCCTGCGAGCCAGAGGTGCTTTAACATGCTTTCTAGACCCTTGAGAGATAACTCCGAGGCGAGGAAATGAGGGACATCGTCAGAAGGGTCTCCGACGTGGCGCCGCTTTCGATAGCCATGGGATTTATGGTAGTGATAGGATGCTGGTAAGAGATCCTGCAACTCATCGTTGCTCTCGCCGAATGGGTCTGTGTTGAACTGGAAGGGATTCGTGTTAGTTGGCGAGATGGGATGGCGTGGAAGATGCAGTGGAGAACGCTACCGGGCATTTGGGACGATGCTGCTCACTCATATCGTCGGCACATTTAGCATATTCCATCAGCCGCTGTGGATGGACTTCGCCAAGGATGCGGACCTTTCGGGCTCAGGGGCAGCGCAAGGCTTTACGCCACGCCGTAGTAGAGGAGGTGTAACTCCGTATCGTATTTGATGCGACAGGTTATAAGTTTCGTTTATGTAAATGAATACAATGTGCTTCGTGACTGAGACTGATTATTGACATAATCATGTACCGAAGCGACTTGGCGCCGGGCTGAATGGAGCCACACTGTGATTGCCTCTACTCTCGAAAGAAGCAAAGTTGAGAGACGCGACAGGATAGGCTCCCGTACCCTCGTACGGCTGAGATTCAAATAGCAAGGGTGCCTGGAAGTTGCGTCAAGTTGTAGAGTCTCGCGTGACGTGAGGGTAAAGTCTTGACCAATGATGAGGAACCGTTTCTGTAATGTTTCAATCCGGTTGGTTCGCGACAGAGTTTGGTTCTAAAGTTCTGAACCTGGTTGATTGTGCGGCTGAGATGTAGACTGGGCTGTGGGCTGGAGTTGTGCCATGAATCGAAACGACGCGTTGCAAGCAAAGATTCCGGGAGGGTCTTGATCGGCGGAAGAGATTCCTGTATCCACATGCGGTAGAGACACGACCTAAGCTCCACGCCTGTCTTGAGAATCGTTGGAGGTTGAAGTGTTCGTGAACGGGCTTAGACATAGCTGATATTCATACTGCATGCTCCGTAATACTACCTGTCATGCAATGCATCGGATGCGACCATGATTGGTTGCTGACATGACAAATGTAACTCACCGAAATGAAAGGCAGAATATTGAAACAGGCTTCCCAGCGTCAACCCCTGCTCGAAAGCTGCCCCATTTTTCAAAGGAGTGGCTATTCAGCATTCCGACTCTCAAATTCATGCTCCATGTACCTACGATAATAGGGTGGAATTGGTTTTGCCCATTCTCCCTCAGGCTCAAATACAAGATCATCAGATTTGCTCTACATATGCCTTACGATTCCTGGCTGATTCCCCGACGGCTGTTTATATCGAGGCACTTTAACGGCTTCATCGGGGAGATAGGCCATGGCAATCCAAGCCCAATTCCACGGCGATCGCGCATCTCCCAGTACGTGGTATGTAATGATTTCAATCGCCCAGCCTTGCTCCTGCCAACTAATGTCAATGCAATAGTCTGTCATGCATATAGGACAGGAATTGACAGACTGGAGATGTTGGGCGAAGTAATCTAGCTGAGAGCCGTGCATTACCAGCTCGGGAATCTGATGCCGAGGGAATAATGCATTGGTTGTTATATGATCGCATACAGATGCTAATCCTGCGTCGATACAGGCGCTCAGCCCTTTGGAATCTCGTAAAGGACCTACATTAATGATCGATGAGAACATTAGTTGATCGTCGATAATTCGAGCGTCCCACGCTCTAGAACAAGTCACACGGCCCCGCGGATGTATCAATACACCACGATTTGCCAGTTTATCGGCAGAGACACCGTGGGCTGCGCCATAAAAATGCCGATTCATGACAACACGAGCAAGGGGATAAGGAACGTGGAGTGAGAAACGACTAAACCAGTTCTTCATTTTGCAATGGTTCATCACGTCTTTGCTGTAGAAGTCTCTGCCGAGAGAGTGGCGATCATCAAACCAGCGGGTGTGCCATGGATGGAGTTCGATACAATAATGGCAAAAGTAATAATTAGCTGCATCCTTTTCTAAAAGGAGTAGGAACTCTCTTTTCTCAGAGGAAGATAAATTGAAAGACTTGGGGAAGCAATAACAATAGAGCGTTCGACAGGCCAGAGCAAGGGATAAAAGTGAAGGCTTGTCAAGATGTTCCGCAATCATCAGGATGACTTCAGTGGGGATCTCAAGACGGCCGAGATGAGGAGAGGGCTGCTGCTCGAGAAGATCGGGTTGAGGAGAAGAAGATTGCCCTCGACGGAGAATACGGATAATTTTATTCCAGATTCCCATACTGGCTATCAAAACCAGATGACAGGTGATAACGATGATAATATAAAACAATAACAAAAGGATGCGTTGATGGAGTTTAGAAGTTTAAACGCAGTCACATCCTGCAATGAGATCGGCAGTCTTTTTATATCTCGACGAATTAATTTAGCCTTCCTGCGTTGGTTGAGTCATTGAACTTTATTTTTTAGGCTTAAAACTTCTAATTGTTATGTTGTGTTTGAACTTTGGTATTCGGGCCTTTTTGCACATTTTGATCTTGAAATAGTTGACCTCCATGATTAAATTTGATCAACTGTTGTCGATTGGGTCAAGGCAAGGATGTGTTTTTCTACGTAATATTCATCCTTGTTGCACATATCTAATGTAAGACATTGCTAGCGCAAATATAGTCTAGAACAACATTAATGTAAGACACACATTAGGTTGCTTCATCTACCTCATAGAAGTCCATAAAATCCGTTCAGCTCCTCTGCTTCTGCAAAATGTCTTTCACTCTGTTCAATTCCGAGACACCATTGGGTCGCAATTCTTCTGCTTCTGCTAAAAAATGGGCGAAAATCTGGATCTGACCTACCGCAATGGCACCGACAAGGACAACCATGCCATGCCAACTATTGAACCCATAAATATCGTCTGCAATGCTCAGCCTTTTGGCGGTGGCCCCGGCGCAACTCTCATGGCAGTTATGCCGTACTTGCGAAACCGGCTGAAATCTCTGGGACCTGTAGCACTGCATTACGTAGGATCAAGTCTCACGATGGACTTCCAGAAGCTTACCAAGGCTGACTGGGACGGCTCACATCACATCGACCTCTATTCAAATCCAGACATAGGAAAAAAAGAGCTCATTTCTCTCCTTCAACGCTTGAAGCCACGGCTCGTTGTGACATCTATGGATGAGCTTGTTGCTGCTGCTGCTCAATCCGCTGGCATCCCTGTGGTCATCATCGACCTGCTACTATGGTTTTGGCCTAGTATTTCTCCTCATTGGCGTCAAGCTGAGATGGTGATTGCTGCGGAGTTCTACGGCGTCCAGGAGCGCATCATCAGCGAAAATATGGACAACGTTGTGACAGTTCCACCACTTGGACCACCCCCAAGAACTACTGTCGGTCCCTCCAAAGACATTCTCCTCAATTTCGGAGGAATGGTCAATCCTCTAATGCCAAAAGAAGAATATATCGCCTATGCGCGCCTTATTTATAGCGCTGCGAAGCGTGCTCTTAACTTGCGCAACGCTGCTCTGCCAAAGTCTCAACATGCCAATTTGATAGTGTTAGTGGCCAGTTTAGATGTGGCACGAGGCATAGATCCCGAAGACCCGGAAGCCGCTCGCATGGTCCTACCTGATGAGGCACTGGAATTGATGGCCTCGGTAGAATTGGTATGCTGTACGGCAGGACTAGGCAACTTGTATGCGGCCGGCGCTGTTGCTAATGCAGTACTGCTTTTGCCGCCTCTGCATGAGGGTCATGCAATTCAGACACTTTTGGTGAAGAAAGCTGGCGTACCTGTAGACGCCGTGGAGTGGCATGAAATCACAGGTGGCACTCCCATCAACTATTACAATGGGTCACTAGAGATCATGGACGATGTCAGTAAGGCCCAGAATGAAGTTATTAGCAGCGTCCAGGCTCAAAAGGCGTTGGCCGATCGGCTGCTGGCGGCCATGTTGCACAGCGCGGCGCCTTCAGCTCAGGGTCCGCCACTGAGGAAGCTCATCACTACGTTTGGGCAGGATAATGGTGATGCTATGGCTGCTCGGATTGTTGATGTGTTGACAAAGGTCAGGTAGCTTGAATGAGCATAGGCGTAGATAGAGCCATATCTGTCTGGGAGGGATATTTTATGTGGAGAGTTGTGTATATATTTAGTTTGCAAATATAGTAGAAGCTCAACATCTTCAGCGCACAATACTTCAGTAAGAATAAGAGGCATGTGTAAGTTAGTAGCCGTTAACCGCTGCATTCTGTGCATCCATGAGGTTACCCTATGGTGTTTAAACTTTAGAAAGCTTTAGAAACTTTTTACTTAGAGCATAGTGTTAGCCTAATTAGGCCTCTCATCCCGCGTATACCTGATATACGGCCCATGAAGTATTCCAAAGTGCTAGCAGCTACTTTAGCATTCAAACAACTACATGTACATGGATTTTAAAAGCCGTAATAATATACAGAGGAAATATCATGTATTTATCATTAGTCAGCTAATATATGCAGCTACTGTCGCTGTTGTTGCTACTTTCTTCTACTATAGCTACTCTCTACCACTATCGCTACTATCGCTACTTTCTACTACTATTGTGACTATTGTTACTTTCTTCTCCTATCGCTGCCTTTTCTTTTATCGATATATTACACTACCTTGGTACTCTCTGCTATCATCGCTACCTAAATAAAAAGCACCCTAACCCCCCCCCCCCCCCCTTTCTCACCGCGCTCTTAGGTTTCCGGAAAGATATTGCCCGATTCCTTTTCCTCCTGCAACGCAATTGTTATTTTAATTCTCCTTTTTTTTTATATGTATACCTTCACCATGATTTCAGAAATTGACGATGTCGTGCGAGTATGTGCATTTAATCCGAGTCATTGCACAGTTATTTACTCAAGCGGGAAGAGCCAAGACCCGACCAGCGAGTTGGAAAGCATGAACTTGGAACTCGATATCAACAGCCTCAATTGGGCCGTTTGGCAAACTGTTGTTTCTCTCATTTTATCTTCCTAACTTAACCTCCTTTAACATAGCCCCGTGTCTACTTGTTTGGTAAACTCTAAAGGCTCTCACGAGAAAGAATACGCCAATAGTTTCCCAGACTTCACTAGTACGGAAGATACAGCCCGATGTCAAAGCTTGCATGGCACCGGCATGGAGTATAATATTATATAAGGCACTGACTTGCATGTTATCATCAATTTAGAATTAATACCCGTTTCATACATAATCGGAATAACTCTCTAAAACTACTTGGAATCATCCTAAATAGTTATCTCTTCGAACTCGTGCCCGACATAGTGGATCTTTTGAACATGTCGAGCGCACTTGAAGCAGAAGTTGACATCTTCACAAGTTTTGCACCGGTGTCTGGCCCCGTGTATATCCTTTGTGGTGTTAGAAGAGAACGCGGAATCCAAAATTTGGGTTCGACTTACGCATTGACAGCTCTCGCATAAATTCCTATATCCCCGCGGATCCTTCCACTTTAATGGTTGACCATAAGCAGTAACATGCTCTGTGGTCTCGATTTCGTCCGATATCACTTGCGTGCATTGTGGAAGCTTCAGAAGACTTTCATGGGAATCCTCAAAAATCCAAGCATTGCTGTGCCATATGGCAACGTCTTGTGGTCGCCAGCCGCGGTGGGTCTTAGTTTGAGGCTTCGCACCATATTCCCAAATAAGATAAAGAACCATAGACTTAGTGCTCCCTTTGCAAGCCCAATGCAATGCTGTCCATCCGTCATCGTCTTTCGTATGGATCATCTCAGGGCGATTCTTTAGGATAAAGTCGACGATATCTTGAGCTCCATGTGCTGATGCAAAATGTAGCGCATTGCGGCCTTGGTGGTCTACCTCTTTCAATAATTCACCATGATTAGAGAGTTGAGAAAATACTTCCGTATCATAGCGTTTCATTGCTGCCATATGTAAAGGCAGTCTCCCTTCCTGATCCCGTGTTTTGAGACCCAGGCCAGGACATTCCTCTAGCAGATATGCGGCCGTTTCATGTGTTGAGCTACGTAGAGCACCGTGCAAAGGTGTTCCATTTCGACCCTTGATGGTCGCAAAGGAAAAAACCCTATCAGCTCCTTTGGTAAGTAGAAGCTTTACCATCTCAAGCTGGTCGTAGCTTTCGAAACCGGCGGCTAGCTGCAAGGGGCTCTCCTCTCGACTGTTCATCTTATTAACATCTGGACGAATTCCATATGGAAGATTTAAAAGACAGCTGGCCAGCTTAATTTTTCCCCAATATGCGGCGTAATGAAGCAGTCCGCCAAGAAGGCCGATGTCCATGTTCATATTTACTCCGCCCTCGGCCAATTTCTTTATCCGCATCAGAACTTCATCTTCATCTTTGCCTTTTTTGCCCAAAACATATTCGTATAAGGCTGTTTCAGATACTTTTATATCAAGTGGAAGAGACATTACCGCTGAAAAAACACTTGGTTTCCCCTTGAGGAGTAGGAAGTCGAAGAATGTATTGCAGTCCTTGTCACGATGATTTTGGGGAATATCTAGAGATATTTTGTCGGCTAGGAGGAGCATACGTAGGATATACACATTCTCAGCGTCTGTGGCAATGAACAGGGCTGTGTCGCCATATTGGTCTTTGTTAATGTCTGCACCAGCATCCATTAGCACCTTGGCGACACCATTCGAGTGTTTAAAAATTGCAAGGCCGAGAGGTGTATATCCTGGTGTTGTATATGTACCCGTATATTCTGGTGCCATTATAACTTCTGATTTATTTACTTCATTCATTTGACAGCCACGTGAGACAAGTGTTTTTGAAAGCTCCTGGAGGTTATTGCGAGCGGCGTAGTGCAGCGGAGTATCACCATTAGTACTCTTCGCCTTGATGTCTGCGAAAGGATGACGCCAAAGCTCGCAAGCTAGCTTTTCACAACCCATTTCCGCCGCTTTCATTGCAAATGGAGTGTGGTTTTGATGCTGATAATGACCCAAGAGTAGCTGACAAATCTCCATGTGGCCTCTCTCACAAGCAATCATCAACGCCGAGTGAAGGTCAACTTGATTTTTAGGACCTGGTGGTAATTTCTGTAGCATCTCCTTAATAATTCGGAGATTACCATGCGCTGCCGCCCGATAGATTGGGCTACCTCTTGCGAGTATGACCTCTTCTTCGGCCTTGCGCCTGTCCGACCACGAGAAGTGGTCGGGATCATTTCTGTATACCTGGGCCCCGTAGTTGAGAAGTTGAGTGAAGATTTCTAAGTAGCCGTATTCCATGGCATAGGAAACTGCAGACCTCCCATCTTGATTAACAGTGTTGGGATTGGCTCCATGCTCGAGAAGTGCTGTCACAATAGCAAGCTTATTGGCGCTGCAGGCGAGGTGAAGATATGATGATACGTTGTAATCTAGAAGTTTCCGGCCAGGGAAAAATTCCGATGATGGTGAAGGAGTGGTTTTTAGGGCGTTGATAAGAAGCTTCGCAATATGGAATTGCTTTGCCTCCAATGCTACCTGCAGAGGTGTCTGCATTTTCACATTGAATACAAACAGAGGTGCCGAATTCTTCAAAAGCATCTGAACAATCTTGGTTGATCCAATGGAGCAGGCTGCGTGCAATGGAGTTCCTGGATACACTGTGAGTATTGTAGACTGTGGATATATTGTGCTTAGAGTTGGTGGATATGTTGCGTGCATTCCACGAGCACTATGTGTTAACAAAATGTCTGCGATAAGGTAGTGTCCCTGTTCACAGGCGAGAATCAGTGCCGTCTTGTCTTGTTCATTGGCATAGTCTACATCAATGCCCCATTCCACAAGTTTCCTGACAAGAGATACATGTCCTGAAGTTGCCGCACAGTGCAGTAGGGTATTTTTGTATCTGTCGACATTTTTTAAGTCATCATCAGATGGTTTTAGGCTCGTCCATAAATTATCTGCTTCAGAAGGCCGAAGGCATCCATTTGTGGCACAGATATATAACAGCCGCCATTTATCTTCATTTTGGGTAGTGGCTGGAAAGGGAAAAGTACTCAAGTGAGCCTCCAACAGCCGTTGTTGTCCAAGTAGAGTAGCAATCTGGTGTAAGGATTTTCCATTGGTGGCAATGTACTGTGGGTATTCAGTTACGAGGCTGCAGAGAAGCGTCTCTTCGCTTGTTTCGAATATATTACGAATCGTAGTTTTTCTGGCATCTTCCCTCGCATTAGCCCAAAGGTGTGATAGAAGCCGGGTTGCAATCTCTCTCTTTCCTCTTTGACACGCTGCCAAGGTAAGCAGAGGCCATGCGCGCTGATTAGAAGACTTTTGTAACTCTCTTCCGGCCACTATTACTTCTGCACAATCCTCTAGTGGTTGTTGGAGACGATGTGAAAATAGCTCGAGATCCCAGACATCTCTATCGCCATCTGTTAGATGAGGCGTGCTTGTTTCTGCTGACCAAAAAGATTGCTCAAGATGGCGAAAAGTCTGTATGATATTGCTTGACATGCTTATGCCTGATCTGAGAATATGAGGTAACCAGTTATCGACTGCATACGAGATGAGAGAATTGCCATTTTCTGGTGGGACGCTCATTTCCATCGAGTTTTGACAACGGCGTGCGGCCTCAAGTTGGATGCATCTCACACAGGCTGTGGCGAGCATTTCATTTGCCTTTTCGGTTGAGATCTCATACCATTCGTTTGTTGGGTTATTTGGATTGGTGACATAATTTATGAGGTGTGAATGTGCGACACTGATGTAGTTTTCACGTGTTTCTACCAGGCCGCACAAGCCATGGATGAATCTTTCTGCCATAGTTCCTTCGTCTCCGAAATTGCTTTCACCTGCTTCTAGCGAAGCAATGATCGCAGCGGAAAGCTCAGAAATAGTAAGAGGTCGATTCCCATGGGCTATCCACACTAGACCGGCTCTCACAATCTGCCTTTCCGATATTGGTATTGAACCCAGCACTAATGCCGTTGCCTCATCTAAGAGAAGATTGTCTTTAATAGCCGTAATAGGTAATTCTAAGAGATGAGGGCGTCGTCTTTTCAGGAAGGTGAAAAGCAGAATCGAATCAAAAGGATGAGACATCAATTGAGGTAGTTGTGCTTCTTTTCCGTACTCCAATATTGCCCTGGAAGTATCTGTGAGGTTCAGATTCTTTAACTGCCCCTGGTAATCTTTTCTCAATGCTTCAAAAGCCTCTTCATTATCAACAGAGATGATCTCTCGTGATTCAGAGTCGGCCAACCCCCCGTAGTCGTCAGAGCACTCTAGAAAACGAATGAACAAACAATTAGCCTGTATCTCGGATCTTTCATCCAGTAAAGCATGAAGGTCGTCATATAACTGAGTGAATGGTCTGGCCAATTGCGCATCTCTAGGTTCGTAGACGATTATATACGTTCTGCCGTTACGGCATGCGCAAATAAGAGTTGTAAAGCATTTCCAGAGCCAGAATTCCTGTAGATCTTGATTGAAGTTTTGGATGGCGCTGCCGACATTCGCGAATAGTGAATCAATGCTACCCATAACATTGGGGCGGCCTTTCAAGATCTGACTGCACAGGCTCGCAATCAAGTTGACTTTTGTTGTTGGATTTGGATAGGCATGAATGCTATGTAGGTTGAGAAAGATGCCGCCCAAGTCTCTGGGACAAGAATATTTTGACTCTAATGCTGCAACCAAAGATGAATGAAGAACATTCAGGTTGTAACCAGTACTAGGCATTCTGATAAAAAGCCTACGAAGCGCGGAAGTCTCAATTCTTTCATCACAGTAAACCTGATCTTCAAGTTTCTGGCTGGTCTGGTGGGCAAGACTAGTTAGTTCCAACCCCTCGCTGTTGTTACCAAACAGAGGTACAGAAGATAGCAGCCATTCGAAAAAAATTGGAAATTCTGGATCGGTGATCAGTAATGGAGCAGCATTAAAGCTTGCCTTTGAAAACACTTGAAGCCACCGCTTGTGTTTATTTCCGTGCTCTAGAGATGAGGTTTAAGTAAGTAAAGAATCCGAAAACCACCACCAATTCGAGAGAACAAATAGACAGAGTTAAAGAGACGAGTTTACCTATCCATGCATTTTCAATGAGAGTTTGGGAACACTTTGGGTCGTCGAGCATATTGACGGCCCCGATTACATCATAATGTCGATACACTCCAATGCGGAGTTCTTGTTCCCAGCCAAGAGTGGCCAAACATCCGGGGCTGATCTATATTTGACCAAATTATGTGAATTTTATCCTATCGTCGAGATAATGAGTGCAAATGCTACTTACCAGCTCGTATTCCCCATCAATGGGATCATCTTGATAATAGCTGGCAACCCGACATCGACCTCTCAGTTCTTCAAAAGAAGCCGCGGTAGATCTATGCGCTTCTGCAAATTGATGTATTTGCTCGGGTTTCCACTGACAATTGTTCCGCTGCTCATATTTTGATAATAATTCTTGTAGTATTGGTTCCCAAGCGTCATTCAACGCTCGATGATGTGTCCCGCAAAAGATCTGGCTATATTAGTCTCCATAACTGTTCGATTTGCTGCTGATATGCTTACTAGAAGTGAGGTTCTTTCAAGAATGTGTTGATGCATTGGATCCTTTCTTTGTAAAGCTTGATAAAGAGCCTAGAGTATCGTGGACAACGGTAGGTTGGCGCCAGTTTCCTTTTGCTTTTAATGAGGTGATGGAACAAATTACGTACCCGTTTCAGGATTATGCCACCGATGCCGCACGCGACGAATATAATCGTGCACTAGAGAATTAGAATTGACCATGGTGGGGAAAAATGCGCTGTGGCCTGCTTACACGCCTGCCTCCGTATATCGAGCAGCTCACTTCCTTTAAGAGATTGGCTGCCACTATATCAAGACACCTCTCGGTTCCGCCATCTCTAAGAAGCGATTCTGGGTGATAGAGAAATTTAAAAAGCTTGCCTGGTACTGGCGTTGTAGTGAAGAATCTGACATGCTGGGCGTTCAGATTTGCTATACTGATTATCCTAAACCATTATTAGCGCTTTTTATGTTTCAATGTCATGGATCTTACAAGGTATCTGGATCAAAAATCTTTAAATCCATTGGAATTGCGCTCTGTGCCGTTATATATGACAAATCGAGCCTTGAGCCTGCTGTTGGGGAATATTCCAAGATAATGTCTCGAACGGCGCGGCGGCCTGCTCAGCGAACCGGTAGATTTTGATTTAAGTACAGTTTTGAAATAGTGAGTGAATCTTCATTGTGATGATGTTAAGACATACCAAAAATTGGGGAGCAATTCATACTTAATTGGTGACAATAGAGCTGTTCATATGATCATATACATCCTACGCATGGTAGGTCCGTGCTGCTATATGAAACACACAAGAATTAGGTTTCTTTGTAATTTTCTCAAAAAGCCTAGAATTCTAGCACATATCACCCATTCTTTTATTCTTTGTTCATGCACTCCTTAGGGTTCAGGGAACTTTAGATGACTCGCTCTCTCAGTCTCGCGCATGCTACTTTGTGAATGGTAACCTGGTGGCTGAGTTATTTATGACTCTCATTTGCACGCTTTACTCATGCTTCATCCAACGTAATTTGAAAAGAATGATACTTTGGGATTTCCCTGAACTGGGAAGTGTATATGTTGGGGGCTGGGAGAAGAGGGGGGAGGGGTGGGGGGGGGGGGGGGGAGGGGGGTGCAAATGACACTCCCTCCTTAACCCATGATGGTTTAGCTTTGTGCAACAACGACAACGAACAAAGGAAGAAGGGAAGAAACAAAGGGACAGAAACACAAGAACAAAGAAACAAAGGAACAAAGGAAAAATTAGAACAAAGAAATGAAATCTGTAGGCAGCAACATGAGTATCCTTGACGCATTTCTCTATTTTTTATACGCCGCTGGTGGCTCCCGTGGGAAATTGATCCTGGATTTTTCATCTACCTTGCTTGATGTTGTTTTAAGGAAGCAGTACCTGTTTTTGTTCTGCTGGTTATTCATTTACCTATATCTGATCACCTATTCATGATCTTGCAGGAGTCGGTTTCGCCATTATAGCTGCAACCTGTTTGTTCTAAGCTTGTCTTGACATTAAGACATCATGCAGAACATGGAAAGAGGAAATACCACCCCCTCGCATATTCTAGATAGACATACATCGTCCCAGCTACCGCGGGCAGTACCCCAAGCTGATAATTTATGTAACTTTGGGTCCAATGGCATCGATGATCACGTTAGGCCCAACGAAGAGCCTATCCTATTTGACCGCCGACAGGATCTGCTCAATAAGTTCACATCCAAATTCCGTTCAGCCTTAAATCAGGTAGAAAGAACCCCCACAAGAAATGAACTCAGAGAAGAATTCTCGGCGGAGATAGAAGAGTGCATGACAGACCAAGGAGGGAGTGGTCGCTTTAATATTCTTCACTGGATTGCAAGACTGATGGAGCTTGTCCACATTGGCGATGGCACAGCTAATTGGCCGGCTGCCGAATGCCTCGCCGAAATAGCAACCAGAATGAAACCTGAGATGTTATTGGCAGAGGATGACAAGAGCAAATTAACGCCAATTCATATGTTTATCGAGTGTGCTCAAGTCGCTCCCCGCAGTGCTGGGAGGGTCATCTTAGCCATGTGTCGAGCTGCCGGAGGATCTCAGGGCAAAGCGAACCCCTTTGTTTCCGATGCAATCTCCAAAGTCAATAAAGAAGGTGAAAATGTCTTACATTTGGCCATTCAAAAAGACCTCGAAATCTGTTCACAGCTGATTGGAATGGCCAACCCCGACGCTGTGACCGCCAGCTGCAAAACATATCAAAACACACCCCTCCACTTGGCGGTAACTAGGCTTTGTCTTTGCACTGATACAAAGCGCCAAGAGGATTCTGGTCTGTGCGACAACTACGAATTGTTGGAAGAGAAAACTAGGAGGTTCCTGGATGACATGGCCGCCTTGATTGCCAAGAACCCCAAGGCGCTGATGGCAAAGGATTCGGAGGGCAGGTCTCCATATCTTCATTACGTGCATCTTCGGGACACAACAGTAAAGGCTACCACTTCCGGCCCACCCGATACTAGTTGCACGAAGAAGTCGTTTGAGGAAGACCTCGTCGAGACACATCTTGTTGAAAGCGCATTCATCTTGGGGACCTTTGACAAGGTATGCGATTGCTTCTTCGGAGGTAGCATCGGTAAGTTATGGACCATGATAACAAGCTAAGTGCAAGTCCTGTGAAGCTGAGCGAGAGAAACTCCGTTTCCGTGTTTTAGAAGAACGAAATTTAAACTCGGTGTTCCGTCCCGAGCGTCCGTTGGCTAGATTTGACGAGAGCACATACACTTTTTTCCAATTCGGCAGCACAGTAGCGCATGTGGATCTCAGCATTGACCCCGAAAATGCTTCCGGCGAACTAAGTTCAGTTATCGTAGAAGAGGCCAGAGGAGTTCTCTTAAAGACATTTCAGATGCTTTATAACAAAGGTGTGCGGAGGATCCTGAAACTGACGGTTCAAGACATCCCAAATGCGCCTTGTGATGACGAATTTATCGTGTCATGCCTTCGACAATTCGATATTCGTTACCTCGACTGGAACAAACCTGATCTCTGCATCGACATTATCATAGATGCTGTTCCAAGAGTCTCTGACCTCTGCCTCTATTTCACAGGAAATACGGCTGTGATAAGAGGCTGGGCAGGTAGTAATGGCCTCGTCAATTTGAACCAGTTGAGAGCGGTCCACATCCAGTCCTGCGCGGTACGTTTATCCACTCTACCCTTCTCATCGCTCTGTGTGGGATACTTGTAGACCGCGGGCTACATATATCCATTTAATACTCATAGAGACTAAAGGGACATTAGTTAAAGGGACCAGAGGCAGTCAGACGCCAGGCATACATGGACAAATTTCAGATGGGTTTATGTGAGAACATCCAAACTAATAGAAAATTCGAAATAATGAAAATGGCATGGCAACGTAACCTGTATGGCCGCGATCAGCTTAGAATACACCAAAGCCCATCGAAGCAGCCAACCTCTCCAGAGGCGGGAGATGGCCCTGTGAGGAAAGAGGCTAAGCCTGCAGAAGATGAAACGAGCACGTTGACAATTGAAGATGAGAATGCCAAACTGAAGGTTCGAATAGCAACTTTTCTCCTCCAGAAAGAGACATACGAGCGAAGAACTACTCGTCGTTTACGAGATGATGATGATCTGAAGGGAAAAAATGGTCAACTGGCTGAGAGCATCGATATCACCGAGCTGCAATATTGGGGCATACGCGAACTCCGTGATTGCTCCTGCATGTTCGACTTCCTTGCAGTTAACTTTCGTGTCAAAAAACACCTAATTGAGAGAGAACCTGACGACGAAAAGAAAGCAGAGCCGAGAGAGATGCCATTTGTAAACAGGAAGTCGGACACAGAGTGAGCCACCTTTGCCTTTGAACCGTATCCAACTCAACTAATACTCGTGCGCTCGAAATAGTGAACATGTATGGATGAACACTTTGAGGGATTTCGTCTCCAGAAATTTGCATGGCAATATGCCAGAAAGGAGAGTAAAGGTGGCATTGATTGATGATGGTGTGGATGTTAATACGCCATGCTTGCGGGGGAAAATCAAGTGTGGATGGCCAAACGAGCCGCCGACCAGCGTTTCCGTACCATGGTACCAGTCTTTTGGAGGCCATGGCACAGCCATGGCTCATCTCATAACCGCCGCATGCCCAAATGTGGAATTCTATGTTGTTCAGCTCAAGACCTTCAACATTGGAGACCAGCATAGCGATAGCGCGTGTAAGAATGCAGCCGAAGAGGCAACAGAGGTGAGTTTCCATGCTATCTTTCTCTTTCAGTTAGAACTATTTGTTTTTCCCCCAGTTGAGAGAGAGAGAAATTATGGATCTCGTCCCTAACGCTTTATCCTGTAGGCAATTAAGTGGGCTCGCGAAAACAATGTACACATTATTTCGATGAGCTGGAAAATAAGGGAGACCGATGAAAACCGGGATGAGATGCTCGGGCTTAAGTCCGAATTGGAACGGGCTGCTGCGGATGGCATCCTAATGTACTGCGCAGCTCCGGGCCAACATAAGCCAAACGAGGTGTTCTGCCCATCTTCCGGAAGGAGCTGCGTAAAAGTTGTGGGCTCCGTTGATAAAGATGGGAAAATGTCAAAGGGTGTGAGCGCTGAAGAAGTTGACTACTTCTTCCCAGGAGAAAACCTGCAGGAGATTGGGCTCCGCAAGGGCAATTCTGCTGCAACAGCGCTGGCGGCGGGCTTTGCTGCCCTTATCATCTGGTCCTACGAATCCCAGTCCGCTAATAGCCAGAAATTGACTCCAAGTGACATGGACCACATATTCAAGACGCTTCATCCCGGAGGCAAAGAATGCAAAATGAAACCCAAGGATTCCCCATCTAACTGGGTGAATATCATGAAAATATTGGGCCATGGGAAAGGAGTTGTTGAGCTGGCTAGATGGGTATCACTAGAGCTAGAAAGGCGGCTCTTGATAGAAGATTATTGATATGTCAAGATAGAAAGAGGAGGTATGGGGGATAGAGAGGAGACGATACTGAAATGTTGTGTGGAATTCCTACACATCATAGATGATGTACATAGAGGGACGTACTAGCAAATGCCTGATTTATTTGTTCCAATCTCATTAGCCATCTAATCCATACGACTAAGTTACTTGTTCATAATCGTTTCGGCTGCAGTAATTACATTGAGTGACCCTCACCGTCCATTTCTCGCGCTGGCTACTCTCACAATTCAACTACCACCACCCAAGGTTTCCACCTTTACAAAGTCTTCAAGATTAATCTGATCCAGGCAATCCCTCCGATTTTCATATTTTTCAGGACGATCTGAGTGCTTTGGGTCGAATATTATAGGCTCGTCCTTTGTTTTTGATCCCATGATGTCCCGTATCTTTTCTTTGGTGTCCTGGAATAAATCCACCTTCGATTTAACAGCGACCGTCGCTATGAACTGTCCATTGTCGTAATTCTGCCTCTTCAGTAATATGGCAGTCCGCACAAAGCTTGGCACCCCTGATTTTGTTTTGTCGTTCTCTAGAAAGTCCCATCTCACCGCATTTGCACCTCCGTGCGATCGATTTACCAATGCCATTGTTCCAATAATCTTGATTGCATCGCAATTCTCTATTCCACTGTCTTTCTTCGTGTATGTGTACGTCGGTCCCCCTTCCAGAGTCACACCTACATCGACTCCAATTGACCCGTTGAATTCGAATCCCTGGCTGATCTCGCTGGTGTACGGAGTCTTTTGGTACCATTTCGTTTGCATGGGCGCAATGTCAACCACCTCGGGGTCCCAAATAGAGTCATCCCAGCCTTTAGAGCGGCATTGCGCAGCAATCGGCTCGGCGTCACCGCGTCTTCCCGCTGCTTTGAAAACCACTTCGATGTGTACCTCGCGAAAGCGCTTGCCGGAGCGGCCAGCTTTCATGTGCCAGTCGAAGATTACCAATGTGTATGGTTCGGACGCTGAAGTGATATTGCCGTGAATAACGATTGGCATTGAGCCATTGACAGATTCATCGCCAGCCTGGTCATGACCGGTAACTAGCCTGCGATGTGTCTCTATAGGTTGGAATGGGCGAACAGCATTCTCTAGGAGAAAGGCTACGTCTTTATTGTCTTGCGGAGAGAGTCTGATGCTGAAGTCTTGCATCGTAATATAAGGGAATTATCTCGGCGCTAGACAAGTGTCGAAGTTTTCCCATGGGATTATAACATAAAATGATTTGAATGAGTTGGAGAATTTTTGGTGGTTATATGAATGCAATAAGATGGGGATTGCCTATATAAACCCATACTGATACAAACGAAGAGGCGGGTAGCACTTCAGAAATGGCGGTCAATTATCGTAATTAAATTTCATGCAAGCTTGCGCGGTGCGAAAGTAGTGTAAATGCCGTGTTTGGCTTTGTGCAATAGGAAAATTTGGAATGGACGAAAACTTTTCGGAAATTGCAAAGTTGAAGAGCTCTATGTTCGTGTTACAGGGCGCGGAAAGCTGCAGATCAAAAAGTCTCCGAGCCGCTCTACTTGCAGAAGCTTCCTATGAGAGCTTGGCACGAGAATCGGTAGATGTATGTAGCAGCTGGAAGCCACTGGCTGCAAGCCAGGTGTCAATAATGTGACGTGTCTTCTGGCTAACCGCGGTTTCCTTGGGGAAATAGGATACTTGGTTTCTTCTCTCTCTGTTGCCTCTTCTCCGTCCGTCTGCCCGTCTCCCATTACCGACCCACTAAACATCTCACATTCATACTAGATGTGACACTTGAGTCAATCTCTACGTGATATTCCGGAGATGTATTCGCTACCAGCCTTGTGAATCATGAATAAGTACATGTAATCTCACCAGCATCTCTCATATGAACAACATGAAGCAAATCCCAGATCGCCATAAAGGTTCAAAACTTAGGATTGCCTGAAATCCTTAGTATAGAGGCTAAAATGATTATTCGGATGAGAAACTCAATAAAGCTGTAACAGCTGGTTCAATAAAAGGCCATGCCCCAGCCTTTGCACCCACAGGTATGTCAGATTGCTGAATCAACAAAAGGAAGGAAGCTCTTCACAATCTGACTATTACATATTGATGTCTGGAATCGAAAGCTCGGCAATTGTAGAGTTTGGGTCGTTGTAATTTTGAGGATTTTTTTTTTTTTTTTTTTTTTTTTTTTTGCGGAGTGAGGGCCTTATTTACGTTTCACATGAGAGAGTGGTTAGGGCCATGCAATGAGAGGAGCGTTTGACCTTAACAAACAGGATAAAAGGAGGCTAAACCAACTCTCAGCCAGATTCCATAATTCTTCACGGCACAACATGAAGCTGTGAGATGCACGAAAAGCTCGAGGTACATGCCGATAGATCATGCGCTGAGATCTCTATAGTGTTGCTCTAGGCTGATTCAAATGTAGTAAGCTGGATCTACAATGCTTTACAGGTAAAAGTTCTACCAGAGACCAAGCAGATAAACCTTAAAATAAAATAATAGACTACTGATATTAGCTCTAAGTTCACCAGCCTACAGAGGAACGCACTAGGCGGAGCTAATTCCCCCCAAGTCAATGCCACAATGCCACGATCCCCACAGGAAAAGTTTGTGCAGACTAACAATCCCATTCATTTCCTATTCTAGAACATAAATAAGTTTTGATAGGTGGCTCTGTCGGCTATTCGGGATAAGCCATTTAGAAGGGGCGAAACCTGATGTAAACACCCAATGGCGACGCCATATCAGATGTTACAGCGGTGTCATTGCCAAACAATCTCAACATTTTCTTCTTTTGTTACTCTGACATTTGCCTCAATATAATCATTGACTTCTCACTTTGAATGGAGTGGTTGCTTAGTTGCATACGCTTCTGAAAGCATGTTGCCTGTGACTCCATTCATGCAAGAAGGGATTCATTCATCCTATGGAAAAGGGAGAAAATATCCAGCATCTAATGTTGGCTATACAGCATCCAGTGTCTCAAATTTAAAGCTAACTACTAGGTAGGGAGTGACGATAACAGGCACTAGGGGAATATATCGATAATAGCAGATGATAGCAGATAATAGCAGATGATAGCAGATAATAGCAGATAATAGCAGATAGTAGCGATAGTAGCGATAGTAGCGATAGTAGCGGATACCTAAGCAACCGTGTATTACTTATGTATAGTAAATAAAGATTATTTTCCCTGTGCTTGGTTACGACAATTGAGTTCTACGTAAACAGTCAGTCGCTGGAATGCTGCATGGCCAACTTTGAGTGTCGAAAGCCTATTCCTTAGAAAAGGGCAAAGAAAAAGTAATTTATCTTGAAAATTTATTTTCCGTCAATATTTGCCTGTATCAACTCTGAAAATGGTGTAGAATAGACGCAGATCCAAGCTAGTCGTTGATCCGATCAGGATCTTGCGAGAGAGGGGACAATAAGCCGCTCGTCGACCTACAAGTGTATATAATTCGTAGTTTTCACAGTAATAAGAGATCTAACGTCCTTTTCATCACAGATTTTATTTTCGAGTTCGCTTTTATTTTCAACCCGGATTGAGTTGATAATGCGGCCTTTAATTAGAGGTTGTCCCCAGCTTGTGCGTCACGATGGTCGTATAATTATAAAATGTCATAGCGACAAGTGGTAGACTTGATACTTGACGCTCTTAAATAAGATTCCAAAAAGATAACTCAAACATGCCTTGAGAACGCAATCGAAATGCTTACATGTACCAAAGTACGGAAATGACTATCTGCTACCTACATGTAGTGGGTAGCATCTTCAGTTAAACTTTTTTCAGTACCTAGGTAGTCAAACAATGCCGTGGTACATTACAGCTAACTTTTAGTATAATCTTTCATCAAAAAAAGCCTATTACATATGGTGTAACTGAACTGATGCTTAAATGTAGCTTCAAAATTAAAAATATTACTTGTGCTTCATTTAATACGGATAAGATTATATATACTTAATCTAGCACCTAATTCCTTAGCTGTTAAAAGTATACCTTATTGATCACGAAGATAGCGAATAAAGTGCTATAGCCCTGACCACCTTCCCCCGCAGCTCGTAATTCTCTCACACAATGCCACGACATACATTACAATACCCATTCAGTTAGTCTATGGCCAGGCCGTAGGTTAGGCTGCTAGAGGTCTCTCTTGGTTGTTTGCTTACAACGCATGGTTGCTTATGATTTCTGCTCATAGACATTCCATCATTCCTGTACTTCTCCTCGCCGATTCGGGATGCGTACGTAGAAGCGCTTCTCCAACGCAATAAAAATGACTCGCGAGGACAATGCAAATCCCTGGGAGCGGTGTCCTCATTGCCAGGAGATATTTGGCCAGGTATACAATAAGCGAGTTAAGCTGTCAAATGTCGCAGCATCCACATGTGTAAGGTGCTGGGCAGTACGGGAAATTCTCTCGTGCGTAACGGACATTGCAAACCCCGGGACGGAACTGGTTGGTAGTATCTGGCATGATAACACGTTGGAGATTGGCATAATTACGCCGGATGACAGCTTTGAAACGGCACCAGGCTATAAAATATACATCATTCCTGGTAGGTCACGTAATCCAAGGTCTTGCAAACACTGAATACTGATCCCTTCAGATTCTGCAGAGCATGCTCGGTCCGATCCCAGGCTGGGAATTCCCATTACCTACACGCCTACGCACAAGAACTACCGCCCAATCAAAAGATCCGATGCGGAACGCATTTCTGTGGCCAAGAACTGGCTTGTAGATTGTGTCGCTTCACACGAGGCATGCAATGCAGAGCCTCAAGAATATGAATGGCCTAGACGCGTTCTTGATATCTCACACGACGAAATGATACAACTAGTCAACATCGAATACCCTCCCCCTGGGGCAACATATGTCGCTCTCAGCTATTGTTGGGGGCGGAGAGGCGGCAACTTATGCACATATGGAAGCAATTTGGCCCAGCACATGAAGGGCATCCCGTTGAATTCGCTTCCTCAAACTATCTTGGACATCGTTTCCACCTGCAAGCAGCTCGGGCAGCAGTATCTATGGGTTGATGCCTTGTGCATCATCCAGGACGATCCAGCCGACAAGATGGCTCAGATACCGCGGATGGCAGACATATACTCTGGCGCACTCCTCGTTATGTCTGCAGCAGGCACTGCTGATGTTCTAGAAGGCTGTCCACTCGGGCCGCCCGAGCTACAACCTGTCCCGCCAAAGATGATCGAGCTGGAGTATCCCCTGCACATAGAAACCTCCGAGGAGAAAAAACCCGGCAAGGTAATGGTAGTCGTGGAGCGAATGGAGCATGAACATTGTCGCCGTCTGCCAGGCCACTGGGCACTTGAGACATTCGACCAAGACAGCGTGGATCTCCTAAACACTATTGAAGACCGCGCTTGGACGTTCCAGGAGCGCTTTCTGGCCAAGAGAACCCTATATATCGGCAAAGGCGAGCTATCCTGGGTGTGCGCCAGCGCCGTCCATTGCGAATGCAAGAAGAATGGCCCAGTTGTGAAGACCGAGGCCGGAGAACCCGTGTTCAATCACCGGTACAGCATCGGCCATGTCTCTATCAATAGACTGTTTTCCGATTCAAACAAGGATATAGACAAGACCTACTCGTATCTGTGGACCGAGATCGTCACGACGTACTCTGCCCGGTTGATAACACAGTTCACAGACCGTGTCGCTGCGCTTGAGGGTCTGTCAGTGGCGTTTAGCAGGAGATGGCCTGCCATTTATGCAGCGAAAGACTATGCGTTTGGGTGCTGGGAACCACTTCTGCGGGACCTTCTTGTCTGGCATGCCTCCGGTGAGCCAGTTTCCGAGCACGTACAAAGAGGTCTCTTCCCATCATGGGCATGGCCGTCCTGTGGGAGGGCTGTAAACTTCACGAGCTGGGTGTGGTATGGCGTGGACCCAAAGTCGTGGGTCGAAGTGCTCCAACTCGAGCGAGGCCAGCCGGTTGACGGCGCATTTGGCAGCGGAAATGGAACGCTGACGATCCGGGCTCCTTTGATTGCCTGCACAGGAGAAGCAGTCACATTCGGCGATGGCAGCACAGAGGATGTTATCTTTACGGCCGTGGATGCTAAGCTGCCTTTCTTGCATGGGTCTCCGTCCCTTGACGATCCGAGTCAAGAAGAGGAGTGGAAGACAGTGACACACATGATTCTGCTGGCGAGTTACCCTTTCAACCCTCAAGGCTCGTCGCGCCCATTATCTTTTGCTCTCCTCTGCGTCGCACCTGTTCCAGGCAGAGACGAGTTTCGTCGCATTGGTATGATGACAACTGTGCGACCAAAGAGAACTTTTGAGGCCACTAAGTTTGAAGAGCTTTTATCGCCTCATACATCTTATATTAAACTTGTATGATAGCATATGGAGCCGTATATTACAGTAGTCCCCTGTCAATTTGCGGCATAGGCCATTTGACCGGAACCATTGGAACTGAAAGTTCAAGTGCACTAACTCAGGGCTCTTCATGATGAATTTTCAAATTTCAAGTAGCACAGCACACGAAGATGTCGAATGATTTGATAGGGATTATTCCCCAAGAATCAAATTTGCCGCTGATTCAAGGCCTCAGGGCCAATCACCAACCAGGACTGTCCAGTCCCCACGCGATGTGGTCTGCCGTCTACTAAATGTATTTTACTCATGCAGCCTGACCGATAGAATTGGGTATCATCCCACAATCAGCCTCATCATACCCCGCTTCAGCAAAATTGAATCTGAACATCAAGAGCGTGCTTTTTTGGATGAATTGTTTTGGAAACTCAATCACCAACTAGCTCTACCCGTCTTCACAATTTTCCTTTATGGCTCATCCCATGCAGCCTACGGGCAGAGACCAGTTTCACATAGCCATCATATGCGCTCTGCCTCGTGAAGCCGATGCTGTCACTCTGCTATTTGATCAGTTCTGGGACGAAGAAAGCGATCCCTTTGGACGAGCAAACGGCGATACCAACACTTACATAACTGGCCGACTCGGAAAACACAATGTTGTTCTTGCCGTGCTCCCAAACATGGGCACCAACAGCGCTGCCGCGGCTACAGCGAGCCTCCGATCAAGCTACAGCAGCCTCAAACTTGCTTTCCTTGTCGGGATTTGCGGCGGCGTGCCCCGAATTGCAGACGACGATGTCTTTCTCGGTGACGTCGTTGTAAGCAAGGCTATTGTCCAGTACGACTTTGGTCGTCAATATCCTGAAGGGTTCGAAGTGAAGAACACCGTTGAAGACAGCCTTGGCAGGGCAAACAAGGACATTCGCGGGATGCTGGCAGTCTTTGAAACGGAGCTTATGAGGGAACGGCTATTGACCAAATCGGCGGGATATTTGAAGCAATTGCAAGACGCTGCCAGGAAGAAGCGACGACGAGCAAAATACCAGAGTCCTGGGGCCACCCAAAACAGACTTTATTCACAGGATTATATCCATCAGCATCGATCAGAGTCATGCGAGATATGCAGCAACCTGGATAACTTGGGAGATGTTTGCGAGTCAGCATCCAGTGCATCCTGTGCAGATCTAGGTTGTGACGAGACTAAGCTTGTCAAAAGAGATACTTCTTTTCTAGATGACTGCGGCTTCAACATCTTCATCGGGCGAATAGGGTCAGGCAACACTGTAATGAGGAGTGGAAAAGACCGAGATCGCATTGCCTCGCAGCATAACCTCATTGCATTCGAGATGGAGGGCGCGGGAGCTTGGGATGAGGTCCCGTGCTTGGTGGTCAAGGGCGTTTGTGACTATGCAGATAGCCACAAGAATAAGCTATGGCAAGACTTTGCAGCTGCCACTGCGGCTTGCGTGATGAAAGCCATTTTGGATCGCTATGTCGTTACAGATGGAGCACAAGGCTCGGCATTATCTCAACTCAATGGTGAGATTGTATCCCCTCTTCCCTACAATTATTTCTCTCTGCTGATGCACGCATGAATAGGCCAAGGTCGACAGGATGGAACGCGAAGTATTTCTGGAAATACATTCGGGGACAACGTAAGAATTAGCCAAGGTGATATGACTTGGAACATGGCGCATTAGCCTTTGATGGTTGTGTAGATGCCCACGCTATAGTGATTGTTTGTTTGCTGCTAGACATGGAGGCGTGTACCAAGCACTGTAGTAACCTGATAATAGCGAGAGCCACATGCAGATATACTGTATAATGCTTCGGTAATATAGAGATGATCTTAATCATATTTAGAGCATTATATTTTAGAAGTTTCTTTGTCCCAAAATATACGACAGCCTCATTTTCTTTTAGTCTTGGACCTCGTCGGAATCAGATTCACCATCTACAATACAGCTAACACCTCCGGCACTCGAATTATCACTATCCGAGGTAGTATCACTGATATCATCAGAAACTAATGGCTTGATCGCCAGCGTCTGCGCTCCATGCTGGCTAGGGACTCTAATAATGACGATATCATATGTACGTGTCGTATATGCCAGCAGGGAGCCCGATACTACCGCGCTGTCAGCATTTGGATATGGTTGAAGTTCTTTTGGAATTCCGAGGACTTTTTCTCCACCAAAAGTTATCCAGGAGCCAACTATCCCGTAGACCTGACGAGGGATCTCGTTCCAGAGCTCCCATGAAGAAGTTTTACAGAAATTGGCCCGATCTGTTAGTAGTTGGTTTGCAATTGGAGTAAATACCGGCGGACTGCGGCTTGGTCCAATTGCGACGCGCGCCAGACGAACACCGGCGGCGACGCCCCAAATTTGGGTCTCATATAAACTTGTTTCATTCTTCCAACCCGCATGACAGATGACTGCTAAGACTGTAGCATCGGAAGAAAAAGTAACACTGTCGATGCGACGACATTCTCTTAGCTCGAGCTCAAAGCTGGAGACACCGCGGCCCGCGCGCCAATCCAAGATGCAAACCTTGGAATCGCCATTCCACGACACAGAAACCACGGCAATATATGTTGAGCAGGCAGAAATCGCCAGCCACGAGATAAAGCTGATATGCCACTTCTCAGGTTCGTCATCGCTAATTTCGTCGGTTCCAAATAAGCATTTGCCAGATTCCACACACCAGACCTTCACCACTGCACTGCTGTAGCCAATAACTAGGTATTTTGAATCGTCTGAGAATGCCATCTCATATATACTGTATTTACTCTGGCCTTCAAGCAGTCGAATTAACTTCCCAGTGTTGAGGTGCCAGATCCGGACATCATTCTGCTCCCCTTCCTTACAGGCAATAAGTTCTGAATTTGGTGAGAAAACTGGAGAAGGCGCATTGGAATCGTCCCTTTTGAGCACCTGAACACACTCACCACTCGTTCCATCCCATATGTTGATACTGCCCTCAGGATTTCCAGTCGCCACATATGTTGACCCTGGAGATATCATCACGGACCTAGTAGTGTATCTCTCAGCTGATGTATCGCTTGTATCAACCCTCCATATTCGAATATTAGAGCTATCGACAGAGGCTAGAAGCGAGTAATTTGGCCAGTACCTGTTAAGGAAAAAGGCACCGTCCACGTATGTGCCATCATTGGTAACTTTAATATTGAATAGCAGCTGGCCCGTCCTAGTATCTCCAATGATCACATTTTCGTTCAGGACCATCACAAAAATCGCTGCGTCGTGTGAGAGGTCGAAGTCCGTTATTCTATCGGGTTGTTCAATATGGCGTATCATTTTCCATGTCTTAATACACCAGAAATAAATATCCTTGTCGCCATATAATAACGCCAACAGTTCTGAATTTGACGAAAATTTTGCGCACCTATAATTTCTCGAGCCAGAAAAGGGCCCTTGAATATGTTTCACCTCTTCTCCTGTCCGGGTAGAGTAAACTCTAATATTGTCCCTGTGCATCAATGCCATTAATGCAGAGTTTGATGAAAAAATTGCATGCGTTGACTCGAAGTCAATTATTTGCAGGTCAATCATACCCACACAAGCACCCGTTTTTGTTCTCCAAATTCTCACAAAGTTCACGCTACCGGATAAAGTGCGACAGGTTGATGCTGCCAGATCTCCATGCCATGAAAGACCAATCACTTCTTCTCGGAAATATTGGTGGCAGTCGTATCTAATGTCCAATTTGCTCACATTAAGGTCCAAATAACGTTGCTGTACCAGGGCCCCGCTATCGATCGACCACGTTTGCACGACACCTGTGTAAGAAACAGAAACCAAGTGTTTGAAATCGGGCAAAAAGGAGACATAATGGTGGCATGTCTTATCCACGCTCAATTCAATTACACGTTTTACTGTGTCTGTTCTGTAGATCGAGATGGTACCATCCGTGCATAACACACATACTGCGGAAGTGGTTGGTGAATAGAGCACTTGGATAACACCATAATAGCTACCGAGAGCTATTTCATGAAAAAGAGAGAACTGTCTCCGTGGCCTTTTTACGACCGTAGGGAGTCTCCCAAAGCCAACGTATACAGTTTGGTGGAACGCCTTGTAGATTGCGCTATGCCTGTCTTCGAAGACAATAGCCGAATGATACAGCTGTAGGGGCGAATCCCTCACGACGGACTTGTAGGAATGAAAGAAGTGATAGGCGTCGCTAATAAACGTTCTGAGGCAATTTGTCCCCCTTTTTCTTTGCGGATTTTCCATATGACCGAGCCGATTCCCATTAACCTCACTTCCGTGCCACCTGGTAGCCAGATTCTTTAGCTTTTGAATAGCATCTGCTCCTTGCTCTGTAAGGTTACGCAAGAGAGCTAAAGATTCTAACCAGGCCAGGTAATTAGTTTTGAGAAATGAGTGAAGAATTTCTTCATCTTCAAAGACTTTATCAGTTTTAAATCCCCTGGACTCGCATCCGCGATATAAATGCTCAACCCAAAATACGCAACAGTAGGCTATAGGCATCAAGGGATCTGGAGACGGTGGTGTAATAGCGCTCGCGCGTATTTGTGGATCATTCAAATCGTATATATTGTGCCTCAAAATGCATGACATAGCATCCAGTGAGGTTTCAGCCATTTTATAATGCTGGTACTCGATTCCCTTTGGAAATATGGTCTTGGCGGCATTCCCCACCATGTAATCTTTGACTGACTGATGGATGAAGTAGACAGTCTCGTCTCTAATGGATAAAAGAGATCCAAGATCTTTGACCATATCCTTCATATCTCGCATATTGTAATCCACTTTGTAATGTTCCCATTGAGAACATATAAAAACATGGAGTTCTTTAAGGTGAAGCGGCCTCTCGGCTGTGGTAACAATGGAGAGCAGGATTCGACAGGCTTCTCGATCTTTTTGCCTTAATTTCGAGTTGGCTCGTTGAATCATCAGGTCGTAGAGGTTTTCCAGACCCTCTGGCATTTGGTCCACCACCTCTTCCACATGGCGATGGTCTGTGTTACGCAACTGTTCGATCACGAGGGTCACCCAGAGGAAGGTGCCATTCGCTTTTTTTCTCAGAGTTTCAGTTGTTCTGGTCTGAAGTTCTTCATCATCTTCTAGCGCTTCTATATCCTGGATAGACTTGTTGATGTAAGTGTCGACAGATTTGGAGACGTTTTCGGCATTCTCCTTTAGCTCCAGGCTCAGTCTCCGACTAGGTTCAATTGACCGAAATCCCCGCTCGATGTCTTTGATATTCCGACTCGAAAGTAGCCACTTGACACGCCCGCTTGTTTTGACGATAAGGCTCAAGAGTAGCTTGCAATCATGCTCACATTCATCGAGAGCATCGACAATGCAAACGGGGTACTGTATGGTTGAATATTGAGTCAGATCTTTGAATATATTGCATAGAACAGCCCACGCATTAGGGCCATTGAGTTGACTTAAGTTATCTTCATGTTTCTTGCAAATAGGTGAAAGGAGTGCCGGGTGTCGCTTAATGAGAGAGAAGATTAAGCCCGCAACAACCGAAGCAGCAGTATTAATTCTGGAGTCTGTGGCTTGGCAGAAAAAATAGCCCAGGTTGATATTCACTCCGGAATTTTTTTCCAATTCATTGATTATGCCGCAGAGGAGCATTGTCTTGCCCTTTCCAGGGTCGCCTTTAATCCAAAGTACACCACTTTTCTTTGTGTGGCGCCATTTCTGAAAGTCTTCATGATCGAGAATCCAACTGAAGGATTCGTATAAGAAGGGGCCCTTTAACTCCAAAATTCGTTCTTTGTCGTAAAATGGGTCCGTTTTGCTGATTTTGTGAAGAAAAGAGTCACCCGTATCTGAGGGACCTGTCGGCAGAATTTGTTAGCCACATCGTAGATACCCAAAGTCATGGATCTAAGGTGCAGCACACCAGTATGAGTAGTGTTGAAATCGCCCTGAATGATTGTGGCATTGTTAATTGTGTTTCCTGAAATTTCGCGAATGCTAGTCATTTTGTCGCAAATTTTTTTTATAACGTCAAGGTCGCGATGTTAGGTGTATGCATAGGTACAGATGTAAAGGCAAGAGTTGCAACCCAACCCCAAATATTCTCATATCAGGCTGCATTTCGGTACGTAACTTGGACATCCAATAATAATTAGGGAAAACACAATTACTGATGCCTGCTTATTCAAGACCACTAGGCGCAAGACTTCATTGCAGCCTTCTGCTTGGCAATGTAGATAAGGCTTGCAATTGGCTGGATACAATACTGGAAATCAGCCTGCTTTTTATAGATATAGCTAGGTATCTGTATCCAGCATCCTAAATAACTACAAGGAAATTACATATTGTAAAAAGAATGAATTTATTATTATTACTTAATTACTTAAATATCTATTTTTTTTAAGTATCTGCTACTGTCGCTACTGTCGCTACTATCGCTACTATCGCTACTATCGCTACTATCGCTACTATCGCTACTATCGCTACTTTCTGCTACTATCGCTACTTTCTGCTGCTATCTACTTTCTACTGCTATCGCTACTTTCTGCTACTTTCTGCTACTATCGCTACTTTCTGCTACTATCGCTACTTTCTGCTACTATCGCTACTTTCTGCTACTATCGCTATATGTATTCCTTTATATCTCAGTTCTTAGTTAATAATTATAGTGAGATAGATCACTATAAGCCCCTGCTAATCCCCTGTACTATACGGGCTACGGATTCATATCTGCATGCCCGATCCATCCCTTTGCATGCGGCTCTCGTCTTCCCGAGTGCGGCTGAGTCCTGAATACATGTACCGACGCTTATCATTGCATGCACAGGTACTCCGTACGCCGGGACTAAATCATGGATTTGCAGCAGCAATACATGGTTATGGGTGTCTGAACTTTTACATCTAGCCAGCTTGGGGTTCCCGATACTACGTTGGGTCCGATATTTCTGAGACGATGGATACAAAATAAATAGGACTGATCGGTGACCATAAGTCTATTAGTCGCTGTAGCGATTTACGGTAGAGTAATTACGCACAAAAACATGCTCCGACCGTAGCGATATATGGCAATGAAAATGAGCCCAATCGTGGCTTCACACCAGTTCGGGCGACTGGGATTGAGCAGGTACTGCCACACTCTGGCCGCGGAGCAATTGTTATTTGATAAATCGATCAAATGGTGCTCACATGTGAGAAAATATGCTGTCTACCTAGGCTACTTCAAAGTTTGGATGCATGTGCCTTATCGTCTCAGCTTCCCGATTCGACCACTTCCGTACCGAGGGAGGCAATTCTTCTCAGTTTTGCAGAGTAAGCCAAGGCGGCGATGCCGGTTGGCAACCCAAAATCGCGGATTCGTACCGACTTAAATACTCTGCATAAAGGTCATTTCGGCTACCTCCCCGAAATTGTCATGTCTTCCTCTCGGGTTGAACTATCCGATCCCCTAGTCTGACCATCGAGCCGTTACACGATCGACAATCTCCATTGAACCTTGCTTATAACGGTTGTCGATCATCCAATTTATCGCCACCTCACGGCAACCTCCTTCAGCCCGTCTTCTTGGTAACGGTCCGTTTGACAGCGGATCAAGGGTCAATGAGCTGCATTAGCGCCCCTGATCAGTGCCGTACCTCGCATTCCGTCTCGTATTTGGACGCAGAAGTCTCCGGAAATAAACCCAACATCTCTACCGAGGCTTATGCATAGCGTCCAAATACACGGCCCAGCGTCCGAGCTTGGATCCTCCTCATCGGTAAATTTACTTGGCATGGGCGCTTTGACCTGCTGCATACAACAATCGGCACAGCACCGGAAAAGAGCCTCCCCACATACTTTATTTGGTCACGGAATTCGCAATATCGGGTGAACTAGCTGGTCTATATTGCCATTTTCAGACGATGGAGGGCATCAGATCTTTTTCCCGGTACGGTTGACTGCCTATACTGAGGCTAGCCGTGCTCAACACCACACCCAACACGCCTCCCAATATTGCGGAAACTTATACATTTTGCCCACCGCGCATGAACCTGAATTCACAGCATGTGCTTGTGCGGGGGCAAATTGTTTCTTCAATGCCGCTGTTGAGGTTGAGGGGAAGGGGGAGGCTATGGGATGGCAAAAGATTAGATTTTTCTCTGGTTCGGCCAATTCGTTTATATATGACGGCGAAATGACTCCTGTCATGAGATCTCTGGTGTCATTACAGTTGAGATAACCAACAGAACATCATTCACCAATGGATCACGACGGAAGACATAGTTTATACGAAAGAGGCTATAATCCAATGGCAGCGTCGTCTTACAGGCATTATTACTCCACGCTTGGCATGGAGGAAGATCAAAGGCGCTACATGTATGCAGATGACCCTGGCTCAGCAGGCTCATCGGTGCCTGCTGCCTATGACAACTCCCCAGGATCTGCCTCAAATATATACGGGTTCCCCAGACCAGGTAGTGGCGTGTCATGGTCTCGGCCTTCTCATCATCACCACCATCTACCAGACATGAGTCACTCATCGAGCTCGATGCATGGAGAGGGTAGCCAAGATACACACAACCTGGTTGGCAGAGAAGGAATGCCTTCTCCGGCGCGGCGACCTCAACGGCCAAGGATTAAGTTCACTCAGGAAGAAGATGAACTTCTGATCGAGCTCAAGGAGCAGAAAAACCTCACATGGAAGCAAATTGCCGACTTCTTCCCCGGCCGCAATCCAGGCACATTGCAAGTGAGATATTGTACCAGATTAAAGACAGAGTCCACGCCATGGACAAGAGAAATGGTATGCTGCTCTCTTTTAAGACTAATCTTGACTCAAAATATGAAGTTACTGACTCTTTGATCCAGGATGAAAGATTACTAGATGCTTTACAAAGTTATGAAGATGAAAAGTGGCGCATCGTTGCACAGAGAGTTGGAGGTGGAGTAACGCCGATGGGGTGCTGCAATCGCGTGTGGGAGCTGTTTAATGATGACCTTGACGATTCCTCTCAGTTTCCATTTCCAAATGACGGTTGAAGGATTGTAAATGCTGACGCGCAATGAATAATGGTGATGACGGCATCTGTATTTGTATCTATAACATTCAAAGTAATTGACATCCTTAAATGAATCGACACTGTGTTTTGTGACATATGAGCTAAAGAGAAAAAAAGAGGGCGTGAAGGAATTTCACGACAGCAATTGCTTTGCTAACTCCGACTCATCCAAAACGGCGCCTGACTCAACCAGTGCGATCAAAGCCCGATGACAGGAGACGTCCAAATCTGACTGCTGACCGCTGCTATTTTTGCCAAGAAAACCTGCCGTCTCGACCAGCCATCCATTAAAATCCCGGATTTCAGTGGATTTTCCTGCACGGGCATCCTGCAGCATTGAACTCGTGTTATCCTTGACAATCTGCCCAATCTTATAAAGCATCGTACGAAGCTGAGGTTGCGAAAAGCGCAAAGTAAGCTCCTCTCTCAAGACATCCAACGATTGACCCTCGATTTCCGTGGAATCAGTGAGAATTTGAGCGCTGCTGGGGTGATTGATGAGAGTTTGGAGGACAGCACCAGATTCGTAGAGGAGGCGGTCGATAACTTTGGCTATAACGCCATTTGGATTCTCAAAGAGGACGCCATTTTTACACCGGAGAATGGCAGTGAGAGGGTTTATGGAAGAGTTCACGACGAGTTTTTGGAGCTGTGAGACCCATAGTTCGGCTCTTGTTACGGATCTTGCGTTGAGGTCGGGAGCGGTGGCGATGGCTTCTGTTAGATAGGCTACACTCGGTGCGGGATACGGAGTGTTGTCATTCAGCAAGACAGGTCCAATAGCAGTATCCGCAGGCGAGGCATGAAGGCTTTTAAATGGTCCCTCTGATAAGACGCCATGATTCGTGACACAGGCCAAAATGTTGGGCCCGCTGTTATCGGGATACCTCTTCGCTATGTATTCCTGTCCATGAGGCGGCCATAGTTTGGACATGCCGTTTTGGAGAAATGCCAAGCTGCTAGTACTATCAAGATATCTTCGTAGTTTATCAGTTTCGGGCATGGCTGCAGCAGCCTTGGTCGCAATGATGAGGTTGCGAATTTTGCTCGCTTGAGCGACTTCTCTAACAGGGCCTTGAGTGGGTGCTTGTTCAGTCCACCACTCGATCTGGAATTCATCCTTGCCGCTGTATAACTTTCCTAATCGGGTAATCTCGAGACCGGGGCTCTGAATCCATTGGGATAAAAGCTCTTTTCTGTGTACAACGAGAGTAATCGGGGGGCGAGGAGATTGCATGGAAAGGCAGCTTGCATAGAGGCGACCTAGATTGCCAACGCCGAGGATGAATATGCGGCGGTCCAAGTCATCCGAATTGGAGTGTTTGGAATTGTCATTGCCGCTGATGCTGCTGTCTACGTTCTCTGGGCTCCAGGCGTATAACTTGGGAGCCGGCCTCGTGTTGTCTAGCAAGGACTGAAGCCATGCAGGCTGATGCGACGCTTGTGTAGAGTAGGCCGCCATTGGTTTAGCGATAAAGATTTTCTGTGGATAAAGGTGGAGAAATGATGTTTGGAGGCGATGGGCTACTCTTGTCCAAATTGACATGTTGAAGGCTTAATGTTGATAGAAACTGGCTTGGAGTGGAAGATCTGACTCATTATATATGGAGAGTTTAGATGAGGGGCGGCTCCGAAGCCGAAGACCGCAGTATAAACTTGGGGTAGATTGAGAATGTGGTGTCAATGGAAGAAATGTATTTGAACAATGTTAAAAAAAGGGCGCGCAGAGAAAGTAATCAAGATGTAATGTGGGTGGAGTGCGATTTGTTGTATTTATATGTAGCTATATATATGAAGGCTGAAGTAATGATATCATATAAGGCTCTGTGCTATGGGTGGTAACCTGCAGAGTAATATTGCAAGGTTATGACTCAGTGTACTTGAGAAGAGGCTGCCAATGACATGCGCCAAAATTATTGAAATGACATCAATATTCAAATTAAAGCTGCTGTCACGAATTAATCATCATATAACTTCCATCTGCTCTGAACATGTCGGTGATCCGCCTGCTTTATTCGGCGCTACCCTGAAGCTTGGAGTTTCTTTTGGTCTTCTCACAGAGTGCTTTCATAATCACGTGACATAAAATGCACAATTTGCGCATCTGCCTGGAGCTTTATGCAGTGGCGCACCTTAACGATGACCAATCAGCGTCTCGCTGCTTTGCCACTCACATGTCGAGCAACATCGAACCTTCATGTCAGCCACTGTTTACAAGCACAACTTCCTTTGCTCGTCACTGTGTTTTCGCCTTTTCTTCACTTCATCTTCACTTCATGGGCTCTTTTTCGTCACAAGGATCTCCGCTGAAGACCATGACATGACGCTAAAGACATGATTAATGTTCTCGGCAGGACCAGAAATTGCAATTTTGACTCGCCACTAGACTGCATTCATCGCCGCCGTGAATCACTTCTTTGTTGACATCACAGGCGTCGCACAACTCCCAGACAATAAAGAACATGTCAAACCTGATTCTTCTACATTTCTTTCATCTATAGTGATTTTTTATCGAATCTTCAAGGCTCAAATACCTAATCTATCGCCGATACTCAGCCACTACCAGCTTGAAGAACTTAAGCGGTCCAACTGACATCATGGACTCTGAAAACGAGACAAAAGAGAAGGACATCGGCGAAAGTCGCAGTGCCTTGCTCGGCCAAATGATGGAAGCAGCTCAACAAGGCTCGACACCTGATCCCAACCCTGATTCCCCGCCAGCTATTGGAATCAGTGAAGAGGATGCGCTGAAGAATCTTTCCGGAACAGTACGAGATCAGGATGATCTGGAGCGAGACATCACCATGCAGGCCAATGCGGCGCTAATGGAGGCTGAAGACAAAAAGGACCGCGCCCGGATCGTCAAATTGGAGCTGACCAAGGAGCGATACAAGTCTCTGCTTGACAAGGAAAAAAAGAGGCTGGAAAAAGCTGCTGGCAACCCAACCCAGTCTCTTACCATTCAAAATGCGATTGCCAAAATCGAGCAGGAAATTCAGCAAACCACGCTGGACATTACTGATTTCGAATCACGTATCCAGAAGAGACACCAGGAAGATCCGTTACACAGCTTGAACCAGACGAAGTCTAAGAGGCTTCCCGGTGAAAGCAATCGTGACTATCTCATCCGAACCGGCAAGATTACCCCGTTTTCGAAGTTGGGAGGAGCACGCCCTGCTGGCATCGAGGGTCAACTTGCCGACACCATTTTGGATGCTGAGGAGGAAGCCGCTGCGGAGCAACTGAACAATGAGGCCGGGGAGGGTCCTCTATCACATCAATTACTTCGACGCCCCGGCTTCGAAGAAGAAGTGTCAACACCATCCGTGAGCGAAGGAACTGCGGCAGAAGCTGAATTCTCACTTCGACCGCGGAAGAAGAGAAAGGTTCAAAGACAAACAGAGCGTGAGCCCTCTGCTGATTTTGAGCCCGAGGCACAGTCTAGCTCGGAATCAGTTGATTCAGCGGTCTGGCAACAAACAACAGAAGATGACATCGTTCGTCAACAGCGTCGTAAAGCCAAAGCCAAGGCATCAGCTGCCGAGCAAGAGAGCATTGATCTTAGTAAGGTTGATGATGGCAACGAGGCGCACTACAAGAAGCGCTTGAAAGACTGGGTTGATCGAAGAAGTCGAGCAAGACGAGCCAAACGACAAAGCGACTCCACAACCAACCCGGAGGAGAGTGACGAGGAGGAAGACGAATGGTTTAAACCGGCGCCAGGTGTGGCAGATCATTATTTTACCGATGACCTCAAACTGCCAGGCGACGTATACCCGTCCCTCTTCGGATATCAAAAGACTGGCGTACAGTGGCTGGCTGAACTCTACAAGCAAAATGTTGGAGGCATCATTGGAGACGAAATGGGTCTTGGCAAAACCGTTCAGCTTATCGCATTCATTGCTGCCCTACACTACAGCAAAAAGCTCAAGAAGCCAGTCATCGTGGTCGCTCCAGCCACACTCCTCCGCCAGTGGGTAAGCGAATTCCATCGCTGGTGGCCGCCTCTGCGTGTCTCAATCCTTCATTCTTCAGGCAGTGGGATGCTCAACCCTGCAGCAGAAGATGATTACGATGTCGAGCACTTTAGCCCAATGGCTACCAAATCCGAAAAAGCGGCGAGAAAAATTGTGCGGGGAGTGGTTCAGAAAGGCCATGTCCTGGTCACCACCTACACTGGTCTTCAGACATATGCCGATCTGCTGTTGGGCGTTGAATGGGACTATGCGGTGCTTGATGAGGGCCATAAGATCCGAAATCCAAATGCCGAAATCACCGTGACCTGCAAAGAGCTCAACACGCCAAATCGTCTCATTTTGTCTGGAACACCAATCCAAAATAACCTCACGGAACTCTGGTCACTCTTCGACTTTATCTATCCAATGCGCTTGGGAACTCTCGTCAACTTTAAGCAGCAATTTGAGATACCCATTCGACAGGGCGGTTATGCAAATGCGTCTAATCTACAAGTCATGACTGCTGAAAAATGTGCCGAGGCTCTGAAGGAGACCATCAGTGAATATCTTCTCCAGCGATTGAAAGTTGATGTGGCTGCCGACCTCCCAGAAAAGACAGAGCAGGTCTTGTTCTGCAAATTGACAGAGGGTCAACGCAAGGCATACGAGACATTTCTCCGCTCCGACGAAGTGTCAGCAATTTTGAACAGGACACGCCAATCTCTCTATGGAATTGATATTCTCCGCAAGATTTGCAACCACCCTGATCTACTTGATAAGTCTCTTGCATATAAGCCTGGTTATGAAGTTGGTAACCCAAAAATGTCAGCAAAACTTCAACTCACCAAAGACCTGTTACAAAAAGTCATGATTCCGAATGGGCACAAGACACTTCTGTTTTCACAAGGAAAGCAAATGCTGAACATCATTGAGAAATGCATCAGGAATTGTGGCATCACCTATTTGCGGATGGATGGCGAAACTCCAATCGACCAACGACAGCCGATGATTGACAAGTTCAACTCCGATCCTGATATCCATGTCTTTCTCATGACTACCAGGACTGGTGGATTGGGCACAAACCTTACTGGCGCAGATCGCATCATCATCTTTGATCCAGACTGGAATCCATCTACTGACCTGCAAGCGCGAGAGCGAGCATGGAGACTGGGCCAGAACAAACCGGTAAAGATCTACCGACTGATGACTGAGGGTACGATTGAAGAGAAGATTTATCATCGTCAAATCTTCAAGCAGTTTATGACGAACAAGGTTCTCAAAGATCCGAAGCAGCGAAGCTCTTACGATCTCTCAGACTTGTATGATCTATTCACTTTCGATAAAAACACTGATCCTGCTGCGGCAAGAAGCGAAGTATTCAAGGGTGCGGAGGTGAATTTGAGCAAGAATATAGACAACACTGATGCAAAATCTCTGATGCCCATTAGAAGTGTGGGCCAAGGAAAACAAGAAGGTGAATTGAAGAGCTTGGATCTGGTTGCTGCAACGGAGGAAGTCAAGGAAGATCCATCTGCGCATGAGGAGAAGAGAATGCTTGAAGGCATCTTTGCCCGATCAGTGAACAGTGCCTACGACCACGAACAGATTGTCAATGGTCCACAGAAGGTCCAGGCTGATATATCAGTTCTGCGTCAGGAGGCGAACATGGTAGCCCGTCAAGCTGCAGCCCATCTTCGACATGCTGGAGAAGAAGCTCGTCGAATCCCGATCGGCACGGTCACTTGGACTGGCGAAGTTGGAACAGCAGGCCGTCCTGGCGGTAATCGTCGTCGTGGAGGTCCAAGTTCGGCGGGTGTCATGAGCAACCTTGCAGATCGCCAGGGCTTGGACAGCGGTAGCAGCTCACGATCAGGCACACCTGGAAGCGACAAGAACTTGAAGGCGAAAGATTTCATTCCATTGATCAAGACGTTCATCAACCGTCACGGAGGAAAAGTCCCCAGTAAGATGCTGGTGGACCATTTTAATTCTTATTGTCCTGGAAAGAAGCAGAGCGACGAATTCAAGTCTGCGCTGGAGATGATTGCGGTATTGAACCGGGTCAGCAGTACTGGAAGAGGCATGTGGTCGTTGAAACCACAATTTAAGTGAGATTTAATTTTTGTTCGAGGAGCATTTGATATGCTCCAATGGATTTGCATCTGCTTTTATACCAATAAGCAAGGAGTCTGGAATTTGAAGACATTGGAATGAGGATCAAATGGGAATGCTAGGAACACATATCAAATAGAATTAATCATCACACATTGCTTCATTCAATCATTGCTCATTCAGATTTGAGAATCACATGTGGCACATCTCACAGAAGAGTGTTACTCTGACAGGAAGATAACTTTTCATAGCCTTCTTCGGGCGAATTCGTAACTGTCTACTGCATCGACATCAAGCCATATCCTCTTTCTAATAAAAAGGACAAAGAAGCCTGAGCAGAGCATGGTAGAGTTGGAGACCAGGCTTTAAGGGCCGTTCTCCTCGTTTTTTCTCAACGCCACATAAAAGAACCAGATAGCGAAACTCCTGCCTTGATCCCAAACCAAAGGCTCGCCAAGCATGCAAATCCGTATTTTTTTGTTTGTGAAAAAAATACAGTATTTACAAACGACGACCACGGCGACCACCCTTTCTGCGGGTAGAGTCGGAGGGGGTAGGAGTAACGTCCTCAATGCGGCCAATCTTCATGCCAGCACGGGCAAGGGCACGGAGAGCAGACTGGGCACCGGGGCCAGGAGTCTTGGTGCCGTTACCTATCAAAGTTGTCCCCGTTAGTCTCTATGCCTTCTATGTCAACATTTGTAATGGAGGCGCAACATACCACCGGTGGCACGGATCTTGATGTGCAGAGCGTTGATGCCGAGCTCCTTGCAGCGGGCGGCGACGTCCTGGGCAGCCAACATGGCAGCGTAGGGGGAGGACTCGTCACGGTCAGCCTTGACCTTCATTCCACCGGTGACACGGGTGATGGTTTCACGGCCGGACAGATCGGTGACGTGGACGAAGGTGTCGTTGAAGGAGGCGAAGATACGAGCAACGCCGAAGACGAGCTCGCCTATTGTGCCATTGTTAGCCAAACCATCGCCAAATTTGCCTTTTTTTTCACCCCTCCTCTCTTTTTTCATATGGAAATTTCGAGGCGAGCGCTTCAATGCGCAAACACTCAAAATTCGCCAGGAATTATTTCGTCGTGTTTGGTTCATACGTACCATCGCGGGCAGAGGGGCCCAGGGAGATGTTCTCCTTAGGAGCGGCGACCTTCTTGGGAGGCATTTTGAGGATTCGTCGACGTCTGGTTTTTCGTCACGGGGCTGTTGAGAACTGGCGAGTCACTAAGAAAAAGAAGCCGTGATGCGCTTGAGTGGTGGTTGCAGCGAGCGAGGGCGGTTAGAGGGGCGGTGGGGCGCGGCAGAAAAATCCCACACAAAAAAATTCACCGCGAAAAATTGAGCATTGAGCTGCTGTAAGCCCTGCCCTACACCAAAATTTTCGAGAGTGGGACCTTTGCGAGCTCCACCAACGAGGTACTGTTCCCTCTTTTTTTTTCTTCTCGCTCTCTGGTCTTTTTTTTCTTTCCCTCCAAGCACAGCTTCGACGATCATAACAGACATCGCCATCAGCCGCCGCCACAATGTCTACGTATGTGCCTCCTCCCTGAACGCTTTGCGATACGGGGCAGATGCCCGGTCTCGATATGTTTGCAGATTGTCGTGGTCCTCTCGCTGGGCAGCCGATGAAAACCTTTTCCTGGTGAAAAGATCGGCCTGCCAGCTCGATCCCTCCCGAGACGCCTCCCTCAGCTATTCAAGATTTTGGTCAATCAGATTTTGCGAGCTGAGAGACGGTGCCATGGGGTGTTGGAGATGAAGAATTCGCATTGCTGCCTCTTCTCTCTTAAATTCATTGTCGCGCAAGGGCAATTAGCTTTGGTCTGAAAATGGCCTTGTTGCTATTGCCTGCGACTTCTTCTTTCTTGGACAAGATTTTCTTGTCTGGGGTGTTGTCGGATGAGTGGAATACAGGTTTCAATTGAGCACTGCTGGAATATGCGTGCCAATGCTCCCTATCTCACCGATCAAATTCAGCTCGGGTCAGCCTTGTTGAGAATGTCGCGTTTCAGCTACAGTTCTTGCATCGGCGCTCTGTTCCATACAAATGTATGGCGGACTACGTACTAATCTGAATTTTGAATATAGCGTCCCCACCAACGACCACGTCCTGGTCCCTGAGACCCTGCTCAAGAAGCGCAAGAGCCAGGAGAAGGCTCGCGCTGAGCGTGCTGCCGTTGTTGAGAAGCGCAAGGCTGTATGTATTATCTGTCTCCCTTTCAATATCTTCATGATGCACAACATACCGTCAACTAGACACTTTGTGTCGATGTCGTTGATCGTTAACCTTCTTTCGGGTCTGATATTCTGTTTGGAATACCCTTAGTTATGTTGCATTTCTCTTGCGTATAGCAAATCGTTAACATGACTTTTCAATAGGCCAACAAGGAGAAGCGTGGCGTCATCTTCAAGCGTGCCGAGAAGTACGTTCAGGAGTACCGCAGCGCTGAGCGCGAGAAGATCCGCCTTCGCCGTGCCGCCAAGGCCGACGACTCTGCCTACATCCCCGCTGAGGCCAAGCTGATCTTCGTCGTCCGTATCAAGGGGTATGTGCAACCTCCAGATCTTTTGACAAGGCGTGATAACTAACAATTTTCCAGTATCAACAAGATGCCCCCTAAGCCCCGCAAGGTCCTTCAGCTGCTCCGTCTCCTCCAGATCAACAACGGTGTCTTCCTGAAGGTCACCAAGGCCATCACTGAGATGCTCAAGATCGTTGAGCCCTGGATTGCCTACGGTTACCCCAACCTGAAGTCCGTCAAGGAGCTCATCTACAAGCGTGGATACGGAAAGGTTGAGAAGCAGCGCATTGCCCTGACTGACAACTCCATCGTTGAGGAGAACCTCGGCAAGTACGGCATCATCTGCGTTGAGGATCTCGTCCACGAGATCTTCACCGTCGGCCCCAACTTCAAGCAGGCCGCCAACTTCCTGTGGCCCTTCAAGCTGAGCAACCCCAACGGTGGCTTCCGCCCCCGCAAGTTCAAGCACTTCATTGAGGGTGGTGACCTTGGCAACCGTGAGGAGGCTATCAACGCTCTCATCCGCCAGATGAACTAAGTCAATTAAAACAAAAATGGGTTTTACGGATTTTGGTAGTGGGAATAGGGAAATATCATGCATGGTTGCTCGGCGTTGGTATCACGACTTGGCCTTTTGTTAAATTGACTCTTCGATGAATGACACTCGAGTTTCCATGTCGTGTGATGCTCAAATTGCTTCTAAAACTGGTCTACATGTGATGTGCCATTGTATCTTCGTGTCTCGTCATCTGCTCTTGTAGGATATCAAACCCATTAAATCTTCCAGTAAACCATTGAGTGGCGATTATTAGTCAGGCTCTCCACTCCTGCGCAGATGTGTAAATGTACATGGGAATTATTAATATGTGCTACACCTTGATATCGAAGCTTGTTCCACACCCGCAGCTGCTTGTTGCATAAGGGTTATCAACAATTTTGAACTGCGACCCAATCAACTCTTGTGTAAAATCCACCTTGCTGCCCGTGAGAAGCTCCAGGGAAGGTTCGTCTAGTATGATCTTCGGGCTATCTGCCGGCGGAGTAGCAGAATTGGCCTCGTCTGGAACGTATTGGAAAATGCTGTCGTCCTCGGAGATGACGGTCGATGCTTCGCGCGCTTCTTCTGTTGGCATCGTAACGAGGCTCATAAGGTACTGGAAACCGTGGCAACCTCCACTCTCAACTCGAATGCGCAAAGCTAGGTGGGGGTTCTTGTCCTTGGTCATGATGTCGGAGAGTCGCTATATGAATCATGTGTAAGTAATGTATTCAAATAAGATTCAGGAAAAAGATATATCAAGCACAAATCATACCTTAGCTGCCCGAGAGGTGATTTCCAACATCATATCCTTGCCATCCTCGCCCTTTACGGGATTTTGTATGCATATCGTTGCCAGTCGGGTGGCAGAAGCTGTGAATGACCGGCTGTTTGGCTGTCGACTTATTGAAAGGACGGATGCCTTGGAAACTGGTGTCACCGATATGCCATTTCCAAATTGAGAAGAAATCCTCGTTGTTCGTAGTCGTGAAGAGCGAGACGCTCCGCGCGGAATGAGAAACTCTAGAGGTGTTTGTTGTACATGTGCGGTCGCCACTGAATACCGCCGTTTGGCGAGCTGAACAAAGGACCGTGCGGCAGAAGCGCTGTCGGTACAGCGTAGTGATATCATCGTGGGACCCAGTCAGATAATCCTGTATCTGCTGTGGAAATGGCAGAGTTCAAGACTGAGTTCAGCCGAGGCCATCGAGAACATTATCCAGCCGTCTATTTCCGCTGCTGATGTCAGCCAACTCAGGCACAGAGGCAGAGGCGGCAAATGTCCGGCCATTCGCATGGATTACATGCTAGTGGCCAGATGGCCTTAGCTAAGCAGCGACTTGCAAAGCAAAGCGCACTCGCTAAGCCCCAAGATGCCGCCCCACCTCCCACCAAAAATCAGTGAATTTTTGACCCTCGACTTTTGAACCAACCCCGCGCACCTCGAAAGAGAGTCTTTGCCTGGCTCTCGAATTTCTGCGACAGCGTCGAACGGGATATCTCATCAACCGAAGACAAGGAAACCGATCCGCCAACATGTCTCGCTTTTTCCGCAGCGGCGGTGACGACAGCTCCAGCGAGAGCTCCAGCGACGAGGAAGAACTCTACTCCGGAGAGGAGGATCAGGAACTCGACCAGGAACAGTCCGAGGAAGAATCCGACGAGTTCGATCACTCCGACGAAGAAAGTGAAGATGACGACAAGGAGGCCGGCGGCGACCAGAAGCAGGGTGCTTTCCGATTCTTGAGAGACAACGTTGCGTCCGATAGCGAGGGTAGCGACGATGAAGTCCGAGACAAGGTCAAGAGCGCACAGGTCAAGCGACTGGACGAGCTCGAAACCTCTATTAAGCAGATTGAGAACGGTCAGAAGAATGGCGACTGGACTCTCATCTCTACCGGTATGGCAACAATGACAACGCGATGACCGAGGGGCAACGCTAACGATTTCAAAACAGAGTTCGACAAGCTCAACCGACAAGTGACCAAACTGCCTGCCGGAAGCAGAATACCCAAGCCTTACATCAAAGTCATTGCCGAGATCGAGGAATCCGTCAATGAGGCTCTTGCAAAGGCAAAGGTTACCCCGAAGAAGATGAACGCCACCCAGGCTCGTGCTCTCAACGCCGTCAAGCAAAAGGTCAAGAAGACCAACAAGGACTACCAAGATGAGATTGCTGTCTACCGAGAGGACAAGGACACCTACCTATGGTCTTCAGATGAGGAGGAGGAAGTTCCCCAGCCCAAGGCCCCCAAGGCTGTCAAGTTCGACGAAACGGCCGGTGCTGATGAGGCCGCTGATGAGGGATTCGCCACCGTCGGAAAGGGTGGCCGTACCCTGCAGTACACCCCTGAGAGCATCTTCAAGCACCTGCGAGGCATCATGGAGACTCGTGGAAAGAAGAACACCGACAGACTTGAGCAGATCAAGGTCATGGAGAGGCTCAACGAGATCGCCAACACCCCCTACCAGCAGATTCGTGTTCTTCTGACCCTGGTCTCTGCTCGATTCGACCTTGGCTCCGGAACTACTAACGTTATGCCCCTGGAGCACTGGAAGGCTGCTGAGAAGGAACTCTCTCAGCTCCTGACCATTCTTTCCCAGACCTCCGAGTATGTCGTTCTCGAGAACGTTGAGGAGTGGGATGATGATGAGAAGCCCCCTACTCTGCAGCCCGGCGAGAAGCACATCAAGGTTGCTGGCAGCATCGTCTCCTATGTCGAGAGACTTGACGATGAACTCCACCGATCTCTGCAGAGCATCGACCCCCACACCTCAGAGTACATTGAGCGCCTGCAGGATGAGGGTGCTCTGTACAACGTCATCTTCCGTGGTCTCCTCTACTACGAGGCCTTGAAGAAGGACGAGACCATTGAGGTTCCTCAGGACAGCGTTAACCGTATTGTCATGCGACGACTGGAGCACGTTTACTTCAAGGTGAGGAATCGTCCATGTTCATCAGTTAATACGCATAGCTAACATGATATGTAGCCTGCCCAAGTTGTCAAGACTTTCGAGGAGAACTCCTGGAAGGCCGTTGGCGAGAATGTCGACTCTACCACCACTCCCCGTGCCCAGGCTCAGGACCCCACTAGCTTGGTCAACGTCCTCTGCGCCTACCTCTACGCCAACAGCGAGGGCATCCTCCGTGCCAGAGCCCTGCTCTCTCAAGTCTACTTCCTTGCTCTCCACGACGACTACTACAAGGCTCGTGACATGATGCTCATGTCACACTTGCAGGAGACTGTTACGGGCTTCGATATCCAGAGCCAGATCCTGTACAACCGAACTCTTGTTCAAGTCGGTCTCTGCGCTTTCCGCAAGGGCCTGATCTACGACGCTCAGAACACCCTGCAGGAGATTTGCGGTAGCGGCCGTCAAAAGGAGCTGCTCGCCCAGGGTGTCATGATGCAGCGATACAGCCAGGTCTCTCCCGAGCAGGAGCGCCTCGAGAAGCAGCGACAGCTGCCCTTCCACATGCACATCAACCTGGAGCTGCTCGAGTGCGTGTACCTCACTTGCAGCATGCTTCTGGAGATTCCTCTCCTCGCCCAGACTGGCTCTTCCCCCGACGTCAAGAAGCGTGTCATCAGCAAGACCTACCGCCGTATGCTCGAGTACCACGAGAGACAGATCTTCACTGGTCCTCCCGAGAATACTCGTGACCACGTGATGCAGGCTTCCAAGGCTCTGGCTGCCGGCGAGTGGAAGAAGTCCATTACCTACATCCACAGCATCAAGATCTGGGACCTGATGCCCAACACCGATGAGATCAAGGAGATGCTGTCCAAGCAGATCCAGGAGGAGGGTCTGCGAACATACCTCTTCACCTACGCCCCCTTCTACGACACCCTCGCCATCGACACCCTCAGCAGCATGTTCGAGCTCGACTCCACCAAGGTGGCCGCTGTCATCAGCAAGATGATCAGCCACGAGGAGCTTGCTGCCTCTCTCGACCAGGTCACCAACAACGTCATCTTCCGCAAGGGCGTTGAACTCAGCAGACTCCAGTCCCTGGCTCTCGCCCTGTCAGACAAGGCCAGCGCGCTCATTGAGACTAACGAGCGAACATTGGAGCAGCGCACACAGGGCACATCAAGTGCCTTTGAGAGACAAGGCGGCAGAGGCCGTGGAGGCCACAGGGGAGGTGCCCGCGGCGGCAGAGGAGGTCCTCGCGGCGGCGGCAACCCCCAGCGACAGGCTGGTGGCACGCAGTTCACGGGCGGAGCTCTAGGAGCGGCCGTCCGTGGTTAGGATGGAAGCATATGATTATGAGAAGGGGATGGTGGCTGGTAGGGCGTCCGAATTTGATCTCTTGAACACTTTTACTTTGTGTGTTTTCAAAATCCCTTTTATTTTTCACTTGTGTGCTTGCATGGGATCAAGGAGGGGTTTCTCTTGTAATGGAAGAAAAAGTCCCGGGCGATCGAGCGAGGAAACGGAGGGAACTCGCTACACTTGTTTGATAGGTTGAACTGGAAATTTTAAAAAGGGAATGCATAAAACATAGAATGAATGTTGGCCTTGTGTTTCTCTCGCGATGTGTGTCTGGCCGCTGTGAGTGCAGCTGTGAAGCCTAAAGAGACAACTATTGAGTCAAATATCATCTACCTAAATCTTTATGCACAACATTATCTTCCAATCTTGTCAAGTCGTCATTCATTATCAGATCCATTTGAATCTGAACTCTCATCATCCGTGTCTGACTCTTCATCACCTGAGAAAGAATGCCTGCGAGTCCCAACCGTCATTCTACTACCTATGAGCTGGTGTCGAATTGTCTCCGCCTCAGCAATGCCAATTGGCATGTCTACATAATTGTACACAATTTTACGCAGCTCTGGCGGTAACCTTTGGGTAATCTTTACCCCCTCCTTATGGACTTTGCATTCAGTCCACCAGTGGGTTTGCTGAGGGGGCACATTGGATGTCGATATGATAGGGATTGCTGGATCAACAAGACATAACTTGAGAATCTTGCGGTATCCTGGTCGAGAGCGGTCTGCAAGTGCAAACGATCCCTGGCGGTGTCTGTAAATGTTGGGGTAGAAAACAGCCCAATCAGGATCGGTAAGTATTCGACCTATGACTTGGTAACCGCCTCTCGGTGAAATATCAAACGCCCGCAAGGTGTCTTCGCTGTCAGGATCTGGTACGAAGCCTAAATCCTCATGATAAATAGCAGTATCGAAGTATATATGACTCTCCGTGACATTGTTGCTATCATAGCAGAACAGGGCTGTAGACACAACATGTTCATTGAGCAGGCCATCCAAATTCCACAAGTCACCCTCGTATTCTGGATTTTTTGGAGTCAGGTGGATTTCAGTCAGCTCAACGATGACCTGAAGGTGATTATGCTTTTGTGAAAAAAAGGCGGATGAGCGGACATCGGATGAATTTAGGCGAACATGTTTGTATGGCGATGTTGCTCTTAGCTCGGGGAACTGCAAAGGGTGCGTCTCGTTGAACAGCTTGAAGATGGGGTTTGAATGCTGCTCTAACATGGTTTCATACCATTCATCGCCTTCAATAATCCAGCTGTTGTACCATTTTTCCAAATAGTTTTCATTACGTTCCAGTTTGAGGTTGAGAAGTTGATCATCACATTTAGGCAGCGTGGATGACGCAGGCTTCGTGTCGGCTGCTACGAGCTCTTGTTCTTTCTCGAGTCCGTCTTCGTCCTTGTGGATTCCCTTTCTTTGAAGATATTCTTCCTCTTCTTGAATTCAATTGTCAGTATAGCAATATATATGATATGACCAATTTTTTGTCCAGCCAATGTCTTACCTTCGGATAGAGCCATATTTAGCCAACTGCATTCTCTGTCAGCGCATATGCCAGGAACTTTACAGTCGTAGTATATGTCCTGTAGGTCCATTCGTTTGTGTGAAAATTCTCGAGGCCATCTGTATACAATATCCTAAGCTGGTAAAGCTAGGGTGATGAACTTTTCGATGGTAGTATACATGTCCGCATGCTCAATTGGGTGTAAGTTATTGATGTAACTGTTAATCTTGGCGCTTCCACTTTCGTCCACAATGACATCGCATGGAAGCCATTGAAAGGAGACATCAAACATGCTAGAGCCTCCATCATTCCCCGGATCCCAAAGGCTTAAAAGAATATCTCCCTTGCCACAGGCTTCTAGACAATTACTGAGGTTGATTCTTCTGTCAGGAAGGATGCGAGAGCGACGATATATGAGTGGGCATATAGAGGGATCTATCAAATGGAAGGTGGTAGATCGTGGGATATGTTGTCATCTGGTATGGCTTGTGATAGTTTCTTGCTGCCAATAGAGAGTTCCCGTTTTAAGGCTTCTGGCACGAGTTTGTCGGATTTGATAACGCAGTCATCGTAGTCTAAGACAGGAATGAGGCCTGTATTTTTATACAGGTCCGCTTTGAGCTTCAGCTCTTCGATGCACTACGCATCCAACGCAAGTTAGTGACTCGTAATTAAAAGGCGCACGCGGAAGAGGAGACATTGAGAAATATTTTTTCCAGAGTAAAGGGGAGATTTCATGTCCTTGAAGCATACCCAATCTGCCATAGAAGGCGTAAAGTCGGCGTACGTCAAATACTTGCTCCACTCCAGCCCAAGTATCTCTTTCTTCCATCTGTCTATTATATGAGTATCGTGAATATTACTCCACCACCCTGGCTTGTTGGTGATTTCTTCGACAACCTTTAGTATGCATAACTCTCTGACAAACAGAGGTCCGGCATTCCATTCGGTTCCAGTATCTGTTGCGAAGACGGGGAAGTGGCCTTCAGGCATTCTATCCAGGTGATACCCATAACCTGGGAGCTTGATGGTGGCTGTGGGAGAAATTTTCTATGATACTTAGGTTAGACAAGAGACTTGCCAGGCGAAGAATGTATGTATAAGTACCTTTTGAAAATCTTTGGCAATGTTATCTAACACCTGTTGAATGACCTCGACTTCGTCACCATGTTCCAAAAGAACGTTGGCATTGCCCCTCATCCATTCTGCAACATCTTCAAAGCAGATAAGTTTATCTGCTGCCTCGACCCATTCTTGAAATTGCTTTGCTTGCTCAGGAGTTCCCGGAAACAATTGCAGAGGTTCCTCAGGGCCGTTGTCAGAAGGATTGGGATTCATCGTTTTCTAGTTGGCTCTCACCAGGGGGAGGGGCCGATCGTGGTAAAAACAAGTTGCCTGTGGACTGGTAGGAGTAGCTAGTGGTTTGTCGTGGAAGCGGCTGTGTTGGTCTTTGGTAAAGACCAAAAGTGTATTCTCAGCTGCTATGGGAAAAAATGAGGAGTTGGAGTAATTTGTGTGAAGGCGAGATGGAAATTGCAAAAAGTGCTGGTAGATCAGGTAATCTAGCGAGCAGTGACGGGGTGAGTAGGAAGTGAGTTGGGCCTTCCTCTTCAGCACCCGCTCAGTTGTGCCTGGCAGTCACCTGACCGAAACGTGATAGAGTGTGAGGTGACATGAATGCGAGAAACAATTACAGCTGCCAGCTGTTGAAGAGTGCGGCTGGAGGTAGCAGACTCTTTTCGACAAAGCTCTCCTAGCCGTGATGGTATGGCATTGAGATATGGTGATGAAGCACGAATGATGAGCACACTGATGATGTACATGTAGAAATTTGGGAAAAGTTTGCCAGTTTTGCAGTGAATACTTTCTGAATTAAGAAAGATTCAGAAACAGGTGGTGGCTTAATATTAAGCATCTCAGGTTGGCTATAGCAGGTAGTGATAATATCAGATACTAGAGGAAAATATCGATGGTAGCAGAAGGTAGCCATAGTATCAGAAAGTAGCGAGAGTAGTAAATAGACCTGGGTCTATTTTAGCTAATTGGCATATTAATTGAATGGCTAGTACTTGTAATTTTGTATGTTGAGGCAATGCAGAGCCTTATTGTAGGATATTCTGGGCATCCTGTGGCTTAGGGAAAAAAGCCAGTGTGAAGGGGATGAATGCCTGGGAACTCCCTCTGCATGAGGTTGGCCTTTTCTACGGCTTGTACACAGAGGAATATGGTTATCGCATTAACGATTGAATGAGAATATCATATTCTAGATAGAACTAAACATCTCCCTTTTCTTCTCTCTGATTGCTGCAACCTGAGATGCTGACTGCTACCACAATCTCTTACCCTTCACCTATGTCAGCACTGATGGAACCGATCCACTAGAATTATTACTACGTAGGTGGCTATTCAGAAGCTTCAGTTGGCTATCCAAAATCCAAGCGACCCTGACGAATATTTAATCGTTGCAACAATACGAGTACGCAGAGGACACATCTTTTATTACCATTACTTGAGTAGATACACGATTCCTGGAGAATGAATGGTGTTCAAGCCCCTGTAGTCGATTCTGTGGAGCCATCAAACGCTAAGACGGCTGTTGACACACACTACCAAAGAACCCCCCAAAACACTGTGCAACGTGCCACTTCTGCCGCCAATCAGAGTATTTATATAACATAGGTACTTCATCTTACATGGAATCACAGTAACTGCACAGTTCTCTTCCCTCCGCAAAGAAAGTGGAACTCCAAAATATTAATAATCCGGAGCCGAACTGGCAGCAAAGCAAAACGTGGAGCAAGTCGCAGCAAGCAAAGCTTCCAGTGGATCTTGTCCACTCACACACGCCTTATCCGAGGTTTTGTGGGGGTGGACCTCGGCAGCGCCTCAACAGTGGTTTACAGTAAGAGGCTAATAAGAAATAAGAGCTGAGCTGCTCACCCAGCCCAGGGCAATTGATTAAATTAATTAATGCTACAGGTACATAAACATAGCCCAGACGTCGACAGAGTCAGCGCGCGTCCAGGCTTGCGTCAATCACCACCAGCGTTGGCCCGACCGCTTCAGCGCAGCATCTCTGCCCATTGCAATTCGGCTCGGTCTTGGAGATAAGACGCGGATCGGCTCTAATCGATAACCGCGCCCTTTATCGTCAGCACCTCTTCTTCTTTTGCTCTCCTCCTCTAACCTCCATTCTCCTCCTCCTCTCTTCTCTTCTCTCGTCTCGTCTCGTCTCGTTTCCTCCTCCTCCTCCTCCTCCTCCTCCTCTCCGCCACAATGACCGACGTGGCTGATATCGCCGCCGACTCGGCCTCGACTGAAGTGGCCGCCGCCATCGACTCCGCCGTTGCTGTGGTCGATCCTCTTCCCTCGATTCCCACCCCGGCCAAGGCTCCCATTGGCGCTGTTCTCGCCGCTGTGCCCTCCAATGCGGATGCCTTTGCTGGCCATCTGCTGCGATGCCTCCAGACCCGCGCCGGCGCTGATGCTGTCCTGCAGTTCCTCTGCTACTCGTCCAAGCTGTCGGGCTCCGTGCTCGAGACGCTGAGCCGCAATGCCCTGCGCCAGTCAGCACAGAAGCTCATTGCCATGGCCTTCCAGCTGCCGCCCGCCACGACGGTCGTTCTCTCATCAGCCCCAGCGCCTCCCGGGGCGGCGTTTGCGCTCAACCTGGCGACCAAGCTCAAGGCCTTTGCAGGCATTCTAAGCGAGGCACGGACGATTAACCGACTCTGGGGTCTGCTTGGCCTGTACTTTGCGCTCAAGCGGCTCCTCTCCAGGCCGCGCCCCAAAAAGGAAGATTCCGAAAAAGAGGGTTCAAGCTCCGTCGTTCTGGCCCACCACTTCGATACCGTCTTCTCTCTCACCCAGATCTTCTCCCTCATCCTATATCAAGTGTTTGAGAACCTCGCGTTCTTGGGCAGCAAAAAGGCCATTGATCTAAAGCCCACGACCATGGGCAAGTTTGGCCTCCTCAGCGTGCGATGCTGGGGTGCGTATACCTTCATGGAGCTTGCCAGGCTGCTGCTGGAGCGCACGCGCAAGAGCGCCGAGGCCAAGGACGCCGCTTGGGCGAACACCTGGAACAAGAGCTTCTTCCGCAACTTGGCCTGGGCGCCATTGACCGTCCAATGGGGCATGATTGGCGGAGGACCTCTGCCTGAGACGGCGGTGAACTTGCTGGCGATGTACCCCTCAACGGGACAGATGATTGATCTCTGGCGTGAGACGGCTTAAAGGTGTTGAAATCTTGTCTCCTCGAAATCCCCGGTGAAAGGGGCGAGGGATCTGTTGGGTGCTACGCGAGCGGCTGTGCAACTTGAAGTTGATGGGAAAGGATTCACAGTACCCGGAAAGGCGCAGGCATTTTGGCACCAGTCTCCGTATAAGATATAGACATACAGAGGGTAAGATCATCTACCGGAGTAAATGATGCACTTGGTATCGCAAGAATATTGGAAACCTGGGCAATGGTAGAATGTCGGATAGGTATGTAAGCTTTTTGTCTGTCTTTGCTTGTTTGGATCACATGTAATAGCTGAGCTGTATTTTGCCATTTACGTTTATGAATATATGCATGCATCTTTTGCCAATTGTCTTTGTCCATCTATATCGCTTTATCTACCAGTCATTACCATGCTTCCAAAGGTGTATCCAAACAAAAAAAAAAAAAAAAGAAAAGAAAAGAAAAGGAAAAGAGACATCACTGCAAACCATTTACATGTTTAACCGCCGAATCTCCTGAATCGTCCAAAACTTCCTCATGTTCTCCGCCCCCAGCGATCTCACCTCATCATCCAAGTGCGCCCACAGCACGCCTCCCCAGCTCTCCATCTTCTCCTTCAAAACGCTCAACTCAAAGTCCCTCTCGCCGCTCTTCACCTCCTTCAGATACTTTTCGAATCCTCCCAGGCCCTCGTGGATCTTTTCATGCTGCTTCACCAGGTCTCCATTCTTGGGGTTGAATTCAGGCATCCGCTGAGCCAGCTTGGGGAAAAAGTAAGTCTCCTCGATGCCGTGGTGCATTGTGAGATGCTCGGCGAATTCGGTGCCGATTTGGAGGAGCTGTTTGATGGACATGCCCTGAGGACGACGGCCTGTGGTGCAGGCTTGCCAGAGGATGTTCCAGGATCGGCGGAAGTTGTTGTGCTATGAGTGCAGTGTGAGATGGTGTTATATATGAGATGAGATGGGTATAAGTGAGAAAGCACTGAGGTTACGTACAAACCACTCCATCTTTTCAGCAAGATGGTTATACATCTTGAACTCATGATCCGTCAATGGAGGAAGCTCTTGCTTCACTAAGCCCTCGTCATTTTTTCCACTGGCTTCAGCCATGTTGAAAGCGTATCTTTTTGTTGCGGAGTTTGATATAAGAGGAGCTCTTCCTCTCGGCGCTGCAGCAATAATCCCACGCCTAGTCAAAATGCTCTGCTTGAACAGGGGAATTCTCGTTTGTATCCTCGCAAAACTCATCCGTCTTTTAACCTTCTACCCTTTCTTCTTCTTCAACACTCTGCAAAATTGTTCGGAAATATCCTTTATATCTCAAGAAATTTCACAGGATCCGTCTCCTCTCCGAAAAATGCGACAAACTCCCGTATCTCGTGTACTGATAGATCTTGGCTTAGCTTTGGCGTGATTGGCTAGTTTTGGGGAATCAGCGCTATTGAGGGCTCCACAGGATTACACAGGCATCAGTCAGCACGGAATTACGATCAATAATTCTCCATCCAACCGCGCGGTGTTGCTTCCGATTCGATCGTGCGGCTTAAACGTTTTGAACATGTCCAGCGAGCCGACGTTCCGGGTCGCATTTTGATGCTTGGGAGGGCGATGCTGAGAAGGTCGAGTGACTTGAAAGGTTTGATGTCCAGCTAAAGAAGAGCAGATGTTCGTTTCAAAGACGGCCAATTCTTCTTTGCCGAATTATATGAACAGCATGGCTCTCTCAATGGCAACATCTAACTTCTCAGGCCGTCTCTTCGTTGACAATACATGATGTATGTATGGAACAAGACTCCATGGCAGATACTCAATCACTCGCAGCAGCGGACTCCGCGATCGAGCCGAAACGCGCGGGCCGCAGAGCTCCAGTCAGCTCATAACACCAACTACATGAAGTTTATACGTCTCCAGTGGTCAAATAAGTCTTAACCCCGTGCTAGCGTACCAAATCTACATGTTATATGGGTATAACATGCAGGGATGTTGCTGCTAGGGGCAAATCAAGCGCGCGGCAGTCATTCCAAGCCGGCAGCCTGCATTTCGCTATCGACTTCCAGATCGCATGTCTTGTGCCCCATGTTTCCTCGATGTATTTCCAGGAGAGACAAAGTAACGTAGCTCAAAGCACCCCGGGAATCCCAATGTCAAACGCCCCAGTTTTGCCGATAACTGGATCTGATGCCGTCTTGTGTGCTTGCATGGCACAGTAGTGGCATATAGAGAACTGCAAAGTCTCCTTTTAGCTCCGGTTGTTATGACTTCAATCATTACTGTGACACTTTGTATCGTTGTTTGAATTGAAAACATATACCTCACATTGATTTACGCTTGCCATTCTCCTGGCGGCACCGTACTTGGACAGCAGACGTCAAGAAGCAAACACCCGGTGTGAAACAAACGACCAGCTGAACATCAATACGTCATTGCGAAGGCATCATCAGCCCACATGGATGGTTAATACAATTTTGTTCTTCTACTACTACCGATAGACAGGCATTGTCAGTGCTTCGATTGCAAAACGATCGCTATCCGCCAAGTCAAGAAACACCATACTACACTTCGCCTAAAAACAATAATCTCACGGCCGTAATGCGCTCAAATCAATAAACATTCACCAAGTTCACCTAAACTCCTTCCCGCAGTCGCCTTTTGGGTTCCGCAAACACCGTTTTCGCACAACATGCGACAGTTCCGTCTTGGGCGAGATAAACGGCTTGATGGCCTTGCGCACATTCGTTCTCTGCTCAAAGTCGTACGCCATCGCAAACAGCGTCTCCTCGCTAAAAGCAGGGCCAGAAAAGGCGATGCCGAACGGACCGTTGGGGGCCGACAGTATCAAGTTCCCTCTATCTGACGGAACGATGGGGGAATCATCGGGACTGCGGCCCAGGGGCACACTGACGACGGGGAACCCCAGGCCAGCTGCCATCAAGACTGAATACGGCGTCGGATGAACCATTGCGTCCAACTTGTATTTGTCCAGCGCTCCTGTGAAGCACAGCGGTCCGAGGATCTCTGTCACAGTAGTAACGTTGGACCAGTAAGTGGGATCCGTGTCGTTGATGCCCAACTTAAGATATGTGTCCCAGGCTGTGGTATCGAATCGCGGGAATCCCTCCTGAGGATCGTCTCGGGTGAAGTCCCGCAGATCTCTGACTGAGGTGATGTTGTTCGGGTTTTCTTTGAGGAGGTCGAGGTACTTTTCCGGCAATTTAGACAAAAAGTCGGCACCAACTATGGAGAAGACACCAGACATGACATCAGCCATGGAGTAGTTGGCCGAGGGTATTTGCCTGCGCTTTTTGCTGTGGCCAGTAAAGAAATCATTGCAAGGCAAGTCGACATTGTCAACAATCTCTGCGCCAGCTGAGCGAATCACGTCCAACGCTCTCTCAAATGCTTCCGGGTCAGTGTTTGCTGATGGATCGATATCTGTCGCCATTGTGTTGCGAGACACGCCAATCCGCTTGCCTTTGAGGCCAGAATTCGTGCATGCTGCAACATAGTCTGGTATCTCGTCAAAAGGAATGGCGCTTGTGTAGTTGTCTCGCGAATCACGCCCTGCCATGGCTTGCATGAGATATGCTGCATCCTTGACGGTCCGAGTCAAAGTGCCGACAGTGTCCTGCCTTGTTGAATACGGAATCACCAAATACCTCGAAGTCAATCCCACTGTAGGGCGAAATCCAACGACGTTGTTCGCATGCGCTGGTAAGAGGATGGATCCCCCAGTGTCTGTGCCAACTGCTGCCCATGCAAGACCGAGGGAGGTAGATATTCCACTCCCCGATGATGAACCTCTAGGGTTTTGCTTCGGAAAGTACGCACCAACTGCCTGGCCACCGTGTGCCGACCAACCTTCGTGCGTGACCGCCTCTCGAGAAGCGGCCCATTGCGACAGGTTGGCTTTTCCGAGGATGATGGCTCCGGCTTTGCGCAGCTTGGAAGCAATAGTGCTGTCATGCGGGACTTTGGCCCCTAGCAGCGCATATGAGCCAGCGGTGTTGTTCATTTCATCGTCTGTGGCAATGTTGTTCTTGAGGAGGATGGGTATGCCATGGAGAGGCTGCTTAGCGGGATCTATCCCTACTCTCCTCTCTGCATCACGCTCTGAAGCTATTGAGAGCGCGTCAGGATTGATCTCAGTGACAGCTCGCAGGACATGATTGACCTCAGAGATCCTGTCAATATAGGCATTTACCAAATCGACACTGGTGAAGAGGTTGTTGTCCAACCCCAGGCGCAGGTCAGTGAGGGTGGCATCGAGTAATGGAGGGAAATCTTCGTCTGCAGTCAAGAGAGACTGAGACAGACTGGCAAAAGACAAGACTTGCAGCGCCGTAGCGAGTGCACGAGGGGGCTTCATAGTCGAATAAGTGGTTTTCTGAGACGCTCACGGTTTGTTTCTTTGATGCTTTTCCAGGGAGAAAGAAGATGGGCATTTATACACAGCTATGTATGAATAATACGTGTAAAGTGCTGACACTGCCGTCAGGTATCATATGTACGGCTTATTGGGACGTGTAGCAGCAAGCACCTCCGACAGGCAGCATTACGGACCGCGATCATCAAGCCCTAAGGCATTTCATCATCCAAAGTATTATTTGTCTTTCCATAGTCAGACACCTGCTCCGAGTTTACCGATATGAAAACTGACTAGCGGCTTGTCCCCGTCGACGCGAATTTAGTCGAGCGGTATGTACCTACGCTAGCTTTACAACCACGACCACCACTACAACAGCTATTATTGCTCCGATCTTTGTGGAACGATTGCTACAGTCTCACAATGGCATTCGTGCCGTCGTGTAGGACAGGCAGACAGAAGCGGAGAAGATTATCAGCCAAGCAATCGCCCCCATCTCTCACTCTGGCGAACGAGAAGTCCTGAGATTCCCCCTTCTAGGCATACCATGCACGCCAAGGAGCCAGGAATAAACATTGACCCCTGAAATACGCAGCATTCATAAGCCTAAGATGTTTGCCGACGATGAAGCACGTCTGCGTTTCCTGTCTGATCTTGGCGATGATCTTCCCGTGAGTTTAGAAAGCTACCGTACTCGGACGTTCCGATGTTACATCGAAGCCACTCAATTCTTAGTTTCATCACAAACTGCTAGAGTTTGGTCGTGCTCGCTTCCGGACTCTGCACTTTCCACTCATGACCCGTCCCTTTTCTGCTGTCTTCTGGAGAGAAAGCAGGCTGTTGTATGACCTCTCGTGAAACCGCCAGGATGGTCGTTTGCAATGGGAAAGATTGACTGCTGATCGCTAGCCTTGGATTAAGCTTATGTCTACAAAGAAGCAGCTTGTATTCTGACTAGGCACTATAGCTATCTCGAGTTGAATCTGAGTAATGGCCGCGGCTAAGACGGCACCAAAAGCGGCCAGCCCTTGTACTACATCCAAGTCTCGATAGAAGCTTTGTACGGAGTAGAAAACAGGGATTTTGGTGAGTCTAAAGTCTGAGCGTGGCTGCTAGGACGGAAAGAAATTTGAGCTGTAATTATATCAGGCTATGATCCAGCCAATGCGGGGAGTTTAATGCAGGAGCATTATGCGACGTTCCCCAAAGATGTTGTCCTACAGTCGGACTCTGGGAATCTTCTCAACACACTTGGTACATGGATCGAAGGCAGCTATGATGAAGCAGCATCTATCATTGTGATAAAACAAAAGTCCAGGCGAAGAAGGTGTCGAGGGCGCCCGAAATTACGTGGCCCACGCGGGAAATCCAGAGGCCAACAACAAAGACAATGTTCTCATAGGCTATTTTTTAATACGAGCTGCACAAATGGCCTCTACTTGGAAATGAAACTATCCAGCTCTCCACAAGAAAGGGCTCAACCGGTCTGAGTAAGAACCTCATGGCACATTATCAGCCCTCGACGTCATTGCACGGCAAGCTAAGATACATCTCTCTCTCTCAGTTCGTGATTTTTTGGTGCCGCTGCGGATATGTCGGCTTCGTCGACGCGCCTTGAGGTGAGACAAACATTGCTTTTTGCGTGTGTGTGTGTGTGAACACGGCTATGCTATTCCGTAGCCGATATTTCGTTCTTACGCGTTCAAATCAATCACAGCCACTTTGCCCTTATCTTGGCTAATTGGTCAAAGTAGTAAAGGCACATGTCTCACTTTCGACGATCGCTGCCATTCACATGAAGTTCGCCTTGGGAGATGCCGGGTCTGCTGGGTCATCTGAGACACGACTTGCTGCCTTGGTGCCGGATGTCTCAGAGGGACGGATGGTTACAGCGGTGAATACGATCTTGTGGATACTATTTGACAGCCTGAACTGAGACTACAGCTGAAGGATAGGTAGGAAGAAAGGGGAGGCCTATTGTTATAACCCTTTAATATGTTGGGAGCAGGCATCTGGTGGATCTTTATCAGGCTCGTACTCTGTTCACTACGGAATAGTATGTAATATGGTGACTTCAGCAATGATGCTGTTGGCGAAAAAATATTGTTCTAAGACTCTATGCCTCAATTAGTATACCCTTAAATACGAGCCGCCCTCCCGTTCCTTGGAATCCCTCTCACTAGCTGGTCTTGTCGGCTTATTTCTAGTCGAGCTAGAAATGAAGCTTGTGTCACTTTGCATCTCATCATCCTACCAATTCCAATTTTTCGGTTCAAAGGTCTCAGTTGCCTCCAATTTGCCTCCGTCATCGGACTGGAATCCTCTCATTTCAGATTAATAGGCGATGCATGATGATAAGAGGAGCTGGATGTAGTATCATGAACTATGACTCAGCCAACTAAGTTGAATCAAGCGATTCGTGCCATGTGACAAACAAGTGGATGCGGGATGCGAGACGCAATAATGTGTGCTGCAAAATTCGAATCGTGTTTGGCGATTCGATGCATGCATTGAATGTTGCCGGTGGAAGATTCGGCAATTGGATGCGAGCGCGAACTGTGAGATTGACAGTAGACAGCTAATTACCGGTATTATTTATTTATTTCTTCCATCTATATATACTATCTTTGCTATATGCAAACACTCTCATCCCATCTACTCATCATCCTCCAGCCCAACCAGCTTGAGTGAATCCTTCCACAGCCTGGCCTCATCGGCCGCATTATAAGTATGGCTCACCGTCGTCGAGCTAGCCATGTTCTGATCATCCGGTCCAGCCTCAGCCACAGAGACATCAGACAAATACTTTCCTCCCTTGCCCTCCAGATCCCTTGCGATCGCCGCCCAAACTTGCGTAGCAGCCCCTTGCTCCGGGCTCTTCATGCCTTGCAGAACCTCTGGTCCAATCTGCGCAATCATGGCCTTGGCTTCTTCCTCAGGAATGTACCGCATCAAGCCGGTGTTGATGCCACCTGGGTGCAGGGACAGGCCGTGGAGGCCGCGGGATCCGTAGCGTCGCTCAATCTCGTTGGCCATGTAGATGTTTGCCGTCTTGGACTGGCCGTAGGAAACCCACTTGTTGTAATCGCCCTTTTGGAAACTGTAGTTGTCCGAGGCATTGATTCCGATGAAGCGGTGCGCAGCAGAAGAGACATTGACGACGCGAGAGGCAAACTCAGGAGAGCTTCCAGCGAGCAGCGCAGGCTTAAGCAGCTGGAAGAAGAGAAAGTGTGAGAGATGGTTAACACCAAACTGCGCCTCATGACCATCATCAGTGAGCTGCAGATCGGGAACAGCCATGATACCGGCGTTATTAATGAGGATGTTGATCTTAGGTGTATCCGCGAGGATAGTCTTTGCCGCAGCTCGGACGCTAGCGAGCGAGTTTTGGTTCATCTCGACGAGCTTCATGCGTGACGAGTCAAAGATATCGCCGAGCGCACTCATAGCCTTAGTGAGATCCCTAGCAGTGAGGATGAAGGAGGCTCCGGTGGTGGCTAGGGCGCGGACAGTCTCAACACCAAGACCGGATGAGACGCCGGTGACGACAATGACTTTGCCCTTAAGTTGGTCGGTCATTTGCTCGTCTTTGACGATTTGGAGGGCGGTTGGTCGGGCATCGCCAGGGCCTTTGGGGGAGACGTGAGATTCAGCGTAGCGAGACATGATGAGTTTTGTGTTGTAAGGTGGTAAGCGATGTTGGTGTAAGTGATATTGGTGTAAGTGATGCCGGTGTAAGTGGTGATGATGAGATATGTGTAAGTCGCTGATGATTCTATTATCCAGCCATCATGGAAGCTTTTTCCTCTTATATATCCAATATTTCTACGATCTTCATCGACTCATCAACCGGGTACTCATACTAGTCTTCTCGTGTATTCGTGTATCCATCTCTCCTCTTCATCTTCATCTCCAGTTTCAGCCTTCATGCACGAACCAGATTAAATCCGCGAATACCCTCAAACCCCGGCTGATGGTTATTTCCACCTTCAGCCTAGCCTCTGCTTCACTCCGGCGGACTTGTTCGACGCCGCTTTGGTCCCACAAGTGCCGTTCCGCCAAACGGAGGGATGACACTTTTTGCCATTTCTGGGATAGTCGGCCGGCCTTGCATCCTAACGCCGACCCCTAGCTGCAGCATCGCGAGTCGGCTGCTCTTGACTCTCTCTTGTTTATTTCATCCCTCGGTATTGCCCTGTGGAATGCAGGGTACTTGTATTTCTGTATACGGCTGACTACTTGTACTATACTACCTATACTCTCCCTTTTGCCCATCGTCTCATAGCCATGACGCCAAGCTCGTGCACACATACCCGAAAATCTGGGAATCTTCGATCGATTCCTGATTCTGATGCTGACCCGACAGCCACCGAGCTTCGTCTGGCTCGTAAAAAGATTCAGAACCGGCTGAACCAAAGAGCACATCGTATGTAGAGCAGAGGCTATCCAGTTATGCAAAGCGGCTATTCTATTTGGACTAACAGCTCGGCACAAGGGTCGAGAGCCAGGGAGAGGAGACTTGGTGATACGACGCAGCCTTACCAAGTCCATCGCTGGCGGATATATGATGGAAGGGATGACATGCCACCCATCAAGCCAAGTAAAAGTCCGAGTGACTCTGCTTGTGTACCTACGAAGGACAAGTCCGCTCCATCCAATCAGCTGGTCGTCTCGAAGCATCCAGAGCCCAGCAGGGAATCTAATCCGCATCGTGCATTAGTCTCCGTGTCTCCCACGATCCCAGGCCGTACTTCTGTTCCTTGGCTAGCCCTCAGCTACTGCCTGCTCTCTGATCATCTGCTGCATCTAATTCACTTCAACGTCCTCAGGGGTCTCTCTTACAACAAGAAAGTCATCAAGCCAACTACTTTCCTCGAGTGCACAGGCGATCCCTCCGAACACCTGAAGCGAGTCATCCCTCAACTCCCTGACACAAGCACACTCTCAGGATTCCGCCTCCCTGAAAGTCTCACTCCGACGAAGCTGCAGCTGTCCTGTCCCCACTCCAACTGGATCGACGTGTTTCCCTTTCCGAAGATGAGGGACAATCTGATTCGGTGGGAGAATTACTTCAGCCATGCGGAGTTTCTGACGGACCTGCTGGGGAATCTAATTAATTGCATGACCGCTCCGCCACCCAAGACCACGCACGCGCTGCCAAGTTCAGGGACCCAGGCTGCGGCTCAAGGGGGGGATGAGGATGTTCCGAGTGACCGCAGGGGGTTGATTCTGTGGGGGGAACCGTTCCACAAGGATAGCTGGGAGGTGACGCCGGGATTTCTGAGGAAGTGGTCGTGGGTAGTTGATGGATGTGGTGAGTTGATTGAGTCGACCAATCGGTGGAGGACAGCGAGGGGAGAGACGCCGCTACGGATGGCGGTGATGTCGCAGTAGATGTAACAATATGGGATGGAGTTTGGGAGTAATAGTTTTAATAATCACATGAGATGGGTTGTATATTCATTAACTTTTTAGTTTATATAATGCGGCTTTTGAAGCTGTCTATTTCTCTCTAATGTGTTCATCATAAGTCGTCAGTAGGGCTGGGTATCATCTTTATCTGAGCAAAGCTCCTCCGCCTGGGTATAACCACATCTATTACATCCTCCAGTTTATTCCTTCCTTTAATTATGCTTGTATAGCATCTCCCACTTCGTAGGCGGGTGGAGGATCCATCACAATAACCTCAAACGCCGCAACAGCATACTAATCACAAGTCAGTTTCTATATCCATCAATCGGAGTTTCCGAATCAACTTACTCTAATGTCATTCCCCAGCCCAACAGAGATCCCCGTCACAACCTCAACCACATGGTCCATCCTCAATATGCAAGACTCAGTCGTCGGCTTTGCATTCAGGACGAAAAAGTTTCCCCACGCTCCCGAGTCGAGCTCAAATAGCTCGCTATCAATCTTGACTGCACCAGCCATGCTGCATCCGTGTCTTCTCTGTGTAATTGTTCGCGGTACCGCGCCGGTGGATGTTGTGACTAATGTCTTCAAGTCCATAGAGACGCTTCGGAGATAGACGTTGCCTGATTCGATCATATCGGTGGGTGTGTGGACGAGGATCTGAACCGGCGTCGGCTGGCCACGGATTAAAATCGCTGGCTGTGGGAGGAGAACCTCGACTTTGATGGATGGCGAGTATTTCGGGCTGTAAGACGGACACGAGCCGTCGTCGTGCTCTTGGTCCGCAATCGTGTCGCGTAGCCGTGCGTATCGCCCAGGCTTTTCATTCATCGGCACCGACAAAACGCAGGATGACCGCGGAAGTCTTGCGGTGGATGGGTTGCAGCTGAACGGAATTTCCATGGCTACGGTCTTCGTCTTTGTCATTGCGCCCAGCACACTGCGACCCACAGAGATCGTCATAGTGTAAGATACCTTGACCCTCATGTTTTGCTCCATGATGTCCAAAGAAGGCGGGAGCTGGCATTTCTGGGGTCTATCGCAGTAGCAAGCTCCATCAGGGAACTGAAACTCTATGGGAGTGGTGTATATTGATTCGCCAGAGGAGGCATCTTCGTCCCACTGCAAATCTCGATATTCTATTTTCTTGTGCTGCTCAAACAACTACAGCCATGTTAGTCTATCTAATGCATAGCTCCATAATGAAATGCTACTCACCACCGTCGTGATTTGTCCCGGGCTTGCCGCGTTAACCTGCGTGGGAAACGACACCGCCATTGTGCCGACGAATTTGGCCGAAATGCGAGGCGATTTGTGAAAGGTAGGCCCTCGGATTTCGAACGATGCTCTTACCAGGTCGTTGGCAAGAAACGGCCCTTGGTGGGCATCTTCGAGAGCGAGACTCAGCTTCATATTGGCCGAATTGGGTAACTAGGGCTTGATGCAGATCCCTCTCGTGTCGAGAAGACAGTCCGGGGTGATTGTATGGCAGATGGTTATACATGGACTGTTTTTATGGTATGGAGTATGATGTATTTCGATGCTAGTGTTGCATTGAGTCGATTGCTTCAATGTTGACAGGCTGATGATGCCAACGATGGAGCCATGAACCCTTGACACTTATATACATATCAATATATACTCCATCTAGCCCTATACACGACGACTATGATGCCAAAATCATGCAAGCCAGCCATCGATCCGTCAAGCCCTCCTCCACTGTTACCGATGCTCGCCGAGCTAGTTAGTTTTCTAGAACGCCGTCGCCGAAAGTAGACAGAACTTTGCGGCAGATGTCATCAGCGATTGAAGCCGATTGGCTCTCGCCGCACTAGTCCGTGTCATTTCAAGATTCGGATGAAATATGTCCCTTAGCCTGACGGACATGAGTCGGTGTTTTAGTCTCATTTGTAGCTCCTCTACCGTGGTCGGGAATTCGGCATCGTATCAGTTTGGCGGCAGAGCCATTTTGGAGACGCACTGTGACGACGCAGACGGACATGCGCTGCCGTCTGAATCGGGCCAGTGCTGGGATCGGAAACGAGAGATTATTGGTTTGACATAACCGAGGTTATCTCAATGACAATAATCAGAGAAGAAACTGATTCATCAATGCACGCATCGTCAACTATTTGCAATACCATAATACAAGATTTACGAGTGGCAAATAAACATAAGCAGAGACACGCATGCTCTTAAACAAATACGATAAATACCTCATCGACCTGCTAGTCGGCGCCAAGGTTGACTACTCCGTACTTTATGCAATGTAAATATAAAGAAATAATAGCAGATACTAGTCTAGAAGAAATAGTAATAGAAGCAGATACTAGACAAGCATACTTTGATACTAAAAGGTATAACACGCTAAATAGGTTGGTAAGTGGGTATTTGTAAATGCAGTCGCTCAAGTTGCTAGATATATATGTGAAAGCCACCACACTGCTGCTCACTCAAGATGCGGAATATTCGATGTCCAAGTAGAAATGTATGAACCAGGAGGAAGGAAGAAAAGCGTCCGAAACATCTCGACAAGGATGAAAAGCCTTGCAAGGACATAGCCAAACATGAGAATAAAGCCGATGGCGCCCGGCAGCCGTTCTCCGAGCTTAGAATCCCTCTTGGAGGCGAAGATTGTGAGCAGCACGACGCAAAGCGGAGCGGCAGCCGTGTAGATGCTTGCGAATCTCCAGAGGGCCAACTCAACCGCTGATGGGAAGGCAAAGTTCCACGCAATAGCATGGAGTCCACCAAACACAGCCGCTCCAATAGCCACAATGCCTCCAATCCGCAGAGGGTCACCCACAGCGCCGTTATCCGTGTCGATGCTAATCGGGGCGCCTGGTAGAGTCTCTGCTTCAGATTCGATCCCTATTATGCCCAAGAGGACCCCGGAATATATCGTCTTGAAAACCCGGCTAGGCACCTCTACTCTGATTCCATAGTACACTTCAGGCGGTATGGCTCCTCCATGCGACCTGGAAGTGTTGTTGAGCCGAATCGTATGGGCAATGCCAACACGCTGCGGTTTTCCCCAGTAGAGACCGTATATGAAGACTGCACATGCGGCAAAGGCCACAACGGCTACCTCGAGAGGCGAAACAGGGAGCCTTCTTACAGCCCGGACTATGATGTGAATGGTAGCCCACACAATTTGGCCAAGGGCAATCAACTTGACAAGCACATCGCCTTTGGACTTGTCGTTGATTTCTGCTTCGGTCAGATCAGGCAATCTCGTAATGTGTCCCTCGCTTCTAAGCATGAGGACGCAGGTGCCATTGAGATGGTATGGGTCATGGTGTTGCTGGTTTGGCGTCGGCGTGCCTCGTATGACAAAACCCCCCATGTTTGCAAAATGGCTGTGGGTCAGAGTCCAACTCACTCGGTCCTGCGCGGCGATTGCCTGCATGTCTTTAAGATTCGTATGTGCGTCCATCAGCTCAGCAGAAGCCGCAGTCATGATCAGTTCGGGAGCAATAATGGTCCAAAGCATCCGCAGTGAGCTTCTGTAGAAGCTTTCCAACCCCCATTTAGCTCTCGTCCAGCGAGCACTCATCCCTCCGTCTTTTCCCCATGGTTGAGCGTCAAGGTTGTCCCGTTGATTGGGAACATTGGGGTGCTGCAGCGTCCAAGTGCAAGCAAATATTGTGAATAGAGAACTCCATAGTATGTCGAGAGTGCCTCGAGTGTTGGGAGCCGATACAAAATTCGTTAGAGTGGTAGGCGAAGTACAGTTTGTTTCGAATACCGTGTAAGCGTGGGAGAGTGGTATCAGACACAAGATAAGGAATGGTTTGAGCATTTCCATATGTGTTGATAGGTATCTTTTTAATAACAAAAACGAGTAGAGGCGTTTTGCTAGAAGTCTCGCACCTTGCAAAGGTACGCTCCAACCGTGGAAATGGGAGAGAAGGGAAGAGTGTTTAGAGACTGGGCAAAAGAATTGCTACCCAAAGCTGAGTGCTAACGGCAGTAAATGGCAGTCCATGATGGCTATTGGTCGGTCCCGTTGGTTTTGTGAGGCTGAGGAGAGGTGTGATGGTAAACATGCATGAAAACAAGACTATTGGATCTATCTGCCTAGTATCTAGAGCTGAAAGCAGGGGGTTTGCCCAGGTGATATCACTCCGCCTCGCAGGAATATCAACAACAGCAACATGTGAAATATCAGAAAGAAAGGGAAGCATGATGGCAGCAGTGGGAAAGAAGAGGAACAAAGAATAGAGTCGGGGAAAAAAAAGAAGAAAAATGCAAAAAATGAAGCGTCCTTTTTCAGGATTGGCGGATTCTCTCCCGCCGGGAATTGAACCCGGGTCTCAAGCGTGACAAGCTTGCATACTGACCACTATACTACGGAAGATGATTGGCTGTGAGCAGCCATTGTAGTAGCTTGACATGGGGAGAATAAGAGTAGTATATAAAGGATTGACTGTGCAGTCGCGAATTGTGCAGCCACAAAATAGTACAGAAATCAACAAGAGCGCCTGTATGCTGCATGTAATACTACCTAGTAGGTATTAACTTCTTGTACATTGTTTTGCTTAAGAGGATTCACTCTAACTTGTGGTATGAAGGAGATGACATAGATGCACATGAATAGCTTGCAGCATATCTACTTCTACTTATCACATTCAGTTGTAGATTTGATCTAAATACATCAGAGGAACTGAAACCACTGCTTCACACTATTTGTTCGAGCAGTTACACCGATGCAGCCTAGAATCTGACCACGATTGATTCAGAAATCAAGAGAAAACAACTAGATCCATTCAATGGCATTGAGATGCAATTAAATCCGACTAATGAACCAAATGCACTCCCAGCTCGAACATAAAATCTCAACTCTAGGGTATGTGACGCCATTCCCGCTTCCAAAACGGCGGTAAAAAGCCCTTGCGGGCACTGTATTTTGCCACCTCTAGCAGCTACAGCGCTTGAAGAACACCATCATCAGCTAAACCGGCAACTAACTGTTGTCTACATCACCAAACATGAATACAGCTTACATCCTCATCATTCCTACATCAACACATCAAAACACTCCCATTGCGTCACCACCTCCTCGAAACCAAAACGCCGCACAAGCTGTCAAAATCTTCACTGCCGAACAATAAACCCACCAGATCTCCCTGCCAAGTGGGTCGCCGACGATTGTCTAATTTATCCCGATCCCATTGATCCGAAGCATTGAAATAAAGCGCAAAAAAACTTTTCATCTAATATTATCCAACCCGCCCAAAATGAAGTCATAAAAACCCCCCACCCTCTTCTTCATTCTTCTCAACTTATACAACGCTCCGCCTATTCCCATTTTGTTAGGTGCTGGCTATTAAGCTTGGCTGTCGTGCATGACGACAACAGCCCGAAGATCTTGGCTATTCGGGAATAATTTTCGTAATGCAGGCAACCCTCCACTTTGGCTAGACTAAACAGTAGCTAACTGTATGTAAAATGCCCCCATCCATAAAGCCGAGCCTTCACACTCATATGCGAATACACAACAAACTTGTACCAAACACTGTCAACAGCAGAACAAAATAAATCATTCCCTTCATACAACGTTACCCAATTTCTCCGCCTCACTGAAGCTTTACCTCTTCTGGCCGCAAAGCCCCCCCCAGTCGCAGCCACGCAGCTCGTATCCGCGCACATCTCCTATTTTTCGCCCCGAAACGTCCTCCTGACAATACGAATGAAGAGACGGTGTACGAATTACCAAGCAACACGGAAACCAGAAACCAGAGTCCAGAAACCAGAGAGCCTACAGTAGAATTGCGAAAGAACACCCATTATTTTCTCATCAAAATACAACAACTATAGTCCGACGTTTACAAGCCTTATATTCGCATGACATAGAATACTATACACCCATCTATATATACACCTCTCAGCCTCCCCCAAAGCATAAGCCCCAAACACTCAACCCAGCCATCCCTCTTTCGTTTCTCAGCTCAGCACCAAAACCCTCCTCTCATCGCCACGTAGGTCCCCTGCACTGTACATAGAAAGAAACGAAATGCCCGCTTATCCAATCTCCTCCGCCGATCTGCATGACCCTCCCCCTCAGCCCTAGTCAAAACAACCCGCACGGGCTCCTCTTCGTATATCCTCCTCTCCGCCTATCAGATGCCGCTCCAAGGCGTCATTGCATCGTCTCAATCGGCAATCCAGGGCCGCTAGGATCATTAATACCACCCATGCAGGCCAAGGAAGCATGGGACCGACATTCCCGGTGCAGAAAAAAGTCCGTATCCAGTAGTCCCTTACACCTTTGCTTCACCTTCACCGTACCACATGCATGTACACCTACATACGCATCCAGTAACAAAGGGAATGCCGTGTCCCGCCTCCCGCCTGACATCATCCACCCTCTCCCTGGTAAATCGGGCAGCAAAAATAGTTCTAGATCGATTCGTTGCAAAGACAGCAAAGCAAAGAAGGGGGCAAACAAGGCCAGGGCCTCCCCTCCTCTAAGCAAGCTTCGTCACTGGCAAGCCCAGGCAAAGGAGCCAAAAGCTCGTGTTTGATGCCGATCCACTGACATGATGCTGAAAATAACACCAGAGCTACTCGTATAGCACTGCCCGTGTGAGGCCTTCGACGGAATATATAAAGACAGTCTTTCCCTCCTCATTAACACCTTCCTTTCTCATCATCAACACACTCAACTACATCAACAACACTACAAACACTCTCCAACAACTCTTCACTTCTTCTTTTTAAAGAAAACCCAAACCAACAACCTTCAAGATGCTCTTCAACGTCGCCGCCATTGCCTCCCTCCTGGCTGTCGCCAACGCCCGCATCGTCGGCATCGCCGTTCCTGAGACCGTCGCCCCCGGCGCCACCATCGAGGCCACCATCCTCACCGAGAACTACATCCAGTCCGTCTACGACGTCGCCATCGTCTTTGGCTACGCCGCCGGCAACGGCTTCCCTCAGTCTCTCGGCAACGTCCTTGCCTCCTACTACCTTGGACCCAGTATGTCTCTCCTCAACCCCCCCGTCTCACATTATAATCTCAAAAACTAACAAAAACAAAACAGCCCAGTCCAACGTTTCAGGCAACCTCACCCGCTCCATCACCATCCCCGCCTCCGCCCAAAAGGGCGAAAAGGCCCTCATCTCCGCCAGCCTCATGAGCCTCTATGGCGCCGTCTACGGCCCTACCCTGACCAACTTCAACGTCTCCGTCACCGTTGGCGATGCCACCTCTTCCACCCTCAAGTCCGGCACTCTCTACTAAAGTCTGCAAAAAGCCAGCGGAGTGCAAAAACCCCTGATATGATCCGATACTTTGCATATGTGAAATGGCGCTGGGATATAGATGGACTTACTTGCTATTGCTTTTGTTAAATTCCAAGGACTGAAATGGTCATGACTTGATTTTGATGGATGATTTTAGATTAGTATAGAATAATGCGAGCCGGGGAACCGGTGACTTGCTATTTACATTCATGAAAGGTGACTTTGCCTTGTAAGACTGTGATAACCTACTCAAGCTAAATCGTTGAAGCGATTCCTCTTTTCCCGAATCCCAGTTCCAATAGCCCGTTAAACCCTATATGCTGTCCTCTTTAGACTAACATTTCTTCTTTCCAAGTCAAACTCCACAAAGCTCATCATGTTCAGAATATAACCAAGACTCATCAACCCTAGCCAATAATCTATATATATTCATGCCATCCTACTCATCCAACAATGCTCGCATGCTATTCTATTCTATAAAGGGTATCAACGCTTCTCATCACACAAGAACTTCATCTCTCCGCAATCATTTTTTCCCATTCGGCCCCTTCACCATAACCCCATTCGCACTCCCCCAGACACTATCCGTCACCTTGGCCGGCACCTTTCTCCCCTTGAGCCGCTGGTCAACAAGCCACGTTCCCACCACAAACTCAGCTCTGCTCAACATCCCCGACCTCCCTCGATCGACAAGGTCCCAAATCTCGGCCAGTTCGTCCACAGGTAATCTCGACCGTCTCCATACCTCCCTCACTACAACGTTGGCCACGCACTGCGACACGTCCCGGTCGAGATCGCTGCTTATACTCGTCGCCGGACTCATCATCCGCGTGTCTGTAAGCAGGATACCGCGGTTTGACGCCCACAGCGCTTCATACCTCTTCCTCTCCCGGGGCCTGATCTCCTCCCGCCACTTCTTCCGTGATCCTTCATGGTGCGCATGCTTGCCCTTGCGTAGCAATGCCCTATGTCCTTTCTTGTGTTGATCCTCCTCTTCATCAAGCAATTGAGGTTGTCGTAGTGTATGTAAAAGTCGAGGTGATTTCTGCCGTTTCGGCAACGGAGGAGGAGCCAACGAAGCAGGCCCCGTATTATGCGGTGTCAATCGTGTAGAAGCCAATGAGCCGGCGACAATCGCATCGGTGAGATTGTCCAGCTGCGTCCGACCCGGTGACCCATTTGCAATTCGTCGCTGAGAAGCCAGCTCCCGGGATGGAGACGACGAGGTGCTAACTACAGAGTGTCTCCTGCCCAAAATCATCGACGATGGACGAGACTCTCCATTCTGCCTAGAGGGAGACGCCGATTGTCCCGCCGACCGAGATGCCGCAGAAGCCACAGCACTCCGCGCCTGGCTAGTTGACGACGCATCTAGATGATTGCTATACGACCGCCCCCGACGCGCAGGCTGATCCTGACCCTGGTCTAGCCCATTCTTCCCACTGCCCCTCGGCTTCGGCGGCGTCGGTGGTCGTTTTGTCGCAGAACTTCGACTCTTCTTGGGAGGATCGGGAGATGGCGACGCAAGCGCAATGTGTATGCTCGGGCTCAGCGTAAGGTGAGGCGACGTGACGGGACTCAGCGGCGCCCTCGACACCCGCGTCGGCTGCGGCGAAACAACCTCAGCGACGTTCCTGCTCATGAGCGGTTTAAGGGGCGGAGGAGTCGACGGATGTAGCGCGCGCGGTCGGGCATTCGAGCTCTTTGGTTCTGAAGATGGAGCTGGTGTAGATGGTTGCGAAGCTGTAGTTGAGATGGTGGTTGGCGTCATGGGCCTTTGAGGTAAAGAGACAGGCTTGCTGTCTCTTGATCTCGCCGGCGGCTGCTGTTGTTGTATTTGTTGCGACTGCTGTGGTTGCTGCTGCTGTCTCTGCGCAGTTAAAGCTGCCGAGACGCCCGATACCTCCGCCGGCGTCTTTGGCTTCGGACCCCTACTCTTGTCCTCGGCCGCAGCATCAGCCACCGGGTCACGCCGCGTCTTCATCTTCCGAGCCACCGGCGGCGTCGGTGGTCCATCTCCATTAACCGCCGACTTGCTCTTCTTCTTAACCTTGTCTGTCCTGTCCGCCCTGTCTTCGACGCTGCTCCCAACGGACTCCGGCGGCGATGGCCTCCCCCTAGTCTTCTCGAACATCGAAATCAGCGACCCGGTCGACGCCAAGGGGCCCGAGTCCACCGCATCACCACCACCTCCCACAATCATATTGACGCTCGTGTTCGCGCTCCCGCCGCCACTCGCCGTCGGACTCGCACTGCGACTCGCCGCCAGCGTCGCGGCAATCAAGCTCTGGTTCTTGGCACCCATCCTCCCTCCCCCAGAGCCAAACGCCGCCGACGACGCGCCACCCCCGCCCATCCCATCCATCTGCTGATGCTGTAACTGTAGCTGGTAGTACTGCTGGTGCTGTGCCTTGCCATCTCCTGCCTCAGCCTTCCCTCGAACGGCCTCCGTCGCAGCCGTAAAAGCGCCATTGTCCCTCCTCGCAGCAGCTCCCTCGGCCCGCTGCCCAACCTCGAGCTTGTCCTTTCGAAAGGCCAGCGTGGCGCCCCTGAGCGCAGCCGCGGCGGCGGCGCTGTCGGGCATCATCACCGATGTGACGCGCGGGATGACGACATTTAGGGGCGGAGAGTAGGAATGTTTCTTTTTGCTTTATCTCGTTTCGTTTGTTGGTAGGAATCTCTTCTTTGTTATCTGCGATGCGGCATTCCAGTGTATAGGAGTAGAACCGGGTCGATGAGGATGTAGTAGGTTTAAGGTTATCGGAATCAGGGCAAGATTGACAGAAAAAGACAACCCAGTAATCATAAAATAGGAGACAGACAAAAGCAAATCAACGCTCTCGAAAACGAATACGTGGAAGGAACCAAGAAACCCAAAATCTCAAGTCAGCCTGCCCAAGGCGAAAACCCGCTGCCTCAATGTCCGGACAGGGGTCTCCCGAAACGGGGGTCTTGTTTCGTTTTTTCTTCAACGCCAGAGCGGAACTTCGGGCCTCAGCTGCCGGCGGCCCCGACTTTTTCTCTCCTGCCAGTGCTTTCGTTTTTTCTTTAGGCGGAATGTGACCCTGAGATGCGCTAAAGACGACCCACGCGATCAGTGCACGCATCCACTATAACGGCCCCTGCAGCGCTGGAACGACCTTCTACAACAGGCCATAGGGCACAAGCATCAGCTGAGAGGTGTCTCATGCCGCTTATCAGATAAGACATCTATTTGATCGATGCAGAGATTCAACACAAACAGTACATGTATGTATACACTTCACTAAGACATGGATGCGTTTCGACAAGCCTCAAGCAAGATTCAGAAACATTGAAACATCTTCATGCTGCAAAATACAGAAAAACAGCCGCAGCGGCCTCCCTCAGTCGGCCAAGCCAATCCAATACTGAGTACAAACGAAAATAGCAAACAGAAGCAAACGCCGGTCCCTCCCTTTTTTCGCCTCTCCCGTCCTATGCCCTCCCCCTTAGAGCTCTTCCCATTAACCCTAGTCCATGATATCGAAAACAACAAAAGAAACAATGAGGCAGAGGTAGAGGAACTACACCACAAAACCCAATGCACACAACATATATGACACAGAATAGAATAGAAACCAAAGCAAAGAGATTGCAGAATGAAATGAAGCAGCAGGCGTCGCGCCAATGTCTGCCTGCAGAACAGACAAAAAGCCCCCAAACGCCCTTCGTAGATGGCCGGCATCCTCATGAGCTCTTCAATTCGTCTCGCTGCCAAGAGAGAGTGGGGGAAAAGCAGCTTGTAGCATGAACACGTGTCTCGTTTACACAATTTTTCACCATTAGCCGTAGAAGCATACAAACATGGCCGTGATTCGCCAGCAGCGCAAATCGCCGGAGCAGTCGTATCAGCAAGAATAGAAGAACCAAGCCAACATTTAGAGAGCACTCTCGTCTGTCCACTCGCTTCCGGATACTATCCGGTTGCCGTCCTGGTCAACCATGACGGGCGCTGCGTCATAAGCGGCAGGAACTCCGCGCGTACGCTTTGCTGTGCTGCTTGTTGGTCGATGGCCTTGCTCGGGTTCTGCTCGCTTGCCTCGAGCAGCCCGGAGCTTGGCAAAGTATGCATCTGTCAAGTCTTCTTCTGGCTCACTATTGTCGTCGTACGTCTCCCAGTTCTCGGAACCGGTGACTACCGTTGACGAGGTGGATGTGCTTGAAATGTGTCTGGCTGCCGCTTGGGGGAATCGTGGCACCCCTCGTACCGACGAGTAGTGATCATCATAGTCCTCATCCATGAAGCTGTTCTGTCGATGATGCGACATGTTCGACTCGGGCCGGTCATCGTAAACATCTTCGGGATCAACGGCACGGATAATGCTGGTGTTCAGGCCCACCGACTTGTATGGGTTCAATGGCGCCTCCAGTGATGCCACGGTCCTCAAGTCGCGCATCTTGGGCGGCGGCGGGATTCTGACGGAGCCTCCAGTGCGTAATTTGTCCATGCTCCGCTGCATTTGTGTCTTGGGCCGCTCTGGTGAATTGTTGCCGTCCTTCATCTTGGACAGGGGAACCCTTGCCATTGGTTGTCTAGTAGGACTGCTGCCGAGCCTACCCACGTCCATGACGGACTTTGAAAACAGCGGCTGAGACTTGTTGCCCATGTTGTAGATGCCACCGGTCGTAGGGGTTTTTGCTACCGAGCGAGGTGCCGAGACCTTGCTGGTGGTAGCGGGCCTCATTGCTGATGCCGATGCCGACTTGAGAAGGCTTCTGGCAGATGACGGAGGAGGGCCGGCTGGTGTTCTGGATCGCTGGGCGGGCTTCTTTGCCTCTTCGAGGTCTATCTCGTCGAGGTATGGCTCGCCGTAGATTAAAAAGGGTCGGTCGTATTCCTCCTCCCACTGCTCGAGCGCCTTTCGCAATTCGGCTGTGACCTTGGGGAGCTCCTTGGCAACGCGCTTGCGCATCTTTTCCTCGCGAAGCAGCTTGCCAGGATCTCGCTTCTCGCCCTTCTGGCCGCGCAACATAAGGCGAGACGCATCCTGGCTTGAGGCGATGAGGTCGTCTCGGTCCTTGATCAAAGCCTTGTGCTTCTCAACCAGGTCCAGAATTGGTGCGCGTTGCTCCTTCAACGTCTGGAGCCGAACAATCTCACGTTCGTGAGCCTCTAGCAGCGCATCGCTGTAGACGTCTGAAAAGGCGGGTGTAAAATCGAGCATGTCATCTTCCGCAAAGTACAAGGCATCCCAGAGCTCTTGAAGCTTGACGCGCGCGTCCTCGATGAAGATGTGCAGGTTCTGGCGCTTTACTTCATTCAGCCGCTCAAGCTCGTCCTCAAACTCGTTGATCTGACGAATGCCGCAGCCTCTGTTCTTGCTGAGAAAATCTTTGGTCTCCTCTTCATCCATGCCAAGCTTTTGCCAGAGGGTTTCGACGGTAGTCCTGAGTTGTTGCAGCTTCTTCTCGCGGTTCTTCTTCTCCTCCGACAGCTTGTCACGCGTGGCTTGCATATCCTGAATGTCTTCCTGGTGGAGACCAAGCTGTTCGGGGGCTTCACGGTAGTACTTGATGATGGCTGCGTCCTGCTGGGCCTGGGGAGTGCCAAGTTCGGCCCAGAGCTGGATGATTTCATCTCCCAGTGTTTCCACCGTCGCAAGCCGGCGAGTATACTCTTCATACACTCGCGTGAACTCTGCGTCGAGGCGGTCCACGTAGGATGGTGACAGGTCAAAGGCGAGAGGAATAGACTGGTTGGGACCCGTAGGCGGCAGAGTAACCTTGACGAAAGAAGGCTCGAGATGTGACGAGTATGACTCGAGGGCCTCGACGAGCTCTGTGGCAAAACGTTAGCAATGGCTCCCCAAAGGTCAAAAGCGTTGTAGCGTTGTACGCAGGCATCGACTCACTCTCTACGTGCTCAACCCGCTCCTCTCGCAACCTCTGCACCTGGCTGTGCTTCTCCTTGAGCGTCTCCAGGCATTGCATCAAAGGGTATGTAATCTTCATGCTTTCCTCATTTGAATTCCTCTTTCGGGGCTTGGAGTCCACCAAAGACGCCTCCATCTGCCGGGTCTCGGTAATAATCTTCCTGGCCTCATCGATCATCTGCTTCTTCTCCGACGTCACCAGACGCAGGTGGTTGTTGAGCGCCTCCGAAAGCGCCTGGAACAGCTGCAGTGCCATTTAAGTCAGCATTCCGGCGCAGACCAGACAGCGTCTCTTCTTTGCTCGCAAAGAAAAAGAAATGGGAAATCCATCGTACCTCGGATTCTCGAGACTCGCGCTCATGATCCGGCACGCCAATGTCATCGAACAGGCTGTGCAGCTGGCCAATGCTGTTGTTGACCTGCTTGGAGAGGTAGCTGGTGTCCATTGCGAACAAAATCAGCCACCCCGAGGCGACTTAGGCGCTGCTAAATATGTTTGTTAGAGGCGGCTTGAAGAGTCTCAAGCCTCGTTGGTGCCGATGTCGAGAACGGCGCAGGCAGTTGGTCGGAATAAGGAAAAAAAAAAAAAAAAAAATGCCAGGCACGTTGTCAACGAGTCCGTGGGCGACAAGGCACTGCGCGGGGCTCTCCTGTGATGACGCAGGGGCAGGGTATGTGGGCAGCTGAATATGTCCCTTTTACGAGCTGGGGGCCAATCAATGTTGTTTACCGATAAAGAACAGGGAGGATACGCTGGCGAATTATCGGGCAGCAATGGATATTCGTCTAGTGTAAATAAACAATTGGCTGCCTCAACGCATGCACAAAAACGAACGAGAGTTGACGCCACACAAAAAGCCCGTCTTGTGGTGAGGCCTCTCAGGCAAGGGATGAAAATGATGAAGAGGAAGAAAGGAATTGGATTGAGTTGTCGAAAACTTGCAGCGCTGTGAGACACCTTTTGCATGAAAAAAATAGCGAAGACAAGGCTTAAAGGCATCTCGGCAACTCCACTGCTTAGCCGCTGGAGCGTTGCCATGGCGACCCCGATTGCCTTTTCGAGGCGCCCTGCAGGCGGGCGGCGCCGTTTGAGTGGCTGTTTCAGACACCCCGCCCTATCGTCTGATGGGCTGTGTCCGATCGATTTGTATTTTTAACAGATGGAGAATCGAGGGGTTTTGTCTACAAAGTGGTACAGAGTACAAGTGATGAATTGCTCTCATACTTGGTAATTGGTATCTAGATAATTAGGTAGGTAGTCAGTGCGTGTTGAAGAATAAACATCCAATTGTGAATCTGCAGCCTCACAGACATCAAGACAAACAAATACACAACGTCATACATACACAGCCAACCAGGCTCTCCAATCCTCATCAAGCAGGTCTCTGTTTACCTGCAACCAAGGATTTCGTTAGCTCGCGTGCTACCGCATTAGACTCATGCAAAGCATCCCGATGTCTTCTTTGTTTACTTGCATACGGAGTTTTAACTGGGCACGGGGCGGCCAGGGCAAGACAAGGCCCCATGCAGGCCTATTAATGCTCAGCGGGGATGCCTGCTGGGCTTGTCTCAAGCCCAGCTCACTTGTTTGGATCCGCCTCAAGATCTTTAGCCTGCCGCCCACAAGATCCCGTTGCCCATCAGCTGTGGATCTGTGCGACTGTGTTACCGGGGGCGTTGTGGACTTGTGGTGCTTTGTCTTGCAGGTAAACATGGACTTTTTGGGCCATGGAGTCGTTGATCTGACCAGTTAATTACTTGAGTGCTGTTAGTGCTCACTCTGACCAACTATGCATTATAAAACAATGCATGCTGCAAAGTCGTACGACGGGCAAAATACAGAATACAATAAATAAACAACAAGTCAGTCAACATAACAACAATAAACAATAAGAAGCAAAAAAAAAAGAAATACAATGAAAAAAGAAATCGGACTCCGATACTGGGAATCGAACCCAGGGCTGCTCGGATCTTAATGAGAGCGAGCGATGTTAGCCACTACACCATATCGGATGTGTTTCTTGAAGGAGTCCGGCGTAATTAACACCTGTAAGCTATACCCACTGTGCTAAGTGCGGGAGCCTCGAGCTAACTGAGGTCCCTCTCATAGTAAAGACATCCGCAACGACAATCCGAGGCTGTTGGTTTGGTGGGCTCCCACAGATGCCATAACGTGCTTTACATCCCATGTATAGACAAAAGAGCGTATTCCCAAGACTCATCACCTTACGGTAATTTGACAGATATATTCACAGAAAGTAGAGCAATTCTCAATGAACAGCCGATCGCCCGTCCGACGGGCCGGCGCCATTAGCGATGAAGCGATCCCAACCCAAACTCCACCAGGACCTGTGTATGCCTGCCCTCCCTATATAAAGCGACTACTAGACTACCTATGTAGTAGCGTGTAAAGAACCAAAACGAATGCCCAGAGGTATCTTATCCGTAATTAATCCCATGCCCAAAAGAATAGACCCAACGCAATCCCGTTATATCGCATCACAAGACCCGGACCACGACGACATGGCAATCTCGTCGACCCCATCGTCCGGAATAGGGTCGCCCATATCCATAATACCATACATATCCCACGACAAAAAGTTTTGCAAGTCATCAAGATCGAGTGCCTCGCACATTGGTTGAATTGGACCACCCCACTTGGACTGGACTTGCGGCGGCTGCGGCAGCGCCGTAGGCACGGGCTGTTCATGCTGCAGGCCGGATCGTGACGAGATTAGACCGTCCTGACTGAGGCCGACGAGCTGCTGCGCCGCATTGTTGCGATCCCAAACACTAGAGCTTGGACTTTCGGCAGACCAACTCAGCCCCCGAACACCGCTTGCACGATCAGCCGCTCGCCTCGTTGCGATACCTGTCCGTGCAAGCGAATGAAGAGAAATGGACGGAAGCATGTACTCTGGCGTGCCTTGGACGGGGCTGACCGATACGGGTGTATACCTATAAGATGTAGTGTTAGACAAGTATACATGATAAAAGATGTGCGACCCGAGGGCCCATAAGTACTTACTTTTCGCCTTCATGAGTTTCGGAGCTGGCTTCCGACATCATTCTGCTCACGAGATCATCTCGATTAGATGTTTGCCGAATCTTGATCAGCCACCTGTCAATGGTATTTGACTATACCAATATGGTTAGCAGGGGACGACTAGTCGAGAATCACATTCGGAGACTTACAAGTGATTGCGCAATCGGAAACAGGGCAGACATCATCCGGAGAACCCGACGGTTGCTTTCAACGGCGTTGATGGCATCATTCAGTTTTGCCAGGGCATCGGGCCTGTTTGGATCAAGCAAACGCGCAACGTAGTACAGCATCACTCTGCTGCTGTCGTATACAAAATAGGGAAGCAGGCTGTCAGATAAGAGACTCGCTCCATGATCGGCAGCCTCGGCCAGGATGTCGGCTATTTGCTGCGCATGATGGTAGCAGTTGGCCTGTGCGGATTGAAGAAAATCGTGGTGCTCTGGCGGGACAAGAAGAGGTTTGGGAAGCTTGAGCAGATCTGGCATGGACAGCTTGTATAGCTCCAAGTAGTTGTGGTGATATGTGCAGTGTATCAAGACCAGTGCTCCCAGTTGATTTGAGTCCAATCGTGCATATATGGTTTCCATGGAGTATTCGACGAATTCTGGAAGTTCCCGCTGCCACAGACGAAGATCGGCGTCGAGGGCAGCAAACGGCGATTCCGGGAGCCAGGGCGGAGGATGGGAGTCCAGCTGATTTACATATCTGCGGCGATAGTTAGAAAGAGAAAAGGGCCAAGTGATGACTGCTGGCGGGACCAAGAAGCTCATACCTGACAATTCGCTTCCAGAGCGCCACCACCCGGATGTAGTATGCCATGATGCCCATGTTTGCTGATGGCTTTCTCGGCACCGCAGAGGGCGGCAAGAACTGCAAAACATGCCCTACGCCTAGAGTTTCTGTGACTGATGCTATCCGTAGGCCGAAATTCCTCTCATTAGTAGGCAACTGAATCTTGATATCGTTTTCGCGGAGAAGAGTTAGTTGATCGATGCCGCTGCCAGCCCATGCATCGAGGACATAGCACGCCCACATGAGCCTCCGGCGACTCTCCCTAGTGACTACAGATGGGGTAGATTCGCTGGAATCGGTGCACAGAACATCGAGAGATGCCTCGACGTTGATTTTTAGGGCATGGGCCATGCGGACGGCAAGGCCGCTGAGCATCAAGGCGTGGGAGTATTCTCCAAGTCGGAAGTGAAAGTCATGAAGTAGAATGGCGACCTGGAGGATGGTGAGCCACAATCATTCTTGCTGAGAATTTGTGAAGCCGGGGTAGTAGCTTACCATGAGTCTTTGGACAGAAATCTTTCCAAAATTGGTCAGTATGAGGAACTCGGCCCTCTTGGCCCACTCATTGCCGGCAAGGCGGATGAAGCTAGAGGCAGAAGCGTGCTCATTCTGGTTCAAGACGTAGAATCTATTCACATCATGTTAATGGGCCATCGTATTGCCTTCCTTTACCCGAGATAGGTAGCAACTTACTTTGCTCCGTGGGCACATATAATGTGCAGCAGCGCCGACTCGTCGTCGGAAGTGAAGCCCTTGTCCAGCTGCCGCAAAAAGGATGGCTTATGGACAAACGCAAAGCATCGGATGGGATGGACATTGGCAAAGTATTGCTCCACCACACGGCGCAGGTTACGACCGGTGGGAAGACTTGGTGAGATAAGCCTGGCAAAATCATGTGTGAGCAGGAGACTGTTGCACCTAATCATGCCACCAATACCACTACATACCATGACAATATATCGGAACCTGAGGGTTCGATGGACGCAACGCTGTGGGCGCTGCCAAGGCCCTTTGGCCCCGGCATCTCGCCCAGCTTCAACGGTTCAGAGGAGCCATTGCTGGTCATAGATGTGTCGTGCTGAGCATCGATCTCGTCGCTGCCCTCGAGCAACGCAATGGCGAGCTCACGCGACTTGCTGCGGCTTCCTTCGGTCGACGCCGTCCTGGATCCTTGGTCGAGGTTTCGCGCCCATCGCGGGGCCGAGCCGCCGTCGTAGACGCACTCGGTCTTCTTGGCGGTGCATCGCGAGCACTTCGGGCGGTCGCCGTTGCACTTCGTCTTGGACAGGCGACAGCTCTTACAGGAGCGATAGGTGCGGATCTTCCTGAGAGCCATGGGGGTTGTTCGGCCGGCGGCGAGGCCATTGTCGCCGACGCAGTCGAGCTGGAGGCGCTCGCAGTTGCGACATCCGTTTGGTCTGCCGTCGCATTTGACCTGTTGGGGGGCGTTGGTATCAGATGAGAGATGCAGTCGAGGCAGAGATGATAGAATGATGGAGAGGGATAGGTAGAGAGAGACAGAGAGTAGAGGTGGGCCAAGCTTGGTAAGGCGGTAGTAGCAGGTAAGTAGCGGCTAAATGGAACAAACTCACCTTGCGCGCTCTGCACACCCGACAGCCCATCGTATATCGCCAACCCGGGCCTGAAAAAATCGCAAAAAATTCTTCGAGTCCAGCCCGACGCCAGCGATGCCAGAATCCATGCGCTCGAGATATGAGAGAGGGCAGCATCGCCAGGCGACCAGCCGGACGTCCAGAGGTTGGCCCTTGGCCCTGCCCGAGGGACCGATGGGCGCTAGTGCGGGTGACGTGCTCGGGCGCCTCCAAGACGTTTTCTGCCCATGACCCATTGCGCGATCGCCCACTGGCCCTATCAGACAGGCCAGCCAGTAATTGCGCCTTTCTGCGCCGTGATTTTTGCATTGGATTGGGAATTTCGGGGTGCTGGGACCGGTGCGTTTTTTTTGGCGGCTGAGGAGCAGTGGGAAAGGCAACTGTGAAAAGGGAGACGTCGCTCGCGTGATACCACGCCTGGTTGACAACTTCGGGGCTTTTCCTCTCTCTTTCTTCAGGATACAGACGGACTCGAGGTACAACCATGACGAGCATCCCGGTGTACCCCCTGGCGGCCCCTCGGTGAGTGCTTGCTGCCACTTTCGCTGCTCTCTCGGCCACGGTAGCATCCGGAGGTACCGCCTATCCGGGCTGGCGCATGTACCTCCCATCGGATTGCTGCCCTCAAAACGCGTCACCCTCAGTTCGAATGGCGACAATCCCGACGTCCGGTCGACTGACGGCATTGATGGTGAAATGGAAATACTAATCTTGGGGGTTTTTTTTTTAATCTTGTTAATTACTGCCATTCTATTCTGGCTAATTTGCTTTATCCAGTCCCTTCCTATTGATGCGAGCTCGTAGTGCTGTCTAAATATAGTAGGTAGGTAGGCAAGTAGGTACATGTATGTAGTATATTACCATGTATTAGTAGCAGTATAGTCATCCAAGAGCATGTCTGTAACTCTGCCACATCAAATACATACATCCAAACAGCCAGCGTAGATCTGATTCAGCCTCAACTTCTTCCCTCATCATCCTCAATATCATCGTCATCACCACCATCCACCAAAACGCGACCCATCCCGCTACCGTCTCCATTCCTGGTGCGATATGCAACCTCGCCAAAGCATCGCACATCATCTCCCCCTCCACACATTTTCCAGCGAATAGCCTCCCATGCACGAACCCTAATTGGCAACCATGAGCTCTAAGCAGCGTGTCACTTGTGCCACCTCGCCGGATACATAACTACTGCCGAGCTTTAGTCTCGGATCCTTTGCGAATGTCTCACCGGGGAGTCTTAGACAATGTCTCGGAGCTTCATGTGCATCATCTACCGCATGGTTCGTCCGTTATAACAAGACAAGAGGAGACTGCTCTATCGAGTACGGACATGAAAACCACGGGACGAAATTATATCAGGCCATTGATACTCTTCATGGCTGCTCCTATGCTGACTTGAGAGTCCATCTTAGTGGGAATTTTACTGGACCCGAATATCTTGGGAGAGATAAGCAGCCACTTCAAGTTGAAGACCGAATCAGTAACCCACCTTCACCGACACCCTCATGTCAGCTAAGGAGATACAGAAAAGGTGCATTGAAAAGCCTCACGCCTTCTTTAACCTCGCCGTTATCTGCCATCAAACTATCAATGAGATACAATCCAAGTGGTGGCGAATCCGACTCTCGTAGAGCAGCTCACCGACGGCCCGCGACTTGGCCCGGAGCTTCGGCGAAATCGCAACGATTTTCGGTGCTGTCGGCCGATAGCCCGCCAATGCTCTCCCATTGTTACCAGTAACACGCAGACCAAGAAAATTGAATACCAACATCCTCAGAACAAGCAAGGAATCCAACATGTCCTCCACAAATTTAAAAGCAATGACACCAACGTAAACTACTCAATTTTTGCCATGTATTAACACGGCCGACTTCACTTGGACCTGAGCCGACGCAGTCCCACCACCGAAGCTCCATCGAATCCGCACCGACATCCGAAAGTCGTCTGATTTAACCAACAAACACAAAAAAGTATATGCATTTTTACTAAATATTTACCAACGCCGAGCCTATCAAGGGGCCGCCCATTTTAAATATCCTCGCATTATTCCCCCCTCTACTCCTCCATCTCCTCATCCTCTGCCGCCGCAGCCGCAGCCTCGGCCTCCTTTCTAGACTTGAATCCGGATGCCCACTCCTGTGCCTTGGCCATCACCTTGTCCTTGCCCTTGGCATCCAGCTTCTCCTCCCAAGCGGCCCATCTGCGGAACCACTTCTCTGCCTGCTGTGGCTTCAGACCCTTGACCCTTGTTCTTCTCTCAAACACGTCTCTCACAGCGGTGTGATCAGCGCTAGAGCTGGCAATGCCAATCTCGAGGTCAAGCAGCTGGTTCCAGAGATCGCCCTTCTTGGGCCAGGCAGCGAGCAGACCCTCGAACATGGTTCGGCCGCGCTCCGGCTCGCCATTAGGAGATCGGAACTCGAGAGCAGCGAATCGACTGACAATATTCTGTCCGTTGTGGCTGTCCAGCTGCTGTGTAGCTCTCGGGAGCAGAGCTCGGGCACGCGCCGGCTCATTCTTGGTGACGTGCAAAAAGTGTGCGTAGTTGGTCCAGACGCTGGGCGCCTTGGCACCAAACTTCTTGAGCATGGCCTCAAACAGCTCATCAGCTTCCTATGGTAGAGTTTAGTAGATATTCTTTGGTAGTTAAAAAAGGGGAGGTGGAGCTTCTTACCTTGAGCTTCTCCGACTGGATGTAGATGCTGGCCAGTCGCTCATACACCTCTTGCTCGTCATTGTACTGGCAAGCTCGCTTGAATACATCCTCAACCGTTTGCTTGCTACCGTAAGCCACCTCCAAGTTGAGATAGGCAACCCAGACGTTGAGCTTCTCAGTTTCCTCCCGGATGTTGATGCTCTTGATGGCTCTCTCGGCGATTTCACGTGCCTTGGGCAGCTCGCTGACCTGCATCTGGAAAGCCATGTACGCAATCCACAGCTCTGATGAGTCTGGTTGACCCAAGAGCAGACGCTCGTAGTCGCTGGCCGTCTGAGGGCCGTGGGCATCCAGCTCGGCCGTGCGGTCGACCTGAGCCTCACCCTTCTTCTTTCGCTTCTTCTTCTTGTCGGCCTGGTCGGCTTGAGAATCATTTTCTGATTCTGAACCCGATTCGTCAAATGGATTTGTCGACCATGTTGACTTTTTACCTCCACCCAGACCACCAGTCCTTTTGGTGGCGCCGGCGTCTTCCATCTCCTCATCGCTATCCTCACCTGCCTCCTCGTCCTCATCTTCACCACCTTCGTCTTCCTCGTCCTCATCTTCGGAGTCAGAGTCGCCCTGGTTGTCGGTGCCGAGAATCTTTAATAAAGCCTCCTCATCCAGATCCATGCCTTCTTCGTCGTCCTCATCCCCGTCATCCAGTGCTGCGCCAGCCTCAGAATCAGAAGCCATATCAGTGTCCTCATCTTCAAAGAAGGAAGGCTTCAGACCAAAGCTGATTCTTCTCTTTGAGACATCAACCTCCAAAACTCTAGCCTTCACCTTGTCACCCTCCTTGTACAGTTTGGTGGCATCCTTCACGGCGTTATCAGCCATCTGGCTTCGGTGGCATAGACCGCTCACGTTCGCCGAATTGTCAACGAGGATGAAAGCACCAAACTCTTCAACCTTGCGGACAACACCAGTGACGATTTGGCCCTCCTTGATGTCATTGTAGCCCAGAGGAGGAGTGTAATCCTCATCGACAACGGAAGACTTTAGACTGAGCTCAAGCTGGCTTGTGGCGGCATCGAGAGAAATAATACGACCCTTTACCAGCTGATCAATCTGGAAGCTGTCTTTCCATTCCTTCAAGAAGCGGTCAGAAAGGTTGGAAATCTTGACAAAGGCAGTCACTTGGCCTCCCAACAAGACAAAGAGACCCTTGTCGGCGACATTCTTGACGAATCCTCGCACAATATCACCGGTGGCAAGCTGTGTTATTTTGCTAATCTCCTTATCCGCCACGGGCAGTGTAGAGCTCATGATTCGTGACGGTCGCATAGAAAGGCGGATTCTCTTGTTGCTGGGATCGACATCAACAATTGAAACACGAACAATGTCGCCCTTCTTGTATTTAAGCGTGTCGACGCTTCCATAGTCATCCACCATGTCGGGAAGATGGACAGGGCCAGAGACGGTTTCACTCAGCTTCACGAGGACTTGTCGCTCATTGACCTTGGTAATCTTGCCAGGCAGAATCATGTTCTGCTTCAGCGAAGCCCAAGTTATGGCCTCAGAAGCATTGGGTGATCGAGCGGACAGATCGAGACGGTTGTTTTTGGCGTCAACCGATGTCACTCTTGCCTTGAGAGCAGAGCCGACTGGGAAGTTGGCTTCCAGATCGTTTAGCAGAGACAAGTCATCCGAGGCCTCCATGATGGAAATGCGGCCGCGGACATTGGGAGAAAGATTGACCCAAAGATACTGAGACGTAACATTGTTGACAAAGGCAATGTGGTTGTCGCCAACTTTCAGGTCGTCGAGAGAAATCGGGTTGGGGGCGTCGTTGCTCAGATCGCTGGGCTTAGTGGTGAGCTCCATAACTGAATGAGCAGATCTGTGAGAAAAGGGCAAGAAGCGATGATCTTTGGCATCGTGGACTCCAAGAATCTTGACACGGAGAATCTGCTTCTTGTTGAACTTGTCAAGAGGATCCTTTGGATCGACAATGTCCTCCCACTTGTCAAAAATCTGGGAAACGTCAATGCGACCCTGGATCTCACTGTCCACCAGCTGGACGTTCAATTGAGTGTCTTTGATGGATGTGATTCTCGCCTGGGCTGTGCTGCCAAACGCAAGACCGTCTTCTGGGGCTGGCGCCTTGGTAGAAGTTTTGGGCTTGCTGCTCACAGGCTCGGCCACAGGTGAGTCGGCGGGTGCAACCAAAATGCGCTTCAGATCCGGAATGGTTGATATGATTCTCACTTCAATGGATTCGAATTTACGCAGACCAAAGTCAGGCTGTGATTGAGCCTCGGCCGACAGTCTTCCTCTCGGCAGCAGTGCGTTGAGACTTCCGGCGAATTGAACAAACACAGCGGTAACGGTAATGTTTCGTACAAAACCCTGGACAACAGCGCCCACTTTGGCATCGTGGAAGCTCTTGAGGAGGTTGTTATCCTGAGAAGCCTTGACCAGGCTAGGCTTCTGGGTGAGGGTAATGGCTCGTCGGTTCTCATTCTTCTCAAGAACCATAAGATTCGACAGGGTCTGTCCGGCGGAGATTCGCTTCCAGGCATATTGGTTCTTTGAAGTGGATTTGTCGGTAAGATGGCCGACTGGCAGAATTGCCTTCAGTTGACTGTCGACAAGCTCCACGAAAATTTGATCCTCGGTTTTTTGAGTCACCTTGGCCGATACAATGTCGCCCAGCTTCAGGTTCTTGAGAGCAGTTTGCTTTTCAAGCCCGAATGCGCCGGGGTCTTTGCAGGAAACAATGAATCGTCTGGCTTCCGGATCGACCTCAAGAGCATGCACACTAACGACTTGTCCGGCCCGGAAATGCTCCATAGGGTCACGAATGTATGCCTCACTCATCTCAGACACCGGAAGGAATCCTCTGAGTTTTCCATAGAACTGGATATGGGCACCGTTCTGCTGAACCTTGACAATCGTTCCGAGAGTCTGCATCCCGATGCTGACATCGTCGTAAGACTTGATAGTGGGTGCCTCCGAATTGACCAGAGTCTTCTTGAGCGTGAGACGCATTTGCCTCTTGGCGAAGTTGACAGAGAGCACACGAGCCTTGACCTTCATACCTTCACGGAACTTCTTCTCGGGGTGCTGAAGGCGGATATCGGACATGTGAGTCTCAGTAACGAATCCGCTAATACCATCTGCAATCTTGATGATGAGACCTGTAACGCCTTGCTCCTTGATGACCAACTTCTCAATTTCGCCATTGATCACAGAACCAAGGGGAATGTCTTCGAGACGGATGTACTGCTGTTCCAGAAGGCTTTTGGCAAACGAAATGCTGAAAAGGCCGTCCATCTCGTTATAGCCGACAACTCGGCCGCGGTGTACGGTTCCAATCTTGAAGGGCCCGCTTGATTCGTAGAGGGCGTCGACCTTTCCATCCTTGACTCGAGAAATGTGAACGAATCCACCAAGGCCAGCAATGCCAGTATCGACAAAAAGACCAATATCGGGCTCGACGTGGCGGACCGTGCACTTTTCGACAAAAGAGGAGATGGGCATCACCTCAATCGGTCGTCGTTTCTCGTCGTCATCTTGCTGTTTCTGTGTCAGAGACATAATGTGAGGCAACAGCGAAATGCCCAACTTCGGGTCTTTGGCTGTAGGGAAGTTGCAAATAATTCTCGCTTTAACCTTGGAGCCAATCTTATACTTGGCCTTGAGGTCATCATCGTTCGGCCCGATGCCTGAGTGGATCAAATCAGCGGTAGCATCAACAGCTCCCATGATCTTTCCGGCCAACCCTCTGCCCTCATTGTCCGAAACCAGAATGTTAACAATGGTGCCAGGGAGGAATGTGTTGATAGTGGTAGCATCAGCAGGGAAAGCCTTGGTGCTTCCCAGCTTGTCTTGCTTCAAGGAGAGCTGGGCAATCTTGTTCGAGTTCTTGCCCGTGACTTGACAGAGGAAAACAGCACCCGGCTGGAGCCTCTCTTGGTCGATCAGAGGATCAATCTCGCCATTGGGGAGGAAACCATTCAGGTTTGGAATTCCAAGATCCATGACGCAACCGCGTTCTTCGACACTGACAACCGAGGCCATGACTGTGCTGTTGGGCACAACATCGTCCTTTTCCAGCCCAGTGTTGGCTTCGCTGGGACGCAGAGACAGCTCAATCTTTCGCCTTCCCTTTCCTCCAGCGGCACCATCCATAGTCGAGACCACATATGCTCTCACATATTGCCCAACCTTGAACATGGTTTTCAAGTTGACGTCGCTTTCGTCGGACGATTCCTCCTCGTCGCTCTCGCCTTCCTTTTCAGCATCACCTTGAAGTCTGCTTGTCAATTGGGCTGAAATGGCGACGATGGAGGCATGGCCAATGAGATTGTTCGGTAGTGAGACCTCAAGGCTGAGGTTGCTGATTCGAGTCACCTGTCCGAGCACCAGTGATCCCTTGACCAGTCTCTGCAACATCCGTTAGCGCAGGTTCTCGTTACCAATTGTTCGCGCGGTAGTCATACCTTGAAGTTCAGACTCTCAATTTTGATTGTATCCTCCTCTGCTTTTTTATCTGTCTTCTTGTCGCTCTTTGCGGTCGATTTCTTCGCCTTCTTCTTCTGGGACTTGGCGCCCGTCTCGAATTCCTCTTCTCGAATGGCGTCGGCCTTGGCTTCCATCTGGATCTTCTTCTGCTCGAGAGGTGTGAGAACGCTGCCACCTCCACGAGGGAACACAGGTTCGTCATCCTTCAGGACAGAGATGATTGGGGCCTTTGCGCGCTCTTCTGTCGCGCCGTCCGACTTGCGATGCGCCTTGGCCGCGGGCTTCGCATCTTTGGCCGGTGCCTCTTTTTTCGACGGTCGGGCCTCTTTTGAGTTTTTGGCCGACTTGGGCGGAGGATTGCCACCAGGGGCATCCTTCCGCTTGAGGGTGCTCATGGTGGTTGTGTAGCCGCAAGATGCAAAGGCAGAAACACAGCCTTTAGCATAGACGACTTTGGCTTCAAAAACTCGTCTGTAGCTTCAACTTTGATTCTCGATTTTTTTTTTTTCCCTGGCGGGACATCGATAAGAGTAGCGTGGCGATAAGGCAGGCGGTGTGGGCCTGCGAATTGTTCCGGGTCCACCCCAGCCATTCAAGCCACAGCTCGCCCAGCTGGAAGTTTTAGCGCAGGTCTCTAGCTGACAGGTGCTAAGGGGCCGCTGTTGGGGCGGGTGTTAAGCCGCTACAGCCATTTTCATTCACTGCTGGTGGCGCGTGCCGTGGCGGTTCCAGGCATCGTCATCAACTGTTGGGAGTACCTACGGAGTCCTCCGAATAAAGTAGCCTCCGAAGTACCAGCAATTCATGTTGAACCTTGCTACCATCCGTCTGCCTACTTCAACCTTCCATCATCGCCGCCTAATCTACGCGTCATCTCCATCTCTTCCATGGCCTGTGCTTCACGCTCGCAGTGTTCATGATGCCTCCTCGAAAGAGGCAACGCCCCAATCCCACTCTACTGAGCTCGCTGAGCTTGCCAACCACAGCTTTGTCGCCTGAGACGTCACTGTCACGAGCGTCATCTACCTCGGCGCAGCAAGCTAGCGACCAGAAAAAGCCTCCACAACCCGAATCCAACAGCGAACGCAAGTCTTCTGATGCATCACAAAGAGTGAAGGAGGTAAAACCCCCCTGTTCATCCATCCGCGCGCGAACCCCTGGACGAACGGGTTCTTACTGGGCCACAGATTCGGAAGACGAATAGCTGGTACGCATCGTGGTCGAAGCCGCCAAAGGCAACGGCCTCGACATCGGTTGCTCGGGAGAATATTCTCGGAGGCACCGTTAGAACAAGGAATGCGCCCGACTTTTCTCGATTTGAAGCAAAACGAAGCGAAGACGACGCCAGCATGCCCGACGACGCCGACCCAGTCCTGCCACCCCCTACAATAGCAACCAACACCTCCAACACCTCGAGCACCTCGAATACGGACAAAAAATCAGATGCGAATAAAAGTGTAGTCTCTTTACGTACCGGGGACAAGAAGCCCTTGGATACAGGGCGCCCACAGGAGATACCCTCACCTCCCGAGACAAAGCCACCCCCTGAGCAGCAGCAGAAAGCCTCGGATAATACAAAGGCGCAAGAACAACGACCGGAGTTAGAGGCTCCCGCCGACAAAGATGACCAAACACATGATGCTTCGCAGAAGCAAGTCCCTTCAGCTGGGTGGTTCGGCGGCTGGTGGGCCAAACCTGCTCCGGTTGAGCCTGCTGCAAAACCTATACCAGGCTCTCAGGAAACAAAGGAAGAAGCTATGAAGCCCGCCGAAACAATCGAGCCTGCCGAGGCAGCCCCACCCCCGGAGCAAGCACCTGCTTCTGAGCCTCCGGCAACCGAGGAGGCTGCAGAAGCTCCACAAGCAGCCTCTTGGTTTGGCTATTGGTATTCAACTCCTCAGCCCAAAGCAAATGCAGTTCCAAAGGCACAGCCAGACACAGCCAAAGAACAACCAACTCTGAAGGCTGAAATGTCCTCAAAACAAGGGCCAAATGCGAAAACCGCCGTGCCACCAAGCGAGACGGCTCTCCCTAAAGACGAGCGCCAGAATGGGTTGGCCGTTACGGTATCACGAGCCTCCAGCAAAAAGTCAAAGATCAACCTCAATGAAGATCCAAAGGCAAAGGCTGGAGATGTGCCGACCCCAGATGTCTCTCAACCTGAGCCGGTGGCGGCCCAGAGCACACCACCCAAAGCAGGCTCTACTTGGGCTTTTTGGTCAAGAGACAGCCCGAAGATTAAAAGCAAGACTTCCTTACCAGAGTCGGGGCAAATTGCTGTGATGGGAGAGGGGTCAGAGGTCCAGCCGCTACCTATGGCAGAAAGAAGAATCTCCGAGTCGGCGACCAAGGACCCCAAAGATAATACTCCACCAACGGAGCCACCAGCAGGTGTATTGTCTTGGCGCAGAAGCAAGCGAATTAGACCTATATCAATGGATCTTGAATCTGTACGCCCACCATCCGCGGACAGCGCCAAATCAGCGCCCGTCGACCGGCTTTCCACTACTCCCCATTCACAAGTTGGCCCTGAACAGGAGCTGCCTCCCTCGAAGCCACTGGCTAGGACAGATTCCAAGAAAAAGAAACCAGTGCCGGTATCGAAGAAATCAACGGCCGAAAGCGAGCCTATCGCAAAGGAACCGCCCAACGTTCTCCTCCCATCATTTTCTAGCACATATCAGATGAAGGAAAACCCTTCAATCCTTCGACAGATTACAAATCTAGTGCTTCGAACTTCACAACCGCCTCCCAATCACGTTTTTCGGGTCAATGACCCCCCGAAGATCCGCAAGGCCGTTGCCATTGGAGTTCACGGATTTTTCCCTGCTTCATATTTGCGTCCCATGATAGGCCAACCGACAGGTACATCGTTGCGATTTGTAGGGCTTTGTGCTGATGCCATTCGAAAATGGGCTGAGAGCCATGGCTGTTCTGATTGCGAGATTGAAAAAGTTGCCCTTGAAGGGGAGGGTAGAATTAACGATAGGGTGGCAAACCTGTGGAAGCTTCTTTTGAATTGGATTGAGCATATCCGCCAGGCCGATTTGGTTGTCATCGCTTGTCACTCCCAGGGAGTGCCGGTCAGCATCATGCTGCTAGAGAAATTGATCGATCTCGGGGTTCTAACAGATACCAAAATCGGTGTCTGTGCTATGGCTGGCGTGGCGCTTGGCCCTTTCCCCGACTACAAATCCAGTATACTTATGGGCTCAGCAGCAGAGCTATGGGAATTTGGAGATCCCCAGAGCAACAACTCACAACGATTCGAGGCATGTCTCAAGCGCGTTGTTGACTTTGGAGCGCGCATTACGTTTGTGGGTAGTATTGATGATCAGCTTGTTCCCATGGAGGTAGGATGAGAGCGCCCTTGCCAATCGTCATACAAAGGTAACTAACGGTCCTATAGTCTGCTGTATACTCACCTGCAAACCACCCTTACATATATCGAGCCGTTTTCATTGATGGTCGAGTGCATGCTCCGGATTTCATATCGCACCTGATTGGATTCGCACTTAAACTACGCAATCTAGGAATATCCGACCATGGGCTCATCCGTGAGCTGTCTGTGGCCCTTGCTGGATCGCTGTACTCGGGAGAAGGCCACTCACGCCTGTATTTCGACTCAGCTGTATATGATCTCGCCATCACACACGCCCTGGAAACGACAAACACAGCACAGCCAACGCCCTGCTTGATCCCCAAGCGAGATACGACGCCATTGGCATCGTCAAACCCATATGTCCTGCCATGGATCATGCGTGGTCTTTTAGAAGAGGATTTCGTCAAGACGCAGCTCAGCGCTGAAACCGAGGAACTACTGCGGCAATTCGACGACTGGAAGCCAACCAACAAAGCCCTCAAGGACGTAAAGTACCGTCTCGAGGCCGTTCGTTCCAAATTATGAGCGCAGATGATACCCTCATGATTTTTTTGCCATTTAATATCGCATTTACGGCGCTTCTTTCAACGCTCATTGGAGCTATTTTTGTAGCATGACTTTAATACGGCCTGTACGCGCAAGCGGCAAAAGCAGTGCATCATGAATTTGAAGATTAGCGAAACAGTTTATTTGGTTTGGGATTCTGGGTTCTAGAGACTGAATTTATTTGGCTTTTGGGTATCTATATGCGGGCATGATGTGGTGAAGGCAGAGTAAGAATTACTGGTTGAGTTGTTGTGCAGAACCATGACTAGAGGTGCGTCTGTGCTAAGAACATCAAACACGCTGGTATAGAGTAGCTATTTAGACCTCATACAAATTGGTAACTTACATCCATTTACTACATTTAGAACAACATATGTCGATAGAGGGCTCCGGAAATAGATATGACTGTTCTTAATGATCAACTTGTGGAGGGGTATGGCATATCTCGGAGAGTATTTGGGGAGCATCGAGTGACTAGGAGCTAGGCCACACAGCGAGTCAGAGAGACGAGATCTAGACAAAATCCTTGAGGATGTCGACGATCCTTCGTGCTTTAACCAAGTGATGGTACTATTGGAAGTGTCGACTGAGACAACAACGGCTGTGGTCTCAGTGAGGCGTGACATACAGAATGCCATTCCATAGCTAGCCAATCACTACATCTTGTACCAGAATAGTGCTGGGACTGTTTCACATCGTGTTACTTTGCTGCGGCTGAATTCGAGAAGAGGATAGAGCTGACGGATAATTCGGCATGGTATGCAGCCTCCCTTTCGAACATATCATATAATTTAGAGTTCAACGAAGCTGCCTCTGTCTGCGTGTCTGCGTGTCTATTTAAACAGGGCATTTCCCACAATCACTACTCTCTTCAACATACGATTCATACTCAACTCTACACTCTTAGCCTCATTGATCTTTATTACCATGAAGACATTTATGCAGACCACGGTAGTAGCATTACTACAGGCAAGCCTGTAAGTGACCCATCCAGATTGACCCTTTGCAATTAACTTAACCCCCCATAGGTGTGTGGGCTTTATTGTAATTCCCCAATTGCCAGAAGGGTGTCCGGTTGTTACTATCCCGGGACGCTGCCCTCCTCTCAATACCCTTAAGCACTGTGGTCCTCATCCAGATTGCATTTTACTCAAGACCGTTACGAAGCCGTGTAACTGCCCGACTCCCGCGCCAACGGTGGTGGCGCCTTGTCCGACTTGTCCAACTGGTTGTGGGACAGCTTATGAGACGGTGACTGCTAAATGTCCACAGCGTTTGGAATAATTGCAAAGAGGAGTCGTCCCAGAGGTAGAAGCGGGTGACTTATGTGCTACAGGCGGTACATGATATGAAAAAGGCAGAATTTCCGCTGGACTGATTATTGAGATAGCATTTGTGTAGTGCGCAGAGACTTACAAAAATTGAGTTTTTTGAGCTACACGTTGGGACACGTCTGCATCTTCGCGATCATATATGATGGTTGTTGGGCCTTTTCCATAGTAATTATGTAGGTAGTATTAAGGTTTGCACTAGGAAGCCGTTTATACGTCGGCCAACGGCTCTTTAGTTCCGGTAGATGAAAACCTAACACAAATCCCACGTCTGTGTAGCTCGCTTGAGCCCTGATAATGGTGAACTTGACATTACCGCTTGAAGTAAATACACACTTTAATGCTACCTACTTTTGTACCTAAGATCAAATATTTCGCGACAGCGTATGACTCTGGGGCTGTATGATCTGACATGCGTGACAACTTTAGCCAGCTTTGGTACCATTTACTAAGATCTCGTCGTCCAATCATGGGGTTTCATCCCTGCACGTACAGGGAACGCCGATTAGGCTACAACCGCTGGTTCGCGCCCTTGATTTGCTCCAAAAACAAGGCGTCCGTGGCGGTGCTTCATCCTTGGTTTTGTGCCCCTTGAATTTAGAGGCTGTGCCAGTTGGAGGCTTCCCTGATGGCGGCGCTTAAACATGCAAGGCACACGCGTTCATGAATTGATTACCTTTGGCTAAATATCTTAATTTTTTTACTTTTAATACCCCAGATGAAGTCGGTCAGTTTTGGGTTTGGGAATGATTGATCATTGGGCGCCATTTGAGTGTCACCGAGGCGAAATATGACGACGACGAATTCTCAGGTGCTAGGGTGCGCTTACAGATTATCTTCCTGCAACTATAGTGTTTGACGGCCACATTCTAACACGAGTGCATTTAGCAGCACTGATCTGGCTGAGCTCTTCAAAGAAGCTCAAGATACATTCTTGGCCTCGCTGTCGGAAGAAGAAAGGCGGTCGTTCCCAAAATGTAGCTCCGCAGAGGAACTAGTAGAGTCAGCACGGAAGCTCGACATCTTATCAAGAGGACACCGAGACAGAAAGGCTATGCTGCGCAAGATTCAAGCCTTTGGCAACAAACTCAGTCCCTTCTTCGGTATAATCGATATACTCTGCTCGGCTCATCCTGAATGGGCCAACGTCGCCTGGGGTGCGTTTCGCCTTGTCTTACAGGTACGTATGATATGAAGCAAGCACCAACAGATGTTACTCTGGCTTTTTGCAACCGTACATAACGATGATCTAACAAAAAGACTTAATCGCCGAGTTAAGCTGGCTAGCAATTTTGGCACCTTTTTCGAGAACTTGTGTGAAACGCTGGATCAACTCGCTGCAGAATTTCCGCAATGGACCGAAATTTACATCAGCCTTGGGCGTGATAAACATTCATTCTCCCAAAGACTACCAGAGGCTCTGGTACGATTTTATACATGCATGTTCGACTTTTTGCACTCCGTTTCCCGAGTTTTCATCCGCAAAGATGGCAGTAAGTTTATTGACAAAGAGATGCAGTCATGAAATCAGCTGACGGAATTTTCTCTCAATGGTAGAGCCGAAGAAGACGTCGCTCTATGTTGCGAACATCATGCGGCAACCCTTCAGTACAAGATTCCAGGATATTCTTAAGAAGATGAAAGCTTGTAGAGAAATTGTTCTGAGTGAACTTAACCTGGCACTCCGCATACAACTTCGGAACAACTCTCGGCAAGATTCAGACTATATCAAAGAGAAATTGAAGAAGATTGACGCACTCTATGACAAGGTAGTAGAGGTCAAATCAGAATTTACCGAAGCTGCCAAGGGTACGTGACTTCAGAGCCGCAACAGCTGAACTACTCTCGCCAAATATCATCCACTAACATGCTGGTTTTCAGAAAGATTCGACCAAACTCTTAGAGGGTGGCTTTCGGCCCCAGCCTATAGATCTGCGTTTGACAACGCGAGAGATAGGAAACATGAGGGCACCGCAGAGTGGTTGCTTGATGAGCCGGTGTTTCAATCCTGGAATCAGCCCCATGGTTCCTCTGATTGCCGCTCTGCGATGCTCTGGGTACACGGTGAGAGACCGACCAGCCAAATTACACAAGCACTCCCCAAAATAATACTAACAAATCACCAGGTAATCCGGGATCAGGAAAGACGATTCTGGCGGCGTCTATTATAGACCTCTTGCAGGAAAAGCTATCCGAAAGTGAATTGGATTCATATGCGGTTTGCTATTTCTTCTTCGATGCAACTGAACTGGGATCGAACACCCGTCTTGGCGCCTATAGGGCGCTGGCAACACAGATCTACCAACAACATGGCGAAATCGAGCAGGTCCGGGATATTTTTGCTTTTGCGGCTCGTAACCGTGTCGATACGGCGTCCGAAAAGGAACTGCTGGATATCCTTCAACTAGCCGTCTCCATTCTGCCAAATATCTTCCTGATCATTGATGGTGTGGATGAATGCTCCGAGGATACGCAACTTGTCAGTGATCTTCATCGGCTTTGCGGTATGTCAAAAGGCCGTGTCGCCTTGTTCAGCCGACCAACTGTTGTCGCCTTACGATACCCGAAGTCGCCCATTTCATCAATATCGATGCTTAAACATCGAGTAAACAGCGATATGGCTATTTTCTTTACACAAGAGCTTCAGGATCTCACAGATTTGGGTCTTTTCCCTCAACACCTTGTCGACGGTGAGATGTCATCGATGGTGATGCACCTCGTCAGCCGCGCCGAGGGCATGTTTCTATGGGCGAGATTGATGATATTGTATCTCAGCTCGCCAGCCCTTACTCCAAGACAGAGGTTGGCCATTGTCCAGCGAGAAACACCAGAGGGCATCGGTACCTTGTATGAGAATATATTCAGCATGATCAAAAACCAAGACAAGCCCAGCCAATTACTCGCCCGTCAAGTCTTTCTTTGGTGCACACATGCCTATTCCAACCTCACAGCTCAGCAGATGCGTTGTGTCGTGTCGGAAGGTGGCCTGCATGGCAATCCAGATGATCTGTTAGTGGACATTGACCATGCGGTTATCATGTCTTGTCGCGGGCTGATAGAGAAGCGACTAGACGGATGCTTTCACTTCATTCATATAACGGCAAAAGACTTTATATCCGCGCGAACTATTGTCTCTTCAGCCGGTGTGGACTTTACCACATCCGCTTGGAGTGCATCCTGCGAGATTACAACTGCATGCATCAAGTATATGACATTTGCTATCCCGCTGCAGCCTCTTTCTACACGCATGGGCACATCTGCTGTCCCAGGCGAGTTAAGAGAATCTTACCCATTCCTAGAGTATGCGTCGCTCAAATGGGCTCACCACCTGAAATACCTGGTAGAAAAAGCTGAATATAGTTCCGAATTGGACCAACCAGCACATCTCGCATCCTTTGAGGCTTGTTTGGATACTCTAAAGAGATTCTTAAACCTCAAACTTAATATAATGCTCTGGATAGAAGCGGTTTATACTTTCGAAGGAGGGGCTGAGCTGATTAAATCATGTGCAAAGGAGCTGAAAGCGGCCGCCGCATCACTTGTGAATCTCCTCACAAACGATACATTCACCTCATCCAGGCTGGAGACCCTTTATCGCGATATCAGTGAATTTGCCGTTGATATCCTTGAAATAGAGGCATCGTGGAATAGTACTCTATGCAGTCGTCCACATGAGATCTGGGGCGACGTGACCCTGTTTACCCAGAGTCGATTCTTACAACCTACCTCGGCAGCAAGCTTGGAATGTCTCTCTGCTGGCGGCCAATCGGGAAATGGAAATAGGAAAGCAAGGTTCTCCGTATCTGAAACATCATCTGATGGGCAACGAATGGCAGTGCTAAGTGTCTGGCCATCTGAGTAAGTCTTTTTATTTTCCACTTAGGATACCGTTCCCGCATGGCAAATCAATTGATCAAAGACAAAACTTACAATTTATATAGATTGTTCGAAATGCTCTGGACAGGAACTGGGGAATTCCGAAATATCATGTCAAATGATGGCAACCTATATGATCCATCTATTCAGTTGGACTTCAAACAGGACCCGTCATTGAGCCCAAAACTTTGCAAAGGGTGGAAAGCCACGTATGAGATATACCGAATCGGCGATAACAGCACCAGATTGTGCCTCGTAGGCATACCTCTTGAGGAGGAGGAAGTATCTATGCAGCTTCGTCAATCGCTAAGAGGATTTATGAGAAACTGGAAACTGAATTTCCCACTTGCCATTAGTCCTAGCCTCTCCGTTATTACCATTCTTCGGTCTGTTTACACAGCAAAAGTTGAGCTTTCACGAACAACCAACCAGCTCACCGTACAAGTATCGACTCCAGCAATTCTGGACACTAGCCACATCGACCCGGATGGAGCTTACTGGTCCGAAAGGCGAGCTCATTTTGAACTGCCATATTTGTACAATATCAAGATTGGCTGCAATGATGGGTTCTTAATATTTCAGGACGAAGATCTCGGGTTCAGATCAAAAAACGACCGCTCAATAGCCGTTTTTAGTCTATATCTCCAACAAGGAGAGCCCGCAGTGCGATATATCGACTGCTTTTCGTATCGGATATCGATTGCAGGAGGAAGTTTGTGTGTGCTACACAATCGTTATCCAATGGTGCTATTTGCCGCATTCAAGGATCTATACGCTTGGAATTTAGAAGCAAGTAAGTTCTTCATTTACTTCAAGACATTTCTGTTACATTTTTAACGCAATATTTCTTAGCACACATACCACCACTACTACTTCATCCAACCCCACGGGACATTGAAGACATTGGTTTCTCAGAATGCTGCAAATTTTTCACTATCAAACGGCATAGCCAAACTTGGCCATCGATATTACCTCTCCCCTCAATGCCAACATCAAAACGAACGCGAGATATACACGATGTTGACGATCGAAATGACCATTCGAATGAGGAACAGCCAAATAAGAAACAACGATTTGGCGAATCATCACAAGCAATACAGCGGTCGTCTATATCTTTTTCTGGAGTCGTAGGATCTGTTAACGGCAATAAAGGCCAGATGTTGTGTCTGGGAAAAGCTGCCTCAATACGAGGCACAGATCTCTATAGTTATAGAGGAGACGGCATCGAAAATGCGCGTTTGCTCTCTACTCCGAGTTCACTAAGCATTCATTCATTTAAGCCTTCGGTACGACTAACAGACTCGATGGATGAAAAGACCGTGGTGGTGCTTAACAGGACGCAGCCATTTTCATACAGTTCAGACGACAATGCTGACTTAAAACTTCCAATTGTCGTGCGGCGAGATCCAAGATCAATTGTCTTTAATAAGGTAGACCTCAACAGAACAAATGCTGTTGAGGGTGGACTTCCTAATAACATGTTAGAGGATGTCAACCTGGATAATTCTAGTCGTTAAAACCCGTCGTTTCTCTAATAAATTATCGCCAACGATGTTACGTTCCATTATACCGTAGCGCCAACAGGGCAAAAGATTAGGCCAATAATCGCACTTGTAGCAATTATTGTAACGGAACCAGCTGCTTATAAGGGATCTATAGCTGTTACAGCGGATCAAATCATAACTTGTAATTACGGGGTTTTTAAGGCGGATCCCTGGCCGGCCCTGGTGGGATGTGGTCAGATGCAAGAATACTCCTTTATTGACATGCGTTACTGCTACATCGACATATCCAAGGTGAATGGGGAAGACAGAGGCAGGGAACGAGTGGGTGGAATTCGAATGGCAATTGAGTCAGAAATGACCGCCAGGCTCCCAAAGAGGTCGATTTTTTTTGGATTCTTGAACAAAGGCTTATATGAAGAATTCACCTATTTGATTAATGAACGAATACGTTAGTTCCTGAAATCTCCCTATCAGTTGTCGCGCCAATGAAGTCGGGAGCCCTTGCGTGCAAAACGCGCTGCCAAGTATCCTCGATGAAATCCCGATCTACATGGATCTTCTGCTATTGATGAGGCTGTCTAATTGATGGAAAACAGGTAATTATACACAGAGAGAGTCCACTTCTATATACACTACCTATCTATTGTCCGTTGGATTCCGCTAGCTAGCATATATGACTAGCTCAAGCTCGAGCGGGACGACTAGCCTGAGGTGCATTATCTTAGCTTAAGTTTACTGCCTTGAGCCGACGCCTGGTTACATGAAGACGCATAGTAGAGCGAATGCCGAAGAAGCCGTGGGAACCATGCCATGTCGTAGGATTACGGAATAAAATAACCCTTTCAAGAAAATTTCCCGATGTTGTATAGCAGATCTAGCTCCGGGCTTCGCTTTGAACCCCTACGGTTAGTTGGTGAAAAAACGCAACGGCTGCGCTTAACAGTAACAGACGCCTCCGCGAACTCTTTCCTGAATTCCAAAACGACCACTTCGGCGGCCGGAGCGTTCTTCTGTTTGGTGATTTCTATCAATTGCCCCCTGTGATGGAGAATTCTCAATACTCTGCAGCCAGGTGGCAAAATGAGACCGAACTTGCTGGCCGTAACGCCCATCACTCTTTTGACTATACTGAGCTGACAATTTAGCGTCCCCGCATGGCAACACACTCACAACATCTCCAGCCCTGTTTCACTTCCGGGCTGTGGAATCACTAGAGCTCCGAATAAGCCTGTCCCTGCATTTGGAAAAGTATATAAGTCCCGTAGATATCCAGCGAAGATTGTTCGGCAAGTCTATAAGACAATATTCCAGTGTATTCCCCCTAAGTCGACAGCACAGCATGGAACAAGGCAAGATCGTACCCGATCCTCCTAAATATGACCGAAGGTATGACATGAATTCTAGCAGAGTCTAAGAAATTGATACGATTCTCTTGCTCATAACCCCATCTGAAATAACACCTGGCTGATACATGCTGGCAGTCGGCCACTTCCAACCGTCGAGCTTGTATACCAGAATCAGCTACCAAACTGCCCTGGAAAATCTAGCGTCGGCCTCTTAGTTACCTATCCTCCCCGCGGCTCTACACCTCCTCACCGCCACGCAGGAGCTTCTGTATCTGCAATCGTACTCGAAGGGACGGTACTCAATAAGATGAACGACGAGCCAACTCGTGTGGTTGAGCAGGGCGGAAGCTGGTTTGAGGCCCCAGGCTGTCACCATAAGGTCAGCGAGAACTACAGCGATGCGGAACCCGCCAAACTGCTAGCGACGTTGATTGTGGATACAGAGGTTGTTGAGAAGGGTGGAGTTGCTGCATTGGTGGTTTATGATGAAGAATATAGAGACATTGGGGTCAAGACTTAGTCCTTGTGGATGACAGCAAGCCAACACAGACTGGGCTTAGGCCCATTGCTTCCAAGGTATAGACTTAGTTTTAGTCTCAAAACTAATCGTTAGTGGAGATATGGCACGAGTCGAGCTGTGCCAACCTGATGATTCGGAATCATTGAATCGACCAGTTTGTGAATCGCTCCCACGTGCACCCCCCCTTAGCCCTCATGATAAACTCTTATAGCCCGCATAATTACATGGTCCTTTGGCTGACTCGCGGTCGTCTCTCGCCGAGGCCTTTTCGAAATTATGCCAAGTTTTTGCGCCGCCACCAATGCATTTCACAGGATTTTGCACAGCACCGACTTGTAAACATTGGATGGAGGGAATGCACACAACTATGGCCAAACTGTGCAATTCTCCGGCAACAAGCATTGATGCATAATGCAAAATATAGGATGGTATTGAGGCTCTAGTTAACATGGCATCACAATGGCGGCGTTTGTAGATCAAGTAATAGCAATAAGCCACGTGGCGATCCGCCAATGTGTCCCGACTTTGTCTGATTCTTAACTATGGCCTTGACGAGCGGTAAAATCTCATAGACCAGGCCCCTTCACCACAATCTTCCCATGAGCGTGGCCCGTCTCGCCCTGCTTGAAGGCATTCACCGCATCGTTAAACTCAAAGACCCCACCGATGACCGCCTTCAGCTTGCCTTCCTCAAGCAAGTTACAAATCTTCGTTAACTGCTCCACATTCATGTCAACAATGAAGAAAACCACCGTCCGTCCCTCCTCCTTCCTAAAAAAAGGTTCCCGGAAGCTATCCCTCACAGACTCCTTGCTCAGGTCGCCGACCGTTGTGTCCACGATGTTAACAATTATGCCGTCTTTGCTAACAACCTTCAGGGCCTGCTTTGTCGTTTCATCGCCTACAGCGTTAAAGACGACATCGATATTTTCTAGAGCGGACTCCAGTTTAACCTCTTTGTAGTTTATAACCTCGTCCACGTTAAGCGACTTGAGAAGCTTGAAACTTTGTTCGGATGCGGCTGTGGCAATAACTCGAGCCCCGACCATCTTACCCATCTGGATAGCCCAGAGGGCAGTTGGACCCGTGCCTCCGGCGACTAATAAAGTCTGGCCAGCTTGAAGTTTTGCATAGTCGAATAAACCCTGCCATGCGGTGAGAGCGGAAAGTGGCACTGATGCAGCCTCGACGTGGCTTAGACTCTGAGGCTTGCGGATCATTCTAGAGAAGTGAGCCTTAGCGTATTCAGCCATACCGCCATCTGTGCTTCGCTTGCTGGAGAAGGCCTTAGTTACAAAGACCATAACCTCAGTGCCGACTTCAAGGCGCTTCTCCTTTGGCACTTTTGATCCCACTTTTACTATAACACCAGAGTAGTCCTCTCCAGGAATAGGGGTCTTGTATGTACCGTCCTCCTTCTCGTAGAGCTGCCAGTAGAGTTCCATCCAGATAAGACCTGCAGCGTGTACTCTGACAAGGACCTCGTCATCATCGATCTCTGGTATATTCACCTGGACGATCTTGAGCTTCTCGGTGCCGCCGGGAGGGTGATGATGCCAAGCTTGCATGATGTAGAGTGTGGTGAGAGATTTTAAGGTAACTTAGCAATAGAAGGTCTAACGTTGATGGATTGGAGAATCCGTAACTATGTGGTGCTTCTTTTATATCCACATCTATGGTAGCAAACGCGACTCTCCGTTCCCTCAGTATTTATACGTTCAGGGCTCAGAGATGTTACGGATGCTCCACTTACATAACGCCGGATGACGAGGTCCAGCAGTAAAAACGGTGCAAGTTCTCGTCATCTACCATCAGTCCTCGTAGCATTTGGAGCTTTTGCTACCAGGCTGTTCTTTAGCAGTAGGTACTATGATGACGCTGTTCGGCGTTGGCCCTGGCATATTGGTAGAGAGAGTGGCACCGTACTAATACTTGACACTAAGAACTGGAACTGCTGACACTGAATTAGGTAATTAATTTACTGGAAAAGGATAAAGAATTCCGTAATCCGGCAAAACCTGGAGACGCGGAAGTGAGGAACGGAAACAGTTCAACGTCCAACAGCGACGCTAATCTCCACCTCATGCAACCCCAACCCATGTTTCGTCCCGTTTTGGAAACACAACAGGATTCCTCATCATTCAACTTTGACTCGCGTGTTGACATAAAGTATTGGCTTACATTCTAGCACGACAATGCGGCTAAAGTTAGAGTCAGTATTCGAGTTGCAGCCAAATTTACCGTTGACGCCCGGATTCTATGCGTTATCACGAGAACATCGGCGGCTTCAATACTCTGTAAACTGTTTCTAAATCGAGGTTCTGCAAGGTTGGTAAGTGCTAATTGCACCATTGCCAGTGTTGATGAAGAACGACTAAGTCAAATTTTGCACTGAACTGACTGATCAACTATCACCTCCATCACCTTCGACACTGCGAGTAATGAATATATCGCAACTCGCGGGCCGAAGCTCTTCAAAAAAACTTCTGTTCTCCGCCCTTCAGCAGACAACGTAATTTGATATATTGAACCTCCTCGGTCGATTGCAATTTGACCACTGGGTGTTTCCCCCAAGTAAGAGGACACTTTACGCTACGCAGCGAAGAGTCTATGTAGTCAGTATAGGTACCTAAGACGACGACACGCAGTTTTGCTCTTCAACCCTGCCTGAAGTTCATTAACGCCACTAGTGTGGCCACCCATCTGTAACGCCTTCGATGAGTCGTTCCGGCGAGCCCCTCTTTCGTCCGTCGGGTCCGCCGAGTCCACCGCTGTCCTAGGAAGTCGCTAGTGACTTACTTCTGTGATTCACCAAAGACCAACTTATACGAGTAGTTTGCAACTTGATTATATCAGCCCGCCTGCTATTGATTCGTCAACGAACGGAAATTGACTGCCACCCATGCACGGTGTATTCCTTTGGATTCCGTAAACCTCATCCATCGCCATCGTCGACAATTGGTAGCTGCCAATCACATCCATCCACGACCGTTTTTGGCTATGGAGAATAGAAGTGACCAGTCTCACAACCACAAAAATTATGCAAAGGAGGAAATTAAACTGCGCAAGCGCAGAGAGACAATCCAGGACCGGAGACTCCGTGTCTTGGGCACCGCATCAGTCCGGTTCACCAACACCACAGAGCAGGGCGCTACAGATCCGGGTGCGTGATTGATTTGAACTCTCACTCATTAATTACTAAGAGCCCGATGAAGGCGCCTCATCCGAATCAGGGTACAGTAGACGCAGGCACCAAGTGCGCCGAGCCCAGCGGTATCACCGCCAGCGGACAGTGGATTACATCGACGACCTTGAGACGGAGATAATTCGCTTAAGAGGGTTATGTGAAAATACGACGAGCGGAGACGGCAAAGAGCCGTGCTCACAATTTTCAACCAGTAGTGGCGCTCCAAGCCCTGGGAATCTGAATGTGAACGCCCTTGTCGAGGCTTTTGACGGTCAGATTGCGCCTGGAGTGTGCGTGGCCAGTCATTCGGCGAGTGTATCTCCCTACCAATCACCACACATCTCTGAGCCAAGTAATCGTAAGTTCCATCTTATGCAAGGCTCTGTTTTTCGGCTCCAGTGCACTAAGATATTCTGCCTTGAGGGCCCCGTATAGCCACACCGATACCTTTGAACCTAGAGTTCGTCAATCCTTTGACCAGGATGCTCTTCTACAATTGTTGGTCCTGCTCAACACGCACTATCAACCCCTTTTCTTGACGTGTTTCTGACATTATTCAAGTCTCTCAAAACATCGCACCCACCCTTGTCGTCTTCGACGGACCATCAAATGGATTCAGATGCCACGTGCTTCCTCTTGCATGGGATAAGGAGCTTGTTCGGTATGCCCTACTGGCTATATCAGCAAATCAGCTGCGATTCAAGCGCCGCAAGTTTCTGCCACTGGCTTTGACCTTTCAATCTAAGGCTATCGAGAAGCTCTCTGCAATGTCTAAGACGGGTAATCCTAACAGTGACACGAGAGTAACGGTTTTGGCTACCATCATTCTCCTGCTCATCACTGATATGATGAATGGCGGACCCCAATTTCGTCTTTTATTCGGCATGGTAACGTCATGGATAGATGCGACAAACTGTGAGTCTGTTCCTCTTACGCAACGAACGCCTCACTCAGACATGGAAGTGTTCCTCCTTGATCAACTTGATATGTAAGTTGTAAGATTTCGCGAACCATGGTGCGCAGGGCTGACACTTTTGGACAGGGTACGCCGCTATGCAAAACCCTTGACAATCGAGCGAAACACCATACGTGAGCAGCGTGGCTGTACTTCTCTCACTGTTCCTACCGGCACGCTTAGAGATAACTTGACTCGAATTTTCAAGTCAATAAGTGAGGCCATCAAGCACGCCTGTTACATCTACTACTATCACATCATGAACGATACTCTACCTCCTGATAGTGAGGACGTCCTCAATAAATTAAAGGACACGACTCGACATATACCCCCATATGCCCCTGGCGAAAATAGTTTAGCCTGGGTGTATTTTATTGCTGCTGCTGAGAGCTCTTTGCCTGTCGAGCGTATATATTTTACAAAACGACTCATGGGTATCTTGGAGAGAGGCAGTTTTAGTGACCCAACACCAGCTTTTGTCATGCTGCACAATATTTGGAACTGCCATGACGTTGGTAGAAGCTGGACCAAGTGTCTTAGAGGCAACGATTCTTTTTCAGTCACGCTGTCCCCTACTTGAACTCTGTTTACGGTGTTGGTTGGACTTTACCGGTTCGCTCCATCGCCGCTTGGAGGTCCGTTGGATGGGCAAGCTACCTCAGGGCTTTAGAAAATAATGAGTCAAACATCCTAAGGAAGACATGACTCCTACAACACGTGCAAAACATCATTCATGAATCGGGCTGAGTATCGGGGCTCATTATCGACGATAAATCAGGATAGATGGAATTGGTAATGTACCAGCCGCAAATAGCATGTTACATAGGTGGTTCTTGTCTTGGTGTTTTAATAGGTATACCTAAATCAAATGCTGGAATTTCTAGGGAATGCCCTAGAATGCATAGGAATCAGTCCCAAGAAGCTGACTGGTCAAAGTTCACGTATTTAGCCGCTCTCCAAAAGCGGTAATCCAGTATGTATCTAGGTAGTGATTAAACACTTTCGCGGCTCATAACCCAGCTCTGCACAGTTCGCCGCCATTATCGGCGTTTTTTGCCATTACTCGACCAATAAGCAGCAGATTCCCAGGAGCACGACCATCCATGACACATTCAGGGCTACCCTCCCACAAATAGGGTCATCCCATGCCTGCATCAGGGCTTGTTTTTGGTTCGTCTTTCAATCAGAAGTGCGAGCACTGCTGAGTATCCCCAGCTGTTGAAGTGCAGTTAGCGCACCCTCCTCAGCCACTTCCTCAACGATCTTGCCGTCTTTCAGAGTGTAAATCGTTGTGCCAGAAAATTGGATTATCCTGCCCGTATTTTGGCCTGGAAGCCGGCCAATTGGCAGGTCATCAAATGCGGGACCAGTATGTTTGCCGCCACCAATCCAGCGTACCACCACATAGTCGTTTTCTGCTATCATGGGGATTGATCCATATGCATGGATTACAAAATCGGGAAATGCCTTGTCGTAATGTTAGTTATCCCGTAGTCAAAACTGGCCACAGCAACCCACTAGAATTAAAAATAAAGGCTCACCTCTCTAAAATCAAGTATCATCTTCTTCACTTGAGCTTTTCCTTCCCTTCGGCCGTGCAATGGGCAGTCGGACACAAAGTCGTCAGAGCAAAGTTTATCTACAACGTCCGTATTACCTTTGCCCCAGAATTCGGTGGTGTACTCAGATACCACCTGCTTGTTTTTTTCTCGTATGGACTGCTCTTCCTCAAGTGACATGATGATCGAATTGTCTGTTAGGATTCAAATTCTGGTGAAGTGATGTTCCAGTTGCTTAAGTTATTACCGTAAGAGGCGAGGTGGGAATGGCTTTGCCAAAGGCCACATGCAAACAGTGTACATGTACGTATAGGTACTTCAAGGAGGGGGGGGGGGGGGGGGGTTCACGTGATTTTAACTGCCACCATCGCCGAGGCTGACCAACCATATTGGACTTCTTCACTCAGACTTTGTATGTTTGCTCTCTACTCCCAGTCACTGAGCATACATTTATTGAAGCCTTTTGCACGACTAGTAAACTTAATAGATAAAAAGACAGGGGCAGTTCTTAATAAATTGCAGCCGTTTTTTTTGTAGTTTAGTTAATAATACAAACTTAAAGCTACTAATTGTTATTAAGATCTAAGAGAACTTATTTTTAATAAAATAAAGCTTAATAGAATAAATGCTGTTAAGGGTGGACTTTTTAGTAATATGTTAGAGGATACGAATGTAGATCCTACTAGTCCTTAACCGAGGTTTCAGGCAACCAATTATCACAATAGTGATAGAGGAGACCAGACTTTTCGGAGAGAGTAGCCTCTATCTTTATTTAAGCGAGAAGCAATGGCATATTATAGGAGGCACGTAATTAAGCACGTATGGGCATGAGGGGATAGCAGTATCATTACACTAAGCTCCTTGCACCAACAGCATATACTACCTATGAAGGACTTATTTCGGAATTTATTAGGGCGAAATGGTATTCTTCCCAGTCGTGGAGGTGGGCAGTTCCTCTTTTTGCCTTCAAATTCTCTTGCCAAATCTTGAACAGATTACCGGTTTTCCTCCGACCTATATTGTCAAATAAATGTTCAAAGCGTCTGTCCGGAACCCTTGCAGCGTCGGATGACTTTTCAAAGTCGGCACGGGCTTGTTTAATTGGGGGGATATTACCAAGGCTCGATTCGCTCACGGGATCTTCTATATTCGCACCCGGCAATGCTGTCAATAAATACCTTCTGAGAGGATAATATAGATAGCGCGAGATATGGTAGATATAATAGTAAATCACTTCTCGATACGCAGAATGTAGAACGCCTGATGTAGGTGGTGCTGTCACAGTTTGCATTAAGAGACGGGGTTCATCCGGCGGCCTGTACATCATGTTCAACATATCGAGAACAGCGATAATGGTGGAAAATGCAGATTCGAGTATTGTTTCGGAGAAATGTTCCATTTTGTCGACAGTGAATTGCTTTGAGGCATCAGTAAGATGGGATAATTGATGCCGGAAGTGCCGTATCGTATGTCGAACATATTGTAGCATTCTTTCAAGATCTTTGGCGTTGATCAATGCAATTACAGTCAGAAATAGAGCGACAACTGCGGTGACCACAACACGGTATATCATGGGTGCTGAAGGAGTCTCACTCATGCTAAATATACCGGTGGCAAGGCTGGTTGGAAGAAACAACACTGTTACATAGGTGAATAATCTCACGTTATTAGTAGTGCGCATCTCCCAGTCACTGCGGCAGCATCGATTTCCCTTGTCAGTTGTGAATTAAACGCCAGTATCTTGGCTCGGCAGCGGACAAGCTCTTCCATGTAGAAGTCATTTGATGCTTGAAGTCTCGATATGGCGCCCCCGTAACGATATTCATCCTTCAGAGTCCATCTCGGCCTGTCAAGCCCACGATCTTGTCGACGTTTCCAGAGCTGCATCTTTGCCAAGTTTTCGCCCAAATCATCTTCCACCTCCTGGAGAACTTCTTGGATTTTATACAGAGAATTGTTGGAAAGGAGACCGTCCCTGCTGGCTTTCATGATTTGAATATGTGTGTTTTCTGAGAACTTTGGATGAGATCCCGCAGTGTGATGACCCCAGTTACTTTCTCCAATGTCTTTAGCCGCTCTCAATATGCCCTTCGCTTCTTCAAGAATTTCCCCCGTACATCTCAGCATCTCCCGTACAGCCTTGTCGAACAAAAGAAGTTCCAAGACTCTGCGCTGTCTCCAGGAGTTATATTTCAACGCCCCACTAACTGGCTGCGAAGGAATATCAAATAATATTTCCTTTGGGTCCTCCGTCTGTTGTGGTCGGTATTCAATTAAGTGGCGCGTCCAGTAGCGGTCGAGAAGATCTCCGTCAAATCTAAGACTAATAACAGCTCGGCTTAGGCACTTAGTGACTCTTTGGGCTCCTTTCGGTCCAGAGTGGGGAAATTGGATTAATTTTGGCTTAGGAATAGTGTCTCTTCTTTCTGGATCAAGGATACTCCTGATCAAGTGGGAGGATTTCTCGGGGGACAAAATCTGATGAAAGGACAAGTGTAGCTCAGTCACCCATTTATTGAGCGTCCCGATCGTGTCTTCAAAGAAATATGGGCTTAATGATGCGTGTCGGTCGAAGAAGCACGATATCTCGTCCCGCTCTGACGAAGCAAGGTAGCATATGGCGGCGATATTCCAGCTGGCTCGGCAAAAGTGGAAAATCCTTTTCTTTGCGATCGTTGGTGTGCGTTCTTTGTTGATATGAGCGAGTAAAAAAGCGCTTGATGAGATTTGAATTGAATGGTATTCGTTCATCTCTTTGCAACGCCTAACCCTTGGCACGTCGATGATGTGACCCATCGGCTCGCCTTCGCGCGCCTTGTAAGTTGCCATAGCTGCCTCATGCAGCACTTTCATAGCATATAGGCCATTATCATTTCTGCGAATTGCATTTTTACTAGTTTTCGAAGATTTTTTTTCTTTGACCTCCTTTTGTAATCCGCGTTTGATGTTTGTCATTGAGGGGGCTTCAGTATGGTTGAGGTTTTCATTATGCATTTCGCGAATCTGTTTATAAAACTCATCAATGATTTTTAGAGATAAAGGAGTACGGAAACTGAAAAATCTCGGTTCGTTATACAGCCACTCATCTGGTATTTCCACAATTTTTTCGTGGTCAATGGCATTGGTGAATAGTACCCCATGCTTCATCAGCGGACTCTCCCAGCGAGTAAGGCTCCCCGAGCAAGGCGTTGATGTCTTTCCAGTTTTGATCAATTCTTGGGTGAACTCAGGCGCTGCCGAGGCCGTCAACGAGGTTGGCGGTGAGGCACTCGTAAAACGGGGCGATGGCGTGATCGCAGTGACACTCAATCCAGACCCTTCGACCAGTGGTTGGGGGAGTGGGTATTTTAACAAGACATATGGCAATTCGAATGTTGCAGACCAGAAGGAATCCAAATTAGCCTCACTCTCAAATCTAACAGGTCTTCTATTCTCATCAAGCTGGCCTGGGAATAATCCATTAGATGAGGAGCTCTGAAGCAATATCTCTCTCCCGCCTTGCTGTATTTCTGAAATTGTTCGCGAATTCATTCGTTTGTTTTTCGAAGACGAAATCAATGCCAATGCAATGCAAAGAGGCTGATCCCAGTTCCAATTTGCGTTTTGTTCTTTCTCACTTTCTTTCTGGTAATCCACTGTAGATGTCCAAGCTTCAACTTTGTTTTGCCAGGCGCTGGATTCGTCCTCGGTCAAATCATATTGATCAAATAGCCCGAGATCCATGGCATAGAAAAGAACAGTATCTTTGGCCCGAAATTGGAATCTTGTTTCACTGCAGCTTCTGGAGACTGCAATCATACTTTGCTCGAATAACGGGGGTTGGATTGTGAATTTCTTCAAAATTTTGGTCTGAATATTTTCTGATGAATAAAGCGTTACTGGTTGGCTTATGTTGAGACTAGAAGCATCGGTGACTTGAAGTTCTTCGCCAAGTCCAAGCTCTTCCATCGCTTTGGCTGCCCACCAAATTATTGCATGGTCAGAGAGATTGAATACCCACTGCGCCATGCCTTTTCGCGGATTTGGAAACGCAAAGTGGCGTCCTTTGTCCTTCTCATGAAGGGCTTTGACCCAATCCTTTACAATGCTTCGGATGTCGTTTGCAAGAAATTTTGTTTCTTCGTCTCTCGCAGCCACTCGGCAAAATTGTGCTACTTTGATGATTTGAAGGGACGCATTGAAGAACGATTGATTCAATAGACCGGGGCTATCATGTTGGTAGTGATCCTGGTCCAGTTTCGTGTTCTGGAGTAGCCACTTTACATGCCCTCGGCATGTTCTTTGGATCCGAGATCGCATTCTAGAGGCGCAGCTGTCTCTGATCACGTCATTCCCTGGCTGATATACACGCTTAGATTGATTGTTCATATATTCAAGTGCCAGAAGAAGAAATTGGAAAGAGTAACTAAACAAGTCAGTTCTTGGAGCCTAGATGCCGAGCTTCTCAAAGTCGTGTACTCACAAGCTTGCGGAGGTTGAGATTCTATGGCCGGAAAGATCTCCACACGTGAGGGCGATGGAAAGGTTATCTGAGACTGCATTTGCATCACAAGCAATGGGGATGCAGCAGACAGATAGTATATGCTCCAAATTTCGTCTCAATTTCAAGTTGAGACGATGGTCTTGAGTAAAAACAGGGGTTTCAAGAGGAGTTTCCAGCATAGCCTGTTCATTGGCGAAGGATTCAGGAGAGACAGGCGGCATGAGCTCTGGCCTTCCAGAAGCAATGAACGCCAGTCGGTAAGCCAGCGTAATCTCTAATCCATCTTCCCCCAAACTTTCTAGAACTGTCGGTTCGGGAATGATCTGGTAATCTCCTCGTTTAGATCCAGGGCTCAGTTGTTGACGGTTCTTATTAATGAATGGTGTTATAGATAAAACTACCGGATCATGATTCTCATGTCCTGCCCGATAAATCACTCTGCTTCTTATGATGCAGTCTTTGCTATGTGATAAATAATTGGAATACTCTTCATGATAAGAGCCTTGGGTGTTTTCGTCTCTCATGTTGCCATTATTCTTATGACTGCTTGCGATAAAGGTAAGGTCTCGAAGCAGTAAATTGGCGTTGAAAACGAGCGGTGGTAGTTTGGAAGGAAGAATTTTTCCTTGACGAAGCTTGAATTTATATATCTGGTACACAGTCCTTTCAAAGACGAGGTACTGGACGCTGAGATTAAATATCGGCGTTTCAGTATCGAAGCGTGGCCAACGGTCATGAACAAACTTCAGTTCTGGCGCAGTTTCTGCCCTCCATAACTTAGCATTGGAGTCCTCGGAATCCTCGACATGAAGTTTCATTCCTGCATCTGGACTTCCAAAGCGGTCTTGTAGCTTCTGCATACGAGGAGTGACCAAATGAGCCGGTGGCATGTCGGGGAGGTCGACACAAAAAAGCCCAGAGGACTCATTCCCCAAGTGGCTCGTAATCTGCAGTAAGTGGCCATAGGAGTTTGTGGTAGCCGTGACCCCTCCATCTCCAAAGGAGGCGTAAGTCGAGAAAGGACGAGTTTGCTCATTATCAATATCGGAGTTTGACATATATTCCTGGTCTACATATAATAAGTTAGCAAATGATGTGATATATGACAAAATAGTGTAGAGAAATACCAGTAGACATATGAAGTGACATTGTAAGCAAATATCCCCTGTTTCTTGATGGTTAAAAAAAGTGTGCTGACGCTTCCAGCATTCGATTGTTGATTTGCGCTTTGCTCTGTGAGCGGGAAATGAATAACACAATATCAGGGGAACAATAGTAATTTTGAAAAAGGGGTTATAACAGAAAAGATCAAGATTTGATAATGAATGTCCAAAGTTGTGGTGATGCGTGTTATGAATAGCTCAGCAGAGGCGGAATTGCTCGTAGACGAGTTGTGCTCTTTCATCCCATAGGAAAGCGGCCGTATATACCCGGATCATATGGTGAGGGAATTTATAAAGTCGTTTAATTATGGGTGGCGAGTTGAGTATGCAGCCAGCCGATGGTCAAAGGGTTTTATTTTCGTCCAAATGCACGACGATAAGTTGCTTCCTTGTTTCTTTTACCTCCAATTGGTTGCAGTGTATTTCTCCGAGTCCCCTGCATACGAACAATATATCTCCTTTGCCAATGATAGGCTACAGTTTGGCGAAGAGAATTCGTACGACCGAGATAAACTATGTTGGTTGTGATTGTAGGTAGTACATGTAACTTCACCGCCACTCCAGAACCCAAATCCAAACCATAGTAGCTATACTTTTCGTATTCATGTTCCCACAAGTTCCCTTAATCTGGCCTTTTGCATATCGTGATACACGTCACAAAGAGAATGCCTTCCGAGCCAATGCAGCCAACTGCAGAACTAAGGGAGGGTTACCGAACTATATACTAATTTACGAGTCAATATTTATTCTTATAGGGTTGATAGTAGACACAAAGCCACTGCCAAAATGCATGTACTCCGTGAAGCTTCTTCAGAAACCATTGAAGCTGGTATGTGCCTTTATATAGGGTTCTATGAAAAGTTCTTGACCTTCAACCAAGAAGTCTTTGCTGACGGATACCATGTAAGCTTAGCGTTCTTCGAAGCTATTCCTCCACATTGGAAGACTATTCCTTGAAGGACATTTAATAAAGACAAGCACTGATGAAGTACTCTGCAAACGGAAGATACTCTCCGTAATATCTCTAATAAAGTAATTCTACCTCTATTGGGTTTCATAACAGTTGGAAGGATAAATGCTTCGTTAATGAGCTCGGATTCATTCAGTATAACCTGTCATAATATAGATAGGCTGAAATTCGTGCGTCTCTCTAGCTATGAGCAGGCAGGCTAAGTTTTCATCTTTACGAATCGACGCTAAATCTTGCACCCTTCCTTCTACAGTACATATCTAGTTGATGCTCATCATCTCTGTCGCAGGGAAAGCTGCTTTTGAACATCAACTGTCCCTCCCATTTGTCCCTTGAAATCGCCACTACACACGAATACTCAGTCACATTAAAGCTTACGACCTGATAGACTCTGTGAGCTATATGCTTCGCCACCTGGTCGATAACACGGCAGATCAACTTATTAGTACCTGTGCGCACAACGCGGAACTTAGATGCACAGTTGATATTGGTTTATATAATGTCGACTTTATAGCCTGCTATGACTTCACTTACACCTGAGTACAACTAAAATTTTACCTCCGATACTGTCTCTCATACATTAGTTGTTATACATGCTTGCGCCACATGTATCTTAGTGATGGTACATTCTTTTGAGTGCCGGCAAGTTCTGGACCTTTCATAGAATCCTGCAATGCGGCGACTATAGAGGAGTGACTGCGTAACGAACCAAATGCTGGCCAGCACATATGTGATTATGCGTCGAAATAGGCGGCTGTCGTGCCACTAATGCTTCCTTCAACGACCAGCAAGGACTCAATTTCTCAAACTATATACACGGTGCGTGTTGGGTAGGAACCTGCCTGCATATGCCCCAAAAGTGACTATTTAAGGGAATCGCTCTTCAGCACATCACGTTCGCTATTCAGTATCCTGTTCTCAAATTTAAAGCGGCCTAGGTAGTCGTAATAATGGTTATTGGAGGGATACATAGGTAGTAGCAGATAATAGCGACAGTGGCAGAGAGTGGCAATAATTATAGAAAGTAGCGATAACAGTAGATATTTTAGGAACTATGTATTGTTTAATTAATAGTGACAAAAGATATTTATTATGCGTAATTATGACACTCAGAACTCTTCTTTTTCGCTAGGGTGCTGAATATCCCTTTCATTGTTTATTCAGCAGTGACAGAATCTGGACATTTCAATGACCGTTATTTGATCTCATGATCCAGCTTCGTAGTATAATCAAGCTTCGGAGCAGCTATATAATGCTGAAAAAAATTGGTGCCGAATGTTATTCTTGGTATCCTTACTTGGACTGCCTATAGAGGTTTCTAGGAATGTTCAACCCGAGATTTCATTCTTAAGCGGCAGTTGTCATATACCTCAAATGGTATTTCAGAATATAATCATTAATAAAGATCTAAGATGCTCAAATAAACGAATATTTACCAATAAATGCGCAAATAGGGCTCCTCAATGAAGTCTGCAAACTACACATTCGGTCCATCCACCTTTGAACCCCCAAGCTTGAACCAACGCTTGACCTTCTGGATTGTGCTCGTAGGGGTTCCTCCATCAGCCTCTTCGTTAGACAATCTACTTGTACCATCAAGAGAACCACTACCACTGGTTTCTTCTACCGCTGGTTCTTCTTCGACTTGAGGTGGTTTCTTAAACTCTTCATTTATCTCCTTCACTCTCTGCCTCGATTCGCTGTATCTTTCTTCTTTTTCGCTTTTATTTTCTTCCTTCACTTCTTCCATTCCCCTAATTTTCTTAGCCTCTAATCTCGTTGCTTCTTCCTGTCGCTTCTTCACAATTCGCTTCTTTTTATTTGCAATTTCGTTGTGGAAGAAACCTCCGCTTTCCCTTGCTCGTTTGTCTCGTTCCTCTGATAGGGCATTTTCTACCAGCAAATGCAGAGGGCTGAATAGATGATGATAAAGGAAGTGGATCTGTTTACCAGATAAAGTCGAGAGAAGAGAGAGTAGGATTAGATAGATCAATCCAGTGAAGAAGCGGAATGCATAGCGGCAGTTGCGTAATATTGGCCGCAATGTTACCTCGGATATTGGACGGATGCTCTGAAAAAGAGGTCGGAATATTTCGGCGTCCAAAACCTTCGCATTAATTAATGCAACGATAGTAATCACCAGAGCGACACCTGCAGTTGAGGCCATGCTGCCTATTGTCTCCCTTGTCGGCGCACCACTCATGCTAAATACGCTGGTGGCGAAGCTGATTGGAAGGAATACGACTGTCACATACGTGAAGAGTCGAATATCAACGTTGCTGCGAGTCTCCAAGTCATTCCGCATTACCTCCAATCTCCTGGTAAGCAGTGTATTGAAAGATGCGACGTTTGTACGGCATCTCTTTAATTCATGAATTTTATGGCTGTTCAACAGCTTTAGTTTGGAGATGGCACCTTGAAACCTTTGCTCTCTGCGTGCGGTCCACCCCAATTTGTTGATTTCTATTTTGTTCTCACGATTGACCCATAGATCAATCATTGTCAGGTTTTCGGTAAGGTCGACTTCGATAACTTGAAGAATACGCTGGAATTTATTCCATAGTTCATTTTTGGAGGCGAATGTGTTGCTGTCGACTTTGGAAAGGACTTCCAGGGCTTCCAAAAGAACAGACGCATCAATGTCAGAAAAATCAGTTGTGGGAACGTCTGTGTCTCCGTCGTTTTCTAACTGGGGGCTTTTTAAAACGCTCGTCATGATCTCCTTGAGAATTCCTTTAGTACCTCGGACCATTTCTTGCAAAATCATATCGAACAAAAGAAGTTCCAAGATCCGTCGCTGCTGCCAGGGGTCGGTTTCTAGAGTGCCACTAATAGAGAGCTTATCAATACGCTGGCCACCAGCTTGGGAATTGGTCATCCATTGCGGATTGTGCTCAAAAAAGTGGCACGTCCAATAGTGGTCAAAAAGATCTCCATCAAATCGGAAGCTCATGACAGCACGACCAGCTCGCTTGGTATTTTTGTTCTTTGTAGAACTCGGGAATTCAAATGTCTCTTTCAAAGGGATGGTCCGGAACGAAGCGTGATCGGAAACGACTTGGTAGAAAGATAAATGCAATTCTGTCACCCATTTATTAAAAATTGTGGTTGTATCTTCGAAGAAATATTTGCTGTATGACGAGTGTTTGTCAAAGAATGAAGATATTTCCTCTTGCTCTGAAGATGCCAGATAACAATTCAACGCAATGTCCAAGTCGGCGCGGTAAAAATGGAAAAGTCTCTTCTTTGCATTTGCTGAGTCTCGAGATCCACCAATGAAAAGTCGAATGCTCTCTGGTGAAAGGATATTATACGCAAAGTTTCTTTGGCTCAGCGATTTGATATTTTCGACTCCTGATACGTCGATAATATATCCTAAATCCTGTAGATTTCTGCTGCCTCGATTTGGATTCTGATGATCTTCAACTGCTCTATCGATCGTCTCAGAAGTACTCTTTCCGCTATTGTTGCTCTGATGGTTTTCGCAAAAATAGTTGATGGCATTTGGTGATAGATCAATACGGAACCCGAAAAACTTGGGCTTTTTGTATAACCATTCGTAAGAGACCATTGAATCGGATTTCAAATCCTTGTTATGGATAACTGGCTCGATTCGGTGCATATAGCCTGAAGTATACGACATTTCCGCAGTGAATGATGAACTCGAGGAGTATTGAGTCGTACTTCTTTCGTTCCTTGCCAGATTTTCTCCAGTATAACTCCAGAGGATATATGGTATTTCAAAAGTAGCGTCCCAATAACAATCTCGCATAGCATCCTCACTGAAGAGGATTGGCTCTCTATTCTCGTCGAACTGGCCGGGGAACAGACCATTTGGTGAGGAGCTCTGTAAGAGCACTGATCTCGCAAATTTGTACATTTTGTTGGCCGGGCGAGAATTACTGCATTTGTTGTTCGCAGACAATATCATAGCCAAGGCAAATTGGAGCGGGTGATCCCAGGTAGCATCGTCGTTATCGTCGTGAAGTGCTTGACCATCTACAGTAGCCTTCCAAGGGTCAATCTTATTGTCCCAAAAGTCCACGGATCCGTCCTCAGATTTGTAAGCCGACTCGCCAATAGACATTTCAACTGATTCAGTCGCTAGTTCGTTAGTTACTGCGGTAGCCGGTTTGTCATCCGGTTCATCTTTTTGATTTGGGTCATCAAATAAACCTTCATCCATAGCGTACAATGTCGCAGTATCCTCAATATGTAGTAAAAAACTGGTCTCAGAGAGACTGCGTGAAGTTGCAATCATAGGAATGTTCAGCTGCGTGCTCTTAGTCGTGAAGTGCCTAAACAGACTCTTCTGTATCTTAGTAGAAGAGTATTTTATGTTGTGGCGCCCTCGTCTAATATCGGAAGTGCAAAGCTCTGAATTGAATCCCAGCTCTTCCAAAGATTTGAGAGTGCGCCATATCATGGCGTGGTCGGCCAATTGGAATTTCTGCGGTGTATCTTCCGTGGAATGTGGGAAAACGTATTCATTGTTCTGGTTGTTCTGGTGGAGATTTTCGACCCAGTCACTGACCACACCTCTAAGCTCATCCATCACATTCTCTTTCTGTTTTTCTGTTGCAACTTTTAGGCAGAAATCGGCGGCCTTGGCGATGTTGAAAGAGGCATCTATAAGAGACCTCCTAGATTGACTCTGGCCACTTGCCCAATTGTCAATGGCTTCGCCGCTGGCCCAGCTGTGAAAGCTAGAGTTATCATCTTCATTTGCCTCGTTGAAGATCCATTTCAGATGTCCCCAACATACCCGCAAAATCCGTTTGCGCATTTTCTTGGAATATTTTTTGCACGTGCAGTGAGCCGCTTCGCATTGGCACTCTTCCTCCAATTGGGATTTGAAGAATTGAAAGGCTGAAATCAAGAATTGAAAAGCGTAGCTACATAAATTAGCATCAGGAGAAATATGTGCATCATGGCTTGGACTTACAAACTCGCTGCTCCTGTAACTCGATGACCGGAAATATCCCCACATGTCAAGGCAATGGCAGGAATCTTTCCATCTAGCCCTTCGCTAATAGGGATACTGCAGACGGATAAAATGTGTTCTAGATTTCGCTGCAAGGCAAAATCAAGATGTTTGTTTGCAGCAAATAATACTGATTTAGATGGGTACTGGTTGATCTTTTCTTTCCATCTCTTGAGAGCTGCTTCCGATACTGGAGTAGATGCACTTTCGATGTAGTTCGAAGGAACCCACTGCAGCGTATAAGCTAATGTGATTTCGAGTGTTTTCTTCTCTCGTAAATGATTTAAAGCTTGATTATCTGGAACCACGTAAAAATTATTGGGCTCTTCAGAAGGTAAAGGCTTGTGGTGTTGCCCGTTGACGAATGGTGACATGAATAGAGCAATATCGCCTCGATCATAATTGTCCAAACCGCAGGCGGTGTTAACCCTGACTACACAGTAGCCATCTTTTGATATGCCGCAAGAATAAAAAGCATTTGGGCTGTTCGGATCGTACGCATTCATTTGATTTTGGTTGACAAAATCTAGATCTCGAAGTGGTAAGTTGGCGTCGATGACTATGTTCGGAATTTTTGATGGAATCTGTGATCCTGGGCTCAGCGTAAATAAGTAGGTTTGATAGACAGTCTTGTCAGCTATATAATACTGGATATTTATATCGAATTCCGGTGTCTTCGTAAAGAAACAAGGCCAACGGTTATGCACAAATTTTACCGTTGGCGCCGGCCTTGACTCTTGTTGTAGGGCCGGCAGTGGTGCCGTCACTTCATTTGGCCTTGGAGTTGGAGGCTCCAAAAATTCTGGCGTTGACATTGATCTTAGCGTTGGTGGATCTGTTTCCCATATATCGGTATGTGAAATAGTAGGATCGGCCTTCTCGAATAAAAGACGGATTCCTTTAGTTGGGTCTATGGATTGACGGTGTAGGTCATGAGCGCGTCGTGAGACAAAATACGGCTCCGTTGTCGTTGGAATATCGACCGAGACGAATCCAGATGGTTTGTTTCCGAAATATTGTGTGATTTGTAGCAAATGCCCATAGGCATTTGCGGTCGCCGTGAGACCATCTTCGCCAAAGGAGCTGTAAGTTGCCCGGCGACGAGCTTTTTCGGAAGCATCGTCGGGTATCGATGTAGCGTTCGGAAGCGCCTCTTCTGCACGCGAGTCAGTTTTCTATTGCCGATACCACGGAAGGAAAAATTATACCAATGGTGGCCATGGAATAAAACCTCCTATGGTATAAAAAGGATAACAGTATGCTTGTAAAATGACGGAGCTTCTGCTCGGCCCTCCCTTTCTAAAACCAGTAAGAATAGATGAGGAGCCAGGTGTGTTGATAGAAGAAAGGGCCAACATCAATTCTGATGGGCGTAGACTGGGAAGCCTTTCGTATGCTGGCCTAACGTAGTCCTATGGTATTGATGGTACCCTAGCTCATCCAGATACTCACCTGGCAAGTACAGATAATGGTGATGTGGATGATCAACCGATGGTTTCCAGCGGGACACATATCTATAATGCCTCTCACCGCTCGATGAGCGAAAACAAACCCATCATTCAAATTGCAACACCCTTGAGATAAATGGATATATTGAGGGGCGGGGAAGGATGCGGCTGACGGCTAGAGAGCCATTAACCCCGGATGTCACCGAGCGACCCCAGCTGCATCCTTGCATCTATCGCAATTCACTAACTGGTCTGCTGCAACCTGCACAATACGTTGTCTTCCTAGGATTGGACGCCACATGCATCCATCCCAGAGCCTCCTCTCGTTCAACACAGCAAAGATAACCGAAGCACAAGGGTGCAACTACGGGGGGATATCAAAGTGACAAATCATATTGGTCTGGTTCACTTTGCAAGCAGCTACAAAGAAGTCGATTCCGTTCACGTAGCCACATTGAAGTTTAGAATCGCTCATCACACTCGGTTCATTGGATATTCTATCAGGTAGCGGGTTGCATGCATCGCGCAGTAAATGTCTGCAGTATTGGCAAGCAGAGAGATGCGTGCGGTATAATTTACTTGCGCGGCATTTGTATGTGAGAGATCTTACAACCGACACGTATCTTGAGATGATTGAGTGGCCATATACACCTCAAATATCGCAATGTCTCAGCGGCCCCCCAACGGAAATATGACACGGCAGCCTTTTATATGGTTTAGACGTGCCATAACTTAAAATAGGCTTTTTCCATTATACTATATATTGGAAGCTCGGATAACAAGATAAACGAGGCTAAGACACCTTGGCCACCGCCTCTTCGACGTGGCAACGACCCAGACTCATGGCGTGAGTGATACGATAGTTTCTGAGACATGCTATGCGTCTCACTTCATCAACGTTGCGTTCATGAGCTCGGAAGATATTGATCAAGCCAAAAGAGATTCCTATTGAGCCGCACAAAAGCAATACCCAATAGCACAGATGGAAACATTTGAACCTGCGCAATGTTATTCAATGCCAAAGCTGGGGCATATGCAGCATCGTCAAATGATCCACTTGCATTGCTTCATGACACCCAGTCCTGTCAGTGTCTCTCGGCTTAGATTAGATCTCAGCTTTATCTCGACATTGCTGGTTCCAAGACCGGAGTACCAAACAAGTTACCAATGAGTGCGCGAACAAAAACTCTCGAATTAAGGTTGCAAGCTACGCACATCTTATCCGACCTCTTCTCATCTAAGCTCAGACGTTACTCGTGCTGGAATTATTTTTTCCAAGCCCAAATAAACCTTTCATCCAATCCATTAATTTAGAGCTGAGCTTGAACTTATTGTTAGTGGGTGTGACTGTATTTTCACTGGAGGTTCCCGTACGGCCTCCTTCTGGCGCTGTATCCTGTTCGGACTGAGATATCCCAAGAGTTTGCCCGCTTCCCACCGTAGGTCTCCTTTCCTCCCCCGAGGTAGCCGGTTTTCCTTTCCGTGATTTAGTTCTAAGTTTGTTCTTTTTTTTCTTGATTTCATCACTATAAAAATCTGTAGTATTGCTTTTTTGAAACCTTTTCTGTTCCGATCGCGCGTTCTTTATTAATTTATTCACAGGGTCGAACAAATAGACATCTAAGGCGTCGATATATCTGCTGGGCAGGATTAATAACAGAGAAAGTGAGATTAGATATACCAAGCGGAATATGTAACCAGGGATTCGTAAAACCAGCCGGAACGCTGTCTCGGATATTGGGCGAAAAATGTCAAAGAAAGGCTTAAAAGCTTCTACTTCCAAAACTCTGGCGTTCAGTAACGCGATCACAGTAGCCAAGAGTGCAAGACCTGCCGTTGCTATCATGCCACTCAGGGTCTCCTTTGTGGGCGCGCTGCTCATACTAAACACACCAGTACCAAAGCTGATTGGGAGAAAGACGACTGTCACATACGTAAATAGTCGAATGCTATTAGTGTTTCTCGTTTCCCACTCTTCTTGTGCAATTTCTAGCCTCTTGATAAGTGATGCCTTCAAGGACCCGATATCGGCGTGAATTTGCTCCAGTTCGCGAATTTTTTGATTGATTGATGAAAGTCGTTTGGAAATGGCCCCTCTATAACGTCGTTCATCTTTGATAGTCCACCGTGGCCTGTTGAGTCCACGCTCTTGCTCGCGATTCCTCCAAAGGCCAATTTTGACCAAATTATCGCCAAGATCATCTTCCACACCTTGTAGTAGGTGTTGAAACTGACGCCAAATCTGGCGGGCAGAGTCGGCCATGCTTTTGCTGCTAATATCTGCAAACAGATGAAGTGGATCTGAGAAAACGGGTATGGGACCGGCTACCGGTCCACTTTCATGTCCCATAGAACGTCGCAGTATGCCTTGCTTGACTTCACGAAAAATATTTTCAGTACCCTTTAACATACTGTCCAAAATACGATCAACCAAGATGAGCTCCAGAACCTGCCGCTGCTTCCAGGGAGGTTTCGAAGCACCATCATCAGCCTTAAGCAGATCCGGTAAGGTATTTTCCCCCAAACATTGTGGATCGAACTCAAGAAAATGGCATGTCCAATAGCGATTAAAGAAATCTCCATCAAATCTGAAGCTCATTATAACTCGACTAATCCAAGTCTTCTTATTAGGGCTATTGATGCTGGGGAGTTTAATCTGATCCAATGGAGGGATGCATGAATTGATAGGAGTTTTGTGCCCATCAACAATCTGATAAAATGATAAATGAAACTCAGTAACCCACCTGTTAAGCACAGGTGTCACTTCTTCGTTAAAGTATTTATCATAAGTCGCGTGCCTTCTAAAGAAGAATGAAAGCTGTTCCTTTTCAGAGTCGGGCGAGGCAAGATAAAAAGCCAATGCAGTAAGTGGATTTGCTCGGGAAAAAACAAATAGCCTCTTCTTAGCCTCTTCCCGTGTTCGCATTTTGCCCAAGAGAGCATACATATCTTCATTAATCCAAAAGTAAACTGGGTCGGCTTTATTCTTTTGGTGATGTTTTGTTTTTGGCACATCAACGATGTAGCCAATCGTGGCGTTAGGATTTTGAGCTTCGGTATTTTGAACTTCGGTATTTTGAGCTTCAGTATTTTGAGCTTCAGTAATTTGAGCCTCATTCGTCATATGTTTCACCATCTGGTGCATCATATCGTCGGCCCGAATCGAGAGTCTATTTGCATTGGAATCCTTTTTCGCAAGAAACTCTTCAATCAGATTTGCGATATCGCGCGTATGATTGAAGATCTGTGGTTCATTATATAACCATTCATCAGAAAGATTTGCAATATTTTTCTTGTCGATAATGTTATTGAATGGCATGCTGCGTCTCAGAAAGACGCCTTCTTGGGAAGATGCCATATCTTTATGCGTAAGTATGTCTTCGAGCACTTGATAAATCTTGGAGACATTTGGAACCGTAACTTGCTCTGCAGTCACAGTTCGCAGGAGGGAGTCCATCTGTAAGTTCTGCTCTTTTTGTGGCAGAGGAGCTAAATAACTCCATAGAATGTATGGCACCTCAAATGTTGTGTACCAGTAGTCCTCACTCTTTGACTCATCAGAAAATATGAGGGGCTCCTTGTTCTCATCTAAATATCCCGGAAAGAGCCCATTCCTAGATGAACTTCCAAAAAGAATGTTTTTCGAGTAACTATACATTTCAGTTGCTGGCATTGAGTTTGCCCCTTTATTTCTTGTTGATAAAACCAGAGCCAGGGCAAACTGTAACGGGTTGACCCAATAAACGTCTTGATTATCCTCATGCTGAACCTGACAATCCACAACGCTCTTCCAAACATCAATTTTGTTGATCCAGATATCAGATTTGTCTGCCTTCATTCCCGGTTTATCGAAAAAACCCATATCCATAGCGTAGAAGAGTACCGTATCTTCTGGTTGAAATAGAAACCCGTTCTCGGAAGGGCTTCGTGAAACTGCCAACATACGCCGCTTGACAAATGAATCCTCCATAGTAGTGAATCTGCTGATGATATTAGTTTTGACTGTGATAGGCGAGTAGCTTTTGGAGCTGTGGGCCTTCAGTTCTGAAGATGTCACTCCAACACTTTCCACCGATTTGAGCGCTCTCCATATCATCACATGATCAGAAAAGTAGAATAGATGAGTTGGTTCTTCTCTGAAATGTGGAAACGCGTATTTGCCGCTCTTATTCCTTTCGTCGAGTAATTCGATCCAATTTTCAATGAGAAGGTCAAACCCATCCAGAACAATTTCGCTTCTGCTTTCCCAAAATTCCCGGTAGAATTCCGCCATTTTGATAATTTGAAAAGGCGTATCGGTGAGAGATTTACCACGTAGAACAGAGTGTTTGTTCCAATCCTTTATTACTTCGCCATTGACCCAGTGGTGGGGGGGGATAAAACCTTGTTCTTTTCCTTGCATTTTGTCACGCATCCATTTTATGTGGCCAAAGCAAACTCTCCAGATGCGCGAACTCATTCCGCAATTGTAATCCCCACAGACGCTCTGAATAAACGTACACTTAGGTTCGCATTTTCTTATGGAATGAAAATGTTTTAATGCTTTGAGCAAAAATTGAAACGCATAGCTTTCATCTACGGTCAGTATAAGCTTGTAAATTTCTAGGAACGCTGTGGTACGTACAAACTTGCTGCAGTTGAAATGCGATGACCAGAGATGTCTCCACAGGTCAGAGCTATATATGGCACCTTATCTAAAAGTTCATCGACAGCAATGCCATCAGTAATAGGCGGTACCTCAGCTGGAGGATGATCGATGGTAACGCCATCAGTAATAGGCGGTACCTTAGCTGGAGGATTATCAATTGGAATACTGCAAACAGATAAAATGTGTTCCAAGTTTCGTCTTAGTGTAAAATTGAGATGTTTGTCAGTAGTAAATGATGGGATACTGAATGGAGTATTGAGCGGAATGCCCACGATCTGTTTCAAAGTTTCTCCGCCTTGGGGAGAAGAAGAGGTGGTGATATTATCGTCGTTATTTCGTGGTATCTCTAGAGTGTAGGCCAATGTAATTTGTACCGCTCCATTCTCCTGTAGATAATCATCCATCTTTTTAAGTGGATAAATCCGATTACCACGAATCGGTTGTTGAATACCGTTGATAAATGATTTTATTGACAGAACAACATTGGACTCCGTGTTCTGGTTCGATTTTTGTTTCTTGATGACATACCCATCACTCGTTTCTTGAAGTGAATCATTTTGTGTTGAATTGTTTGTTTCCTGAGGATTACGGCTTTTCAGGAAATCAAGATCCCGAATGAGCATCTTATCGTTTATACTCAAATTTGGAAAAATCGGTCTCTCTTTTACTGTCGGGTTGGGCGTGTACGTGTATATCTGGTAAACAGTATCTCCGTTGACGAAATATTCTATAACTTGGTCGAAATATGTCGTCTCTCTGATGAAGCATGGCCAACGATCATGGTGAAACGTCATCTTTGGTATAGTTTTTTTGACTTCCCATGCATCTCGGCCACTGTAGTCTTCAATTATAAGACGCATTCCCATGTCATCTCTTCCAATGTTTGATTGCAGAGTGACCATACGTTCTGTGATGGAAGAAGGAGGTGGCGTCTCTTCAAGATCCACACAAACAAAACAGGATGGCTCTTCCTCAGCATAACGCGTGATTTGGAGCAAGTGGCCGTATGCATTCGCAGTCGCTGTAACTCTTCCATCTCCAAAGGATGCGTAAGTTGCCCGAGACTTGGCTTGTTGATGAGCATCTTCAGGAATGGAAGTCTCTTCCGTCAAAGTTTTTTCTGCGCCCATAGCCGTTAGTCATTGATTTTTCAGCAAAAGAAGACTAGTAATGACATACCAGTGGAAGACGACAACGCAAAAAAATAGGATTCGGCCACGGGTTGTTCAGCCATTCCGACCGTAAAGGGCTAGTTTTGAATAACAAAAGAACAAGAAGTTGTTTCCCTAAATGACAATATATTTGATGTTCCTCATGCGTCTCAGTTTGAAGTCGTGCCCTAATGTAAAGATCCTCTATGTTATGTTGTAATTTATAGAGGTGGGCACCATGAGCTTCTGAGAAGCTGCCAAATCGGGTTACCAGCTCAACTCACTTTGCCAATATTGTTAGTAATGTCAATTCGGATGATAAGACGAAGGGTATCAGCTGAGAAATACATCTGTGGCGCTTCCCACCGTCCTACGAACCCAGATATGGATTTGTTTAGCCAACGATTTTGAGGAGGGGTTGGGGATGCAGCTGAGTGGGCTACCCCTGACTTTCAAATGACAATCCCAGTCGCAACATCTCAAGGTATCGTAATTTTGCCGTAATATCACCCTGACTTACACAATACATCATTGTTTTTAAATTAGATGGCACACTTTTGCAACGTGTATTTCTTACAGCCTGATTTATCGGTCAAGTACGCACATGTAGCCATGGAGAAGAGGCACGTGCGATATTCTTTTGCCTGCTCTTCTTGTGCATGTAAGAAATCTTGCAGCCACCATATTGCTCGAGATTATGGAATAAATGTTTATACTGCAATACCGCGCTGCCTCAAGACAAATGAGACTGGAACGAGTAACTACATAATTCATTTCTCATCTAACTTAGACATACTACGTACTACAATGTGGCGCTCTTGGCTTGCATTGTCTGTCGGGAGCCTGATGAAAAAAGAAAGACGAGGCTGAGACATCCCGACCTCAGCTGCGGCCCCTCCGACGTGGCAACGCTTCAGACCCATGGCGCGAACGATAGGAAAGTTTCCGAGACATGCTCTGCTTTTCATTTGACCAACATGCAGTACACGAGCGCCAAAGGTATTATTCAAGCCGGGAGTGCTTAATGAACTCCGCAACCAATGTCTCAGATGAACGAGCTTGAATCCGATGATGGTTTTTTAATGCTAAGACTGGGGCATATGCAACACTGTCAGATGACCTACTTGCATTGGTTCATGGGTCTTAATCCTACCCAATATCTCACGGCCTGGATCTCGGTTTTACCCTCGTCAATCTACTTGCTTCCCGACGTCGCCGGTTCCGACACTGGAAATATCTGCTAGGTGGATGCTAGGTAATTCTTAGAATCCGAGATCCCTGAGATCGGTTATAACTTTCTGAGCCAAGAAATGACACCATAGCTCTGCTATTGCTGTGAGGAGAGCTGAGTCGCGCTCCCTGTTTTTCTTTGCTTTTTTCCCGGTGAACTTTTGTAAGTACAAGGGTTCACCCCCAACTCGGGCATCAAGATTTACAAAATGAGATGCACCCAACTTGAGGTAGCATCGTACAGCCGCATAGTCACCGAACTCATCTGTTCTTGCCAATTATTGGCCAGGGAAACAAACGGACAGGGCTATCGGCCCCAGATTGGGCTGCATTGCGCGCCCTCTCGCGGAAACTTCTTTCGGATTGTAGTCAATATTGGTTCTGAGATAAATCTCGATTACCATTAGTTTATAGTCCTATTCAGATTATCATGGCATCTCGAAATGTCCGGTAATAACACGTAGTACGTTTGTAGTCTCGAAATATGATTCCTGTCGCCCTAGACATTCCGTTTCCACGGGAGAGCCCACAACGGCGCCATCGCTCCCGTGCCGTAGTTAGATACGAGGTCGCATTAAGAGCAAGGCCAATCATAGATCTTGAGGATCATTCTTGGGCTAAGCAAGGATACCATGTCTTGCATTAAACCAGTAACAACGAGATGGCCCCCAACGCTTGGTTCAGCCGTGCGCACATTTGGTACAGCTATGCAGGATACGTCACAAATCCCGGGGTGTTGCAAAAAAAGAAAGAAGAAGAAAAAGGAAAGAAGATATCAGCCGCTGCTCAATACTGATGAGACCTGAAACCTGATATCCTGGCTGCCGTTGCCCTGCATCTCCTTGGCCGAACGAATGCTTGTCTCCTGCGTCTTGCGATGGTAACTCGATTTACTTGGGCGAATTTGTAAGCAATTAATTTTGAGCATTATGTCTTGGTCGTGCCAGCTCACCATGCAGTTTCGCCATCACCAGCTGCCTTAAACATGTCGGCTACCGGGGTGGAAAAGGCACCCGGAGATGGGGACATCACACCTCCGAGGGGGAGCCCTGCATAGCCCAGTCACCACCTCAACGGTGACCACTGGGCTCTACGCGAGGAGGTAACTGGCCACAGCATTTGGGGTGATGTTAATCTCTTCTACACACCCTGTTCCGTCTATTGGAGAAAGATATCCAACATTACCAATGATCACCATAAAAGTAATATAATGTAATATTCGCTCCATCATCTAGAGAAACGAACTATATCCTTGAAACAAAACATGCTAATCACATCGTAACACGCTCATAATCGTACAACTCATCAATCATAGGTCTTGACTTTCCCTAGCCTCCCGAAGAATGTCCTTCATCCTTGCATACAATCCCTCATCCGGCTCCGTCCACGGCTTGCCATTCGGGAATACAACTTTTCTTAGTTTGTTGACCCACGGCAGTAGTGGCAGATAGTATTCAGTAAAATCCCTCTTTGCGTCGTCAAGGAACTGATACTCATCGCTAACGAGCCCGGATTTCGACCACGCCAGCTGTCTATCATTAGTGTAGTTCCATTTTTCAAACTCAGTAGCCCCAATAGATATGCCCGGCCCGTCGTAATGAATGCATATCCAGTAAAGAACCCAGAAAAATGATTCAAGGTCGTGCATGAAAGAGTGTTGGACCCCACGAAGGGCCCCAATAGCCATAAACGCGCGTGTGCCCGTCTTTCTCTTCGCTCCCGAAGCGCCAGTCCGTGCCTCTTTTATAGCGAGGTCGAGATCGATGAGAAATCCACGTTGGGAGGGGTCTTCCTCCTCCTCATTAATCATGAGATTGTTGATGGAGATGTCTCGATGCAGTAGGCCGGCCTCACGACGCAGAGACTCGTGTCCGTTAATACAGTCTTCTAGGCCAGCAAGTAATGCCTTTGGAGAGCCGGCCTCGTGGATGCGCTTCCCGTAGCTTTGAACAATGAGCCTGCGATGGATGCGATTCCCCGTTTCATCGTTGCGAGACGTCTGTGTGGACATGGGCGACCGTCGCTTCCGTGGATGCAACCGTGACTCAACCCGTGACAGTGCACGCTTTCTTCCACCTCCAGCATTGCTACTCTGACCAGCGGGAGTTTCGCGTTGGCCGGCGATCAAACTATTTGGGTTTGATATCTGCACGGATACTGCTGGAGACGACGCTTCCGAGTCCACAGGTCGTGATACGGTAGCTACTGTCAAGTCTAGGCCCTTCCGAACATTGCCACGAATATCATCATCAATGCCGCCTACTTGGACAACTTCATGATGATAATATTTTGCCATGTTTTTGACTCCATTAATGGTTGCCTCTTGGAGCATCAATCCTTCTTCACTGCGTTCGGGATATTGCCAAGAATCTTTGATCACATAGACTTTTTTGACCTCGCCGTCATCCTCATCATGGTGTGCTTTCCAACAAGTAGTTGCCCGCCCAACAATGCATGCTTGGCGAAATATCAATTTATCGAGGATGAATCGCTCTGCTTGACCGTCATGACGGACCTCGATGTACTGCTGCGTCCCAGACTTTATAATGGTGGGGTCATATCCCAGCTGTTCGTCGTTCATCATGACGAAGCCGAGAACAGAGGATATAAACTCTAGGGGGTTTTGGTTAACGTCGAATCGTTCAGAGGCGATGCCCCCAAGGCGATCAAAAGCCTAGAGCCTTATGAGAGAGCCACAAAGTGAGAAGCCTAGGACAAACCGGCGATTGGCTTGAGCAGCGAGTACTTCTCTAGCGTATCTCGCGACGTGAAGCCAGCAGCCAGAGCGGTTGTCAGTTCCTGGGCTGCTCTTCAATTCACCCACTATCATGACATGGGACCAATGATGTTTGAAGTCGACGGCTTCATCGCCGTCCACGATCCCCACGTATCCAATATCCATCATGCGTTTTGCCGTAGATCCAATAATGGGCTCCTTCGGTTTTGTTCTTAGTCTCAGTGGTCGTTGAAGCTGTAGAGCGGGATCTACGCTTCTTGCTAGCTCGACAAGCTTCGTATTTAAGTTGGAAAACCAAGCAAGGACATGTGATTCCTCTGGATTTTGGGGCCATCCATTCCATCTCTCGCTGAAAAGAGGATCATCGCCCTGCGTGCAGCGCTCAAGAACCAAGGCAGCAATGTGACTGTCGAGGCCAAAATACAACTGACGAAAATTGGGCACATTGACATACATATTGCTAAGCTCTTGGTTAAGAACGTAATCAGTGTCTTTACGGAACTCTGACGTGTTCATAAGGCTCCCGCTATTCACAAATGACGGAGTCTGTTGTGAAATCGAGGCCGGCTTTTGCTCCGGCGGAGTCTGCTGTGAAGCTACAGCTCCTGTTTGTGGCGGAGGGGTCGACTCTTCCACAGATTTGGTAACAATTTCCCATACGGCCTGATCAGAGTCAGAGTCCGAGTCAGCGTCCAACGCAGCCCCAAGAAGAGGCATCAGCCGGCCGCGGTCGACATTTTCCTTGTGGACGCTGCCTAGAAGCTTTGTTAGAGCAATAAATAGACCACCGCTACTTCGGGAAGGCAGCGATTGTGCAGCAGGTAGCGACAGTAGCGATAATAGTAGCTTGATGACAATCTCTTTGAGCGCTATGGGATAGAAGGATATCGCAGTTAGCATAACTCATGAGCCACCAAATACATATAGTAGGTACTACTACTGATATTCACGATAGGACCTACATTCGTTATTGAGCATGTGAAAGGCCGCAGGCTGCAATCCTTGAGCCTCACATCTTGTGCGAACGAGAGCGCGATACTCATCCAAACCACTCCCAATAGGATGTTGAGAAATGATTTGTTGCGAATTAAAGTCCAGCATGCTGCCTACGCATGCCGTCTAAGCACGCTGTTTCTTACATTGCGTGCATGCATATATGTGCGTGCAGTTGATGAGACTCAAACGCGATGTAAATGCAAGGGGGGACCGCGACGCACGGAAAGGGAAAATCTTTATCCGGTGCTGGTTCTTCTAGCTAGAACAAACACCTCCAGCTAGAACAAGTAGCTCTAGAGAGAAAAAGTCTCTTTAGATAGAACAAGTATCTCTAGATAGAAAATATCTATCTATCTAGAGAATGTCTCCCTGGCTAGATGGAATAGAAATCTGCAATCCACTGTTGACAAGGGATGAACCTGCCCCGCCAACTTAACCATGAATTCAACCCCACCAACTACAACGACGACGATGATACAAGAATAAGACCAAGGAGCGGAAACAAAGACAGACAAGAATGATGAGTACAAAATCCTTATTGAGGCATATAAGAAGACTAGATAAATGGCAGTTAGACTCAGCTTATAAAGAGCGAGTTAATACGTAGATGACGGCCTTGCGCCGAGTCTATGGCTGAGAGGAAGGGGAGTATTACTTCTGAACATGGCATGTTTCAAAGCATGCCATGAAGCAGAATCCAATTGGCCCCATAGACATCCATCACCAATATTCCATAGAATAACATAACTCATGAATCCATGGAAAATAATGAGACGGTATAGTCACAACACGAATCCCAGTAAATTCATCACATCTTCTCTCTCTCAACAGTAACCTCACATCATTCACATTCACACCACTCACAACCACAACCACAAACAAAGTAATCCATAACTGAGCAAGGTATATCCCAATAACACTACCCCAATACTCGTACAAATACACGATATGTATACATGTATACCATCCCAATACCACCCTATCCGCGCCAATATATATATATGCCATGTTGTAGAAATGCCATCATCATCATCCTCTCCTCCCCCTTTTCAAACCCCCTCAAAACTCCCATCATCGAAAAAACCATTACGCCCTCTTCCCCAACTTCCACCCATCGATCCGGTCCTGAATCTGATCCCACGTCATCGTATGGCTCGTCACCCCATACGCCTGCGCCTCCTGCACAACCACCGTCGGCGCACCGCTGCCCCCACCCGCATTCTTCACCGCGCCACCCATCACCATGCTGGCCACCCGCTGCAGGTCCCGCACGCTCAGCGCTTCGATCCTTCGGCACATCTCCCGCACGGGGATCTTGCGCTTATGCACCTGCACCGATCGTCCGAGATCCTCCAGCTCCACCATCCGGCTCTCCAGGTTCATCAGCAGCGACGACCGCAGCTGGTTCTTGGCTCGCGTCACCTCGCCCTCCTGCAGCTTCGAGATGCCTCGTTCAAGCGTCAGCGCACGGAGCTCCTGGCACATGACATCGAGCATGGCAGAGGTGTGGCCTGGCAAGCAAGACGCCGAGATGCCAAAGAGGCCAGAGTCGGTGTAAGAGTGGTTGAAGGCAACGCATGATTCGACCCAGCCGTGCTGGTTGAGCACATTGGTGTACAGGCGAGAGTACATGCCCTTGCCCGGTCCACCAGCAGAGAAGGATCCTCCTCCACCAAGAAGAGTCTGTAATGTCGCCAACGCATAAATGTCATCTGAGGCAACGGGTAGTCCTTCAAAAGCAAGGTGAATGTGTGTAAAGTTGGTGCCAGTAAGAGACGGCGGCTGGGGAGGAAGAGAGAGGAATCCGCCGGTATATCGGGAAGGCTGGATGATGTCGAGTTCAGAAGGAGAGGAGAGGACAGAGGCGTTACGGGGGGTAGATGTGGAGATGTTCTTAAAGAGAGGAATCTTAGACATTAATCGTGAAGAGGAGGAGCTTGATGATGAGGAAGATGATGCTGATGAGGAAGCAGATGCGTCACTGGCGAGTGAGCTCACGCTGGTTTCCGAGCCGGTCCTTGGCAGCGCGTTCATGTCGCCAAAGAACTCCTCGGCCAGCTTAACAGCGGTGCCGTGTTCCACACCAGCAAAAGCCAGAACCATCCTCTCCGGCCGGTAGAACAAATCCCTATACATCTTCACTGTGTTCCTATCAATGCTCCCCAGGCGATCCTCAGGACACAACAGCGGGTTTCCCAGCGTATTGTCCTTGAACGCCGCCGTATGCACCAGCTCCGGCAATATCAGCTCAGGCTTGCTCCAAATCTCCGCAATCTCGTACCGCGCCGTCTCAATCTGCTCCGCAACCTCCTCGTCCGTGATGCGCGGGTCGCGAATCGTCTCCGCCAGCAATGCCACCGTCTCCGGCACGGCGCTGTTGAACGTGGCCGCCTGGTACATCATGCTCTCCCGTGACGATGCGCACTGGATGTTTCCTCCGAGCGTCTCGACCCGCGCAAGCATTTCGTCGGCAGAGTGCCTCGAGGTGGATTTGAACGCCAGTCGGTCCATGATGTGGGAAACACCTCGCAGTGAGTCATTCTCGAACCGAGAACCAGCCTCGACGTAGATGCCCACACCAGAAAAGGAACCCGGGAGGGCTTCGGAAGCGACTCGCAAACCGTTCGGCAGTGTAGTAATCTCGTCCAATTCAGTAGGTTCCTGTCATGAATCCCCAGAATTAGCCTCCAAGATGCAAAACATGAAAATAAAAAGCTGCGTCCGACCAACCTTTGGTATCCCTTCCACCTTGACCGTCGCCATAGTCCGCCTCGGCATCTGCGCCTTGATGGCACCAAACTTGCTCTGCGAACTCAGCAGCCTCGAGCCCTGGGCCTTCGCCCGAGGCTGCAGCCGAGTAGCAAACTGTCGCAACATTGTCAAAAGCCTCTTCTTTTCTCTACCAAACAGAAAGACGATCAAAATCTTTTGGGAAGAGAGAGAAGCGGGTTCACGGCCGAGGAAAACAAGAGGCGAGCAGCTTGCAGTTTCCGGCCATGGTTGAGGCGGCGCTGGAAAATTGTGGTGCCGTCACATATCTCGGCGATAGGTCGGATCATCCCGGTGCCGGAGCTCCGACATGGTCGGACTGGCGGGGGAAGAGGATCTTGCAGTGTATGCTGAGAGAGAAGCAAATAGTATTTGAAATGTACGGATTACCATGTACTATTAGAGATGGCCGATGCTGTATAGTATGTACTTGATAGTATCACCAGACAAGCAACAGCCCAGAAATGGAGGATGCAGGCAATTCCAAGCCTCCAAACAACCGCATCTCGGAGCTGTTGCCGTCCCATATTCCCAGCCAGAGTTCCCCAGCCAATCGCCGTTAAATGCTTCCACATTGACATCATATCCCACGCAAACTCCGGCCGTCTAATCACAAGCTGCGAAAAGACCGAGAAATCCCAGAAGACCCTTTTTTTGTATAGGAATCGAGATCCCATTCTCTCCCCCCTCTCTTACACCCAAGTGCAGTAATTCCCCCAAATCCTTTAGCTTATACCCTTAAGTTGGCACCGTGAAAAACAGCCGCCATATGCCGATAAAAATGTCATCAGGCGGCAAACTCCGTACCGTGCGAAAAATGAAGCTGCGGAACAGCAGTAACGTAACAGCCTCTTCCAGTTTTCAACACCCCAAAAGCAAATCGAACCATGAAGAAAAGGAATAGAGACTCGGGGAGAGAGAAATAGACAAATCAAAATTGTAGCTTTCTAACCATATCCCGCGCTAGTGCCCATGCTAAAGATGCTTTCCACCCTCCCAGTTGCGGCCAGAATGAGCCATGCTTTATCATGACGCCATACGCCCAAAAGTCTGTTTTGCGGTTCGTTTCATGGAGACACGCCACACTCCAAACACGCACAAAAACGACGAGAAAAAAGGAGAAGAAAAAACAGTGAAATCAAGAAGACATGAAGAAAAGGACAAATCCACCCCAGGCGCAAATCAGGTCGAACAAGTTGGATGCAATAGGCGTCTGCGCCCATGCCCACGAGGCAGAGGCTGCGACGAACAAGGAGTACAACATGAGAGTGAAAACACGATACATTATGATTAGCAGCCCACAAGTGCTGGCGCCATAAACCAATAGACACACCACCGAAATTAGATAGCTCTCCAGTTGCTCGACTTGGTGCTACCGACTGGCAGAGTCGTCGCTGGATTCATGCGTAGTCATGTCGGCGTCTGCCGCAGAATCGAGACTCGGCATCTCGGCTGTGTCACTCGCTGGCTGTCGGCCTGCCCTGCCATCAAACACCCACGGCCCTGCATTATTTCTAGGTGTGATGAGTCCCTCTGCCCCGCTGCCAGGTGGCGAAGGGGTACCGTTTTCTCGCAAATGACCGGTACGGCCGGCACCTCTTATGGGCAACGGCTCGGAGGTTGCGTGCGGTGCCGTCGGGCTCTCGATCGGGCTCTCGGCCGGGCTAGCTGCTGCAGTAAAATTGACAGTCACGTCCATGGTGTCTGTTTCTTGAACCGTTGCTTCATGCGGTTCCTCTGAGGGAGAGGGTGGAGGCAGTTCGATTTCCGGGGTGCTCGTTTCGATGGTGGTAGGGGCAGCCGCCTCTCCAGGAGCCTCAAAGTCATCGAGGTTTTGCCACTCGTCAGAGGGGTCTTCGACGTCGGCTTCCAGGTCGGCGCCGGCACGGCAGTTGGGACAGATGAAGATGGGGTATTGCGGAGAGGTGAGTAAGGCGCGTACGCACTTGAAGTGCCATGTGTGTGAGCAGGGAGCAACAAAGAGTGATTGGCAAGGCTGTTGGAGAGTTAGTGGGGAGTTTATAATGAGGTGTCATGAAAGATGCTTACTGCAATCGAGTTGAGGCAAATGGAGCAGTCTTGGGAGTTTGTGCTGGATGCGGAGCCAGCTCCAGTGGTTGCCATGGTACGAAGCCTCTTGTGAGCGGCCATGCTGAGAAAAAAAAAAAGAAGGTTAGTCGTAATTCAAAGATGATGATGAACAAGGGAATAAGAGACAGAGAGGCGCCTTCCTTTTCTCTCAACCCCCGCGTTCGAATCTGCTGCATATGGAGATACTCACTTGAAAGTGTTGGGCTTATTCTGCCATCCGCGGTTAAGTTCAAGCCTCATCTTAACGCAGCGGAAAATCATCTCCTCGCCTCCCTTAAAGTCGATGCCAAGCTGTACTATATCGCCATCGTTGACCGGGAACGCCTTACTCTCCTGTGACGGCGGGCTCAGCCTGATGTGGTTGAGGAACGTGCCCGACGAGCTCTTGACGTCCTTGATGTACCACTTGCCGTTCTCGTACCAGAACTCGCAATGTCGACGGCTCACCACCTTGCTCTTAAAGCCCACGGGAGCGGCTGCTCCCGACCCGTTGGATAGGGCGTGGCTATCGCGCTCGGAATAACGTCCAACGCGGATGACTTCAGCGCCGTTGGAGAGCGTCCTGGAGACGGGCGGGAAGGACAGCGACGGCCGCGTGGATCGGGGGTCGTAGTATGCAGAGAATCGGATGGATGGCTGGTTGTCGGACGAGCTCGAGCCCTCGTTGGATCGAGCCATGGCTGGATGCTCTTCGATGGTTGAAGGCGTTTCGGCGGCGGACGACGATGACGAGGCACTGGCCTGGACAAACGGGCTGGCGGGGGTATTTGAGGCCTGGCTCGCAGCCGCAGCCCTGGAGTCGGGAGAGGTGGCCACCAGCGTCAGTCTGTTGGGGCTCGTGGTGGCGTTGGAGGTGGTGGTCGTGGTGGTCGTGGTTGTCGTCGTCGTGACGGGAGTGTAGCTGACAGACCGCGTGAGGCCGCTGCCCGACTGGCTGGTTGAGGGCGAGCTGCCGCCGCTGTTGCTGTTGCTGCCGTTTGCGTGATGGCTGTTGTCACGCGACAAGAGGTGGTTGTGCGTGTAGTTGCGCAGGATGCTCAGCCCTCGCAGGCGGCTTGTTCTGGAAGGCGAAGGCGAAACCGTTGAAGTCAGCCCAGGAGCCGTCGGCGATACTGGCTGCGAAAACATTTCCACAGCAGGTATTGGTTTTAGGTTCAGGGCAATTTTCCCTTGGGGGGGCGCTTCAGTGGAGTTGGCGCTGTAATTGAGGGATTGAGACACTGGCCCAGTGTAGGCAGGGGGGGCCGTTGGAGCTCTGGACGGGACGGGCGACGGGTCCAAGCACCAGAGAGTTTTGGAGGCGTGTAAGCCAAAGACAACTGGAATTGTCTCCTCCTTTATTTCCTCTCCGCACACGAGGGGAAATCAGTAGTCCAGGCAGCGTCGTATTATAATGGCACGAGTCGCAAGGTGCCAAGGCGACTGCAGGTAGATTACCGGTATTATAGTGGAGTGGTAGAAGTACAGCTCCGGAGAGACCCTAGCAAACGGCGACTTGTGGCTGTTAATCCTGTCGATTCCAAGGGCCCGTGCTCGTTTTCTTTTCTTTTGCAAGAGACTGAGCCGAGAGGTGAAAAAAAGTCGAGGCCGACGGTGGGTGAAGTAGCTTAAATCGTTGCTCCTCTGAGGGAATTTTACTGCCTATTCGCTATTCGCTTTGCCTTGGCAGCGTATCGTTTTGCATCACGCAACGGATTGGGTGACGGGCCAAAAGTTGGAGAGGCGCGTGAGCGTGGGAATAAGTGTGGCAGCGGCCTTTTTGCAACTCCAGCGGGTGAATTGGCAGGCTGATGCGAAGAAACCTGGTTGGTCGAGGACTTGCAGAAGCGGGAAAAGGAGAAGAAGAAGAGAAGTAGAAGAGAAAAGAGGAAGAGGAAGAGGAAGACAGCTTGTCAAACCAGCAGGCGAAGGTGGTGAGGATATACTCGCCCTCAGGCTGGGCGCTGGGGGACGGCGGTATATTTACAGCTGCAGGGTCGCCAGAGCGGTGCAAGTACCAGGTACAGGCCGATACCAGACGATGCGCAGACGATGCGCAGACCACCTTTGCAAACGTCCGTGTCAGTTCAGCCCGAGTGGTTGGTGCATGTACCCTCGGGTACAGCGTACTTGTACAGCGGCAAGTTCCACCGCGGCACGAGCGCAGGGCTAAGGAAAAGGCCTGAGGTGAAAGTGAACCTGTGCCTGTTTTCCCTCTGTCTTTTTTTTTCGCCTCCTCCGGCTGTCTGGAGGATGCGCCGCTATTCGATTAGGGGGTGTGCGTAATGTAATGTTGCGAGCAAACGCCTCTGGCAATGTCTGAGATCCCTGTGCTGGCTTTCTGGCCTGGCCTGGCCTGGTTCCGGCTTGGGTCCAACTAGCCCAACAGCGTGCACAGTACAGTACAGTAGCGTGCGCTTGCTTGCCTGTACTAACCGCTATTGATTCTGCTCTCAACTGGCTTGTGCTGTCTGGTACAGTAGAGTATGGAGACTTGGTACTTGTAGAAGAAGCAGTTAGCACTAGAGCAGCGCTGCTAGCGGTGGCTGCAGGGGTGCTGTGATCAGCAGCCTGGCCAGGAAGAGGAATTGAAGCCGTCAGCGGCTCGCTCAGCCGTGACGTGTGCGTGATGTCGAGGTTGAATGCAGGTACTATGCTGGACTTAAGTTGTTAAGGTACTTGATCGATTTGAGCGCTGGTGAATTGGCCAGATGGGGGAATGGTGAATGGATCCAGTACCAGACAATGAGGGGAGAAAGGCTGAGGAGGAGACTCGAGGCCCTATATACGCAAATACGTCACTGGACAAAGCATAAAACCACATGGTATGGACCCCCAAAGGTACCCGGCATGTCATGGAGTTGTCAAGCCATGCCTGGCTGAACGCCTTCAAGGTCTGGTTGTTTGTTGCCGCCACCAGCCCATCGCCATCGCTATCAGCAGCCTACTGATGCTGTACGAGTACTGTGCCATGCGACTGTACTACTAGGTAGGTAGTACAGTACATAATAGTACAGCGAGTACCCACCCGCTACACGCACCCGCGCGGCCACCTGCACCCATGTCCAGGTACCGCCGCGGTCCATCCTGTCCAGGCCTCGACCATTCTCGATCCCAGCAAAACGCACCCGGCCCGAGGATTGGTTCCAGTCCGTCGATAAAGGACAAAGACCAAGAAATCCCAAATCGATTTCATTCATCCACCGCCTTGTCCTTCGCCTCTGTGGCGTCCCCCGGCGCGAATCTTGTCTGACAGCAATACTTTGAAACAAGAGAGGACGCCAGCAAATGGCCATGTTTCGTTTCATTTGCGTCTTCTGTTCTGTTCTGCACGCACTTGTGCCTACTGACAACACCCATCATCTAGATACAGGCAGGGAAAATGTCATGCGATTTGGGTCGTTGGCCGTCATTACCCGCCCCCCTACAACACACACCTCGCCAATCAAGCATCAGCCAATACCGCATCATTTCATTTCATTTGCCTGGCCTGCCTTGCCTTGCAGCGCAGTCCAGCTACCGGTGCTAGTTATTCCTGCATGTACCAGCCGTGACGCCGCAGTGACGATTAACCAACAGCCTTGGCCGTCACCAGACTCGTACGCGTGCTGAGCTACAGATACGCATGTCTCATTCAGCTGTCTGTCTGTCTGCCTGTTATATCACTCATATCGCTCAGTGCCTCTCCTTGTAGTCTCGTAGTGTCCCGTCTTTGAGAGCATCTGAGCACCGCGTCTTGGCAGCAAAATAACTAGCGGAGGCACGACCATGGCCGTCGTTGTGTGACCTGCATCACGAGCCCATACTATATGCAATGCACATGTACAAAGAGGCGTTTATACCGCATCAATCACCAATGCCGCGTGCTGAAGAATGCATGCATCTCGTCCAGCATACTCATTAATGTCTGCGATAGAGTACAGTAGTAGTACCTCGTATATGACAGGAAGAACAATAGGTAGGCAGCATGTAGACTAGCACACAGGCCGCTCTCGTCAGCTCGCCCATCACGTTGTCTCTCCTCGTGGCCGGCTCACCCCAGCTTTTGCAACGGCTTCTTCATCTTAGATACTGCATCTGGCTGGTTTTTCTTTTCTTTTCTTTTTCCAAATACCGCCGGGCTACACACACCCCCCCTCCTCCTCCTTTTTTGTCTCTCGTGTGTCTCTCTGCCTCTCTCTGCCTCTCTGTGTGTTTCTCTGTCTCTCTCTCTCACCCCACGCATGCAGCCACTCAAGTGGTACAAGGCCTTCGGCGAGACATTTGCTGCGTCCTTCTGTGTCTCTCACAGGCTCCTTGGACCCCGAAATCCTCCCAAACCCTCGATATTGCATTCCAGATGGCCACCTAGAGATCCCACTCCGTCATCCGTGAAACCTCTTAGTGCCGCTGACTGCAGCGGGTAGCCTAAGCTACATAACTGGCACGCAACCATCCTCCGAGAGATCGTAGCCACGTTTTTGATTCTACTTCTTCCCTTTCTCTCCCTTTTTTTTGCAAGCATTTCCTACGAGATCAACACCCAGCTCAATCCACTAGTGCTTCATAGTCGAGCTGCGGCCCTAATAATGTCTCTGACCAGAAGGAAACGGGACAAGAGAGGTTCTATATTTGGAAATGCATCGACTATTTGTTGCGCGCAGCCCGCAAACATGCCATGCCAGGAAGCTATCCGAGACAAAAGCTACCACAAATAAATCTGCCGTATTGGATATTGATGGCTTGTGCGTTTTTTGCAGTTGCAGCGGAGTTATTGATTGATCCAGGTTCTCTTCCACCCCCTTGCCTCAGGTCTTTTTTTTTTTTTTTTTTTCAGCTGCACCCGTACCTGAACGAACAAGGAGGTTGAACCCTGGTGATATGCAAAGTACAGAATTCCGCGTTCCTTTTTTTTGCTGACTGCATGCGTTACTCGTACGGGACGGTATGCTCATGCTCATGCTCATGCATCCATACAAGACAAGACAATAGTACAATAGTATCAATACCTTACAATGCCGTCCCTTTTTCATGCGGTTGGCGACTCATGCAAACAGCAAACGAGGAGGCTAGTGAAGGTACAGTACCTGTAGTATCCCCGCTTGCAACACAGAAGCACTTTTACTCGTACTTGTACTTGTAGCTGCATGTAACAAGGATCAGGATCACGGCTAGACCTGTCATCTGCATCGCCAGGGCATTCATAACATGCATCTGCTCTGCCCAATCCTACTGCCTGTATTCTGGTTTACCCGAAATGCATGCTCCGTACTGTACTGTAGTCCATCAGCATAATGCCAGTAGCAGCCTCGGCTAATTCTGTCAAAAATACAGAATGAAATAAATCCACCAGAAAGTCAATCACAAAATATCCCATAGATACCCTGTCCCGACTTTTCCAACCCCAAATGATAGATCAAAATCTCTCTTCCCCCCTGTCTTCCTCGACTCGTAACACATGCTAGTCTCCATCCATCCATTCACGCAACAAACCAGAACCATATCCTCCACTCATATGATGGATAAGTACAGATCCCAGAAACCACCCCCTCACTCTCAAAACAACGACATGCTGTGTTAAACGAATTCTCCTCTTTCTCACTCCTCTCTCCTCTCTCTCCTCTCTCCTCTTCTCCTCTCTCCGCTCCCCCAGACCCGCCCAGCCCAGCCCAGCCCAGCTAAAAAGCATTCAAGCTACATACAGCTCCCTCCCTCACGCACTAACTAAAACCAAGCCAAACCAAGCCAAACCTCAACCAACCACATCGCCACCACATCATCCACAGCCCGTCCATCTCGCTCAATCACATGGCTGGTCTGCGTGCAATGGATACGACGCTACGACTAATTTTCCCAGTTCCAGTGTGGGGTTTGGCGGTTACTAGCACCATGTAATACTTGCATGCATTTTGCATCTGCATCGAGACATCGACATCTACAGAGTACTCGTACAGCACAGACAAAAGGTACGAGCATTCACATGGGAGCTGTATAGAGTATAGAGTAAATCCATGTATTCATGCTACCTCAAGTCGCATCATCCAATATCATGCCGCTGCAGCACTCATACGTCTCCAACAACAGCCCACAACAAAAACCATCTCCATCAACAACAAGAACCACAGTATCTTCCCATCTCCAGCTGAAAAAAAAACCCCATCGTCCAAAAAATTCAATCCAAATCCATCCCAAATCCCAAATATCGCCTCCCTCACGCCCCCCCAAAAAAAAACACGTGGCCCATCCCCCCCCTCACATTTCTGCCCGCTCTAATGCCTCTTCCAGATATTTCTCCTCACCTTTTTCTCCTCCCTATCCAAAAAAACAAACCCCCCCAGCTATCAGCAAAAAAAGCTGCCAAACTAGCACCACGATAGTGCCTCCAAGCTCACCCGTAGCTCCGCATCACCAGACCGGGGTGTGATTCTTTCGCATCATCCGATACTCGTACATCGGCTCGTTTCCCACGTTGGTGTCTCTGCTCTGCTCTACTCTTGTCTAACCCCCCCCCCCCGCCCCCTCTCCTCCTCGCACGATACCTCGCCTGGTGCCATAAAACCTGCATGCTAAATGTTACTTTCTTACTTGCCCAGCTTTTTGCTCCGTGCGGGGGGGGCCTCAACACGAGTCAGTCGCCCGCCCTGCGATTTCGACACATGATGAGGGAGACACACAAAAAGTGAGGCATCGCATCAGGAAAAACAACGTGACAAATCCAGCAAATCGGGCGAGTCATCCTTGCTCGTACATAATCATCTGCCGTCTTCTCCATGCTAGAACAAGAGATACATCCATCAATGCCGCTCACAACATCCAATCTCATGTCATGCCATCTCTGGACAACCAGATTTCGATGGCCGATTGTTGCGGTAAGGCTGTGGCTTGCCTCGGACGCCATCTCTCGAACGGGGGTCACACTAGCTGCGGAGGATTAGCATGGATCCAGCAGGTCGACGTCGCAGCAGCAGCAGGAAACGGCAAGGTAAGCAGCAGCAATCAGATCCTGTAAGCAGGCAGGCTCACCGTCGTACTGTACTGTACGGAGGAATAGCGTGCTCGGCGCATCTCACTCTTGTCCCGAGGCTATCAGGCTTCGCCAATCTCTCATCTCGCCCAAGTGCCTAAATCTAAATGGAGCTGCTCCATAGTAAACTGCCTTGTAGAGTATATCCCAGCAAAAGTACACTGATGCTACTACCTAGGTGAGTTAGTAATATACGAGTAGTAGTTTGAGACATCCTTGGGTACAGAGTACAATTCATTATCGTGTTTCAATTCTCAACTCTTCAATAGCTTCGGTTGCCCTTCCCCTTCAAGAATCGGCCATTTTACACAAATCCCACAGGATTTTCTGCGTTCATTCTTCTTCTCCTTTTTTCCCCAGCTAGTGTCTTCAAATTTTGAGGTTCTCCCAATGTCATTTACGCAAGGGACATTCTTCTCGAGGCAAGTAGCCTAGATAGCGACGAAACTGCTGGTATCCTCGGCAGAGAATCCCTCCGGTGTTCCTGTGTCTCCGAGTACAGGTTGCTGGTCTCGCTGGAACGTCCAAACACGTAGGCATTGCCTTTGTACGCCGTTCTGGCAGAAGACGATGGAGTTCCAGGAACTCACGCTCGGGGCTCAAGTACATGCCTAGTCTAAGCTAGCATAAAGCCTCAAGGCGGAAAAGAACTACGTAGCACAAACCTTTGTACAGGCAGTGGCTCCATTCTGCAGTGATCAAGTGGTCACTGATGGCTCGGATTTTTCGTGTCGAGAATAAGATTCCATGTCAAAGCAAGTCGGGCAATTATCAGCCCGGGGGTGTCATAGTAGCCTCGAGATATATAGATATATCATTAGCTTCTATATAGAACCATTTAGCACGCAAGTGAGTATCAAGAGCAACTAGAGACTGAGCAAATGATCGGCACACAAATATGGATGACACACACTACAGAAGCAGCTGCTCTGCAGTGCTTGTGGTGCTACATTGTGTACATGTTCACTTCGCCTTCAAGCATATATAAGCAGGGACTGGACAAGCTATCGGTGTACCGGATAGTACACACATAAGCCTGTGATCAGCCCGCTGTGCAATGACGCTGTATTGCCTCATTGTGCAGGTATATGCAGTCCCTGTGATACCCAATCGGCTCCTGCCTGACTCATGTGAGCAGTGAGCCAAGAAATTTTACTATTCTATGTTAATAAAGGAATCTAGCACATATAGGAAGTCTTTACATGCCGTCTACTCCAAGGAGCTTTCGGAGAAGCTGACACAGGGATTCCCTGTGCGGCTGCAAACTTTAGGAGATTAACACGGCCCCAATCAATACTTGTCAATAAGTTCCCTTGCAATAGACAATTTCCAAGTGTGAAAGAAAATGGAAGCTGCCCATAACATCTGAGTGTCTGAAAGGGAAAAACTCACCAGAACTTGTTGAAGAATGCTAGAATCCCCCAGGGCGAAATAGGACATACATGGCTCACAAGCCTTCCAGGCAAACTCGAAACGGACTTGGCTGTAAGTAGAGTGTAAGTAGTGCATTGATTGGGATCAGTACTTCAAGATATGAACATAATCGTTTCATTGTCAGGGAGTGTATTATAGCCGTGTTAGAGATTCACTTCGAGCATCGTTCCCGACGACGGGGATTGGATGTGAAGCCGGCATTTGGTGTTTGTAACCAGTCATGAGCCGAGAATTGGCATTGCTTTTCTGGAAATGTCCGGCATAGCTCGAGCTGCTGGTTTAACCTTGCATTTTAGCTCAAAAGGGGGGTTGCAAGAAACTTGCTTTTATGTCAGTGAGATATATCCAACGCCAGCAAGCAACATTCTCATTCCAACATATCAAAAAAATATCTTCATTACTCAAGTCGTCATACTCATATACAACCATCTCAATCCCCAAAACCAACCCCAGAGCAAATCTAAACATGTAATCTACCACAATGCATCATTACTTCTTAAACACCGTACCGCCAACCCGCTCAATCTCCCTCCCTTCAGTCGTATCTCTGCCCGCTGCCTCCAGCAGTCTCTCATACGCCGCTGCAGCTTTCAGCTTGACAGCCTCCTCCGCAGCCTTGACTCGCATCCCGCACTTCTCATACATGGTAATTGTCTCCCCGGGCTCCAAACCAGTACACTTGGGTATAAACACGGCCGCCAAGCGAGGGTTACCTGCTTGCAGCGTAAGGTTAAAGAAGGGCTGCCAAATAGACTCGTTAGCTGCTTTTATCGTTTACTCCCACACCATACAGCCTGCAGTCTCACACTCCCTCCATGTGGCTCGGATCGGTAGGATGTGACATGTAAGAAACTCAAAACTTACCGCCCATCCGATCGGGCTCTTTTTAGCCTTTGCGATATCCTCAATCTCACCCCATTCTCGCTTTGCGACAAGTGCCCGAAGCCTATCGGACGGGAAAGGGCAAAACGCCCGCCGCCAGTCAGCCCGTCATGTCTCTGTGTATCACATAAAAATCGGGACAAGACACAATGACTTACCTAATCCACCATACAACCTTCTCTGGGACCTTGAAGTCGCTCTGAATCTTTTTCGCTTTCCCGTGATAGCCGAGTCGAATAAGCTTGAATATCGTCTCGTTAACGCTTAGTCCTGAGAATGAGTCCGTTAGGTCACGGTCTAGCGCCTCTTGTGCACGGAGGAGTTGCGTCGTCTCCTTGAGCACATATACTTCTGCCGCGTTATCCTTTGACTCGGAGAGGAGCTTGGCCGCAAGAGCCAGCTTGTCTGATGCAGTACGAGCATCAGGCTGTCGAAGCGACTCGCGGATGAACACGTTGGCACCATCAATTCGCCTATCGTCTTGGTAGTACATGTCCTTGAGAAGGGTGTTATCTCCTTCCAACAAAGCTGCCGACTCTACCAGTGCCGTTGCTGTTGGCCGAACATTAATCACTCGGAAGAATGACGCCAAGGGCAGTTTCTTCTTGAGCTTTGCGAGAACAAAGAGAATGAGGTCTGTGTCGCCGCTTTCGATGGCCTTGTCCAGAGCCAACTCGTCCTCTTCCATATCCAACAGAAGAGGCACCTGCCTTCCTCCCCTTGGTTCATGATTCAAAAGCTCCGTAGCTAACCGGCTTCGTCCTTCATGATATGCAGCTCTTGCAATCTCCTCAAACGAGATACCAGGCTTGCCAGAGAGCCTCTCTACAACCAGTCGACAGATGGTATCGTCATCTTGAGCACCCACACGGACCTTGGTAGATGCCCAGCTAACATAGATGCGGTCTGTTGGCAGCTTCAAGTAGCCAGCAATCTTTAGTGCCAGTAAATACTCGTGCCGCTGAATGAGTCGTTGAATGAGTCGCTCAGGCGTCAACCTGTGGTACTGCTGAAAAGACAAGGGCATTCCAATCTCGTAGCTCCGTACGGCGTTGAGAACACGCAGAGTCTCGCACATGTCGACAAACTCGTCGCTGTTGTAAATGTCAAGCACCGATTTGCCAAAAGAGGCAGCCTTGAGCAGTCGCTTCTGCCATTGCGGGTCAAACTCTCGACCGGCGGCATTAACGCAAGTATCGACAGCTTCAGTCAGGTTGGGCCGAATGAGTTGGATATAATCGTCTGCTTTGGGTGATTGGAGCTCAAGTTGTCTCACAGCATCCAGCAAAATAGATGCAGGGGATGATTCTGAGGCGGCACCAAACGCCTGAAGAGTGTCGTCAGGCACTCTCTCAAGAAACTCGCAAAAGTCGTTTGTTATTAACCTAGCGCCGTCATGCTCTATTCTCTTGTTAGCGTATAGAATTTGGTATCGAAGGATCTGAATATCGTCTTACCAGACATGACGTGCACTCGGGTGCTGTCGTAGATGTAAGACGAAGACTCATCGCCCGGTCCGATGACATGGACCTCATCTTCCCAAGCAATAATGGCATCGCTACCACACCACTCTACATATTTGGGAGGGGTATTCGAATTCGAGTTGTGCTCAAACAGCCTCTCCTGGAAATCGCTCGAGATGACGTGCGCCTTGCCATTCTTGCCGTACAAGTTGACAAAGCGACCATCCGGTGAAACACTTATGTGTGAAAACGGCCCAACATCCAGGAACCGGTCCTCGCAGTCCGTAGCGTCAACCACGTACACAGTCGCCCCGATGCTGAGCAATACTTCCACGGAGCGAGACAACGTGTGATTCGGCGCAACGATGGCCCATGAATGAATCTCCCCCGCCGGCACAGACGCAAGCACCTTTGGCCGCGGCTCCGAATACGACGAGACTGTCACCAGTGTGTTGTTCCCAAGCAGGGCCACCATGCCATTATCGTAGAACCTAGATGTCATCGTTTCAGCTCTCCCCTCGCCTCAGTTGGCCTCACAAGTTGTAGCATTTACCGGCACGACTCAACTCCGTAGTTATCCGACCCGTTTCCCAGAGAGAAATGGCTGAAATCCCCCTGCATATCATAGCACCTCACATTGCCATCCGCTGCCACAACCAGCAACGACTCGTCCTCCGACCATCCCAGGCCCTTGATGGCGCCGCTGTCCCACGATATCGTCCGCAGCTTCTTGCCCGCCAGGCTGTAGATGTCAATCGCCGGCTTCGTCGACTGTCCCGTCTTGTGAGCCTGCAGCTTCGTGTCGTCCCGCCACAGCGCCAGAGCACCGGCATACGGCGCGCCCGTCACAATGAAGCCATCGAGATCCAGATCCTGGCCAAAGACGGCGGTATACTGCTCCGTCTTGCGGAACCACTTGTCGCCCACGCGCTCCCAGTCGGCTCTTGCGTGAAGCGTGTCCATGCTGCTGTTCTATCTCATCTCACTCTCATGACGACCGATGAAGAAGCGATATTACGTGATCCCATGTAGCGGTATGAGTATGAGATGGATCAAGTTAGTGAGTGACAAGCTGTGGATGAGGTTCGACGACCCAGAGCTAGCCATAGCTTCGGCCAATGGGAGGCGAGGCTATTCGTCGGCTAAACAAGGGGAAGGAGAGGCTGCCTTGCCTGTGGCTTTGCTGCTTGCATCATCCTCCAAAAAGCAAGTACAGCGAAGCACTGAAAACCCCACCAAGTTCAAGTCCAGTTTGTTCCGTCTCATCAACGAATAATATTCTTTTCATTCAAACAGACTTTTGCGTGAAATCTCTCATAGACACCTCACCGGAATACACAGTTCCCACACAGACTTATTCACAAACTTGCTTACAAAAATGCCAAACTGGAGGGACGAATATCTCTCTTCCCTGAGGGAATCAGAGCTCAACACCCCCGTCAATATGGAGCTCGTCCAAGCCTGTTCGCCCAACTGACTCGTCCACATTATCTAGAGCCGCACAGCTAACCATCTTCTCAGGCTCACAGATGGCAGACCGCATCTCATCCCTAGAAGCTGAGAAGCTCGCCTTGGAATCTCACATCGCTAGTCTGGGGAACAACCGGTCAAGATCGCCGGCCCTCCAACCAAGCGAGGCAGCAGCCAACGATCCCGGCGTCGCCCAGCTTCGTCTTGACTTGGCCGAGGCTCTGCGTTCCAAGGGCGTAGCAGAGGTACGACTGCGGACTGCGGAAGAGGAACTAGACAAGCTGCGTTCAAAAACGAAGCAGGACTCGAAATCCATCAGAGATCTCACCGGTGAGCGCACAACTCTCGCCACCAAGGTAAACGACCGGGAATACGAGCTCAGAGAGAAGCGGAAACTAGTCGAGGTATTTGATCTAATCTATTTATACGACAGTCTCCACCTTTTTAATCAAGTAATCACTAATACCACGTATAGCAAGTCCAAGACGAGATGATTGCGCTGAATCTACAACTCTCCATGGCGGAAAAGGAGAGGGACCGGCTTAAGAAGGAAAACAGAGAGCTCATCGACAGATGGATGCAGAGAATGGGTCAAGAGGCCGACGCCATGAATCTCGCAAACGAGCCCACGTTAGGAAAGGGGCGGTAGAATGGGGAGAGAGGAAATACTCTGTTCTCCTCATGGCGGTAAGGATGGTCTCTTTCATATTCATTTGTACTGTTAAGTCTGTTTTCATCCCATCATCTACCAGCGCGTTTGTCTCGCTGCCGATGACTACAATTCGTTCAAACAAAAGATTATCCTCCAAAGCCGTTAACCCAAACGCTCTCAGTCCAAAGAAGAGAGAGAAAACAAATACCCATATTCCCGATTTGTACTTGATGGTTTATATTCTACAATACTCAACATAACATCTTTATGCAGTGCTGATGAAGCTCTAATTAGTCTATTTCCGCGTGGAGATATAGTACTGCCCGCCGGCATTGGTCCAGCTGACGTAGCCTTCGGGATACGTGCACTCCTCGACCTCAAGGATGGTGCTTCCCACGTCGTTGATGTTGTGGCTGCTCTTGGAGTCGGCCACAAAGGATTTCAGCGAGATGATCTTGCATCCCGACTTGAGATCGAGGAACATGCGGATCAAGTCCTCGTTGAGCTGCGAAGTGAACGCCTTGTTGTTGACGAGCACAACATCGGCCCGCTTCAGGGCATCGTGAATCGAGGTGTTCTTGCGGAAGTCACCCCGCTCGATGTGCACCTCGCCCGGCTGCAGGCCCCAAAGCTGACATCGTGCATGAAACTCTTTCTCTTGAGCCTCTGCGAGGTTGCAGGCATTCTCCATCATCTCACAGCCCCAGCTCTCGCATCCGACCTCGAGCGCCGCCTGCAAAACGACGTTGCCCACGCCCGAGCCCAAATCGACAAAGACTTGATCGGATGTCATCTTGGCCTGCTCGACGAGGAGCTTGGTGATGAAGGGGTGGAGAAGCTCGCCATAGACATAGTCTGTTCCGTTTTCGTACTTTGAAAGAAGTTCCACCTTGGGAGCCACTGTACGATCATAGATCTGGTCGAGGATAAAGGCTGCGAGATGCGGGGGCAGGTCGTGGAGGTTTTCGAGATTCTTGGAAACGACGCCATCCTCAACAAGGGCGAGGAGCGTCTCGTTGTACTCGCGTAGGGCGGCCTTGAAGCCCGCCAGATCCTGAATATTGCGATTCGAGGCCTTTTCGAGTCGTCGAATAAATCCGTTGGTCTGGTTGGTAAAGGGCTCGGCTTCGACGTCGGTGAGATAGGTTTCAGCAACCAGGCGTACTATGCGTATACTCGCTTCCACGGCATCGATCTTGTCCTTGCCCCAAACGAGCTCAAACCTGTTTTCTTGTTAGAAAATAGACCATGGCAATTTGACTGAAAGACAGGGAGCTTGACAGAGGTGGGGTGGGGGGGCCAGTGGAATCAAACCAAATGGAGGTGTGACAAAAATTGACTGACTTTTCTCGGCGCTGCAGAGTGGGATACTGAAGCTCAATGGCCACATCCTCCTTGGACGCTCCCATGATGGGAACGCACTTGTGCTCGAGAGAGGCAACGTCAACGGCATGGATGAACTGCAGCCTTTCATCCTTCCGCTCAAACGCTCGGGCGCTCTTCAGCTTGCGATTCGAATCGACCGACTTGCTCTCGCTGGTGGCCTTGCGCTGGCGCTTGTGCGAATCCAAGTCCATCCACCCATCGTCTTCGGCGTCGCTGTCCTTGTCGAACTCGATGCGGTCGCTGGCAGGTGAACGGCGTTGTGACGCGCTGATGGCCTTGCGTTTGCGGTGCAGGTCGAGGCGCCTCTCGTCGGCTGAAGAGGGGTACGGCGAGCTGCTCTTTGCTCTGGAAGACGCTGACGACGCCGCAGAGGCCGAGGGAGCCTTGGGCGAGAGTCTGCGGACGGGCGATGATCGCGCAGACGACGAGAGCGTGGGTCGAGCTGTAGGCTTGGGCTTGGGCTTCGGAGGCGCGGGACGCTCTATGGTGACCTTTTCGATGCGGATCTTGGGCGGGTCGACCTTGAACTTGTTGCCCTTTCCACTGAGGAGAGGCATGATGGCGGCATCAAACAGGCGGGAATCTCGAGTGCGCAAAAAGTAGAAAAAGGCGAAACCCGGGTTTGGTGGAGAGATCAGATCAGGCGGCTCGGCTCAGGGGTGTTGCGCCTTTTCAGCCGAGGGGCTCTGCCTAGCCGGTTCTCGTGGGAAGACTGCCTTGGAGCCTTGGAAACCGGCCGATGGCGGGCACGCGACGATGGCAGAGAGTGACAGGCAGAGGCCGGACTTAATGCTGGGCTGGACAGGGTCGCGACAGGGCGATGACGGCAGCGGGTGGCGGGGGAGGCGAAAAAGCCGTTTGAACGAGGTTTCAAAATAGAACGAAGGAGTGGCGGTGCTCGTGAGAGACTGGAAGACGGCGGACTCTGGTTTGGAAAAAAAGAAATAAAGTCGATTACAAGAAATGAAGAGAGAGAATATGTGACGATGTCGAACGACAGCTGGAAAAAAGAATACAAGATTAGTAAGAATGAGATTGGAAGCTAATGCTGCTTCACCAGAGTCAGAGTCGGCTATACCAAATGACGATGGATCGAAGAGGGAGAAAAAAATCGTCGCGTCCAGCCACGGTCCCAAAAGGCGAACGAAGAAGAAACGGCAAGTGGTTTTGGAAGAGCGCCTGCCACCAAGCCCAAGCTGGAAAAAAAGAGCTTATGTCAACCCTTTTGGCAACTTGGAAGGGGACTTGGAGGAATCCAGGCCAACATCTTACTGGTTCTTTCCGGTTGATTTGCTTAGGTGCTTTAGCGGGCGATTTTAGCGGGTGGGCACGCTGCAGCCTGGGGGAGGAATCAAGGCAGTTTCCAGGCTTCTGGATGGCCACAATGCAGTGATACGTACTCAGAATTATTAGAACTAGCAGGTTTCTCGCACCTTCAACGGGCCCCACAAATCCTGTTTGTCTCGAGGGCTCCGATTCGCGGCCGGAGCACGTGCCACTTGTGGGGGCCAGGGTCCACGCCATTTGATGTCATTGCGCTTTTGGCTGATTGACTGATTACCCTAGAAGGATATCATCATTGACATGATGAGAGACTTCAACTCTCCCCTGTAAACATCTCCCCGATTTTGCTGCTGTTAGTGGTGCCCCAGCAGCAGCGGGGTAGTTATAGGGCCCCTACACCAAAAATGGCTGCTAAGGCTTGGTAACCCTTAACAGCACACAGAAGGAGGGAATTTTGAGAGTTCCTTACCTCCTTCGCTCAACTACGAGACGCTTAATCTTCTTTTTCTATACTGGGGGGTATAGAAAAAGAAGGAGCATCGTCTCTTTTATAAGCCTCTTCTCCGTCGAGGGACTTGGCTCTCTCCGAAACCCAGCTCCGGCCACAGCTGCTACTCCAGCCACAACTTCCAACCTTTTACCTTAACCTTACGCCTTCGCCAACCTTCTATAACTATATCCAACCTAGCTATACGCTTCTCCCCCGGCTGCGTACGCTACACCGCGGCTACTAACTAAGGTTCCGGCCTACAGCCTCCAAATAAGCAACTACACTAGCGAAAAACCAAATATCCACCGATCTGGGCGGACAGGCTGCCAGAAAAGGTCACATTACAGCAAAAACTACCTATACCTTTCCAGCCAATCTATATTATACAACAATAATAACTAAATTTAAAAGAGGAGGGCTTTTATATATTAAGGACTACGCTGCCTTTTTGAAGGTATTTACTTCTAGGTTTTTTCCCCCTTCTCATAGAGCAGAAAGGTTTTCCTAGTTTTTTTTGTTATTTCCTATATCAGCCGGCGTGCCTAGAATGGTCTATGTTTGTATTATAGGAGTAATAATACCTACGTAGCTAGCTCAGGCCGACCTCTTTGCCCACATAGGATTATGCTGCTTCATCAGCGGGGTCGTTAATATACAACAAACAAACAAACAGATGAGAGACTTCATACGCATATTTCATCGTGTCGAGAGGCACAATACCCTGAATTACAGGAAAAATATCAGGTAGGAAAATGTTGACGTATCAAATGGCATTGGTGTATACTATATATATATGGCTTGCCATGTTGCCATCGACTAAATTGTACCAATATTCAATGTTTGTACTGCACCTGCCCTATTCTATCTCCTCGTACTTCCGCTTTCGTTCAGTCCCAACAGTTGTTAGCAGCTCTGCCTTGTTATCCTTACCTACTAAGTTGATGTTAGTACCCTTGTTGGTGAGCAGGTTAACAATTTTTGTATGCCCAAGTTTTTGGGCTATCCACAACGGTGTTTGACCATGACACGATATATCTTCAATATCTGGGTTTACTCCAGCTGCGAGTAATATCTTAATAACAGCTGTGTACCCACAACGTGCTGCGGTAGATAATAGTATCCGGGTGTGATGACCCTCAGGGCTTAGGTCTGATCCAGCCTTAAGTAATAGACTAACAACAGACTCTTGCCCTCGCTCTACTGCCTCCTGCAGCGGCGTCTGGTTACATTTATCCCGGATATTCGGGTCTGCTCCAGCCATAAGCAGTAGATTAATAATAGACTCTTTCCCTCGCCTTACTGCTGCCCATAGCGGCGTCTGGCCGTTATATTTATTCCGGAGATTCGGGTCTGCTCCAGCCTCAAGTAATAGACTAACGACAGACTCTTGCCCTCGCTCTACTGCCTCCTGCAGCGGCGTCTGGTTATATACGTTCCGGATATTCAGGTCTGCTCCAGCCGTAAGCAGTAGATTAATAATAGACTCTTTCCCTCGCCTTACTGCTGCCCATAGCGGCGTCTGGCCATTATATTTGTTCCGGAGATTCGGGTCTGCTCCAGCCTTAAGTAATAGACCGATAGAAGACTCTTGCCCTCGCTCTACTGCCTCCTGTAGCAGCGTCTGGTTATATACGTTCCGGATACTCGGGTCTGCTCCAGCCATAAGCAGTAGATTAATAATAGACTCTTCCTCTCGCCCTGCTTTATCTGCAAGCAAGAGCTGAACAACAGCCTCATGTCCTCCATTTGATGCTGCTGATAAGGGTGTCTGGCCACTTGAATCCGTAGAGTTGATTTTGATGCTAGGTATCGCAAGCAGAGATTTAACAACTGCCTCGTGCCCTCCATTTGCTGCCAACCATAGCGGTGTCCGGCCACTTAGATCCGTAGAGTTAACCTCAATGCTAGGCACTGTAAGCAGTAATTTAACAACAGCTTCATGTCCTCCATTTGATGCTGCTGATAAGGGTGTTTGACCACTTGAATCCGTAGAGTTAACATTAATGCTAGGTAACGCAAGTAGTAGCTTAACAACTGCCTCGTGCCCTTCACTTGCTGCTACCCATAGCGGTGTCCGGCAGCCTGGATCCATAGTGTTAACTTCAATGCTAGGCACCATAAGCAGTAGCTTGATAACAGCCTCGTGCCCTCTGCTTATTGCCATTGATAGCGGTGTCCAGCCACTTATATCCGTAGTGTTAACCTTAATGCTAGGCATCGCAAGCAGTGACTTAACAATAGCTTCGTGCCCTCTGCTTATTGCTATTGATAGAGGTGTATCTCCTCCCCAGTCCTTCGAGTTAATTTCGACGTCAGGCATTGCAAGTAGTTGCTTGACAATAGCTTTGTGCCCGTTCTGTGCTGCCCATAATAGCGGCGTACGGCCGTATCTATCCCTGGAGTTAACTTTGATACTTGATGTGGCAAGCAGTAACTTAGTAACAGCCTCGTGCCCGTTACGTGCTGACCATGATAGCGGCGTTGCTCCAGTATGATCGTTTGTGTCGACATCCGCTGTTTTCTCGAGAAGGACTTTGGCCGCTTCTTTGATACCAAAGAAGGCAGATAAGTGAAGGCTTGTCATTTTGTGATATTCTTTGTCATTATACCCAAACGTTATCAGTGCCTCAATTGATGCATACACCTTCGCCTCACATTCTAGAAGCTCCTTGACCTTATTGGACAACCTAAAGGCCTTCCGCGCATGATGCCCCCAATTTTGAGCCGCATAATTGTAAAGAGGATTGAGATTCATCCGCATTAAAAACTCCTCGTTTGTGTGGCAGGGCCCGCTTTCGAACGCATTAAATAGGAGGTAGGTGATGCAAATCTCTGTCATAATAATCTCTGCATTAGGAAACCAGCTTTCTCGTGTTTGGTCGAAGTACTGCTGCGTTGTATAATGGACCAATCGAATGATGTTACTATCGTCGTCGACTATGACTAATCCATCACATACCGAGACCATGACTTGGATTGCTGGAAGATTATCTTCGTCGAGTTCTGTATCATTAACCTCAACAGCAAGCGCGTGCTGGAGTTCCGTTATAGTGAGCTGTCGCTCTGCGCAAATGATACACGATAGAACCTTATGGGCAAGGTCTTTAAATCCGGGTTGCTGTCCGTTGATTCGCAGCATTGTTTGATTGTATGCATCGGCAAGGATCTTGGCCTGATCTTTCTCCTCGGGTCCCGAGATTGACTTCTGGAAGCCTTTCAATGCATCTTTGATATCTCTTGTTGTTATCTTGTCGCTTAGTGACTTTAAATAGATCTGTGCTAAAAGAAACCTATACAGTGTCAATGCCCAAGTTGCTCTTTGCGTTGACTTAGAAACGTACATTCCATCAACAGCTTCTGAGATTACAGTCACAACCTCTTTTTGTAGTTCATCTTTCTGTTGGCTTAAAATCGGCAGTTGAGAGATGTGATTCTTTAGGTATGTCTGTATATCATCGGTGCTTGCACGAATCTCTAGTGATATGCTGGCCGTTGTGAAACGGTCAACAATATCTGGAATGAATCTCGATGTCACAAAGAGATTCACTTCGCATTTCTCCTGGAGGTTGAAGAGCTCTGTAAATAGGTTTTGCCGACAACCATTGGAATTTTGGCATTCATCAAGCGCGTCAACAACAATGAAAACTCTCGAGAACATCTCCACCACTGAGTGAAGAACTTTCTGGATCTTGCTGAGTGAAGGCCTGGTCCGCTTATAATTATGTTCGCTATACATGTCCCTCACACAGTTTGGGAGAGGATGCTGTCCTCGACTCAATTGCTTCAGTAGATTTGAGAGTAGTTTCTCTATTACCTGCTCTTCTTGGCGCTTATAGTTGCAGTAAATGTAAGCAATGCCAATTTTTGGAGCTTTAAATGTATTTTCAAGATGGTCAACCACGATGGAAGTCAGAATAGTCTTCCCAGCTCCAGGGATTCCTGGGCAGAAGAGTGTCTGCTTCTCAGTCCCTAACCAAGCCCGATACTCTGTGGAGTCAAGGAGCCATTGCCCAGTCTCTGGCTGCCGCCTATTGAAGAAGTCGCTCTGTTGAGGGCCGTAGTCAATTGAGGTGATCCAATCGAGGATCTGGAGGTTCATGTCATTATCCAAGTTAGATTTTATGTTTGAAACGTCAAGCCTTGTTGCTGATACGCTCGTATGAACTGTTTTATTGTTAGTAAATCAGCCCAATATAGGTAATATGAAATTAGCTAACCGTCACCAAGAATGTCTTTGACTGTGCGCTCTCCATCAACGTCGCTGGGCTGTACATAGCCTAAAAGCTCTTTTGCAAATGCCGCTGCTATAGCTGCAGCGTACTCTTGCCAATCTTTGTTTTTATGCGAGTCAGCATAGTCACAAATTCCCCGTATGATAATGCATGGGAAGTTGTTCATAAGCCCTGCAGCTTCCATTTCAATGCAGAGAAGTTTGCCACTAAGATCTTTGTTAAGTTTATCTCGGTGAGTGGCACTCTTAATGACTTGATTGCCCGAAGCGATCAGGCCATAGTGGACACGCATATCTCGAGGCGTTCTCTGTATAGCTTTGGTCTTATCGCAAAACCGACAGCTCTCTTCTTCTTCTTCTTCTTCTTCTTCTTCTCCTCCTCCTTCTTCTTCTTCTTTGTCTTCCGCATCACTGTTGGAAATGATGTCGTGCTCCGCGGTGCTCTCGCAAACATAGTCTGCCCTGAACAAAACGTCTTTCATTGAGCCGGACTTGAGATATCTTGTCACCAATCTGGGCCATTTCTGTTTCAACTCATCCAGATACTCTGGTATCTTGGATCCCACTAGATCATGCTCTGTTTCCAATGCTGTTATGGCTGTGAGAAGTGAGGATGGAGGGTTGTTCAATGACCCAGTCCGCTCGAAGCCACCATCCGTCGCCTTGCCGAAATCCCACTGGACCACTCCAGGAAAGCTGCCGACAGGAGTACTGACGACAACATCACCAAGTCTGACCTTCGGTGGAATGCCGCCGCCGATGCCAACCATCAAACCAAATCTGACGGACGGAAAAGTAGATACCATTTGGGTTGCAACAGTTGCAGCTGAATTGTTGCCGATATGACCTTTGGGTAGACAAGCAATAACTACGTTATGTTTGCCAATTGACCCCAGAGTGTATGTATTCGAATCATTTGCAGGTTTCGGTAGGGCGCCATGTCTCTGATCCAACATGGCTGTTGCCGCGGTTAGTTCCTTTGGGAGGGCACACACCCATCCCACTGTGTACTCATTGTGAGTTTTGATCTCTTTAGCCGTTTGCGTAGCCATCTCAGCTACGCTTGTGTGCGGCTGTTAGGAATGATCAAACGGTCACGAAGAGGGGTATATGCAAGATTTTATTGCTCTTTGGCTGCTGCAGCTATTCCTGTTTGTCTATTACCATTCGCTGTGATGTAGCCAATGATTATCAAGCATTGCCCGACAGGGCGCCTAGATTCAGCCTCATGGGCTGTGTATATCAGGCGTCAAGTATCGGGCATTACCGGGGCCCAGCCAGCAGCATTAATGCCTAACTTGTAATAAGAGGAGCGATACACTCATCCAGCAGCTTTTATGGATTCTGTAGGATGCATAAAGTGGTGGTAGTTTGTATGTGGATTTTGCCTTGAAGCGGGCTCAATTACATCTAGCCATTTACTTTAGCAAGGTTCCATGAGTTAAAAAAGAGGGGTACATGAAATGCAGCTCTGTTACAGTAACAATATCAAACGCCGAGATAGGAGAGAAGCCCCGAATATCTTGCGATAAAGAAAAAAAAGAGAGGGAGAGAGAGAGAGAGAGAGAGAAGCTCTGCATTCTGGGTATGTATCATTCGCTTCTAGCTGACCTCATACTCAAGCACATATTATCGCTCCAACGACACATTTGTACAGGCACAATTATCCCTGTCCAAACAACATCCATCCAAATCAAATGTCCCAGCCCGATCATAAAAATACTTATGAAGCATCCCAAGCGTCCAGTTCTGCCGTCCCTCATGAAATGCAGCCCCCGAACTCCTACATCACCAACAAAACACCATCGGTCGGCTCAAAACCTCCATCAAAATCCGACTCGCCAACGAGACAAACAAACAAAAGCCAGATACTCACTGGAATCGAATCATCGTCTTCCCATTACACACGTCCACAATGAAATGCAGCCCTCCCACACTCACATACTCTGGCCGTATATCAATTCTCTCACCCTCCTCTTCAATCCCCCTCCTCTTCCATTCCCCAACCGCAGCGTTATCTTCATCCTGCCACTCCCCATGCCGACCCTCTGCCCTCGCCTCTTTCACCCACTCATACAAATCACCTCCATTATTCTTTTCCGCAAGACAATGCACACAACATAGCACGCCGCAATTCTCCAAAGTACATCTCGGGCGTTTCCCTGTCTTAACGATAGCTCTGAACCGCCGCTCACGAAGTTCAATTTCCGCCCAATGCAACTGCTCCCGCAAAAACTTCATAAACGCCTCATGCGGCATCTGTCGCCACGGCTCGTCCCATATAACCTGCTGTAAAATACTCCAATCTCGTGTGTAATTAAGCAAGCTTTCCACTCTACTATATGGATACTTCTGACTGAGTTGGTAAATTGTCTTTTCCGTATGTCCTTGTCGACGTTGAAACCATACTTCAGCAAGCTGCAAGAAATGTTTCTTGCATAGGGTAGCTGCGGGGTCGTGAGGGAAAGTCTGGAAGAATTCGAGCTGTACAAGGTCTTTGAAGGAAGGGGGTCCTGATTCACACTGCTCTTCAAAGAATGTTAGACTGTTAGATTGCCTGTTTTTCGGTACAACATCATGGGGGATGTCTTCTTGATGGTAAGTGCCTTCTTGCGCTGTTGCTTGGACGTCGTCTGGTGGCTCGATTGACTGAATTGTCGTCTCCTGGTCCGATGAAGAAGGAGAAAAATCGCCATTAGTAGCTTGTAACAATGACCTGGATTCAGTGGCATTCTGACCAGGAATTTGTACCATTATCATCTCATCTTCATCGATCTCATCTTCATCGATCTCATCTTCATCGATCTCATCTTCATCGATCTCATCTTCATCGATCTCATCTTCATCGATCTCATCTTCATCGATCTCATCTTCGTTTTCATCTTCGGATTGATCTGTTAGTGCTGACCGGGAGCGCCTCGAAGCAGCCCGAGGCCTGTATTCGTCGTCGCCATCTTCATTCGCCGACTCGAACCCAGAGTCATCCTCACTCTCATAGTATATGGGCTGGGATGCAGTATTTGCGCTGCTGCCACTTAGAGCCCTGGCCTGAGCACGAGTCGTGACCATGGCTGCTAATATGGCAATCGTAAACACTGAGAAAAGAATAGTACAAGAAATCGATGCCATTGCTAGAGGAAAGAAAATTTGACGGAGATATGTGGAAATAAAAAGATATCTCAACAAAGGAGGCAACATCGTATACCTTTAGACTGCATTCCTAGTTGACTAACAATAAAAACAAAAAAGTAACAAAAGACAGCGTGATGACAATTCTTTGTCTTCATTCAACATCAAAGTGATATAGAAACAAGGAGATATCTCTTAAAACCCGATTAATCCCAATTCCATAAATAGTTATCCAGTCCCAACACCCATCCGTATCATAGACCAATTGATGAACAAACTCCGATGTAACGCTAAAAGCATCATAAAAATAGCCAAGTTAAAACGCCGATTCATGCAGTTCCTTGTGATTAATGCCATATTTTGGCACATGGAAATGGATGCTGCTTCCAAAAAAGGAGCTCCTCTGCTCGGGTTTGTTTGCATCCTCATCATTCGCCCAGCTTCTTGTGTAATTTCCACAGATCTCGCATGGCCCTTCCGGAGCTATGACAAAATTCTCCTGGAGCACTGATACTTCCACTTTGCGTTGAATCCCCGAGTTTCGACGGCCTTGTACCTCAATTTCCCGGATCGACGCGTCGGCGAATTTCTCATACAAATTTGTCACCTCGGGTGTGACGACAATGGTTGCCTCTGACTCGGCGAGACTGTGTTGTCTAGTAGAGAACCGTTCCGAGTAAATATAATTGTTGAAGACGACATCGTCAATGTCTCTCATAGGTGGATAAGAAGGAGATCCTGCTGGATGGTAAAACACCTCTGTGAGGCCAATGGCAGCAGCATAAATGAAGATCTGCCAGATCGCCCAAGACTCCGCAGTTCGCTCTGCATTTAGATGATGGTTCTAAAAATTGATGTTAGTTTTGGATGGTCATCATATCAGAGTATCCAGAGAAAAACACACCGATACCAGAATGACAGCCCGCGCAACTGCGGCCGCCGTGGCAAGAAGCCCGCAAACAAGCGTTGCGACCCACTGGAGTTTTTCCCACGTGGGTTTATCGTTTCTAGTAGCGACAGGAATGGCTGCAGACGCTAGATAGAGATTCGTGATGGTATCGAAGCTGAAATACACCCATACCAGCACCGGCGAAGTAGCAGGCTGACAGTATCGCCCCGGGTTAGGATATACCTGCCACATGTGAGACAGAGGCCGACAGCTTTGGAGGAAAGCCATCGTTGTTGCCACCCATGTTACAAGCAAGAAGCCAAAGCCGATATACTGGTGCATTTGTCGTCTGCAGGATTCGGATGTTCGACGAAGGACATTCGCAAGAAACGCTGCTTTAAACATCCACAGCGCGGCCGAATAGGATAGCCAGCTGTATAGATATAGTTTCGATCCAAGTTCCCTGGAGCAGGTTAGATGATGGGCGGAACGATCAAGTGGTGGAATATAGTACCTCGTCTGATATTCGACACTGCTCAGCTGCGTTCCGGCATTGTCGCTAATAGAGTGATTCCCCATCCAATGGGTTTGCGTGTTCATAATGTACGCCAAGACTACATTAGGCACAAACAGAATCTAGACTCATGTAAGTACATGTGCAGAGCAAGACATCAGAGAGCACCACAGAACTACTTACCACTCCCGCAATCGCAAGCACATCTTCAAGACCAAGATTCTTCATTCCGACCTGCCGCCATCGGATGTACAATCGCCCACCTATGGAAACCATGGCAGCGCCAAGGAGAAGGAAGATTTGAATCGTTAGTGCTTCCATTTTGTCCATGTCGTCCCGGCTCATTGGTATCGTCTCAATGTCTCTGGAAGAGATTTGGCCTTTGGATATTATCATCACTGTGATGTGTTGAGGAACAAAAAACAAAGAAGGTGACTCGGCCTGGTGTGAAAGTAATATATATATAATTTGCCACCGCACGCGGTACGAGGGGGTCCCTCAGCTGTTTATGAAGCCCGGGATCAAGCCATCCAAAATACAAAAGACAAACAGCCCACCTCTCCCCAGCTTTGTCAAGCTTGTCTCGACCCACACAAGGGGAGAGCAGCGGCTCTTTGACCCCAGACCCCAGCTTTTGATGTCTCTCATCTGCATTCTCGGCAACAACAAGTACATTGGCATCAGCAACGCAAAGCTGGCAACCTTCCCAAAGGGCTGGGTCGGCACCTAAACGCCCCCGCGTCAACGGACCGAAGTAGAGACGCGACAGATCGCATGACTCGTCCGTTTCCCAGGTTCTCGACGCCCTCCTATCGCAGCCCTCCAAAGCTCTGTTCACAGCATGGCAGATTGAGCTGCGCACAGAGCTGAGGTGGCGCGCGAGAGGGGCAAAAGCAAGGAGCTGTCAGTGCACAGCAGCTAGTAGTTTGTCTCACGCCACTGGAGCGCCCAAGCAAAGCGGTTGGTCCAGGCTGGTCTTGTCCAGGGCTGAAGAGTGGGTAACCCTAATAGTAGCGCTCCGTTTTCCGTCGCTCCATTCGGAAGACTTGCTGAGGCCCTGTTCAGACCCAGCCTTGGCCCAGCTTTGGACCAGTTTTCGTGTGTGATATGCGGGGAAAGTCGCTGCCGCTCGAGATGGCGCAGTGTCCACGCCGTAGCGCTGAGTCTGACGGCCAGGATGCGACCGATACTCGCCTGGAGATCGATATCCCAACAGGGGATGCAGCAACTGGCCCGGAAACATGCGGCCGGCGACTCGCGCGTCCTGTCATTAATCAACCAACCGGCGATGCATGTGATGGCACGAAACGAGACGCAAGGGAGGAGAGAGAAAAAGAAAAGAGAGTCAAACAAAAGGAAATTGGTGATAGATAAGAGTGGCTGGACTAGGACCACGGGCCGCTCTTGCCGCAGTTGACTGTTGGGGCGGTTGCCTGTTGTGTCTCACCTACGGGAGCAGAGTAAGGCAACTAAGGTTGTATTCTTACTCGCAGCAGGCAAGAGGCAGCGACAGGCCGTGCTTTCCTTTCCTTTCCTTTCCCGCTTCAATCTCTCCAAAATTATTCACATGCAACCTCTCGGCAGGGTTTCCTTCAAATTCGTGTCTTGGATGGTCTCACCACATGTCCTCCTCCAATCATGCGATCCGTCAACCGCTAGCCTCCACCCGCCTCTCTGCTATTTCTGGGACATGCATGAAATGTCAGGCCCAAATGTCAGGCCCTGATTCAGGACATGACTTGACCAAACTCCTGATTCGAGGCTCCAACCAACGGCCAACTTAGGCCGAGACGCTGGCGGCCGCCTCGGCGAATTACCTCGACCCAGAGCGATACGATGCAATGCGAGCAAATACGGGACTTGGAGATCGAGGAGCACACAGGAAGCGGTCCAGAATTCGCATCAGGGCGGCGGGACTTGCCTCTCAAGCCCGCTGCGACCAAGGATCCCCCGGTTCTCCCAAAGATAGCAGGCATCAAGAGTCACAGGTTTCTTCCCCGTTCACCGAGCCTCGACGACTCATGATGATCAAAACTCGTGATCAGACCTAGAGAGTGGCAAACTATCCTTTACTGCACGAAAAGGACTGGCCTAGACCCGGAGCATGCTGACTGGTGTTCGTAGATCCGCCGCGACGCTGGTGAGATCCGCTGGCTGGTGGAGTCGGTTAGCAAGGCTTGGGATGCTAGATTGGCTAGATCGCCTTGTGCATCCAATGACTTTTGCTCCGACAGAGCTTTCGGCACTCGTCGTGCCTCCCCGTGTTAGCGGCTGTGGAGCTCTGGAGTAGTGCTGGACTAACCCCAGGTTGAGAGGGCTAGCAAGCTTGATCTCCAAACCAATGCAAGGCAAGGTTGAGGAGACAAGAGGAGACGGAACATGTTTGTTTTTACGCTTGTCGACCGCTGACTCTATCAGGTGCTATCCTGTCTGTTTGTCTGTTTGTCTGTCTATCCACCCGCCTATCCACTCCGACTCCTCTACCTCTTGAGTGTCTTTTGCTTCTCCGCATCTCGGGCTACAGTCCTACCCTCCACCAACAGGCCCTTCTTCTTGCGCACGCCATCCATGTACCTTTTCGCTACATTTTCCTTATCGGCCAATTCTCCGAGGTCCTCCAAGTCGTCCTCGGTAAACGGCACCCAGAATGGATCTTCATCCAGGATCTCGAATCCGGCAAAAATGAGCTGCGGCTGCGCAGCCCCGCTAGTCCTCTTACGCATCTCGTCTGCAAACCCAAAGCTCTCCGCTACCGGCAGCATAGCTTGGATGGTGAAGAAAGGTGTGCCCTCCTTCATCTCTTCGGCCACCACGCGGCCTCTGCGACGGGTAAGTACATCGTATACTCGGCCTAGTACCTCGGTGGAAGTCTGGATTTCGAGCGTGTACATGGCGAGCATGATTCTCGGAGACCAGTCAAGGAAGCCTGCGCGGAGTGATGATTGGAACGCCTTGATGACTTCTCCTGTAAGTCTGTTTAGCTTATCGCGGGCGGACATGTCATCCTCTGAGAGGTTAAGAGACACGTCCTCGACGAAGACAGCCACTCCCTGCAGGGGCTCGTTACACAATGGTCCCTGTGCCGTCGCCAGCTGGAAAGCATATGTGATCTTGTCGGAGAGATGGCTGGGATGAAGTTTTTCGACAGACTCAGATGCCACATCAGATGCCTTGGTTGATGCAAAGATTTTGGGAAGGATGCCATCCTTGGTGGCATCGATGAGGAGATTGGGTCCCGTTCGCCTTGGTCCAAATCCTGCGATTCGATCAATGAGGCCTTTCCATCCTTCGCGGCCTTTTCCAGTTTCCAACTCTTTCTGCAGCTGCGTCTTGAGTTCCTCTGCAGATATGCTTGCGGCAGCAGTAAGCTCCGTATCAGCCTCGATAGCTTCCTCGCTCTCTTCTCCAGATTCCTCCTCTGCCGACTTGCGGACATTGTGCAATCGCTTGATAGCATCACCATTCTTGAGCAAAAACTCGGTAACATTTGTAGGCAAAGGTTGCACACGAATGGTCAGATTGACTTGCTTCGAGCTTGTAGAAGAAACAACAGTTCCGCGACCCAGGTCCTTATTAGCGGGAGGGCGCATTTCCTCTGCCTTGACAATCGTCTCTCTGTACGGCACGATGGGTGCACCGGCTTGGATATCACATCGCGCGAATCTTTCTTTCAGATCTAGTAGACATCTCTCGAGATGAAGTTCGCCAGCCGTCAGTAGGACGTGCTCTCCACTTGCGAACTGCTCATACTCTGCACACGGATCGCTCTGAACAAGCAGATGTAATCCTTGAATCATCTTGTCCAGATCTGCAGGGTTGACCGGCTCAAGTGCAACGCGAACAATGGGCTTTCCAGCCAAGCTGATACCTGCCAAGTTCACGGCACCTTCAAGCTTACTGCAGAGGGTTCCTGACTTGAGAATCTTGCCATCTAAGCCCCCAATGCCAAAGACAACGCCGGCTGGTACGGTGTCCAGAGCCTCGAGACTCCTTCCCATAAACATGTATAGTGATTTGACGGTAATTTGTTGAGGCTCGGCTGCATGAGGGTTGGCTGGTGTCCACTTGGGCGGGATGACGTATAGTGTGTCTCCCACGGAGAGAGTTCCCGAAAAGATTCTCGCAAAGCCAATCAAATGCTCAGGGTCAATCTTTTCCTCCTCGGCGGCTGGTGTCACATCATCAATATTAACGGACCCCAATGCATCGGTCAAACCAGCCACGTCATCTTGGGTGTTGGCAGCAGCCAGGGCGGCGGCTGCTGCTCGCTTCTGTCGAGCCAATTCTCTCGCCTCCTCCCCAGTCATTTGGCCAGTACGCCTCTTGTTTTCCGGGAGCTCGCTTTCAGGTACGGACACCATCTTGCTGACGTATGCGACCACGGGGTCTGACTTGTCGGTCTTGAATGAGACCATGGCTTCTCTGACTGACTTGTCTACAAATTCTGAATCTGGAGAGTCGTCGATAACGCAGGGGATTCGCTCGGCCTGTGCCACCGGGGGCGACGGGAGTGATTCGATAACAGAGACCAGTAAAGCAGTTGAAAGAGGTAACCACGAAGCGAATACCGTGGTTAGTAGAAGCCGGGGATCTCTTGCTCTAAGGATGTGAGGAGCAATGGTGACGTTCAGTGACTTTGTGACTTTCTCCAAGAGTGCCGGATCTCCCTTGGCTCCATCAACGCCGAGGGTAGCCTGGTAAACGGTCCAGACAGGCTCGAGAACTAGCTGGACGAACATGGGCTTGAGATTGCGACCTTTAAGATGCTTTTGTCCGAGCACCTTTTTAGTCTTGGGGTCCAAGTAAAAATTGCCCCATAGACATCTCTCCATGATGCCTCGCTTAATACCAAGCTTCTTCTCGTAGATGCTCGCGAATTGCCTGCAGGTAAACGCCCAACCATCAATAGCACTGCTGAAAATGACATTGTTCTTCTCAGGTGCAAAATACAAATCCTCATCATCCAGTTCTTCGAATTGCAAATCTCCTACCTCTGAAGCAGTGTCACTTGCTGAGGCCTTGGTTGCAGCCGCAGCATTGACACGCTCTTCCATCTTCTCTCTCCAGTTGAGATCCTCCTCCATTCGCTCACCCTGGAAGAAACTTCCCAGAACCGCATTGACCTGCTCCAAAAGTTTGCTGAGGTGAACGTATGCCTCTTGGGGCGTCATCTTGAGCTCCGTGATGAGTCTGTCGATTTTGTTGATGACTAGGAGTGGCTTGAGTTTCTCGATCCAGCTCTGTCGGAGGACGGTCACTGTCTGACTGCAAACTCCTTCGACTGCGTCCACCAGGACGACAGCGCCGTCACATAGTCGAGAAGCGGTAGACACCTCGCTGCTAAAGTCGATGTGGCCTGGCGAATCGATCAAGTTGATCAAGTACTCCTTCGGCTCAGGGGTAGCATCTGGGGCTGATCGTCTCAGCATGGAGAAGTAGAGTGAGATGGCGGATGATTCCATGGTGATGCCTCGGGTCTGCTCATCAGGTCTAGAGTCCAGGTATCGAATCTTTCCCGCCAACTTGGGTGAGATGATACCGTTAGTGGCCAACAAGGCATCTGTTAATGAGGTTTTGCCGTGGTCGACGTGGGCCAGGATGCAGATCTATTTGTCATTAGTAAGGATTTATGTCTGAATCCAACAGATGGGACGAATTCCGTACGTTTCGGACATCTTGAGACTGCTTCTGCAAGCTGGCTAGCTTTTCTGGTGTCACGACCGGCATATTGGGCAAGTAGTGATGTGGTAGATAAGAGGGAGGAAAGCGGGTATGAATAGAGGGTTGGCTGTCTGGTGATACTCGCCCTCTCCCGTTGCTTTATATGAGGAAACAAGCAAGATCAAAACAAAAATATGCCACTTCAGGGTCCCCTGGTTCGATAGAATCCAAGAAATGTAAAAGGATGACGCAGAGAGTTTCAGGGGCGATAATTAGCAGCTATTGCTCATCGCCTATGACTCTTCTCGGGCTGACAGGAACAGGCAAACTCGGTGTTGACCCTCGCAGCTGCAAACTTTCTGCAGCTGCTTATTAATACGGTAGCTATAAAAAGTGACGAGCGAGGTACTCAGGCACAAGCTCAAATGCGGGTTCAGCTTTGCCGATGTGGACGAATGAAGCTTGTGATTCTTGCAAGTGGCAGCTTAAAAATGCTGTCTCCAAAACTTGGTAGTGAATCTTTTTTGTATTAATAAAGTATCCCATACCAAAACTTCCTGGGCAAACTCTTGCTGCCCCTCGTCTTTTGACCCCTCCGTGCCATCGCCTCTGCCAGGGTACCACTGTACTTGGTACTTCAGAATTGCCCCGCCTCGAAATCTTTTCGCTTCCAACAAAGCATTGCTCGGTTAACTGCATAGCCCATGCAACTAAGCATCACCACAGCATCGCTTAAGCCCCCCATGCACATAGCGATGCACCAAGCCCTAACAAGTCACGAAGGGAAAATTCGCGAGAGCGTCAAGCCCCTCCCGCGCAAGGCGTAGAAAAAATTCGCTGCCCCTCTCCCCAGCCTCGACAAGACCTCACGACGGGCGGTCAGACAAACCATGGCGACGTACCAGAACGGAGGGGCTCCGGCCCGCGCGATTGCTGATGACAGCGATGTCGAGGAGGAAGCTTTGGTGGCCGAGTACAAGGAGCATGTGCAATACGAAGATGGCGACGAGCTCAGCCAGACGACATCGCTCAACATGGCCCAGCAGACCGACGACATCCAGTCCCGCCTCCTGTCCGCTGCCCAGCCTCTGGACTTTTCAGCGCCTCTGGAGGTCAAGTTCCAGAGCTACGACTCGTACTGCAGTCTGTTCCACTACATTTTGAACTCGGACGGCCCTGTCGACCTCGAGCCCCCTTCTGTGCGTGTGACCTTCTGCGGGAGCCCTGCTTGAGCTGCTTACTCGCTCAATTGTCAATTGTGCGCCATGGCTAACGCTGTTGAATCATATAGTACTACTGGGCTTGGGATGTCATCGATGAGTTCATCTATCAGTTCAACTCCTTCAGCTCATACCGAAGCCGAATCGCGAGACAGGCCAACAACGAGGAGGAGATCCAGATCCTCCGGGAGAACCCCAACACATGGGGATGCTACAGCGTCCTCAACGTTCTCTACTCGCTGATCCAGCGATCCCAGATCACCGAGCAGCTGGGCGCCATGAAGCGTAACGAGGACCCCATGGCGGTTGCCGGCGAGTATGGCTCTAAGAACCTGTACCGCATGCTGGGATACTTCTCCATCATCGGTCTCCTGCGAGTGCACTGCTTGCTGGGTGACTTTGGCCTGGCGCTCAAGACTCTGGATGACATTGAGCTCAACAAGAAGGCCATGTTTGCCCGCGTCATGGCGGCGCACTTTACGACATACTACTATGTCGGCTTCTCCTACATGATGATGCACCGATATGCCGATGCCATCCGCATGTTCAGCCACATCTTGATCTACGTCTCGCGGACCAAGAACTTCCAGAAGAACGCCCAGTTCGACTCCATCACCAAGAAGAACGAGCAGATGTATGCTCTGATTGCCATCTGCGTGGCCTTCCACCCCACCAGACTGGACGACACCATCCACAGCGCGCTGAGGGAGAAGTACGGCGACCAGCTGCTGAAGATGCAGCGTGGCGGCCCCGAGTCGCTCCCCATCTTTGAGGAGCTGTTCCGCACCGCCTGCCCCAAGTTCATCTCCCCCATTCCTCCGGACTTTGACAACCCCGAGTCCAACATTGACCCCGTGGAGCACCACCTGTCCATCTTCATGGACGAGGTCAAGACCAACATGTACAGCCCCACCATCAAGTCCTACCTCCGCCTCTACACCACCATGGACCTCACCAAGCTGGCTGGCTTCCTCGAGGTGAAGCCCGACGAGCTGCGATCGTGGCTCCTGGTGACCAAGCAGCGCACCAAGCAGCTGCGTTGGCAGGACCAGGGTCTCCTGGACGGTGAGCTGGTCAACGTCAGCGACCTTGACTATGCTCTGCAAGGAGTACGTTTTCCTATATATCTTCCCTTCTATCTCTTACAACATATTTGCTAACATGTATTTTTTTTTCTACAGGACCTGATTCACATCTCAGAGGCCAAGGTCGGCCGAAAGCTCGTAGACTGGTATCTCCGTAACCTGTCTCGTACCTACAACTAGGAGTAGAAGTAGACGGACAAGTCGGGCTACCCAGGGCGCTGGCACAAAAAATCGAGGCCATGCGCGGCACACGGGAATAGTCGGAGGAAAGTTGGGCGGGTATACTGGATCAACTGGCCGGTTGCATGGCTATGGCGTCACGGAGTTGGTTGGAACTCGTATGAGGGCACGAGGATTGCTCGAAAGTGGCCCTGGGGGGAATACAAACTTTGAGAAGAGGATATTTGTAGAGTGTTCCTAATGTTGATGTGAATTACGACTGAATAAAAGAAAGGGATTCGTTCAATATGATTAGAAATGAAAGTGTTTTTGGGGCTCTGATCAAGTGAGAGTTGGAGAGCCAAGGAGGGGGAACGTCACGGCCGAGGCAGCTAAGAGCACGAACGCCGGCAGACTTCCGAGATGAAAAACAAGGCCAAGGAAAAATATCCATCATGACTGCGACCTTGCGAATGGGCGATCGCCTCATCACCAGCACAGCCTGCAGGCTATGCAAGGGTACATACATATCGAAAACGACTACTGGAACACGAGCCAAGACCCAGGCAACGGAACCCCGACAAAGTACAAGTACGAGTAGCACAGAAAAACCGCAGAGAGCGCTAGTGCACACAGCCTGGAAGGATGTTGGGTATTATTTCGGCTCTAGCTGGGGGTTTGTTTTAGCTACATACCTACTTAATAAAGTTGGTGGCAAAGAGCTTGGGGAGAGCTTTTCATGCGGGATCGGGAACAAGGAGGGGAGGGTAGCACAATTGGGCACCAAAAAGCTAGTAGTATCAGCTGGAGCTTTTGGTAGCAGTGGAAGAACTACTGTTGAAAGAGGTAGGTAGCTTGAAGCCGGGATTTATTTCGGTATGTTTCCATTTTTTGTTTTTTAAAGCTGGGGATACAAACATTAAGGTTTTGGCTAGCCAGGGCTGAGATATGATCAAAACGTTCGAAAAAAAAAAGCATGCGGAAAAGAGGCTTGCAAAAGGGAGAGTCAGGTGAGCAAAAGCGCAAGGGGGCAGCCGCCTATTGGAGCCCCTTGTACGGGTTTGATGACACGACATGCTGTGCTGACTTGCTGCGTTTCTGCTGCGTGTCTCGGGTTGCCTCTTCATTGTCTGTAGTACGTAAAAGGAATCAAAATCCAAGGCCATTGCAATGGGAATAGCAGAGATCGTTTGTCCGGTTGGTATCCGATCCCCCCCTAAAAAAGGGAGCATGTGATTGATTTCTAACGTGTCGGTTCGGAGCCGGAACTAATTAAGAGGCGGACGGGAAGAGGAGTGTGGGAGAGAGGCGAGGAGCAGCCGCTTTGCTTGGCGGGTTGGCCTTCTTTTTCGAGTTTGGGATTAATTATTATGGATTTCGTTTTTTTGGCTCTTTGCTGGCAGTGGGTTTGGATGGGGGGCAGCGTGTGACGCAGCAACGCACAGCCTCTTGATTTTTATGGGCAAGATGCGTCATACAGAGAGGAGGGAGTCTGGAGAGAAGAGGTACATTACCAACTTTAGTATGAAGCTGGGGTGGCTAATCATGGGAATTTACCTGCATGTAGCCATCTTCATTTCTCTATAACTATTCTATCGTCTTTGTAATCATCTGATACAACACTGCTATCAGTACCGAGATATGTCTACTTTGAGTTAACAGACAAGCCATTCACGACCACCGATGAAACCATGACTAGATACATCGTCTCGCCGTGCCGTGCGATATCATATAGAGCATGCATGCAGAGATTTAGCTTGCTGGTTTCGACACCACCCCTTCGTAGTGCGGTTACAGTACGCCACGCAGCCAACCTTGTTGCAATGCTGTGGCTTTTTAGCTCTCCGCCAGATGTGATGCCAAGACGCAGAGGACAGGGATGAGACGGTCTGAATCAATCCTCGCACGTAGTCTATTCGCAGGTGTGTGGTTGCAGTAGTGACATTAGCAAGCGCCTGGCCAGATTGCACGTACACACTCTCTCTTCATGCGAGTACGTGTAATGCTGGAGTCTACATCGTTGTCGAGATAGTAGAAGACGTAGTAGGGGTCCCCTGGCCCTGCCTTGCTTTTTTCGCTTCTTCTCTAATACTCTACGCCATGAGGAGCGCAAGCCAAGCCTCTTGGCAGAGGAATGCGCTGGCCCATGATTCGCGCGGAGTAATTTCATCCAGGAGGCGTTTTCTGCTGTGTCTGTATGGTTCTCTTGGATGGCTGGTGCTGGCGCGATTGGCTGGCGGCGCGCAGAGCTGAGGATATCTGACATTGACACGATGCTGCAGACTGTATCTTCAGCGTGCTAGGCACCTAGCAGGTAAGCTCTGCCGGCAGATGGCCCTATCAATGCAACATCTGACTGTCCTCGTCGGTCGGGCGGTTGACTGAGTAGTCTGGCATCTTGTTTTGCTACCCGTTATAAAACTCCGCAGATGCTGCTGCAGCTGCTATCGACATGACAAGGGCTCCGCTCATCAAATCTCATCCCGGCAACGGTTGTATTTTTCATAGGCGCCCATTAAGCATCTTCCTGCCTGTTTGGTCTTTGATTTTTCATTCTGTTTCATATCATCTCATCTCCTGCTACAAATCAGCCTTTTTTTTTTTTCATTTGCCCTGGCTGGTGTTGCGGCAGCGGCATCGCATCGTGAGCACAGCAGGCGGCCATAGCGGTGACACCACCAACCAACCTGCTGCCTGCACTCATCCATCTCGTCTCAGAGACATCTCGCAGTAAGACGGCAGTCGAGGCATAGCAGATTCATATCGGCCATCTCTCTTTCTGCTTCGATCCGACGCTTCCTACACACCGCCATTGCACTGCCTTGATCCCCATACCGGCTCCTCGGAAGTCAACCGGCGGGTATTCGCTTCTGGGCCCGAGTTTTGTGCCTGATCCGCCCTCTAGCTCTGACCTGTGTGCCTCTCTCTGCCTGGCTATTACCCCCCAAGGTTCATAGCAAACAAACCTTCCATAACCCACGGTGATCAAGTGCCAAGCCAGTCGAGGTCAAGCATCTCCAAATCACCAGCCCGCAGTGGAGCAAGGCAGCAAAGCGGAGGCTAGGAACCAGCCCTTGCTCTTGACCAGTGCGGCACCCAGACCCTCGGTTCTGAGCCGTCAACTCAATATTCTGGCGGCGCCATCACGAGCCTTGCTCCTTTTCTTATCGACAAATAACCGACGGAGGGCTGAGGAACGGAGCTGTTGCTGCTGCTGCTGCTGCCACTAGCTGCACCAACAATCATCATATTCTTGCATCATCTCTTGCATCATCACGGCAGCTCAGCTCTCCCGCCAGCGAATCGACTGGACCTACGGCCCCCCGTGGCTTCACACAGGTCTCTATCCCGGCTGCGGGGTGTTTTTTTTCTCAGAGTCGGCGTGTTATTTTAAAAGGACAGAGTAACAAGGGGGCCAAGACAAGGAAAAGGGACAAGGAGAAAAGAAGACGAGAGAAGAAAAAAGCACACCCACCCTAACCCTAAACAGGGACAGACGCAGGATCCCGACCAAAAATTAGAGGCGCTGCTTGTTTTTATGCTTGTCTGCTGCGCACGTCGACGATCCGTGCATTTTGGCTTGTGGAGAGGAGACGACGAGGAGAATCCAGGGAATAGCGAGTACGGAGGTCGAGAGGTGATCCGACGCTGCGAGTAGAGGTACTACTAAAGTACTACCTTGGTATTGCGTGTCTACCTTAATACCTGAGGTACCTATTCTGTTGCCTTGCCTTGCCTCGACTTTTTCTCCCCATCACCTTCTTTCGGCCTCTCTCTTTGGCCTCTCACGGATTGTCAAGAAAGAAGTCATCGTTGCTGTTTGTTTTTCCATTACGGCATCTCAACCTCTTCACCGTCTATCTTTCTTCTCTCCGGCCAACAGAAACCCCCGACTTGTCTCGCAACTGCAGCCTCCCTCTCACTCTCTCTTTCTCTCTTTCTTCCACCCATCCCATCTCGCCCTCCCGCATTTCCGCCTCTTGCAACTCCTCTTCTTTTCACCGTTAGGGAAATCTCATCCGCGCCCAATCTCGACCCTCTTGCACTCTTTGTGCCTCGGAAGCCCGGAGACTGCCTGCACCTTCCCGAAAGGCCCGTCTGCCGTGTTGCGCCAGCTCGGCATCTTGGTGCCGGGCCGTGGATCGTGTGTCTTGGACTTGTTTCTTCACCTCACCAGCAAAACACGATATCCATAAAGACGCAGCATTTTTCCCCTCCGGCTTTATCCTTTTCTTCTTTCTTTTCCATTATTGATTCTCATTTTCCTTCTTTTGTTATTCAGCCGTCCTGAGACACGAATTCTCGTTTAGTCGAGAGCGACCAGAGACACCTTGATTACCTCTCTCTTTTGCCTGGCCTTGATCGGATTCTCGGCTCCGAATCCCGTTTACCGGCATCTCTGATTCATAGCCCGAACCAACTCTTGACATACCTATCCATTCATTGTCAACGTCAATAGCGAGTGAGCAAACCCAGCGCTGCCAACCAGTGCTTAACAAGCATCTGACAAACACGCAGCACCTCAAGCAGATCAACAAGCAGATCAACAAGCAGATCAACAAGCAGATCAACAAGCCATTCACCATGCAGTCGCTAAAGACACCTCAAGCTTCCGACTCTGATGTTTCTCCATCGTCGATAGCACCACCGAAGCAGTCTCAAGAAGGCTACTTTCCTCCGTCTGATGCTAGTGGCAGCCAGAACTCGGTGCCTTTGGCCTCCAGCGCCAGCGACACTTCTTCGCGCCGGCACTCAAGCATCAGCTTTGCGGTCGAGCTACCAAAGCCAAACGGAGCCCCGTTGAGTAAGACCATATCGGCCTCGTCTGTTGGTAAGCGGAAGGCTCTAGGCATTCAGAAACGATCTTCGGACGGGGCAAAGGGACGAGCTCCATCCCCCCCTCACAGCAGGTAAGCCCTGAGTTTTTGTTTTTCTCTTCTCTCTACCCAAACTCCCTCCTCTTCATTCTCTTCCTGCATACATCGCCTCCAGTCTTGTGCACTTCTGTGTTCCCATGCTCGATGCTGCGTGTCCCAGAACGGCAATGCGGCAAATGTCAAGTGGTGTCCCAGTGGACTCAAGGGCGATCCAAGACATTGTACTCGGTGGGATGGCAGTGTCCAATTCACAAGAGACACTTTTGTGCTTCTCTAGGCCTTCCTGACGCGTGCTCTCGGCAAAAACTTGCCGGCCAGGGATGGACAATGCATTTCTCTCGAGTTTGCCTCTGATGCTGTTCTACCTGACATGGCTCTCTCTTGGGAGCGCATGTCGTCGGGTAGAGCGGTAGAGCTGCGATAGTGTCAGGTCCATGTGGGCCAAAGAGGCTTCGATCCCCACGCTAGCGGCACTCCTTATTTGCACCCTGGGGATTCAAATCTCATCTGTCGTGTCCGGCCATCTGGTCTGAGGGGTTTTGAGTGCAGCATCTCAAGCGAGCAGCACAAGCCGGCTGGGCGAGGTTGGGTTGGCAGCACAGAACGCTGCCGCTACCCGGTTTGATACTCCGTTGGCTGGTGATTGGATGCCTCTTCTCCAACTCTCCTGCATCCTCTCTCCGGCAAGACCTAGCAGAAGCGACCAAAGTCAGCAGCCCATTGGCCCCACTGGTCCGGGAGCTTCTCGTTATGGCTATTTTTTCTTTCTTACCCCGCCGGCAGCAAGATAGGATATTAGCTTGCACCTTTTTCTGTGGTGGAACTTGACGGAGCAGTTCCAACTCGCCGCAGTCGCAAAACCTCCGTCATCCTCTCTCACATGCCTCACGCTTGGCATTTGCATATTTCCCTCACTGTCTCTTCTCGTGCTCTATTTATTATGTCTCATATACTCTTGATCAGCTAGATCCTTCTTTTTATGTCCCTATCCCCTTTCTCCCCTCATCTCTGCCACGTATTCCTAGCCTGCAGATACCCGCTGATATCGCGCCTTTCACCCCAAACGCCCCTTTGAATCGCGACGGGAATGACGGCACTAACCACGCAACCGCGAGACAGGTTTCAGCGCCATGTCGGCTTTGACAATGTCCCCAGCGGCGAGACGTCCAAGAAAGTTCCCTCGTCCCTCGTGCTCAACGTCAGACACGATGGGTATCAGCCACGCCGGAGATCGCGCACCTTCATGGTTGGCATTGACGAGCACTCGTACTCGGACTATGCCATTCAGTGGTTGCTGGACGAGCTTGTTGACGACGGTGACGAGATCATCTGCGTGCGCGTCATTGAGAAGGACGTGCGGCTTGGCGAGAAGTCGTACCATAGCGATGCGCAGCAAGTCATGAAGAACATCTTGGAGAAGAACAGCAGAAACAGTGCCGTTGCCTTCGTCCTCGAGTACGCAGTCGGCAAGCTCCACGCTACCTTTCAATCGCTGGTAAGTGGCTACAATTCCTACCCACCAACCGGGATATGACCTAACTATTTTGCCCCAAATATCAGATTCAACTGTATCAGCCCGCCATGCTCATAGTGGGCACACGAGGGCGATCTCTCGGTGGACTTCAGGGCCTCGTCAATAACCGCAACTCGTTTTCAAAATACTGTCTGCAGTACTCTCCCATACCCGTCGTCGTCGTGAGACCAACCGAGAAGCGGAATAAGAAAAAGGCTAAACGCACAAACGACAACACGCGACAGACCTATGTCAGCATGTTAGCCGCTACCCATGGTAAGCATGAGGCCGACAGCGAAGCCAGCAGCAGCTACGAGCTGGAGGTTCAGATCCCGCGCGAGGAGGAGGCGCACCAGGTAGCAAAGGTGCTGGGCCTGCCAGCCAAGTTCGACCCAACCATCAAACCCATCCACGGGCCGGCCTTGATGAGGTCAAAATCCCCTGATCCCGTGGCCGGCCCCCGGACAAGTGCTGCGCGCCGCGTGCCCGCCGATCCGTCGCCGCCCAGCGCTCCCAATAGTGATGACGAGGAGGACGACGACGAGGGCGAGTTTGAGGTCATGACAGGGGTAGAGGCCTTGAACCAGCAGCAGAAACTGGACCAGCTTCACAAAATGGAGGTTAGCGAGGCGGCCGCTCTGAAGCAGGGCATTAATGATGATGAAGACGAGGAGTCGGACGAAGCGCAGGGGCAGAACTCTGGGAGTGCATCCTAGAAGATGCGCGGCGGCCCAGGCCGTGCCTCCCAAGCTCAGAACACGGACGGCTCCAAGCACACCCCGATGGTGGCTGCCGGAGGCGGAGGCGGCGACGTAGGCGAGGCCCACCCCGAGGTTACGATGAGAGGAGGCGGAGACTATCCCTCTCGTGGTCGCTATCGCCGCAGGCAGATTCCAGATCAAGCGGTGCCGTCCTCAAGCACCACGGCGTCTGCTTCAGGATCATCGGCTTTGGAAACACCAACACCAGCGGCACCAGGTTCCGGGCCATTGGCGTCAGGTCAGTCACCTGGTCCAGGACAGCCAGCTTCACAGCAGCCAAACTCAAGGCCGCATGGCTAGCGAGCGTCGGCTTTGGTGATCAGCCCACCAACAGAGAGTCCCGCTTCGGGAAGTTCTTCTACGCCTAATCCTAATGCAGCCAGTTCTTCGACAGGCGGCTATTTCATGACGAGCCCTTACGGGGCGGATCCTTCTATGCCTGGGCCCTCGAGGAGAATACCGAGGCCTAGACAATCAGCACTTGACTTTGAGAGTTCTTTACCTCCAGTTCCCGAGCCTTCTTCTAACATTGTCGAGAACACAACTCCCTCTGCCGGGAATGTAGATCGTCCAGCCAGACGAGACCGAGGAGACAGACCACGCGGCCTTATCCAATTTGCCAAAAATGCACCAAGAAGATCAGACTCGCCTCCCCAAGCGACAAGACGAGAGAGACGAGACAGAGGAAACAAGCCACCTGGACTTATCCAGTATGCAAAAAATGCACCAAGAAGATCAGACTCGCCTCCCCAAGATACAAGACGTTTCTCCCGATGGGGCAACGTTGCAAGGGGTTCATCTTCCAAGTCTAGATCTATACGCGACGCACCGTTACCTTCGGATACAAAGGTCTGGAGTACTGCGATTGGTGCAAAAACTTGCACTGAGACACCTTCAACTTTGTTCAAAAGTAACAGGAAACCTCCGATGAGGAAACCAATTGAGCGTGTAGGCGAAACATTGCTAGATATGGGCCACGAAGCTGGAGTTGAGGTGGAAAACATGATCAAGGAGATGAATGACAAGGCAGGGCAGCACTCGAGGGCATCTGACGCTATAAGGCTATGCTCAACTGGTCAAAAGCAGAAACAGGTGTCCGTGCCCCTTTTGCCAAAGCATATAGACGATTTATATTTGGCTCATGACATCGATTATCTCAAGAAAATCAGAAAGAATCCACCCCAGCCACAGCCGGCACCGCATCCGGCAAATTCACTCCATTCGTCCAATTCTTCCACTCATCCATCCCAGCATCATTCGTCAGCATCAACGCAGCAGTCTCCGCGGGGGCAGCCTGCTCAGCCTGCTCAGTCGGCACCAGCGCAACCCTCTCCACGGGGGCAGCCTGCTCAGCCAGTGTCGGCGCAGCAGTCTCCACAGGGGCAGTCTGTTCAAATGGCATCATTGAAAGGGTCGACGTCAGTAGTACAGGGACAATCCGGTCGACCGCCGAATCCACTTCAACCACCACAGCGGCAGCAGCAGCAGCAGCAGCAGCAGGAGGAGGAGGGATCATTGAATCCTCACCAGCAACAACATCGCACGCGAATGCAACAGGAAGCCAACTTGTGGCCGCGGGCTCGCCTTGAGGAAGCCCTTGCTTTACAGACGTTGGCGTTCGTACCAGAGATGGGTCCGGGGAACAACATTTCAGCCTCCAACCAGGTGGAAAATCTGGCCGACGTTGTGGAATCGGCAGAAGACGGGCATGATGCGGATGCGGCTGCAAATGCAGAAGCGCCTGCCAACGCCGAGGGCGCGACCGTAGAGGACTCACCGTTTGGAAAATTGAAGAAATGGCTTCGAAAGAGTCATTCAAAATGATGTAAAAGCAAGGATGATGAGGGGTTTGAAATCAGCACGACGAGGGCGGGTTCACGGGACAGCAAGCTCAGAAAGCCCAGGCAGATTAGCGATTGGTTGGTTGAGTTGAATTGAAGTAATAGAGCGGTGGACTATGGTCATGTAGATATGGATACAGTGATTAGCGCATGGCAATATGGCATCTAGATTTTCAGCCGAGACGGCCAGAAGCAGAAAGCGATTGAGCATGACGACTTGAGAGCGTGCCGTGTATTCCGTGAAGATGCCGATGACGAGAGATGAATAATCCGCATCAGTCGGGGGGTTTACGCGGCCCAGAAGAGGGGAAGAGAGGCTTGAAACCCATCAGTGTTAGTACAAAGTATTCTGATACGAAACACGGGAGAGGCTCTGTGACTGGCGGCAACGAGGGCACAGCCGTGTGAGGATCAGCAAGGGCCAAGCAGCAATACGAAGGACGTAGAGGCTAAAGTCGAATGATTTTGGCAGATGTGCGGTATCAAGCAAAAGAGTTGACTAAGGCCGCATTAGGATGGACGATTCGGGTGTTGCTGAAAATAGATGGGGGGCTTTACGGAGTACAGTAGGCTGGAACAGTGGGGGAGAAATGCGAATTACAGCGGGTACCAGTGCTGTAAGAGTACTACCTTAGGAACTCTACTGTACTGTACCTAAACCTAAACGTGCCCACCAGACAGCGCGGATGCCATTGGCCAGAATCCACAGCCACATGCAGTTTATTCCGCCTATTGCGTCGTTGCTGGTGCTGAGGCACATGTACCGGTACTTGCTTGGCGGACTAGCCCCAGATTACAGCGACGCAGGATCGTCGTCATTCTTTTTTCTTCTTCTCTTCCCTCCATGATTCTTCTCTCTCGCTCGCTATCTTTTTTTTTTCCTGGGGGGGTTACATTGCTTCTATGGAGTAACAAGGGGTACGACAACTAGACCACTATTTTGTCTGTCCGCTTATTTCTCGACTTGGTTCTCTTGAGCCCGACAATCCGCGCCTTTATTTAAAGTCAACGTGGGGTGTATTGCCTGCGATAAATACCTACCAACGTTGTCATTACCTTACCTTCACCTTTGGCTTATTGCCCGACATTCGCTTGGCTTGATTGATTGATTAGTGTTGCTTGATACCTATTTTTTACTGCTACCTAATAGCTCTAGCAGCTACCTAGTACCTGAGAAAGAGGAAGAGGTGGCTTTTTTAGCTGGTGGCTGTCGGGTTACTTAAAGCTGGCCTTCTTGGCGGGGGAGATTTTGGACGACACAAGTGCGACAACAGCTTGCGATAAGGGGACCGACTGGACTGGATTGGATTGGAGAGAGAGGGGAGGGATCCTTGATACGAGCTACGAGAGGACGACTGAGGTTGATTTGGGTTAAACTCGGTTTGATTTGATTTTGATCGACACAAGCAAAAGAGAGAGCGGAGGGGGGCAAAGGAAACCTCAACAAAAGACACAACCAACGACACCAACGATAACCAAAGAAACAAAGACACGACGCAAATGTGGCCGTTCTCGTCCTCGTCCTGCGACCAAGATGCCTGCGTTCCTCCCAGTCCGCACGCCGTGACGACCGCCGCTCTGCTGTCAGCGCTGCCCTTTGCCGCCGTCTTTATGGCCGCCAATGCCGTCGCAGTGCGCCTCATCTTCCCCAAGCTGAGCCGCGCGGCGCAAGACGATGCCCGCGATGGCGACGACCACGTTCTACCGGCCCATGCCCCGGCGGCGTTGCGGCAGGTACACGCTGAGCATGGCAGCAAGAGCTGGAGACGGCGAGGTGCGGCGTGGGCTTTTGGCACGACGGTCGGGCTGGCGGCGACGCTGGGCGCGCTCATCATGGCTGAGATTGTCGAGGCGGTCGATCCGGCGGCGCGGAACCTGGCGCTGAGGGTTACGGTACCGGCGCTGCTGTTTATGCTGGTAGTGCTTATTCCGTGGCTCGAGTGCCGTAGCGTCGTATCCAGCGCCGGCTGGAGCTTCCAGAGGACGGCCAAGGGCAAGCTTCCGCGCGTGGCCCTGGGACTACAGGCAGCGCTGTTTGGCGGCTGGCTATTTCTCTTTTGGTCCATGGGCAGCGTCGTGCCGCGGGCCGAGATATTGCTGCGGTCAGCACCACCGGCAGACCATGATGGCAGGACGAACCCAAGCTGGAACACGAGAGGCATCATGGGTGAAGATCTGACGAGGGCGTGTTTGGAACGTATCGGTGTGGTGGGCATCTCACTCATGGCGCTGCTCTCGGGCTTTGGATCCGTGTCGGCGCCCTGGCACACGTTTTCTCGCTCCGAGACCAGGCGGAGGCCATTGACTGAGGCCGACGTCAACCGCAAGCAAACAGGGCTGGACGCAACGAGCGAGATGCTGGCAACGAAACGACACCGTCTGCAGTATCTGGAGCGCAAGATTGGACAGGAGGCAGCTAAGAAGGGCAAGACTGGCGGTGGACTGGTCGGGATGGTCATGGGATCGATCCGCGGGGCGTCGGGTGAGGAGGCCGAGATTCAGACACTCAAGATGGAGATTGCCGGGCTCGAGGCCATGGAGGCCAATCTCTCGTCCAACTTGGTGCTGATGAAGAGCCAGCGCGCCGCCTCGGCCCGGGCTTCGACAGCTCTCGGCCGCATCCTGCTCGTGCCATCGTACATCTTCAGTGCCTACTGCGTGTACCGTATCCTAGCGACATCATTGACGACTCTCCGGAGAGCATCTTCTCCATCGGCAAGTTTTGCAAGCAGTGACCCCATCAATCGCTTCCTGGGACTCCTGGCCAGGCACTGGGACCCGAAGCTCGACCAGATGGCTTGGGCACGCATCATCAGCTTTGCGCTCAGCGGCGTCATCCTCGTGGCCAGCGCAAACAGCGCCATCCAGACGTTCCACCTGTTTGCCAAATGGACTCCCGGATTGCTACGGCACGCGCAGGCGAATCTCGCTCTGGCGGTCGGACAGGTGGCAGCGACATATGTCATCTCGGCGAGCCTGCTTCTCCGCAGCCAGCTCCCCAGCGAGGCGAGATCTGCCGTCGGGGGCGTCCTGAGGGGAGCGTTGACGCCGGCGTTTGTGGACGGCTGGTTTGAGGGCTGGTTTCTCCTGGGTAGCGTGGTGACGGGCGTGGGGATATTCGTTGGCGGCAAGATTGGGAGTGTGGGGGAGGCTGATTGGGATGATTATGGGATGGAGGAGATGGGGGCCAAGAGGTCGTGATGCTTGTTTTGTTTTGTTTTTTTTTCTTATGAGAGCTTTGACTGTTTGTTGTGTTTTTTATTTGTGTCATGTTGGCCTGGCGTTGAGAAGATTTCAGATGGGTAACTTGATTTAAATTTTTCGCTTCTTGGGAGGATTCTTATACTATTCCGACGATTTTTTTGCACCACACTTGCGACGGGACGCAGTGGTTGCAGTAAGCATCAAGTCATGCTTCTACTTCTTTTCTTTGTCCACCAATCTATCTATCTAGGTCTTTTTCAAAGAAACCAATTTCATCATTTCATCGTGAATCCCGCATTTCAAGTCAAGTCATCGTCGCTCACACAATCACGCCCAACTCCCTGCCCACTCTGAACGACTCCAGGACCGATCCCCAGACAGCCCTGCTCGTAAACTCCAGCACTCTCTCCTCCTCCTTCTTCTCCTCGCCAATTCCACTTCCATCTCCATTGTCAAACGGCGCCGCAGCTCTTCCCCGACGAACTTCCTCCTCCGTAAACCACCCCCACTCAACATGCTCCTCCGGATCAATCACAACCTGCCCCTCCGCCGTGGCAACGAAATTCATCTTGCCCCAAACATTCCTCGTCTCCAAAAACGTCGTCACGCGCACCACGTCTCCTTCCTGTCCTTGGCCAATCCTGACTTCAATGTCCGTCGCTTTTTCGTCTTCGGGCTGAATACCCCAGTTTTTCATCCGTGAAGCATCCTCGAGGTTTAATTCCCGAGCCATGGCTACCCACGTGTGGAAATGGGCGTTTGAAAGACGCGATTCTTCGTAGAGCTCGCGGGCTGCGGCGGAGAGCACGGAGGGGTCGGAGGGGTCGATGGAGCCGCCGGGGGGTTCCCATTTGAGGGGGTAGGAATCTGTGGGAGAGCGGCGGAGGAGGAGGATTTGCGGCTGGGATTTGTTTGGGGATGATTGAGATTTAGGTTGGCGGAGGACGAGGACGCTGGTCATGAGGTAGTCGATGGGGGGGTTGCTGGAGGCTGAGAGGGATTGAGGGGATTGAGTTGACAGGGGGGCGAGGGAGGGAGAGTGGGTGTAAGTGAAGGTTGTCATTGTGATTGACGTTGTATGAGATTGAAGCTGTTTCAGGTGCTAAAAAAATAATAACGATATTCAAGTTTGAGGTTGTAGTTGGTATAAGAATCAATCAAGATGGACCAAGAGACGAATCAAGACTCAAAGCAGAGTGGACAGGGTGCGCGATATAATATATCCGGCCTGACACACGGCAGGCAGCACTCGTCTCGAGCCGCCATCCAGGCACAAACATTTCCATCTCGCTGCCTGTCACAGGCAAACACAAAATCACAAACGAGTCACACCGTCAGATAAATAGAAACCCTTTTTTATTTTGCCTCGCCCTCTATCAAATAGACTCGCTTCAAAGCGGCTACATTCGGCCCATGCCATGTCTGTTCTTTTTGCTTTTCCTCTGCTCTGCTTTCCCCCCTGCCTCAGCTCCAGCCAAGGCGCATTTGCATCCATGCCCGCCAAATTCTCTCGACAGCCAGCATGGGCCTGTCCAGTTCAAGCTTTCGTTTCTTGCTCTCGCTTTCTCTGTTCCGGCCCGAGCAAACCCTTCAAAGTAACAAGGCGAAAATGAAAAAAGAACAAAGGCAAAGGCGAGAAAGCAAGCAACAACAAAGACAAAACTGCGCAGATAGATTCCCCGATTTTTATGTTCCCCAAAGAGTCCGCAGATGAATAGATAGAACCCGCCCTCCTCATCGACACTGCATAAAGCGTGAGCTGGTCATCATCATCGTCATCGAAAGCTGATCGTTCAAATCATCTCTCCCTCCTTTTCAATCAATCTGTTCTGTCCCGCATAAATGCATGTCATGAGATGGAAAAACAAAATTGCATCATTTTGACCGTTTCCTAACCCTCCCTGCCCCAATTTGTTGAAATAAAAAAAAAAGAAAAGAAAAAAGAGAAGAAAAAAGAAAAACGTTATTACGGCTCCATATGCCGAGCAACTGTCAACCAACGTTCACTGTATCCCGTCCAACCAAGTAGCAAGCAAACAAGCTTCCTCAAAGTCAAGCCAGCAAAGCATGGTAGGACAAAGAAGCGCTGTAACAGGCAACGCCATATGATGCTCGAGGGGCCAAAGATGAAAAAGAGAGAGAGAAATAGATAAACATCTTGTAGCGTCGGCACGGCATCATTTTGGCTGGCCGAAAAGTCGTGAGCCATATCCAAGCGGTTTGCGGCTGGAGACGGGCGAGATTGAAGGCTGCAGAAACGTCTTGCCCAGGAATCGGTAAAGTAATTTGGAAATCGGAAACAGTGTGCACACGATGTCAGGACCGGATCCGCTGGCAGATAATCTTGCGACGGCATCTCTAGTCATGAAAACCGAAAGGAAATGGACATCAATTTTTTACAATCGCTCTTTTGGGGTTCTTGCTTTGCTTTTGTCTTTTACACTCGTCCAGTTCGTCCCTTCTTGCCGACCGAGACGGTAGTCCAGCCGTCCTCATCAGCAGCCGGAGCCGGAGCGTCGCCCTCAGCCACGGGAGCAGCAGCCTGCTGGCCATTGGAACGAGGTGCCCGGTTTTCGTTGCGAGGTCCTCGGGGCGGGCCATCTCCACGGCCACCGCCACGGCCACCACGGAAGTTTCCACGGGAGAGTCGCTGTTCGTTGGAGGCTGATCTCCAGTTGCCAGACTCGGTAGCTCTTGATTTCTGTCCCTGGCTGAAATCCTTGGGCTGATCCCGAGTTCGGATAGGAACCTTTTGCTCCGACGCACCATTTTCCTTCACTTGCTCAGTCTTGGCCTCGTCCTCGGGCTTAGTTTCTGTCTCGGCGTCTGTCTTTGCCTCAGCCTGGGCCTCGGCAGCCTCAGCAGCCTGCTTGGCTTCAGCCTCGGCGTCGGCCTCAGCCTTGGCGGCGGCGGCTTCCTTGGCCAGGCGCTTCTCTTCCTTGGCCTTTTCGTCTGCTTCTCGCTTCTCTTGGATAGCCTGCAGTCGCTTCTCTTCAATCTCCTTCTCCCTTGCCGCGGTGTCGATGGGGCGGGCAGCACCAAAGGGGCTGGCCTTGGAATCTGCGGCGGCAGAAGAGGTATCAGCAACCTCCGAAACGGTTCGCTTCTGAAGGTTCAGACGCGGACGGCCGCCGGGGGCTTGGGCCGGGGGTGCGGCTCCAGGAGAGGCCGGAGTCTCAGCTGGGGGTGCGTTGGCAGCATCCGGACGCATGCGGTCGCGCCATTGGAAGTCCTTCTCAGCGGCGGTAGGAGTGCGCTCCGGGCGTTCAGGTCGCTCAGGCCGCTCGTTGTATTGCCGAGGAGGACGGGCACCCTCTTGTCGTCCCTCTCCCCAGGTTGCGGGGTCTCGGCGGTTTCCGCGGTACGACTCGCTGCGCTCTCCCATACCCTCTTGAGGTCCACGCACACGGCTGCTTTCACGGGATCCGGATTCCTGGGGGGCCAGGGGAGACAGAGGTCCGCGTCGCTCCCATGTCATCTCACGAGTAGAACGGCCGTCAGAGGCGGGATCGCGAGGGGGGCGGCGCTCACCAAAGTCGGATCGGGGACCCCTTGATGAAGGAAGATCGGGGAGAGGGCCCTTGCGGGTCCACTCGCTCAAGTCTCGGGCAGATTCACCACGACCCTCACGGCCTTCGCCACCACGAGCTGCATGAATAATTAGTATACAGAGTTTGGCCCATTATATCATACTATGATGGGAAGACACATACGAGGATCGGCCACCTTGATTTTGATCATACGGCCCTCAAACGACTGCCCATCAAGGGTCAGGGCCTTCTTCAGGCCGTCAAGGTTGCCGAATTCGACATATCCAAAGCCCTTGGGGCGCTGCAGCTCGCGGTCCTCGATAATTCGAACGCTGACAACGTCGCAGTCGGCAAAGAAGTCGGTCACAGACTCGCTGGTGGCGTCATATGACAAGTTGCCCAGGTGGGCGGTAAACGGAGGCTTCTCGGGAAGCTTGGCGGGGACGGACTCGCGGACAGAGTAGCCTGGGAGTTGTTATTTATAAGCAACGAGCAGCCAGTGGTCATAATGTAAAGAATGCTTACCTCGGTCCTGCCACGAAGACGCAGCACTGGGGCGGCTATCTCGAGCCGGAGGGAGAGCTTGGGTACCTGTGGCATTGGGTCAACATCATGTTGTCATCCGCATCTATAACCCAGCGTATGCCAATATTATCTTTTATTCTTTTATTTTGTTCGTCTTCTTTTCCTCCTCTTTTGCTTTTTTTTTTTCGGGGTAGATCGCTTTTAGATATTATGCACTTACCAGAAACTATCAACAGATTAGCAGGGGTCCAAACGACAACAATTCACCAAGCAAGAGCAACATACCATAGGTTTCCTCAACCTCATCAGCCCAGGAGCCTCCACCAAAACCTGCGCCAAGAGTCAGCATGTTGGCGGTCCGGAATTTTTTATTCTAGTGTCGGCGCGGGGTGTCGATGCGACCCCCCAAAATCTGTGGCGGTCGACGAGGGCATCAAGGGAGGGGTGACGGCGGCACCAACCTGAATCAGCCAGAAAGTCCCCAAGGGACATTTTCTGCTGTTCCTTCTTCTTAGGAGCTATTGAGCAGCATCAGCAGGACATTCTCGACCCTCCAGCACAGCCAGATTCGGTGACATACCCATGATTGCGGTTGATAAGGGCGAGCTCGCGCAAGGATATCAGCAGCCGATGCGCAAAAGGGCAGATGCTGGGCTGCGGCGATGGAGAAAAAGGCGGTGGCCGAGAGAATCGACAAGAGCAGCCAATGAAGGGACCAGATTGGCTACGAGTCGGTCGGATGTGCGAGTACGAGTCCCAGATGCCGGGTCTGGGGTTGGCGAGGTGAAATTTGCTCGTCGAGGAAAAAAAAGATGCGGCGTCGTGAGAGGGCTGGCTGCCTTTTCCATTTCCAATTTTCGCCCGCCCAAGAGTGGGAGGCGCTAGGCCGTGTTGGGCTTGGCCCGGCGACATTGCCGATACCTGCTGTACCTAGCCTCCAAGCGTCTGCAGTGGCTGCGGTGCCTGCACATCGCTGGTATCTCTAAGTCACTGCCAGTAGCCGCCGACCCGTTTTGTGCATATCATATCCACCGCCGGCGAGAGCCCCACCATGCCAGGCGAGGAATTAAATGTTCACAGGTACCTACATTCCTTGGGATTGACTGACCTCCATCAACACTGGCGAGTCTATATCTTCATATTGTATACATTTATTTTATAATATTTTCTATTATATGTTGGCACTCTATTTGCCCATAATCTTCCCTTTTATTGCGTCTTATCATACTCGTTCAGCACTGAAAGAAACCGAACGTGGGGTTTCGAAAAAATCCATCATGAGCGATAAGCCGGAGCCTTCCTCCGGCGCCATGCAGCCGCAGCAGAATAAGAAACGAGGCATCTTGCCGCCAGAGATTATAGATCTCATGGTGGCTCCAGTCAAAGTTGGCACTTGGACCGGTGAGATTCCCCTTCTTCACTCATGACAAACTATATCTTTGGCTCTGACATATACAAGGTGCTGCCGGAGTACTAGCCGGCGTTGCTGGTGCTATTGCTCGGGACACTAGCCCTGTGGCCAGCGGTGCTGTAACTGGGTTTCAATGGTTTGCCCTGGGAGGTAGCTTCTGGTGTGAGTTTACCTTACCACTGACGATGCTTTTGCCTGTAATCACTATTAACCCCATCAAGTCACTAGATCTGTAGCCGTCAGGGCAATGGGAGGCGACGAGCAGGTGAGGCCAGTCGATAAGACAATAGCGAGCACCATAGGCGGCTCAGCTGCCGGAGCAGTGGCCGGACTGATCCGTGAGTATCCGTAACAAGCTTCTGCTAGCATCAGCGCTTGTCAACTAACTTTTGAGAAAGGGGGCCCAGGCAAGATTGTGCCCGCCATGGCAATGTGGGGAGTGTTGGGAGCAGGCGGACAGATTGTTGCCAATGGCTTGAGCAACAGAAAACCAAAAGTCAAGGACGAAAATGACAGCTGGTTTCGGTCAAAATGGAGCCCATTGAAGAAACTCACAGACCAGGAGTACATCGACATGATGGAAGAGAAAATTCTGAGAGTCGACGTGGACATTGCCCTCATTGACGACCGGATCGCCGAATTAAAGGCTATCGATCAGAAAGATAAGGACGAGAAGAGGGTGTAATTATTCCAAGGTTTTCTTTATTTTGTTGTCATGGTTGGTATGGTTGATATCCCTTTTTTTCATGTATATTATTACTGCAACGACTTATTTGGATCGGCATCCACGCAGCATATGATTGTACGATTATCTACTATTAAACGAAATGCTTTCTTTACGAAGTGTTCATTACGCTGCAATAGGAAAAGCATGAAACTCGTATTCGAAAGATCGTACTCAACAATTGTAGCATTTTATGACCAGTTACAGAAACACAATTAGAGTTTGTAGGTTAACACGGAAGATAATCTTGTTCCTGTGCTTATGTCATCAAGGAGGTAGCCATTGTCCAATCAACGACTATCATGAAAGGAACGAGATGCCGTCTGTACAAGATATCGCACCCGATCTAGCCCTAAATAAGGCAGCTCAACAAGCCAAGAATAACACTATTTGTTGCCAAGGCATTGGAACTGGCTTGATACCGCGTGGCGGCTTGCGTGTCATTCCTCGCAGTGAATAATCTTCAGCTTGGTGGGAGAGGCCAAGCATCTGGGGGATTCCTTGCAGATCCGCTGGGGTGGTCCGTGAGGCCGTTAGCACCGTTAGCACCGTCTGCAATCTCGTGGCACTGCGGCTGTTACCGCCTGAATCGTGGTTAGTATGGAGGGGAGCAGTAGGAATATTCCAAGGGGAGATTGACAGGTCGAGACGATACGGGGCTGGCGAGGCGAAGACTAAATTTCCGCGATGATGTATTAAATTGGTAATATCAAAAAGGTATCGGTTGATTCAACGCGCCCTTTTGTAGTGCATTGACACCTCCTTTTAGGAGGATTGATTAATAAGGAACATGGCGCGTGTACACGGAGATATCGTGCACATACTCGTACATAAGATGCAAGCAACTGTAGATCTGTACGGGGTACTCCTTATTGCTTGCTCCGCTGCTGCTCCATAGCTGGGGATAGCCTTAATCCCGCGACTTACGACGACTTTACTGCTGTCTTTTATTTCTTATCTAGGTATGCTTAGTGAGAGGGAGAGAGCGTCGTCTGGTAGGAATGCGTGGCATATGATATGGAGGCAGCCACGGCTTAATACTAGGTACCTTACCGAGATACCAGGTGCTGTTATCAATTGATGCTGCCACTATCTGGCAGTAAAAAATACGAATGCCACCGCCTCTCTCTTACCGTATTTAGGCCATTCTTAGACACACACAGAGAGAGCTTCGAGGTCTAAAAATCGGTCTCGTCTCGTCTCGTCTCGTCTCCAAGTTCCGGTGTTAGCGGCCCTGCTAGGCGCGGCATCGCGATAACAATGTCACGGCACCCGAAGACCGTTCCAGCTAGCCCAAAAACCAACCTAATGGAAAAGTATAGGTGCAGTACAGGGCACATGCTTTTGAGGTACCTGGCACCAATCCCACGCTCGAGTTTTGGCTGCACGATAGCGAACTGCATCCAGTAAGTCGGCACACGATTGAACACCTGATGCGCAGTCGTAATCTAGAATACGGGGCGTGCACAGGGCCTTTTATGGAACACGGTGGCTTCTGGATTCCTGGCCTCGACTCTGCGAGAAAATTTGCATCCCCCGACTGTCCCTATTGCCCCTTTTCGCGCCATTCCAGCCTGGACCCGGTACGTTGGGATTCCGTGACGCCAGACACGGCAGCCAAGTACTCGGTACCTCCACTGCCACCTGCGAGCCCATCTGCCGCATCGGCTCCGCTACCTACATGTACCTGTGCTTTCCTCCGTCCATTCGCCAGACCAGCTTCTCAACCGCCAGCTTACAGCACCGCACAGCACAGTACTTGCGACTCGCAAACCTCCGTCCTGACTGTTCGTGTGACGCGGGTCGCAGACGTGATCCGGACTGCTTGCGGCACTCTTCGCTCCGATCCTGCTAGCCGGCCCGGGAAGCCCTGCTGCTCGACCCAGGCGCATCACAGGAGCTGTTCCGGCGTCCCGATAGTCCAGGTCCCCCTACCTGGTCCGATTCGGGGCCCCTCCCTCGTCGAATCTCCCAGCTTCCATTTTCCTTCTTTTCTTCCCACTGTCATGTCGCGTCCTTCTTCTGTTTGTTCCCACTGATTGCCTGTTTGCTCTGCGAGAGAATGGTCTCTCTGCTACCGGCGTCCTGTAAGTACCATTGGAGCTTCGCCTCGTGGCACACCGTCTAACCCCCCGACAGCTAGGTAATTGATTGCGCGCCGCTGCAAACATGGCGCTTCTCAGTCCGACCTTCGCCCTCGGTGTCTTCGTCCTGCTCTACCTCTCCTCCTTCGTCCTCTTCGCCGTCCTTCGAATCGTCACCGGCATATCGATCCAGCGGATAGGCTACTTCTCCCTCCGACGCCTTGCATATTCACCCAGAGATGGAATCAGGATCGAGATTCGCGGCCTGGGGCTGAACATTCATCGCCCGACTTTTGCGCAGCCCACCTGGCTGAGCATCGTCCTCAGTGACCTGACTGTGACCGCAGATATTAAGAAACTCGAAGAGCGGAAACCTGCCAGGAACGGGACGCCACCGAATGGGGATCGAAAGACAGATAATGGGGAGGAGGAAGAAGAAGAAGAAGAAGAAGAAGTAGACCCGCTACTAGATTTGCCCCCTCCAGCTCAAGCCAATGCTGGATCCGAGGCCGAGACATGGTCGCGCCTCCATAAGCTCAAAGAAAAGGTGAAGAAACTGCACCACAGCGTGAAATGGCTGCGCTTGGTGGATGTCGTTGTGACCAACTCGGTCATCAACGTGGTCGATGTCGGCAGCCTTCAGGTTGGCAGCTTGACGCTTGCCGTGGATACGAGACACAAAATGGCCGATCGAGCTCGATTCTTCTTCCACCGATCTGAATCTTCAAAAGAAAACGCAGAGGCCGAATGGATATTGACCGTCCGGAGTGTCTTCTTCGCCGTTGACGGCAAGGAGTCCCTCCAGATTCTCGACCATGCCTTGCTAAACGTGCACGGATATTTGTATCCGTCGCAGGAGGGCCTCCGAGATGCGACGGTTGCTTTGAAGCTTGGCAGAGTCCAGATTCCGTACGACGAGCTGCACCACTGTGCAACCAAGTTCAAGTTGTCTCGCAAAAAGCCAAAGGTTGTCAACTTGGAGGATCCAGTGGATATTTTCGTTAGTAAAGTGCAAGATGGAACCGCTAGCAGCGCAAACGAGCACTTGATGAAAACCGTTTCAGACTCAAAGGAATTCTTCAGCTCCATCTTGCGAGGTATCAAGGAGGTTCAGTTTGCTGTTAGCTTCGTTGGTCTCATCAAAAAGGTTGAGTCTGTCAAGGCTTGTGCGAAACCCGTGCACCTCACTGCTTCCATGAAGGAAGTTGGCATCGATCTTCATCGCCTTGATCCAAAGTCACCCGCACATCGCATGTACTTCCCGTCCACAGACATTGCACACGAAGCGCTGGTGGCCGCCCTCTCCATCTCGGTTGGCATGGATGATGGCCTCGGCAAGCCGCAGCGAATCGTATACATCCCCATGGCTACCACGACCGTCAGAACTACGTTGCCTTCCAAGACCATCCAGCTGTCTCAGGTGGATAGCTTTGAGGATAAGAATGCCAATATCCTGTTCGCCAACTCTGTGGTCACTTCGCCATCCATCGATCTTGATCCAAGACACCTGCCTCTCTTGATAGCAATGATGCGATCTAAACCAAAGCCTCCAAAGACGGAACAAAGGCAACAGCAGAAATATCTGTTTTCCCGACTGCTCCCGAAGGCGAGTATTAAGTTTACTATGCACGAGCCTGTTCTCCGCATCAAGCTCAAGCCTCTTGGCAAGACAGAGGATCCAGATGATTACGGTCTCATCATTTCATCCATCTCATCCGTTGCCCTTGATGTCGAATCATCTCATTCGCCCCTTGAAGACCTGCACTATTCTCTGGATGGAGCTATGCGGCTGCAATCTCACCACCTGTACTACCAAGCTGTATCTGGCGAGAGGTTTGACTTGATAACAACCGAGTCTTTCGACCTCAAAGTCCACTTGGCAGCCAATCCCGAAGTTTCTGTTGACGCGACGAGCAATGTCCAATCATTTTCAGTTAGCATGGTACGGCCGGAAATCACAGATGGCGTTCGTCAGATCGTGCGCCAACTCCGTACCGATGTTGAGCCAACGAAGAGGGCTAAGCCCAAGTCAAGACGGCATGCCAACTTCCTGAGATCGCTTCCTGAATGGCTTTTCCGTTATCAAGTCACCGCGAATGATGTCAACATTGAGATCGCTGGCGTGGATGAAGGTATTTCGGATGATAGCAAAGGCATTTCCCTACACCTTGACGGCATGTCGGCGGAGTATCGTGCTCAAAGATTGGATGGCTTGCAGAGAAAGATGCTCAGAAGACGAACTCACAGCCGATCTCTCACTCAGTCAGACTCGGATTTCGCGTCCACGAGTCCAACAAGAGCGAGAAAGAAGCCGCAGACCATCGGCGACGGCCGTCGTCTGGTGTTCAATGCCAGAGGTATTGAGGCTCAAATCATCGAGACTGCCGACCAGCTTGAGCTGGAGCCCTTCATTAACGTGCCTCGCCTTGAATTTTCGCTCTCTGCGTCAAGCGATAATCATGGCCCATTGTTTCATATCCAGTCCTCGATCCGTTCCATCACGGTTCAGTATTCACTCTACCGGCACTATGCTGTTGGTGTTGCAATGAATACTCTGAGAAAAGCCTTTATGAAAACCAGTGGTGACGCGCCAAAGGCTTCACAGCAAGGTCTACCAAAGTCAGATCTCCTTGTCCCTCCCAACGCCTCTGGATTTTCTCCTGCCGATTCAGCCTCCACCATCATGGACTCCGTAGTCATTGACGTGAAAGTCGCTTTAATCCAGGTGAAGGCGGAGATGCCACATGACCCAATGATAATGCTACACATCTATAGTTTGGACGCCGGACGTCAGAGATGGTCCACGCCATATTTTGCGTCCAAGCTAATTCGCCTGTACGTTGCATCTCCACGTATGCGCAATATATGGTCGCGGATGGTTAGCATTAAATCTGGGCGCCTTGATCTTCGAGAATCCAAGCACAAATCGAACCAAGGGGACTATACAGAGGAGAAGCTCATCGACGTATCGACTGAAGCAATCCGGATTGGTATTCCTCACGAGGTCATCGTTCACCGTATTACCGATAACATTATCAATGTGATCAAGGCAGTGCAACAGCTGCAGCACCGCTTCAAAACCGGGACAAACGAGTACATCTTGGAGAAGCATCCTGAAGGACCCAAATCCGTTCCAAAAGTATCCATTCGCTCGCGAAATTTCCTTTTCGAGATGGAGGACGGTGCATTCGAATGGAAACTAGGCATGATTTACCGGGCAGGGCGGATGGAACAGATACAGAGATCTACCAGAGAAGAGGCGTTCCGTGTCAAGCTAAATCGCGTGCGGGAAGAGGAACTGAAACGGGGTAACAATGGCAAAAATCGGTCTCGATCTGCTTTTCCACGTGGAAGGACTGAGAATTCCTCATCTGCGTGGTTCCGGAGTCGAAGCTCCGACCCAACGAAGCAAGACGTGCGGGGCCGTGAGAGTCGACACAGCAGTACCTTGCCGAGATATGACCCTGATAGCGAAACCCTAGGCATCAACGGAAATTCAAAAGTTTCGGTGGAGGAGGCGCGCCTCCATTTAGACATGTTCAATGCTCAGTCGTGGAAAAAGAGGATTGACCGGGCCTATCAGGTGTCTCGAGATGGTGTCAAAGAGCTGCGCGGCCTATTCTGGGGCCAGAACGAGGTACCGAGCGACGTCGAGGAGACGGAAAACATCTTGGAGGTCGCTCCCAGACCAGCGTTGATGGCCACTTTCATATCCAACCTCCACATTGCCGTTGATAAGCCGACGTTCCCTCTCAAAGATCTCCCTGATTTCATTTACAAAGTCGGCAAAGGCATGCCCAAGGATATGAAATACAGCCTCTTGGTGCCTATGCACATCTCCATCGATATGGGAGAAGCCCGCTGCTCGCTACGCGACTACCCTCTGCCGCTGCTGCACATCCCGGGACTGAAACCTGGGCAGTCATCTAGGCTGCAGGCTGTCTCTTTGAGAACAAACTTTGTGTTAGCCGAGGAGTTCAGAGGGCTGGAATCGTCACGACGAGTTCCGGTGAATATCATCCCCCCCAAGAGCACAGATCCCGATGCATCCAAGGAAGGATGCTTTGCTATTGAAGTGAGGCGAACCATTGGCCCTGTCAAATCCTTCTCGGATGTCTACATGGATATCAACACAGCTCTTCCCACACGAATTACGTGGGGTCCCTGCTACCAGCCGGCAATTCAGGATATGATGATGGTCGTTGAATCTTTCACCAAGCCGCAGATTGATCCGTCTGAACGGGTTGGGTTTTGGGATAAACTTCGACTTAATTTCCATTCCCGTATCCATGTTGCTTGGAAAGAGGACGGTGATATGCATTTTGCAATGAAGGGCACACGGGATCCATACCAAGTTACTGGGCATGGCGCAGGCTTCATCATGTGCTGGCGAAACGACATTAGATGGAATATTAATGCAGAGGATAACCCGAAGAAGTTTATGACGGTGGACAGTGGCGAATACATTCTTGCCATTCCAGACTACAGTATGCAGGTACGGGAAGCCGCCCGGCTCCGGGATGATGATAGTAGTCGACTTGCGGATGACCATTTAAGATGCGGTCCGGCTCAATTTAAGAAAGTCGTCATGAAGCTATCCGGAAGAGTGCAATGGCTAGCTGGTCTCGTATTTGAGCGCGCAATCGAGGATGGCAAACGAAGCTTTGACTTCAAACCTCACTACGAGGTCGTTCTCAAGAATCCACTCTTTGCTAAGCCCGAGGCGAACGGACTGCCGTATGATGCCATGCGCGGGTTCAGGAGTCGTCACATTCACTTGTCAATTGCGGTCCGCGCGCCGGCTGACCGCGAATGGATGTCGCAGAGCCTTGAACCTTCGCGTAGTTATAACACGATCCATCTTACTCCTCGCTTCTTCACGCACTTCTTCGCCTGGTGGGGGCTCTTTAGCGGACCCATGTCGCTTCCCATTCGGCAAGGCAGCCTATTTCCTGGGAGAGAAAAGAATAGCAAGAAATTTGGGAGACACTTGGCGACTGTCAAGTATAATCTCCTGTTTGCTCCGTTGTTCCTGAGTCACATCTACAAACACAAAGACGCCGAGGACTACTCTGAAAACGCTGTCTCTGCCACTGGCCTGAAAGTTCGATTCGACAGCTTCATGCTTGATCTTCATCAACGCCGAGAAGAGTTCGACACCATTGCCAAGACCAAGAATTCGCCCAGTCGAATCACGGGAATGAAGCTCCATGCAGCACACTTGGACTTGGCGTGCGCGGATATTCGAGCCGTTTCTGCTAGTTTGTATGGCACTACAACAGAGGCAATCAAAAAAGGATCCATTTCGCATCTCACCCTCGATCAGGATGAGAAGCCGGATGTATCTCGCTTTACTATTCCTGATGGAGACTACAGCTGGATTGATATGGATGATTTCGTTGAGTTAGATTGGATTCTGCCCACCGAAGCTCATCCAGAGACCAAGATTCTGCCGCTTGCTTATATCCCTCGATTAACTTACTTCCGTCAGACCGATATTGGGGGTATTATTGCTGGAGACCCTACGAGAACAAGCCCATTCGGGAATGAGCCTACGCATTTCTGTATCATGAGCGAAGAAAACGATCCAAAGAGTGTGCAAGCACACTTGATCAGAGAGCGCTTAGAACAACTCGATGAGCAGATCCGAGCACACATCCGACAGGTTGGTGAGGCTGAGCTGAAAGTGATACGCACCGATTCCAAGGACCAAGAGATTCTAGAGGATTTCGATACCCTTCGCCAACATTCCAATGTACTTCGGGACAAGAGAGCCTTCCTTGAAACTATGCTAGAGAGGATGAACGCAGGAGTATCGACTAACGGCCATGCATCAAGCGGATCAGCGAGTACGCATCAATCTAATGGATCCGTAGATGCACCGAGCGAACACATGGACATGCCCTCGATCCCCTCCAACGTGGAATTTGAAAGCGAATTTGAGAACCGTTTCGTGATTCACAATATGCAACTAAAATGGAACAATCTGTTGCGCAACATTGTGCTGCGATATGTCCACCAGAGCAGCCAACGGCGTGGTTTTATATACTACCTATCCAGACCAGCAGTTAAATTCATCTTGGACATGGTAGACGAGCAGACCAAGGCTAGAATGGGGAATGTTGTGAATTCAGAGCCGGTATCAGCGGCCAATGGCACTCCCACGTCTCCGGCTACTCCATCTGTAGAAAAGGACGCTGCGAGAGACCTCGAAGACCGAATCAAGGGCATTTTAGAAGGTCGGAAATTCTCGACAAGCACAGGTTTTGCACTCAATAACAATGGCGTTGTGGAAGGCTCCATCGAAGATTTGGAGAGTGGCATATCCGATGAATTCAACCCACAATGCAGTTATCATGTCCGACTTATTGCTCCGCAAATCCAGCTGCAGAGTGAAAAGAACAAGAAGCACGTTGTCTTGGTTACTTCAAAGGGAATGGAACTGAAAGTGGTGGAAGTCATGGACAAATCGAGAATCGCGGACCAGGTCAGCGGTCTCGTTCAACGCCGTTTCTTGGTCAACATGGACAGTACCCAGTTCTTCGTCACTCATCAGAAATGGTTCCTCACCAACCTGGTATCCATGTATGCGGGCAGCAAATACGGCACGCCTACGGGTTCCTCATGGCCACCTTGGGTACCTATGGAGGTCATGTTTGACTTCCGTACCGACCCATTCGGCTTCAAGCGCGTCGTGCAGAAAACCTCAGCCATGCTTCGCTACGACAAGTACAACAATCTCCGTCTCAAGTATAACGACGAAGTCAATGGTGAATGCACAGACGAATCCACCCAAGAGCCTACGGAGAAACGTGTGGATAACCTTTGGGTGGAATTCCCGCAAGCTCGTGCTCTCTGTAACTCATCGCAGTATTACGCCATGTATGTCATCGTGCTTGATCTGCTCATGTACAGCGAGCCCCTCGAAAAGACGAGGAATGAGCGCTTGGAGAAAATTATTCTCGGGTCTGACTTTAGTGATCTGAGCGGTATTCCAGAGATGGTGATGAAACTGCAGGATCGCATCAGGCAAATGGAAGAAATCAAGGCTCATTTCCAAATTTACTCGCAGTTTTTGGACAAGAAAGGATGGGAAGATCGCTTGGCCCTGGAGCGTGACCTGGCCGCTTCCGAGGATGAACTTTTCTTCATGATGAAAGCCATCATGAGTTCGCAGAGGAGGCTTGAAAAGAACAACACTCGCTCTAACGCGTTGTTGAAATGGAGCATTTCCGTTCGGGATATTGTCTGGCACCTTATGCAGGATTCAAATGAGCCGCTGGTTGAACTTCAACTTAAGAATTTAGAGTACGACCGCACCGACCACTCGGATGGTTCCCACATGAATCTGGTTCGTGTTGGTAAGTTGCTTGGCCTGAACCTTTTACAGGACGCAACATATCCGGAGATAATAACTCCATATCATGACGGCGAGAGGCCAGGCACTCGATATGGTGATGGCGATTCCGACATGATTCGGGTCTACTGGTACATGTTAGAGGCCATAGCAGGTATCCCCGTTATGGAACAGTTCGAGATCGAGCTATTTCCCATAAAGATTCAGCTGGAGCGCGAGGTTGGCAAACGGCTGTTCGAATACATCTTCCCCGGTATGGACGTGGATCAGGTGGAAGAAGAGTCCAAGACAACCCCTTCGATTGTTGTTCGGCGCGACTCGAACGAGGCAGATGAAGAAGGCAACGAGTCCCCCAAGAGCACAATAAGCAGGACCGGCACGCCCGGCACGCCAGGGCTGGATGCTTCATTCTCAACCCGCCCAGGATCGCTCGAGTTGCGTCTTAAGCCCACGTTGTCATCTGGCGTCGCAGAAGAAAAGCCCTCGAAGAAGAATCTAGGCGTTAACAACGGCGAGGGCGGCGGCCATTCGTTCAGACTTTTCCGTTCTGGCACCTCGCGAACACTGGGGAAGAAAGCTTCGATTGAGTCTATGCGACCACTGACGGCCACTCCACGACCTGGTGCTATTGGTCGGTCTTCAACTGGATTCTCGTCAAGAGACAGCCGAGATTCGGATTCAAAGAAGTCGTCACGTTTCGGCTTACGAAGTAGGCACAACACCGACGACAAGCAAATGTCTGATGATCTCACCAAGATGATTGAACGAGCAAACAACTACATAACGTTTGCGCATATCAAGATACCGTCCGTTGTGATGTGTCTCAGCTATAAGGGCAAAGACCAGCGCAACTTTGAAGATGTTCACAACTTTGTGTTCCGCCTTCCTCTCATTGAGTGGCAGAATAAGACTTGGTCAAACCTAGACCTCGCTTTGGCGCTGAAGAAGGCTGTCGTGAGAGCTCTTATTTCGCACACGGGCGCCATTATTGGAAACAAGTTCTCCAAGCACAAGCCTAACGCGGGAGAGCGGAATAGACTGAGAGAGCTTGCCAGCAGCTCTGTCCTTATTTCTTCTCCAATGTCTTCTAGCCTGTCTCAGAATTACACGCCCAGCATACACGACAGCGATGACTCGGCGAGTATGTATGGTACGTCGCCTGTAGACTTCTCACGCTCGCCTCCACGGTCTACTCGCAGCAGCATTCGCAGTGGAATTCCGGCTCCTCGATCTGCAAGTCGTAGCAGTAGCATTGCCAGCAGCAGGTCTCATTTGACAGGCGGCTCTGCTCCAAATCTTCCCCAGGTCCCAGCATACCTGACAATGACGCCCCCAACGCCAGTTGACGCTCACGGTAGAGGTGATGGCCATAGCAGCCTGGCCATTGAACTTCTCCGGCCATCCTCCAGCCAGGGACTAGGGTCACATCGCAATGCTCTTAGGACCTTATCAGGCGGCAGCGAATCAAGACCCTCTACCAGCGCTGGACATCTCGACACGGCTGACCGCAAAAAGACCGGTCCCACCAGTGTCAGCACCGGAGGCTTTGGTCTGAGGGATAAACTTACTGCTCTTACACAGAGGATGAGCCACCGAGACACAGGTATAGTGAGGACCGAAGAGCCCGAGGAAATGAATGACGAAGAAGCCGCTGCTTCTCCAACGGCTGCGGAACACATGCACGAAGGGGCACTGAGGAACAAGAGGCTAAGCTGGTCTCAGTCACGATCCAAGACGACTGGTTGAATGACCTTACTACGGCATATTTGCACCCCCCATCTACTGTTTTATTTTTGCTTTGTTCAAAGCACGTTACAGATGTAATTTTAATACCAAGGGCCACGCCGCTATACTTCTGGGGTGTGCATATACTCAGCCTGGGAAACAGAACCTGCTGCCCACATATTCGTGCAGCGCTCTTCTGTTACGGTTTTGTTTTTTCTGCTTTTTGTCAAAACACAAAATTGGTGTTGGTGTCGGAGCATATCAAATGGGGGGCCGGGGCGAAAAGGCTCTATGGGTTACAGAAAAAGAAGGGAGGAAAGAGATGGGTGGGATCAGCGTTTTATGTTATTTTTTAGTTGTTTAATTGTTGATTGCTTGTTTAATGGCGTATGAAAGTGGTTGGACTGGTGAAGCGTGTGTTTAGTGTACATATATATAAATATATATATATATGGTATATATGTGTGTGAGGTTGATGATTGTGCGTTGAGTAGACACTTGAATTATTTTAGTAATTGTGACATATGGCATTGTTTACTTCTAATTGAGATGATTGCTGTTCATAACAATCTCTGGGGACACGTTTATAAACAATGCTGATCTCATCCGATGCTAATCTTGCTGGTCAATTTGCCTTTATGCTTAAGCCTTGGCTTGCCTGTTCCTGTTTTTACTTCATCGGGTTGGCAGCCATATCTGGTCGTGATATACGCCAGATTCAGCCAGTTGGATGCTTAGTTTCCAAAACAACTGCAAACGGAAAGGCTGGAATAGACAGTGCGTACTCCGTACGTGGCAAGATGTGAACGATGGGCAGATGAGTGGTGTGACATCGCCACACGCTAAAACTCGGACTATATATTATCATGATGGTTGATTAACGTCATGACCGTTCTCTCTCCAGCTTCTTCAGTGATCTGTATATATCAACGAGATCAATTCTCAAATACACTAGCAAAATCGCAATTGTCACACGTAACAGGCTGAATCAACCCGACTCGGCATTCGCATTGAACTCAAGCGCCGGCTATATCGAAAATGAATTCAGAAACGCCCGACAAAGCTTCGCTCAATCTCTTGCCTAAAGAAGACACTGTGCTTTCGAGCGCAGCCTCAGTGACGCAGGTAGCCTCCTAGAGCATCTTACTATGGATAAATGGTTTTTTTTGGCTAAGTGAAACAGGACTTTAAGCCGGTGAAGAATATATGCGCCCATCTTAATGCGTTCCACGCTTATGCCAATGATCCTGTGCGATTCGTAGAAACAAACCACTACTGCAGTCAATTGGGTGCGTAGTAGACTCGGAGTCAGTTGGATGAGTGAGGATATATCTACATGTACGCATACTGACTATTGTTAGATGATGATGTTCGTCAATGTGTGCTATACGACTCCTCGGAACCCAATGCGCGAATCATTGGCATAGAGTACATGATCACGCCGAGTCGTTATGAAGCACTCCCAGCTGATGAGCGCCGCCTGTGGCACTCCCACGTCTACGAGGTGAAATCCGGAATGCTCGTGATGCCGAACCGCATGGTACCGCAAGCAGCGTGGGAAATGGCGGAGAAGAAGGAGATGGAGAAGATTATCACGCTGTACGGGAAGACGTATCATTTGTGGCAGACGGACAGAGGCGACGAGCTACCTCTTGGGGAGCCGCAGCTGATGATGAGTTATACTCATGATGGGCATATGGACTTTGATAAGGTGGAGGAGCGGGATAGACGGTTTGGGACGGATTATAAGGAGAAGAGGGAGGCGAGGAAGGATATTCCTTCTCCGAAGATTCATGAAGGTGAGATTTTGTTGGATGCAAGTGGGATTTGAGCTTGGTTTGACTGACTGTGACTAGATGCCGATTCTTGCTGGAGGAAGCATGCAAGCTAATCGGGAAACCGCTGCGCTTTTGCTTGGGTGTGGATCAGCATGTAAGGAATTATTATATGAAGTGTTGCAATGTTGGGATAATGGATGAACTTGGGCACCACGAAATTATGAATGGAAACCTCAGTCTGTGGCTATCGTCAGAAATTCAGGATCATATCACTTTCCGTTATGTCATCGGATTCCGGTAATAGCTGACAGATGACAAAATTCGACCTTGGCGAACATTTGTAATAGTCGGCTGCACCTAAACACGGGCGCTTTAGCATTAAACTGTCCGACATATGAATGGAATCTCTGTTTCATGTCATCAGGGTAACTATGATCATCATAGTGGTATAGCGATGAGGGATCGCGTATAAATGAACTATCGTCCCAAGATTGCCATCATCATTTACAAGGATTAGTGAGATCATTCAGTATGTCATTGAGCCTAGAACACTAGAAGCTGTACTTTTTTTGCTGATTGAATGCCGATCGAGTGGGCACTAAATCTCCATGCCCATCGCGAGATGCTACGGATGCATCGGTCTGTTCTTGTTTTACAAAGTGTATATATGGCCTAGCACAATCCTGTATAGGCAACAGACAGATCAATAGTGTAGACGGGGGCTGTCGGTTATGCCCCCCGCCCCTCCCTTAATGATTATATTTTTATTGAACAGCCTATAATTTGAAGCCAAGGACGAATGCTTCCTTCGCAACATGGCAGCATCGACGATATACATACAGCAGAACCTGAAGATAACAACTTGATATATGTTATACGCTACTGTCTATGAAGTTGATCCTTACAAATAGTCACCGGCTTCAGATGTACTTTTAGGTATGTGGAACCCCACATTTTCTTCACCAAATATATTCTGACAATAATCCAGAAAAGAAAGACTATAGAGAGTCTCATATAAGGTATAGAACTATAGCATATAGCACGACGCGTCGGTACACAAAGCAATATAGTAAAGCTTCTAGACCATATAGAATCATTGGTGGATAAAAAAGTATGGCGTTGTGTGATGTTGCAGCTACCATGATGAACCATTATATATTGAATAAAAAAAAAATCACCCAGCATAATATGCTTGATCATTGAGACAGCTGAATGTTTCGGGTCAGAGTGTTAGAGCGCAATCGGCTTATGACTCTTTCTTAACAAGCTGAGCTGCTACCTTTAGTGCTTCACTCTGCACTTCATCTAACGGCGGTACTACACTAATTATCGTAGCATCGTACTCATTGATCCTCGGGCGCTCTAACACCTCGAATTGGCTGTGGACAAGATTTGACTTTACAAAGTGGTTTTTTCTGGCCTCTGTTCTCCGGCGCAATTCAGACTCCGGCGCGTCAAGAAAGAAGAAATGTACAAGAGAGTACCCGGCTCGTTGGCAGCTTTCTCTCAGAATATCTCTGTGGGCTCGTTTCAGAGCGGAGCATGTGATTATGAGATGATGGCGCTGCAGCCGTTGCTTGTTATAGGCTGAAGCTTGCTCGTTAATTGCTTCAAACCACCCCTGACGATCTGAGTCAGTCAACGGTTCTCCTCTATGCATTTTGTCGATGTTGGCTTTTGGATGAAGCTGTTGGTGGCGTCAGCCTCACGTCTGTGACCATCAAAAGGCAATCCAGAAGAAAACGCACATCATCGCCCTCTATGAAGCGAGCTTGTAAAGTTGAAGCGAGAAAATTGGCAACAGAACTCTTGCCTGATCCAGCGGGGCCCGCTATGAATAGGATCCATGACTCCTCGTTGCTCATACTTCGGGGACTATCTTCACAGCCGTTCATGGACGACGTGTTGGTGTTGGGAAACTTTTGGACAGCAGCCATGAATCACTTGAGTAGAATAAAATGGATATCTGGATATCGGATGGATGAATAACGCGTTGTATAACTCAAAGACAGATTGCACAAGGAAATTTATTTTGATTCACATTGGGCAGTAATCTCACCACAGGCAGGCTTACATCTCATTAAAGAATTACAGGAAGCGAAAGGCAATATTAATGGGAATATTTCATCGTCATTTGAGTTCTTTCAGTCGGTAATCTTTTACTCCTACTTACCATACGTAGTTATGGCGTAAAGATTGAGATCCTTGCTTCTCAGCGTGACGTCAAGACTTGAACTTCAAAAAGGGGCATAGTTCATATGTGAGATGTTACAGCATCTTATCATTTCGTCCCACTCTTCAAGCATAGACTGGATTATGAATGGCCACGCTAAATATTCCGTCCAAGTACAATCGTCTTGTAGGCGTATGTCTTTCGGCTGATATGGAAAGCGTGGAGTTTGCCCCTTCATAAGCTTGCTGGGCTTAAGGTTAGCAACAACATTAGCTGCTCTGCCGCTCTAGTCCAATGGAAAGATCCTACGCTCACCCCCTCCTTAGGAATTCTGACCGAATTCTTAACTTTTGCCATGGTAAATTGCGACCTAGCCGGTGGGAATTAATTTGCGGCTCGGGGGCTATCCGAATACACCCTTAATGTTGTACTTGACGAAATCTGTGCCTCAACCTGTCGCTACTAGCACTCTTGTAAGTAGATTGTAAGAAGATTGCGGGACGCATCAATCCTAAATGGTCTCTCATATTTCCAATGTTCTTTCTAGGGGTGTTTCCAGGCTCTACTAATTTTTTCGGGAATGATGTATCAGTTGTCTGTCCATGAGCTCATGGGGAATCCTTAAACTAGTATGGGTACCCACCATGATGCATTGGTGATTGAAGACAACGCAACCACTGCGTCAGATTCTTCTCCTCGCACAAAGGTGTGTTCGAACATGTAGATATGAACAAACACTTGCACATCAATATCACCTCCGTTGGAGTCAAAGGCTCGCGATGTATAAAATGCAAGATCTCTAAAGCACTAGTGTCATGTTTATTACAGCAGTAGTCCTCCGATTATTTCGGTACAGTTGATTGCGCACCGAAGTATTAAAAAAGGAGCAACGCGCGACCACACTGAGTGTTACGACCTATTATAATCTTTTATAAACTGTATTGAATACTCCGAGATATACAGCAATTTGGATCACAATACCCCAATTTGGTTCAAACAGAATGGAAGCTCGGGAGTTGCCTCTCGTTACAGGAAACTTCGATTTACAGTCTAATACGCATATAAATTTCACCTCTAGCATACCAACCAAACATAACGCACACAACAGGTGTCGAAACGACGAACAGAGTAAAGTAGTGGACCGCCTCGAATCACATCTGTGCCAGCAATGCGTATCTGCAAAGAGTGAACTATCTGAGCTTATCGATCCATACTATTTTGGCTCGAGAATGCCAAATATGCTAGATGCAGATGGGTCCGGAAAGATACAGGATGAACAATGGGCAGAGAATCTGTATTCTAAGCAATCTGGCTTTGACAGTGACTCGCTGGACAATCTATCATGGCCAACCACTCCATCACCACGAATCGATACATCTATCACCCAGCACGATCCTCCGGATACTTGTAGAGAGGAGCAAGGAATAGATGGAAACAAAAACAACGTACACGCTTCGGATGTAGAAAAATGTAATAGCAAAAGACGAAAGAGAAGCACTTCTCCTGACCATACAGAGAGGGAAGATGAACAACAAAGGCGAATACGACATATAGTCAAAGATCTGGAAAAGTTCGAAAACCAGCAAAGGATGTATGGGAAACAGCAGCTTAAGGCAATTAAGGATGGGATTGCCTAGCATGTGCGTCCTCGAGAGTCGAGAATGGATGGCGTTTAGTGAGGTTTGAGTATGGGCGGCCATTTGTACAAGACCGATTTATAATATGCATGGAAAATTTCCATAACTATAGAAATGGAAGAAAGCATAAGGACAATGGCAACGGCAAATTGTTTTTGATGTAGAGCCGAAATGCTATCACATGTAAATATGCAGAGCACATATGAATAACTAATAGCACTCCCTCTCCGCTTTATTCTCCAATGAGTCAATCCCAGGGATCGTTCACGTCAGTGGTTAATCACTAAGAATCTATCCACATCTCTTCTGCACTTTCACTTTCGACTACGCGACTACGCGTCATCAAGAACCGATTTATTCACCACAATCTGACTAATGAACTCTTTCTGAAGATCGGGATGTTATATATGCTCGCAAATTTCCAAAAACGTGTGCGGTTGTTATATCTTAAGTACTGATTTTCATGCTTTTAGCAGAAATTACCTTTATACAACTGTTACAATGTCTAGGCAGAGGCTCACAATGATGGCGGTCGCCGGTGTAGGCATAATTGGTGCCACTTTTTATGCCACTCGGAAAAACGAATCTAAAGTGGACGATGCGCAGTCAAGGAGAAACAGAGCTCAAGAAACACGCGAACTCGGATTGGGCAGTGCAGGGGTTGGAGGCAATAGAATGACTGGCGGCCCAAGCAATTCAGCGGCACCTTCAGGAACCGAAAGAGATCACCAGCGCGACCAAGCCAATACAGCGTCGGCGAAAGAGGCACTGCCAACTGGCGGTGTTGGTGGTGGCGAAGGCTCAAGCAAGTCGGACCATTTTAGATTGCATACTTCAATCTTGGGCAGCGGAGGTAAGACGACTGCCAGTCGGCAGGACCACGAAGGATATCATGACACAAGAGGCATTAGCAAGATGGGCGCGGAAATTCCATCAAAGAAAGGCCCTGCCGATGCTTCGGACTAGTTGAGCGGCAAGGGCAATACAGAGCATATTGCTTAAACAAATTTTCAATCAGATTCTCAATTCAAAGACGACATATGTATGAACATCTTTTGTTTTACCGCCTTTCTTAATTTTTCGTTCTTGCATAGTATGTCAAGGTGCTTCTGTGTACAGAACTCGCGCTCTTCCGCATCAAATCAGCGCATTAAAGAATTATATGGAAATAAATGATTCCTAGTCCCCAGGAATACTTTGTACAAGGAGTGGTTCTTGAATCCAATTTGCTACTGGTGATCGCATGTAGATTTAGTGCTGTAGATCACCAAGTAAAAATGATCTCGGCATCGACGTCATGATTACCAAAATACATCACCTTGGCAAATGCGTTCAACTGAACTGTTGGGATTGGATAAAAACCAAATAAGATGAAAAATTTGATAAACATAGTATTGCAGAGTTGCTCGACTGGGAACTGCTGCAAATGCTGGGTTCTCATATGAGAATATCACTTGATGTCCTTTTTGCTTCCCAGAATGTGCGCAGAATGGTGCCATGCACCAATAGCGACGTGTTTGTATGATCGTGATTTAGATGACGTCTACGCAACGTCATGAAATGGCCAATAGACCACGTTTCTCTAGTCAAGAAGTTTCAAGCTATTCTAACAGAAGTGATGTCGCCATCGTGCGGTGATTCGAGTCGTTGCTATCAGAGATATAGGCATATCCACAGCAAACCCGAAATGGGCAAAGTGTGGTAGTGTTCAAGCAGTGATATGAACACTGCAATATCGCCGCCAAGTTTACAATCTAACTCAGCTCTTCTTTAAATAATTAAGATATTCTAATTGTTGCGTGAAGTGCGAATAACAATGGCTGGAGAAGTTATCGATCAGCCGAATCCTCCGCCTCTGCCTAGCCAATTCCCGGCCTCAGTAGAAGATTTGGTTGTAAAGCCGCATAAGGCACCATTAAACAGCCATGACTTGTGCTCACTGAGAGAATTCCAACGGGCTGCGTGCTATATTGCTAGTGGTAGGTGCTTCGGAGAGCTTCCCTGTGTGCACGCTACTATACGCGCATTGCTAACAGTCTAGCAGCTATGATATTTCTCAAAGACAACGTTCTCCTAGAACGAGATCTCCGACTGGAAGATGTGAAGCCAAGGCTTTTAGGTAAACATCCCACAACCATGGCCATTGTATTGCTGCTAACCTGCGTGATCAAGGGCATTGGGGGACGTGTCCTGGGCTCGTGCTCATCTGGTCGCATTTGAACCTTCTCATTCGCGATAGTTCCGTGGACATGCTATTCGTTATTGGGCCTGGTCATGGAGCTCCTGCTGCATTGGCTTGCCTATGGCTGGAAGGCTCACTAGGACGATTCTATCCAGACAAATACCAAACCGATAAAGAGGGATTGCATAATTTAATTACCCAGTTCTCTGTCCCTGGAGGGTTCCCGAGGTATGCGATCCCGCAATGCCTATAATGTTACCGAAGACTGACATGCCCAAGTCATATTAATCCGGAAACTCCAGGTTGCATCCACGAGGGCGGTGAACTGGGATATGCACTATCGGTGTCTTTTGGAGCAGTGATGGATAATCCAGACCTAATTGTTACATGTGTTGTGGGCGATGGTGAGGCTGAGACTGGCCCTACAGCAGCGTAAGCACAAAGAAAGTCGCAGTCATCAGCATTTTCACTGACAGGCAATAGGGCATGGCATTCCATTAAATACTTGGACCCATCGGAGTCTGGGGCGGTTATACCCATTCTTCATGTCAACGGCTTCAAAATTAGCGAACGGACCATATTTGGGTGCATGGATAACAAAGAGCTGGTCCTGCTATTTTCTGGCTACGGCTACCAGGTGTGCATTGTGGAAACCCTGGATCTTATAGATATCGAACTACACTCGGCACTATTTTGGGCCCTGTCGGAGATCAAAAAAATCCAGAATGCTGCGAGAGAAGGCAGCCCAATTACCAAGCCTCGCTGGCCGATGATCATCCTCCGGTCTCCAAAAGGATGGACAGGACCTCGAACGGTTGATAATGAGATTATTGAAGGTTCATTTCGTGCACATCAGGTCCCAGTGACCAAAGCCAACAAGAGCGAAGATCACCTTCAGATCTTACAGGATTGGTTGCAGAGTTACGAGGTGCATCAATTACTCGCAGATGGGAAACCTTCCCATGACGTCCTGGACATTCTACCACCAGAATTCGAGAAGAGACTGGGCCAGCTTAAGCTCGTGTACGATTGCTATCGAGGCCTTGATTTGCCTGATTGGAAGTTACATGTGGCTGAGAAATCTGAGCAAGCTAGCAGCATGCAACAATCGGGCAAGTTTCTCGACGACGTGGCTAGGAAAAATATGCAGACATTTCGCATCTTCTCACCCGATGAGCTAGAGAGCAATAAACTCAGCGCTGTTTTGGGTCACTCCGGACGAAACTTTCAATGGGACCAGTATGCTCGCGCGCAAGGCGGTCGTGTCATCGAGATATTGTCAGAGCATTGCTGTCAAGGATTCCTTCAAGGATACACTTTGACGGGAAGAACGGCCATTTTCCCAAGCTACGAGTCGTTTCTTGGAATTATCCACACTATGATGATCCAGTATGCCAAGTTCTCCAAAATAAGCCGTAAATTGTCATGGCGAGGCGACCTAAGCTCCATCAACTACATCGAAACCAGCACATGGGCGCGGCAAGAACATAACGGCTTTTCGCATCAGAATCCTTCGTTTATTGGCGCTGTTTTGAACCTCAAAGCTGACACAGCAAGAGTCTATTTACCACCTGATGCGAATTGCTTCCTCAGCACCTTGCACCACTGCCTCGGGTCTAAGAATTATGTTAACCTTATGATCGGGTCCAAACAACCAACGCCAGTTTACCTTTCCGCTGAGGACGCAATGGAGCACTGCAAAAGGGGCATCTCAATATGGAAGTTCGCAAGCACACATAACGGCGAAGACCCAGATGTAGTCCTTGTTGGAATTGGAGTCGAAGTGACGTTTGAGGTCATCAAAGCCGCAGGGCTTTTGGCAAAGCTTGTACCAAAGCTGCGTGTCCGGGTGATCAACGTTACTGACCTTTTAGTCCTACCACAGGAATCACATCACCCACATGCGCTCTCGCCAAAGGTATTTGAAGAATTATTCACGGTAGACAAGCCCGTGTGTTTCAACTATCATAGCTACGCGACGGAGTTACAAGGGCTTCTCTTTGGGCGCCCAGCTTTGCATCGCATAACAGTTGAAGGCTACAAGGAGGAAGGTAGCACTACGACGCCTTTCGACATGATGCTTCTGAATGGCGTAAGTCGTTTTCATGTGGCTTCAAGAGCATTAAACGCCTTAGCTCCGTGCAACGACGCCATTCAGGGAAAGTTATCTGGCTTGCTATCAACCATTGACGAAGAAATGACAAGAGTACAAGATTATATTAGAGAATTTGGGAAAGGTGACCTTAACCTTAACCGTTGTTCGGAAGATACATATGCTAACCCTCTTTATAGATCCGGATAACATCTACGAGCTGGATATTATGCGGACTGAGGCTTAGAAAGAGACTGCCATTATACCACCATTGACATATACCCATGCAAATGACGGGAAAAATCCACGTACTATGCTAGCTGCAGACATCTCATCAATCACCTATGTAAGGATTTTCATCACGATAGCTAGAATCCATGCATATTTATTCATCGACATGCTTTAATGCGTCTGGATTGTGTGCGACTCTATGTCCATGCTGATCCGTGAAAACCACCTGCATCTGGTCAGCTTGTTTGCCATGGAATTAAAACTCTGATGTTTAACTGCTTTCGCTAGATACCTTTGGTGGATGTTTCACATTGGCCGATTTTGCTTCCTTTTCCGTGTGTACGATATTTTCTACTTCTCCTTGTCGTTTCCCGCCTCGAATAGGAGTCCAGACTTCGTCGCCTTCTTGAATTAACTTCCCATCCTTGTCTTGCACATCTGGTGCCATTATTGTGATTTGAGCATCAAACAACCGATTCCGAGTTAATATGAAAGAGTCATTTGCCCATTCAGTGCATTGCAGACATAATATTTATCCTGCAGAAAAAGAGCAGAAAAATGGTGATGTAAGATTCTTGTCATAGTGATTTCTGGAGTGAGCAATTAGTGTATGACCAATTGTGACAACGGACTATTAGACTAAATGATTGCCACACTTACTTCCAGCCAAGTTCATTACAAGTAGGCGGATCACATGAAACGTGAGGTACTGGCCGAAACATCCAAAGCTTTTCAATCGTATCTGATATGAGTTCCAATTTCCTGCTCCTTCATCTGATAGCTGGAGTCTGAAATGTCTGCCATGCCTAATGGTTGCATACGATGATTCATTTACGTCTAAGAAAGTTATAGTATTCTCATTGAGTAAACCAGATACCTTATGCTTGTCTTTTAATTGAACTCGTAAGATATAATTCCTCCCATTTTAGGGGAGTCGCAAGGGCTTACGAAAAACAAGCCGCATAATTTCACTTGACAGAAGACCATTACTCCCCACAAGTTACAAGAGAACTGTGAGGTCATATGACCTCCGGTACCTAATATATAGGTATATATATTAGGTAGTTACCTCCACAGAGGTTAGATAAGAGGAAGTTATCTTTTATACATCTTTTAGTCCTTTACTACAGTGACCTAGATGTCTGACTTCTATACACCTCTCCCAACGTTAACACTTTATATAATAGTAATTGCAGACGCTTTAAGATCTATCGGCAGAACCCAGCAATCGGAAACTATTGGCGTTTTTACAGTAGACTAACTGGACGTAACTGGCCTCAGCTGGGACCTAAGCTAACTTAATACAGCTGTTTTTATAGATGTATAATAAACGGTACCCTACTTTACTTATATTAATGAGAAGAATGAAGATAAACTGCTATAGTAATAGATTATAAAATAACTTTAGGCAGTTTATTTTGCAAACAGAAGCTAAAGGCCGGCTGTTAGTGATCTTATTTTAGCTTAAAGCTATTCTAATATTAGTAAATATAACGGATGCAGCAGTACCTACTTTTACAAAACCTACGTTAACAGTAGTACCTCTTTTATAAATAGCCAGTCTCTGCCCAGTTTTATTTATTAACTGAACTTTATTAGACTAACTTTCCTTAATAATAGTAGTTAAGCTAATAAATTAGGAAGTAATAAAGCTTCTCCTGCCTATTTTAAGGCTAATAGTTACTAAATAAAATAACTTTCCCCTGCTTTTTAATACATCAGTAGATAATATATTCCCACTGTTATTAATCTTTTTATACTACTTTAAACCCCTATAATCCCAGCCCTACTTATTTTCGCTAAAAACCGTTATATTACCTTTACCCTCAGTTACTGTAAAATAAAGTATATACGGGGAGTGGAGTTTACGCTTACGGATTGTTTATCAATAACGTTTTTTTACTACTTAAAACATATCACTAACATTAATAAGCGGAGCTTAAAGACAGACGTCTTTACAATATATACAACCTGTAGGTAATATACAGCAACCACTTTTAAAAACATAAAATATATAACGTCTTCTGTTTACAGAACGAGATAAATTGGCTGTGTGAAGCTTACTGTCTGACTCCAAAAAAGCCGCAATGTCTCTCTTTCTCAACCAACCTAACCAAACTCTTCCTAATACGGCGACTATGCCAGGCCAGTCGAGCACCCAGCCCGCCAATAGGCGCCTTACATCTAATCAGGCTACGCCGGAGGTAATCGGCAGCCCTCCACGGATGACCTCCGGTACCTAATATATAGGTATATATATTAGGTAGTTACCTCCACAGAGGTTAGATAGGAGGAAGTCATCTTTCACACATCTCTTGGTCCCTTACTACAGTGACCTGGATGTCCGACTTCCACACACCTCTCCCGACGTTGACACCTCATAAGAACGGACAGAAATAATATTACGCAATATCACTCTATTAATCAATCTCAGAAATCAGACTAGTAACTGTGCAAGTACATTGTTACTCAGCTATCGATTCAAATGGCAACCTCCCTCCTGTATCGATATCAATAGCCCCTACTTCTTGACATCACTTAGAGGCCCGGCATCTAGTAGGGATGAAATTTGCTCCTACCCGTGAAATTTCCTGGGCTCTTCGCCGCAAGATTTTCGTCCTCATTCAGCATCAGTGAACACTATTATTGGCCACAATTAGTCAAGATCAGCATTTCCAGGATAGATACGTACCTAGAGCTCGGAACCCCGAAAATCTTTTGCACGTCTCAGAGCCATCATTGAGAAGCTTTAGCTTGGCTTCTAGCTTTCTGCGTTCCTCGCGAACGCTTTCTTTCTCGCCAACGATGGCCTCCATTTCGTCTTCATCCATTTGTGCCACAGCCAGCGGACTGAGGATCTCGCGAATCTCAGCAACTAAACCGGTTTCAATTACCTGAATCGATATCTCGTCAATAAAACGCCTGAAGGCGATCTGAAGAGTGTTAATATCATTAGTCAATTCATATACCTGCTAAATTTACAAACTTACTTCATAATAGGCCTCAGCACTATCGAGAGCTTCGGTAGCACTCCAGCGATATAAGTCGGGTTCAATGCTTTGTACCAACTCGCGCTTCAGACTTTGGAAATTCACATATTGGCTGATAGAATAACTGCTGCTTTCAAGGGGAGCATTTGGGAAATGTCTCTTCAAAATTTCATCCAACTGTGACGACTGTCGTTTGAGACGGATTTTCTGAAGAGCTTCGCTGAAATCACTGTTGTAAGTAATGGGGTGATCGTCTCGATATAGCTGGAGTAAAACTCCAGTCTTTTCGAGGAGGCTGGTTAGTATTGCCTTCATCTTAGGCCTCACAACAGCTTCCATGATGGCGTCACTTGTCTCTGAATCAGAGATGTGTGAAATTAGAAAGTCCACAAACACTCGAGCAGCTTCCCAAACTTTGTTTATATGGCGAATAACAATTGACTGCCACGGTTTCGACTCCTCTCTGAACAAATCCGTGACAACAGTTGGGCTGAAAGAATTAGGCAGCTCTCGACCACGTCTGTGGGCCATCATGTCAACAACTTTAGTGACAAACTCCTCTCTTGTTAATTTCATGTAAATGTCGGACTTTTCATTCTTCTGGGGAGAGTCCACAATCTTGTAAAACCGGCCCTTATCCTCCATTTCCTTAGCAAAATCACAGCTGAGGTTTTGAATGATAGCACGGATGCGTTTAACGTAGCCTGACTTCGATCCCACGTCACTGAAAAAAGGGTCGGTATATGTTCCATCAACGGCAGACTGCATCAGAGACTGAAAAGACTGACTGATCTGGATCAGGTAAATTCGTTGCTCTTGTGCAGTTATACGGGGCTGACCAAATTTCCCCAACTCCGTCTCGCAGCTTTCAATCTCGCTAGAGATCTCATCCATCAAGCTCGGTAGTTCAGAAGCAATTTGGTGTAACAACAATTTGCTCAATCGGCTTCTCAGGGCTGCAATACCCAGGCAAGACTCGGGTAAGGCTGACCAAGCGCTTTTTGAGAAAAATTCTTTCTCCTGTGCATCGCGCTGTGACAGAGTCCATTTGTCTGCGTCTGTATCTCTGTTCCTCAGTGCGTGCCATCCAAGCCGAAACACTACATCCTGGTTTTTGGCAAGAGAGATATAACTTTTCTCGCTTGTGGAGTCCACAGCAAGAGTATCGGGTTTGGTGATGATACCCAGTGTACGCAACCCTCTCGGGTCAGTGTCACGGGCAAGCTTCAAGACTATTTGGTTGGCGTAGTCGTTCTTTGCTGATATAACCGCAAGGATAATGCTTCGCTGTTTTGACATGAAATTCTTGACGATTTGAGTGATTAGATGAACATCTGAGGCCGATTGATTCTTGGTCTCGGAATGAATCAACCCTGGCAGGTCAACAATAGTGAGATGCGGGCGATCAGGTCCGCTAATCTCGATACGAAGCACATCGTTAGAAAATGCCTTGCCGAGAGTCTTTATTCCCATATATGCCTTGGCATTTTCGATCAACTCCGGCAGCTGTTGAACAGAGTCTAGTTGTTCATGGAAATCGGACGAAGCATCTTTCTTATCTCGCTTATTCGGCTGATGCGGGATGATAGAAACCTTGACGGAAGTATGTGATGCCGTTCGAAGGATGAGTTCTGTTGGAAAACGTGTACAAAGGCCAGTGCTGACTGGAAACGAAACACCAGAGATGGCTTCGAGAACAGAACTTTTGCCAGAGGACTGGTCACCGCATACAATGATTTGGGGTAAAGAGATGTAATGACTGACACCTTGGGACCGTAGCGAATCAACCGTATTGAGGAGCTCGAGCTGCTCTTTGGAGCAGAGGCCCTCCAAGTTTGCTGATGCAAGTTGTGTCAGAACCATGATGAGTTGCTAAGCATCGAAAAACGGCTGGCTACTATGACTCCAAGTCCAGATCGGCAGCATGGATCTGAAGGCTTTATATGCACAAACCCTCTCTGTCAGTTATCGCATGTTGTTATTATTTACACTGCAGATATGCTGTAGGCCTCCCCGTGGACCTCCCACTAGGCCTCCCGCATAGCACTCCTCCCAATTAACATCATTCTGTGACAATCCAATTGGGCTGTGTCACATAGTACTGCCCCGCAAGGGCGGGCTATAACCAGTGAATCCATAGCATTCACTATCTATGGAGTACCCTGCATGGTTATTGGCAGCCATCATATGTACTCTGCCGTGCTCACGTCATGAAACAACTAATTTCGTTGTCTCTATTGGCTTGCCCCTTGCTTAGCCTGGTGGTACATGAGTACTTCTACAAGATAGCAAAATACCACCGTGTACAAGTTCAGATTGTCTGAAACAAACAAGGGCTTATATTTACAAAAAGAACATTCTGCAATCCCTTCCCGTGATGCTTTAGGACTCTTGACCTTTCCCTCTTTGTTCGTGAATAGAAATTAGATGCAAACAACCGGCTTGAGTGAATCAACAGCATTCAATATCCCGACTGAGTGAATTGGTACAGCTGGAGTCTATTATCCCAGTTAGGTAGCTAGGTAGCTAAAATACTATATTATACCAATTGATGCATCATTTTTTTTAGACTTTAATAAATAACTGCGAGGGAATAACTGTCCTCGCTTTGATACTCTCGTGATTTAAGCTTCTGGCCCAAATTTTAGCGCCTAGGCAATATTCAACTGCTGAGTAGATGCGAGAGTTGAAGAGATAATTGGCTCTCCCCTTTGTGATACAAGGCGTCGTGGGCTGTAGAAGATTGAAGAGAATCCCACAGTCATACCATCCTACTATTCATAAAGTATTCCTGACAGCGCTGCAGTGGCAACACTACTTTCCTCAGCATATCTTGTCTCCATCTCTCGGGTGGTGTGCTCCGATTACCACCAAGACACCATGCAACAGCTTCCGAATAATCTGGGCCAGCCTCCTCAATCACTTCACATTGCCAATCTCTCGCAGCCATAGCATCAAATCTGGCCTGCTCCTCCTCAGTCTCTCCAGTACGCCATTGTTTTCTTAATGGTTGATCAGCCAACAACTTTCCAAAACATAATTCAAGTAATAGGATTCCAAACTGATCTAGAGATTGTGCTAAGCTTACAGCTACTCCATCCATAGACGAAGTTGCAGCAAGCACGCGCCCGATATGGGGCTGATCAAGGAGGAAAACATTGGTTTTATTAGGGTCACTGAAGAAAGTAATGTCCTCTCTGCGGAAAGAGGAGGTTAACCAAGGCGTCTCGAGAAGCTGGAGGAAGGAAGATGCCAAGACGAGTGATATGGCGTAGCGTTGCCGGCGTGTTGGTGAAGGGGATACATCACCTCGAAGAATATGATCGAGGGAAATGGATGTTAATGAGTTTCTGCACTGAGAAGAAATAGTATAAACGAAGTACCGGCTTTCTTCTTCGTCCATTGTCAGATAACCGCAACATGATCCATCAGACTGCTTGAGATCCTCGCATAGATTGGATATGGGTTGATGAGTACCCAGCCCTTGGTTCACCACGACTTCGGTAATGGTAATAGAAGGCGGCGGTCTGCATTCTTTATCAATAATTAAGCCTAGTGTAGCACAAATCTTAATACGACTAACCTCAATAGCTCTGTTTGTGCAGTCGATGCTCTGCTTTTTAATGCTGACTTGGTTGAATGGTAGGACCGATGATTTGGTTGGCGTAGAGGCAGCTTTTCAACGACCCTCAAAGTTCCTTTAGCACAACCAGATTCTCCGGTGAGATTGCTCACATCCGATATTTTTGCTTTCGTGACCTCCCAATATGAAGGTAGAGACTTTATAAAGAGGAGCTCAAGCTCTGTACTTTTTGTCGCTCTGTGCTGAAGTAGTAATCTGGCGCAATGCTCTCTGCAGTGGCATTTCCATGCTGCAACAAGCGCTTTGAATAGCTTATTTGCCTGAATCCAGAAGCTACAAATTGCACTATCAATGGCCTTTGCTTGGTCTCTGGATGTTCTCTGGTGTTCTAAAGCAGATAATCTATCGCTCGAATCGAGAAGCTTGTCGAGTTTGTCATTGTAGGTCTGTAACTCCGCGAAGAGCTTGGTGCGAACAGGCTCTCCATTGCTGAACTTGACTCTGAATAACTGGAATGATAAGTCATCTCTGCCAAGAACAGATTTAATTCTTGACACAGTTGCGGTACGTTTCTACCACAGTAAGTCTTAAGTTCTGGCTTCTTGAAGCAGTCAATGAAGAAACTTACAGCAGCCTCCGCAATCTTTGACTGCACAAATTCGTCGTCTAAGGCAAGTTCATGATACAATTTGTCCATAACGTGGTTCATGCCCTCGATATACTCCTGGTAAAGTTCGAATGAGTCTCCGAGCCGTTTCTCAAGAAGCTCCACCATTGATGCATCCCTCCATGCTTCTCCAGCTGGCTTATCAATAAGCTCCTGAACTTTCTCATCGTCAACAATTAAGGGAAGTAAAAGTTGCTTCAAATGTCTCGTGAATGTCAATTGCTGAAGCTCCAGTTCATTGCTACATTTCCTATACTCAAGCTTCATCTTTGAAAACAATCTTAGTCGCGTAGCTACCTCTTGATGATTCTTCAAGGCGGCTAGAGTAAGAGGAAACACCCCGAGGACGATCCCAATAGCTTGGAACCCGGACATTATGGGAAGGTGAGAAGGCAGTTGATCATGACAATTAATTGAAACTCGTGAAAAATTGCGTGACGAAGAGATGCAAATGGTGAGGCTGAGAATTTACAGGCATCGCTTTCCAAGCGGGGTATTGTCCTACATACAATCATGTGTCCAATCACAGTGGGCAAAGTGTCCATGCTCATGCAGCATTTCGTCGAAGCAGATAATTTGTACTAGCTATTCATCAAAATTTCTTTCTAAAAAGACTGGCGGAAATGATTTGCATTCAAAATTGAAACTGGTTACCGTCTCTTCAAGATTATATGCGGTTGACAAGCACCAACGATGATGAAACAAACCCAAACTCTGCCGCAAAAGAGCCGCACAGTCCAAAAACGGTTCTTGAGCCTCATTCAAAATCTTGAGGGCATTGAACCATCAAATGACATTTCCTCTCGTGAATTCACTGACGCCCTGGAGAAATTCGCTTTGTGGGCTGGGAGTCTCGGGGCTTTACGGGAACCAACCTCTAAACTATCACTGGAGCACCGACTATTAGAAGCCCCGGAGATTCGGAATCAGATTCATAAGCAACTCGACTATATCATAGAAGCTATCGATGATGGTATGTTTGAAACGGCCATTTCAAGTCATATGTTTAACATTTACCAGTGACCACCATTATTCAAGAGAGCCAAGCAAATCGCGACATGACGGAGGAAGCGATGAATATGGAAGACTTTGCTGAGCTTATCGATCTCCAAGAAGAACCATCCGATGAAATCCGCATGAATCTCGAGCTGATATCTGAGTCCCTGAAGACGCTTTTTCGAATCGCCGTCCTTGTGAGGAAAGCGACTCCTGACAAGCGCTTCGAGCGGGCTATTCACTCTTCAAAATTTACTTTTGCACATACATTTGACGTTGATTACGTCAAAGAGAAGTATCCAAAGCTCAAGGCAGGAGAACAATCATGGCTAGCGGATCGCCTAGGCAAAGCCATTACTAAACGCAGGCAATTTATCAAGTATTGCAGAGATCACAGGGCCCGTCTCGGCCTCGATGACGAGAACATAGAAGCTGAAGGCGCTACAACCATGCTGCAGTCTAGTAAAGCAACCACTCTACAGCCTGAAAAGATGTTGTCGAACGTCATGGTTGACGATTATGAGGACGATGTGGTTTCCATTTTGTCAACATCTACCACAACAGATGAGATTTCAACCCTCGCATTGCCTCGGCTCGTCGATCTCTCAAGGGACGGTGAGCCGTTTGAATGCCCTATATGCTTCACTCTGAGATCTATCAGCGGAGAACGCTCATGGCGGTACGTGTGACTCCTTGAAAGCTCAATACTCAGAAAATATCCTAATGTACCTTAGTTTGCATGCTTTCCACGACCTCAAACCCTACTCATGCACAGTCGGAGGAGCAGAATGCGAGTCGTTAGCTTTCCAAGATCGAGATTCGTGGTTTCAACATGAACTGGATTGTCACAGATCCCAATATGCGTGCTCGTTGTGCAATTGCGAGCTATTTCCAGAAAGAGCTGATTTAAGATCACATATACTTAATTTCCATGGCCAGTTTCCCGAACACCAGTTGCAGATCATGGAAGATGCTGGAAGGAAGTGTCCAACAAGCTTCACAGCACAAAGCTGCCCGTTCTGTGATGATTGGTCCCCGGCTCATCAAGAGAAAGGAAAATCAACATCTCAAGATATCGGACCCCAGAAGATTTCCGTTCGTGGCAGCCGATTTAAGAGACATGTTGGGGCACATCTAGAGCAGCTCGCCATTTTTGCGGTCCCACGCGCAACGGAAGATGATACTGGTAATGATCGAAGCTCCGTCAATAGTTTCGCCTCTAGTGTTGCTTTCATACCGGGATTCACTACCCAGGAAGTGCAACAAACGCATGGGGAAGCGTTTACAGAAGAAAAATTATTAGACGATGGAAGCCTGCAAGCCGAACCCGTAGCCCCGACTCGTCTGGCCAGAGATAATTCACCCAACCCGCCGGAGCTCGAGGAGAGTTTTATGCGTGATTTCACATGCTGTGGTAAGACTTTGCCCAGCCTACATGAGCTCGCTCTGCACTACCAGCAGACCCACCAGGAAGATCTCCTCATGATCAAGAACACTGAGAGAACTGCTATCAACGGCGATGATGCTCCCACCGATGGCCTGACCGACTGGACTGCTGATTACAGGCTGGATTCCAAAAATGAACCAGATCCTGCAGAAGCCGCCCAAGCTATACCAACGCAGTCGACTTCGCTCAAGAATCAGCCAACCAGTCGAAGTGGTCGTCCCGTAAGATGGTCAGTGTCTGCCCAGCGCAAGATGGCCAGGCTCTATCTGTATACAACACTGCCGGTTGAAAAGATCCGATCTATCATCAATAGAGAGCAGGTCGACGAAACCATCCAGTAAGCTCAGCCATATTCAGGACAAATATATGTAGCTACTATACCTACTATAGTATTCCTGAGACCTATTTTCTATGCTCGACATACTCTGTGCAATCAGATTACTAACAAGTCCAAAAAAGACAGAGCTCTGCGAACAAGAGACTCCAGACACTCTTTGATAAAGAGCCGCGATGGCTACATCCTCGCGATGAAGAGGATATGGGTTGGCATGAGAATCATGACATTCAGTCCGTGCAGCAATCTATGGGCATCTACAATGCCTCTAATAACGAGAAAGGTCGAGATATGAGAGACAGAGATGGAAGCTCTTTTATTCTTCTTCAGCGGATGTTGGACAGCGATGTTCATGACTTGAATCAACCAAGTACTAGTGCAGATCTGACCACTGAGGGTTTGACTTATGATCATCTTGGAGAAGTATGTCATTTTACTTGCTGACAGGCTATTCAAAATAGCAAACTGATTAAGTGATCGATTAGGACGGTTCCAGGACTACTCAAGATAATATAATAAACGGCAGTAATGAGAATAAGGACGGTGAGTGGAGCTTTCAGTAACATCTGTAGCTGAGTTCAATGACACTGACTTGGGCTCGAAAGATAAAGGTACCACGAATCAACGTCGAACTGAATCTACAAAGAGCTTGATCACTGGGGGTGAGCGCGTGACGTCGTTTTATGAGACTACGAATCTCAGATGGGAAAGCCAAGGGGGTCTCCTTAAGAAGACTGATGTTCACACTCCTTTCACCAGCTCAGGCAACATATCAGAGGAGCAACGGATGCTCTCTTCTGATAGATATGTGGACCAACTGAAGAGACGCGTGAAACGCTTCACAAATCCCCTTCTGCAACCTAATTCCGAGAAGGAGCGTTCTGAAAGAGAGACTGTTTCAAAGGCTCAACAGAGTGCGCAAGCAAACAGGCAGAATTTTGATGAACGATCCCGCAACAATTGTGAAAAAGCCAATGAGAAATGAGAATATGTAAATGAGGTTATAACGAGAGGAATCGAGACGGGAGAGGGAGCAGGGTGTGCTATTCGTGAGGCATCTGAAGCTGAGGAGAACACTCAACCACATTAGCAAGTACAGTGGGATAAATTGACTGCAGTCAGTCACTAGGAAGGTGGGATTGTCTGAGTGCTTCATTGAACTTAGAGCACCCAGAGAATTTAAACTTGAGACAGGCATAGAGTTTAATGTACCCATGGTGGACAGTTACCCAGGAGTTCTACGGGTATCCAGTTCGTAAAAGCGGGACGACGGAGCGAGAAGCAGAAGAAGCTGCTGATGGCTATGGACGGCTACAAATGCGTAGAGATGATAGAGAGGCCCGCAAACTTGAATAATAGGAATAACACGTATACGGAGACCTACAGTCCCGGAAGGCTGCGCGGCACCGCCTCCATAAAGAAAGAGGAAATGAGAAGGAAACGGAACACTTAACTTTCAAATGTTCAGGCCAATTGCGGACCAAAGAAGAGAGAAAGGGATGTGATATAAGCTGAGAATGCACTAACTTAGGAAATGATGCTAAAGCCAGCGACTCTATCTTTGAGATACCCAATGAACCGGGAACCGAGACGGAAAGTTTTCAAGACGAGAAACGAGGATCTATCTGATGAAAGCGATTTCCTTACTGAGGTTGCACCTCCATATGAGTAAATCCCACTAATAGCTTTGATGAACTGTGGTGAAATCAAAGAGATAATCTAAATGACTACAAGTATCTTCATAAGAGTATTTATTCGTTTCATTACTAAAGCCGACTCTTCTCAGGATGAATTTCCGTTGCTATATTTCTTGAGGTTCCTGATATGGTGACTGAATACATAGCTGATCAATGCCGTAAGAGTACTCAGCCTGAGACCCTGAATCATAAAGCGCGATCATGCTACTCATGCTGGCTTAAATCCGGCATTAGCTGAGTCTGTGTCTGGGCTACTTGCATTGACCAATTCTTTCTTGGAGAATATCCGCAGTGCCGACCCCTCTTCTCGGAACTTTCTGCTAACGTATTGCGAACCTATGATTGGCGCTTACGAATGACAGACATTTTATTGTCTTACCCTACCGTAAGTTCTTTTTCAAAAACCAGGAACACATCCCATCACCTCGCATATATAGGTATATAGTAAGGTCGCATAAAAATGTCTTTGTCTGTTGAGTGCTATCTTCTCGGCTCGACAAACGATGCGCCAAACAGTCGATTGCCGGTAATTCACTACAAGGATGTATTGCCTCGGCCTCGGACAGAAGAAACGGCGACGCAGTTTTTGACGACGAATGACTGGGAAAAGAGGGTATACTTTTCTCAAACGATGTAATCTCATTGTATTGACGCGCAAGCTAATGGAAGATTGTGTTATGAGGGAACCTGGGGCCATATCGGAGAGCCACATTTCCATCCCAATACACATGAATGCTACGGTATGTCTCCAACTACTGTTTTATACCCTTATCGCAGAATACTAATTGGTTCTGTGTGAAAGGTATCTTTCAAGGCTACTCAACGTTGCTCCTAGGAAAGATTAAAGACGGAGAGGGCATTCAAGTCGACGTGAATGTTGGCGACGTAATCGTCCTCCCAGCTGGCACCGCTCACTCCTCTCTGCAGAGTTCCGACAACTACCGATACATTGGGGTGTATCCGAAGGTAAGCATTCAGAATATTACCTGTCAGAATCCCCCCCTCTTCGGTGAGTATACACTGACACGTATTACATAGGAATGCCCGAAATGGACCAATGAGATGGGCAAACGACCGCCAGCTTCCTTCATCCAGACCATTGGGGCAGTTGCCACGCCGCAGGCTGACCCGGTATATGGGAAACGAGGGCCATTGGCATGTTTGTGGAACACCAAGCTTTGTGCCAAGCTATAGCTGTATGTACACGGAAGACATCTCAAGTAGCGTCTCCATGTGGACTGTCTTCGGCAAATGCATTTGTTTGATGATATGGAGCCCAACAATAGCGGTGCAACGGCTATAAGCATCGATTGGCCTCTCCGAGCAACCACATGACCAAATCTCTCTATTCATTTTCATCATGCCGAATGCTCTATATTTAGCTCGCTTTGGACAAGCCGACATGTACCGTTATATAGCTTAATCCTCCCTTGACTGGAGCAGTTACTCCGCAGTTGGATCGTTGTTGGGGGCGGATTCTCCCAGCTGAAAGCTTCATCTGACCACGCCAAGCACGCGATTAATGGATCGACCACAAGAGCCACTGGTAGCACGACAAGCCATATGTTCGCGTCTTGTCGTCATGGTCCGTTCACATAATTCCAGCTCAGCCGCTACGCTCAGCCGTGCGCAACGATGCGCTCGCAGTTGAGAGCCGTTGACCTCCCGATTGGGCTTGGCAAGGGATGAATGGCTCCGTTACCATGCAGCTGGTAAGGAGTTCGGGCCACTCCAACATCACGGCTGAATGCTCTCATTTTTCTTTTCTTTTTTCAAGGGGAACTGCTAAGGTGGACGGTCGAATATGATCGAGACCGTGCTTGTGCTGTAAGGGGGTTGCGCTAAGCGATCTCAATATGTACTGGCATAACGATGTGGCAAGGATAGAGTGGTTGATGAATTTTTGGGAGGGATAATGTAACCGTGCTTTTGATGCCAAGAGGTGGGTGCGACCACACCGAAAGTTAGGTTTGATGTATTTGTTGCAGCCGGGATGGCCTTAAATAAAGAAGCAATTCACCCATGTAGAAAGCATTTGGGTTCATATCTCTAAGCCAGTTGCTAAATCAATTCTTGCAACCACAATAATAGGTGGAAAATTAAATAAAACGCAGATTCCACAAACTATTACTCAACCAGCCAGCTAAACCATGTCCTGGACCAAACGATCACAGGAGACGTTGTACAGAGACTTCACTGAGAAGGCTGCAGGCGAATCTCTAGGTATAGTTGAAAAGCCTTGGAGTTTGGAGGTCTTGGACATATCAGAAGGTAAAATGCGACCTAGAAATCTTTTATCTTCAAGAGAGGAGTCTAATAGTCTTTTAGATGGACAATTGGGCGAGTACGTTCAGAACACTGTTAGACGTCTCACTGGTAAACCGCGGCTCAGAATAGTGTAAGTCCACCATGTTAACCACGTCACGATCGTTGGAGCAGATGGATCTGCCGATCTACTTGTGAGCAAAAAGGCAAGGTCTAATCCATTTCCAAGCTTTGCACCATCAGATATACCGCGACGAGAAACAAAAGGGCTGATGGTGGAGCTCTTCCACAAATTCGGTATACCGCATGACTTTACCGCGGAGAGGGCTCGCTCTACAACCCACAGCTTCAGTCGGAGAAGTGATGAAAACAACGGCTTCAGCTCCTGGTTCCGATTTTCTTCCATATCAGTCGCATTAGCTGGGGCCGATGACGAGTCTCCCGACAGTGAAGGTGATGTGACTGAAAGGACACCGTTGGCTGAGAAATTCCCAGAGAGAGAGTCGGCATTCTTCCTTCAAGCTTCAAATGACGCTTGTACAACATCTGTGTGTTTCGGTGCAGGTCCAGGGGTGAAAAAAAGGATGCATGATTTGGTAAAGAGCCAGGGATGGACAGATATTGGCATCAACCCGTATATCCTGTTCGACGTCGCTCTGGAGGGGCTGCACGAAGAAGTCGACGACACAGCACTGAGAATCGAGGAGGAATTTACGTCACTGGAACAGGTGCGTATTCTCTTTCTTCACCATGCAAACATGTTTCATATCATGGCTGTGGATAGACAGTGTTGTTAATCTCGCAAAACAGTCCATTATTCGGCTCACAGGTTCAGAGTGTGAGAGTTCAGGCGCCAGAGCACCACTTGGGGAACTGTACACCTTCGAGAGACATGTAACAGAGCTCTCAAGAGCCCTCGAGTCTGTTGTAATGATCAACGAGGGCGTTCTTATGAACGCTAGGATCCCCTCAACAACAACTTCTGTCGCCCAATCACAATCTTCCGAAGGAAGCACCGACAGTGATCGGCGACCACTTGTTGACTTACAGCTGAAAGAATGCCTCGATTACCGCCACACACTTTTCCGCTCAACTCAGCTAAGGCTCTCCCACCTTCAGAAACGAATTGAAGCCGCCACTGCCCTGGCATCCAACTTAGTGTCGCAACAGCAGTCAGCAGCGGTGATACAGGGCCCAGTTTCGATGAAGCTCATTGCGGCTTCGATCTTGATATTCTTGCCCACGATTACTGTTGCAACTATCGCAGGATCACGGCTGTTACTTTCTGAACAATTAGATGAGGATGGTTCATGGGATGTCAGCGCAACACCATTGTTCTATCTGCTGTGGTATATCTCAATACCACTGACACTCGCGGTGGTTGTCGTATCGTTTTGCTGGCTTCGGTGGAGGCGGCGCAGGAGTAAGAAGGTGGCAAAAAGATCTTCTTGGTTTCGAAAGGTCGTGATATGGAGGCACATGAAGGGGGAGAAGGGAGATCGTAATGAGTCGAGTATACCGGTTTGAGCAAATAAGATCTGGGGAAGTAATAGATTGGTGACGAGAATGACTCCGATCCATGTTCCGCGATGCTTGATAAGGATAGAGCAGGATGCAAGATAAACCAGCAGGGGATTAGCCTGCAACACTATCTTCCCTTGTGCAGCTGAAGGTTGCCACGTACTCTAAGTAAACAAATCGAGTAGTATCAGGAGCCCATTTCGAGTCTAAGAAGCGCCCGCTAAATGCTGCAGAGAATCGGCACGGGCGTATTTTTGGCTTCATTAGTAATAATGGAATAGTGAAGTGCTATAAACAGGTACTATCGAGTCTGACATTTTTAATTGATTTGTCTGCTTGCTTATTATAACAACCCGTGCATTTTATTTATCTGGAGTTTTGTTTATCCTTGGTCGAGTAAGATGTTGTGATTCACCTTGACATGTACCTGCAGGGCGATTTACAAGGCACCTCTACCTCTCCTTTCAATGTAAGTTACGTCTCCTTAATCTATCGTATAAACATCACGCTAGCCGAATCTCTAAATTCCAAGGTAAAATAAATCCTGCCAGCTCTGCTGCCGAACGTTTAGCGCACCTCTGGTTCAAAGTACTCAGCGCAGCGTACAAGATACTTTGCTCATTGGCTCGCGTCCTGCCGCTGTGGAGTTCCCGGAACGAACAGCCAAAGTACCCGAACGCTCTCTCCAATCAGCTGACTGCACTACCACATCAATTGTCCACTCAAAACGTCTATCGCGCAACAAGCCATCTGCCTCTTGCAACGAGCCGGTTTGGCCGGACGAATCGCTAACACGGTCGCTGCATACGCTTCGAATCCATCACAAGACGCATGTCGCTTAAGACAAGACCAAGTCGCGCCGGTCTTTGAATTGGCATCCATCGCTTAGCCACAAAGGGAAGGGCTGGGCCTAGCTTCAACCAGCATTCCATCCCAGCAATGCTCCATCCCCCCCAGACGGCTATACAATCTCCACGGATCGGGCTCGGGACGGAACGTAGAAGCTTTTCGTCATCATCACCGACCAACCGCTCTCCTCGATCATATATCACAAGAGCATTGGGGACGAAACAAGGAGACGTCGGCTACGACTGCGAATTTGATGCTGTCCGGTTGGCACTGGCACAACATGGGAGATCCCGCAAGCGATGAGGAGCGGCGACGGCGCAGTGCTAGTGCTGGTAAGGCGCCAGCAACAGACTCAGATCCGGAAGCTAAGGTTGCAGAGTCTCGAAAGCCTTCCATAATAGTGTCAGGAGATCCTCCTAATATCGAGGAACAGGATCCACCGCTTGATGCGACAGACAGCGACGATGCTGACGACAACGACGACGACGAGTTTGATGGCGATGACACGTACTCTGCCGAGTCTGTCACTGTGCGGAGCAGCATATGGGAGCACGAGTGGGAGGGCGGACGAAGGGTGCGTATGCCTTTGCCAAGTCTATAAAGAGCATATCGCTGAGTTTAAACCTTTTTTTCTGCCAGTATCATCACTATCGACACGGCCGCTATCCTTTACCCAATGACGATATCGAGCAGGAGAGAGAGTATATGAAACATGTGATACACATGGAGCTCGTGGGCGGCAAGCTGTTCAATTCTCCCATTACATCAAATCCACAACGAATACTGGACCTTTGCACCGGTACAGGACTTTGGCCGATGGAGGGTAAGCTTACGCCTCGCCTTGATTCTTCTTCAAGATGCCCGATCACATGCTAAGGCGGAGGCAGTTTCCAAAATGTATCCAAGCGCAGAAATCATCGGTCTCGACCTCAGCCCGATTCAACCACTCATGGTTCCACCCAATGTGCGGTTCCTAGTCGACGACGTAGAAGATGAATGGATGGATCGCGGTGGCTACGACTTTATCCATCTGCGCCATTCCTGCATATACCTCAAGGACGTGGACAAGCTGATAAAGAATTGCTATGATCACCTGAAAGAGGGCGGCTGGCTTGAGATTACAGATTACTGCAGCTACCTCCGATGCGACGACGGCACAATGCCCGAAAACCACCCACCGGCGCAAGTCTCCATGATGATGCATCAGGCCCTGTCGCAGTACGGCATGAATGCCTACGTCATCAACGAACTGGAAGAGAAATACAAGGCCGCGGGCTTCAAGGACATCCAATGCCGAGTAATAAAGACGCCAATCGGCGCTTGGCCCAAGGTACTTGGATACGATATCCCCTTCACTTCCTTGCACTCATAAACTGATGTCTTCTCCCAGGATGCTACCCAGCGGCAAATAGGCATTCTCTTCCGAGACATCATCAACGAGCTCGTTGGCGCCCTGGCCGCCAAACCTCTGAAAACCTTGGGATGGGACGACACCGAGCTTGAAGTGTATCTCGCATCAGCACGGAAAGGCTTGTGGGATAAAAAGGTGCATTGCTATGCAAATTTTATCTCTTGGTGGGCCCAAAAGTGATGCTCATTCACTTCATTCTCCCCCACCCTTTCGTCTTCTCCTTCTTCTATCATTTCTTCTTTTCGTCCAGTTCATTCCATTATAAGCAAGCGTGCGTGCTTTAAGTCATTCTATTTATATTACGGCTGGGTGGACATATTTCAGCATTTTGCATACAAGTATATACAACGGGATTTACACATACACGGGGCGCACGGATGGTACCATGTTTTGGAGAGAGAATTTTCTCTCCTTGGGGCTTTTTTGAACTTATATATCATAATCAAGGATAATGATGCTGCATGCCCTCATGCAGCAAGTCGATCATCTGAGGGTCTCAATATACCCATTCATATCTCTTGGCTACTGATAGTATCATGCTCTTGTAATAGAAACCTAATCATCTACACCAGCTGTTTATTCAGTCAAGTGTATAGTTAAGCTGCACTCCTATGTCACGCATAATCGCTCCCATCCTTATACTAGCCAGAGTGTTATTCTTCTTCGAAAGCAACTGCTTCAAACTTACACTCTAATCCTATATAAACATGCCTACACTTCACGAGTACTAATCAATTCTCGAACAAAGAGGATTATGTCAAATATTCAACTTCTTCTAACTATCATGCTTATGAAAGCAGTAGATCGTACGCTCTTCTCTATCATATAAATGCCTGCAAAATAAACCGCTATGCCCGCCTTGCGACGTAACTATCCATCTCTTTATATGTTACTCCCACATAAAATCTCCTCTCCAATGTTCCTCGTACCTCGTACAATCCAATCAAATACACCATATTGTCTCCATCTTGATGGTGATGTGGTAACAAACAGGAAATGAGATAAAACACTCAAATCGTGGGGAAATATGAGAAAAGAAGATGCAATAAAAGCCTTGTACACCAATAAAAGGGTATCCCAAATCCTACGCCGTCATTTCGCAATGCTAGATACTCCGGGAAAAAAATAAAGTTGATGCAAGACTCCGCCCGCCATTGCGGTGCGGCAAGTGTCGGAAAACAAAAAGAAAATGAAGCAAAAAGTTCCGTGAAACAAGCATGAAGCGGCTAGTCCAAGAATAGAACTCGCGGTTTCGTAAAAAAAAAAGAAGAGAAAATCCGAGACAGGCGATGGGTCAGGAAATAGCGCATAATGGCACTCGTACTCGTAGCCCAATGGCTTGAATTTGAGCCCAATGGCCAACCCATTCAACCATCCACAGAGTTGCAATCATTCTGGTCCCGAAAATCGCCGAGCTTCAGGAATGGTGTGTGCCCAGATTAGATCCCATTAGCCGATGGATACCAATCTGGCAAAGGTCCCTGACACCTGCAAAGCGGAAGAAGCAGGTCGACAACACAGGTAAACGGCTGCCGTTTCGGAGATTTGTGGCCGCTGCATCATCTCTCGGCCTTCCAAATCAAGTAATGGTTTGATCCTGCATGGCTCGAACCTTTGTTTGTCGCCCAAAACACTGCAGCATATTATGAAATGATTATGCCCGTGAGACGATCTGCAGCGTCCCGCGATAAGACTATCCCCAGGCCGCTCGCCGAGGAGAAAAATTTTTAACGCGCATGCATTGCTTTGGGCCGTGTCGCGAATGCAAAAAAATTTTCAGTGTGATGTTTCACCCAGTCAAAGCATGCCAGCTGTCCCAACTTGTTGCTGCCCTATCGGCCAATGCCCACAGCTGGTACCTGTACGTAATGACGGCCCGAAATGGATGTTGACGTTTTCTTCTCGGCATAGTTCGTGGCATGTTGCCGCAGTGGGTGTTGTCCGACTCGTGTTCCGTGGCTCTCCAGGGCTCGAAGCCTTCCAAAACCCTTCCATGTGGAGACAAGGATGTCAACTCCATCTCAGTGCCGAATCTGCCATGTGTCACTGGAGTCTTATCGCCACCCTAGCCAAGAGTGAATGGCTCGCCATTGGCAAGCAAAAGTCATGCTATTCCCTGGTGATTTGGCAGGGACCCACTGCAAATCTGTGTGGTGGATCAATCGTAGACTTCGGCGAGAAAACCAGAGAGAGAAATCAGGGTCTGTCTCGGATCACCAAAGTAGCGTTCGCCGATGTGTTGGTCGCGATTGACAGCCAATAGAATCATGGCAAATCATGGCAAAACGCGTTTTGATCTCATGAGCTTTGCCTCGGCGTAGTGGTATGTGCCCACGAATCCATAGTCCGACGAATCCAGCTAGTCAGCATTTGGGAGAGGAATCCATCGCTCTGGAACACCACCGGCTCCAATCTCATAGGGTTTAGCCGATGTCTTTCTTGGTGGCAGTGCCCAACGTGCGCGTCCAGGCTTGTTGTTGTCCAGTTTGCCTCGTCGGCGCATAATCATTTCCATGACAGCGATGCGAATAAAGTCGGGATTTTCTCGCATCTCTCGCTGTCGCATAGCAGGAAGCGGAGGTACCGAATCTTGGGCCGGCGTTGGCGTGGGCTGGCTCGCGGGAGTCGATGGAGATAGCGGTGAAGTCGATGGATACGCATTGCGCGCCGCGGCGTCTGTGGGTCGTGTGCGCTGAATCTTGTAGGTTTGCATTTGAATGGATGCGGCAAAAGTGCCGGGTTGCTGTAGAGGTCGAGACTGCGTCTCACGCGACAGCCTGGTGGTTGGGTTCAGGTACCGGCGTAGCTCGGCAGATGGGATTTCCTCCGTGACGGGTGGTCGGCGCTCGTCAGCGTAGGGCACCTTGGGGTCCATGGTGAGGATCGAGCGGGTGATGAGATCATCGGGCGGAATGGATGGAAAGTTGATGCTTGAGAAGGACTTGGCTGCTGATCGCAGCGCTCGTAGTGATGCAGTGAGATTGGACTTGAAGACGGCCCGGAGGGGCTTGAAAGGTATAAACTGGTATGAAGTTGTTTGGTCGCCTTCGGAGCTTTGGAGACTCAGCGAGTCCAGCTCATCTTCATCTCGTGGTGGCTCGGGCGAGAGTGGATGCTCGTCAATGCTGTCCGGAGGAGAGCGAATGGGCCCAAGCGACCTACGGATGGGGCTGGCCTTTCTCCGGTGTAGAGACTGCGGGCTCAAGCTTCGAGGAGATTCGACAGAAGAAATCATGTCGGTGCCAAAAGAGTTGCCGAGAGATGGCATGGAATCAACAGAGAGCGTCCTGGCCATGTGGACGCTGCCGCAGTCGCTGCCCAAGAAGTCATCGTCCAGGCTGTCGGGAGGGGACATCAGCACGTCCATTGGACTACCACGACTCAGAGACCAGCTGAGTTCCTTCTCTGAAAGAGAGCTCTCATCGGCGATGATGGCATCGACAGTCAACAGCCGGTCCTGACCACGCTGCTTCCGCTGCGCCCGTCGGGGTCGGGGGATGTCAGTGACGGCCAACAAGGCGGCCACCGACGGCGATAACGACTCCGGCGAGCGAACATGGTTTGGGACCTTGCGACGAGGGTTATTATGGCGTCGCACGGGGTGAGCGACATCGAAATGTCGGCTGCGATTGCTGGTCTTTGGGATCTGGACGGGGCTGGTTGGTGTTGTTGGCCGACTCATCATGGTGTCTGAAACGGCCGACATTGGAGAAGAGAGTCCGTGTTTCCCCATATCCGCATCGATTTCGGAAGGGGAGGGTGACTGAGATCGGATAGGCGTGACGGTGACTGTAATCGACGATGGTCTATTTCTGCCCTCTGCATGCTTCGGGCTGCTCGCGTGTGGTGGGAGAATGGCGACGACTGATTTAGTGGATTTGGTAGAGACGGTAGATATGGAGATGGCGAGGTCTGATTCCGCTATCGTGGGCTTCGAAGAGAGAGACTGGTCTGATGATGCAGGGCGAGCAGGAGAGCGAGGGGCTGTAGAGGCGGTGGTAGAAGAGAAGAGTGCAGGAGTTGGAGGTGGGAGCCTCGGACGAGGAGTGTATAGCATCATGGCGTAGGCACGAGGAGCCGGGGGACGATAGAGACAGCCCGAGACTCTAGTGGAGACATGCCAGTTCCCAGAAGGGTCGAGCGCTGTGTTGCAGGCGAGGCCTTCTGGAATACGGACGACTTTGCACCTTGTACAGCGTACTTAGTGCGCGGCTCAGCTGCGCGTACGTAATGCGCAGGTGCCACTGATAGCTTGTACCTGTACAAGGGCGGGAGCTCCGTGGTGGTACCGACCCGTGGGTGGACGAAAAAGTTGGCCTGAAGGGGCAGAGTCAGGGAGGGCGACTGGCCAATGGCAGGCGCGCGATTAGGGCTAACGGCTGGGGAGGATTAGGTAGGCACGTCCCAACTGTCAGGCGTCCTTCAGGTGGGCAGGCGACTGGTGCCGCAACCGGCGGTGGTGCCTTGCAGCGTAATTGGTACACGGAAATGCTGTGTGCGCAGGCGGCGGGGATCGGTAGCCAAGACTTGGTTGTCGATAACACAGTGCCTTCTGCGGTGGCACCTACTCTGAGCTACGGAACGGCCGGTCGTGTGCGATTAGCTGACTCGCCTTATCGACGATGTGTCATTCGCCTGTTCTGGTCGGTGACGGAACAGAGGAAGGGACGGACGACTGCTGAAAGGCGAGATGGAAAGTATGGGAGGCGATAGTACGGGTAGCCAGAAAAAAATTGGCAAATGGCGTTTTTCTTCTTCACGATAACCGATCGTCGCGACAGATAATAATTTCTTCCCACACCAAAAAAAATATGGGGTACGGGGTAATGACGCAGCGAGTCGAGACGGCGTGCTTTAGGCCTGACAGGACAATGACCCTTTGTTTGGACCGACTGAAAATCAAGAAAGGGCCAGACGATGGATGATGGGAGATCGGGGATGGACACCGGATACGCACGAGCACGAGGACGGGCGTCTTACGGCAGACGGCAGACGGCAGACAGAGGAAGCAACATGCAGCTGAAGGGAACAAGGCCGACGGACAAAGAAGATGGCGATGGGCCGGCTTTGTACATTTACGAAGCACAAAATACCGGCAGGGGTGCAATGCAAACGCAAACACTAAAGCCGCAATTTGAGGCATCGATGCTTCACTCAACAAAGTTCCATGGACCCCCAAAGGACCCCCCATTCCCGATGCTCCTCCCGGCCCCGTTTGCTCGTCGATTATGGCATGTAGCAGTCGACGCATGTCCTCTTTCGAGCCATGCTAGTACCAGTATGATCTGGCCCCCGGATGGTCCCAGGATGCAAACGGACCCGCGCCGCGCAAGTTCCTTCTCTCTTTGCTGCCGTGGTGCATCTGTGTCGGGCAGCCAAGCAGCGCTTGGGATATGCAGGGCGTCTTTGAAGTACCAGTTATCATATGATGATTGACGCTGCGCCATAGAGTTATTGGCTGGCTGACGCTGATGGCTTGCGTTGGATTGGAGCGTGTTGGCCGGGATAAGCCAATGAACGAGCTGTCCAGGCATTTGCTGCGTACCGTGCCCTCGGACACGTCGGTCTTGTTATTTCCATTCTGGTCGTTATCAACAGCATCCTGGCCATGCTGAGAGCAAATGTGCAGGTGAGTTTAAATTGAGCCTTTTTTGCCCCTTGCGTGGTCCCAAACTCTAACCCCTGCAAAGCGATAGCATATTCTACAGGCACAAAAGTATGATTATGTGCATTGCTTTCGTTCATTACGAGTATGTGCGGCATCATATTCAGGCTCCCATCTGAGTCATATTTCTGACTGAATCCCAAGGCAGCCTTGCCGTTGACGAGCATCCCACTTGTGCAGTCACGGTCGAGGGCGTATCACACGGCTAAGGACATGACCAAGCCCAAGACGCCTGGTGCCCAATAGCAGTCAAACACACTCGCAGCAAGAGGGTCAGCCAACCACACACGTGCAAGTCCGCGTGCTCGGCCTCGCTTTGCTGGCCGACTTGTCTCATGTGCAGATTTCTAGCGGGGGTTCCTTCGACACATCCCCTCCCGTGTGAGACGTCCATGCGTTGTGCAGCATCAGCAGCGGCATCACACCCTCTTTATCATGCAAAATAGAGGAGAAGCAGAAAAACTTTTCATTCCTCACGATCATACTCGTATGCAGCCATCGAAAAAAAAAAAAATTTACGTTCGGGCGCACAACATCGCCCGCCAGCCACCGGGGGATGCATCCGTACTGGTGAAACTCAACACAAAAAGCATATCCTATCTATCGGTTCGTTACCTGTATCATGGACTTGACTTATTACAGATTCTACCACGGAGCACCTCGTACCCAGAGGGGTCTTTTTGTAGCGTTATTACTAACACCAGGTACCTCGTTTTCGTCTCACCTTCTCAAGGCGTCTTATCAATGGTGTCCCATTCGCTGCGATTAGCTTCAGTCGCTTGCCCACGATTATGCCGTCATCGGTGTATCGGCTCGTACCCATTCTTGGCCCTTTGCTTGCTCTTAACGGCTATCTCTACGTTCTTGATAGGCCTGGGCCGGATGGTACGTACCATGGAATGCGGGGAGGCTGCTAACCATCTCCATACTGCTCCGCTTCTTTACGGGGCTCTGTCTTTGGCATCGCGACATTTTGTGGGCGATTAAATCAACATTGACTTGGACCTTTTTCCCCGTCTTTTGTTTCGATTCCTCAAATCATATCCAGCTGGCAAGTGTGATTCTGCCTCTCATCACTTGCTATCTTGTTCGTGTAGCCATTCATATATCCACGTGCTCTGCCCTATTTGAACTCTGTGAACCCTCATCTTATTCCTCTCATCTTCTCCCCCTTGTCACCGCTCCGGTCGCACCCGTTCGATGACAACCCTTCTTCTCGATGACTACACAGTATATTAGCCTTCTCTTCCTGCGGTATGCGCATCTCTCCTGTTTATCAGTCGGTTAATCGTCTCTCCGTCGCAACCACCACAAGAAACTTAATATGGTACCCCATCAAACGCTACATGCATTCGGCCATGGGTGCTTTGTAATCGAACAAGTGCCTTCCGTCTGCGGCTAATGTACGCGGCCATATTCTTATTTCAGCCATGTAAATGAACAATATTTACATTGGGCGGTTGAGGATCGACGAGGAGGAGTTCCGGCAGCAAGCCACAGAGGCTGGATTCCATTACTGTGCGGTATATGACGGCCCGCCATCCTCGATTGCCAACGATGAAAAATCGGATCAACATCGTTACACGGGTGAATGGAGCCGCACCAAAGGGCCGATGACGTCTAGCCTGTAGGAGTGAATGCATTTAGTGTGTTGCCTAATCGATACCGATGCTATGCAGTACGTCTCTTCGAGCCAGCGGGATTAGATACCGCTTTGGGCCACCATGAATCTTTGCCAATAAGCCCGGATCCATTCACTTCAAGGGGCTACCTGTAGCAACCAATGTAGATCGTGACAATTTTGTTTCATTATTACATTGGCCAGGAAATTGTCAATACTGGTAAAACTCGCTGCTTCTTACCAGAGCAATCCTTTTTCCACGATTACATATTCCACCCTTCTAAAGGCGTTTCTCAGATTGGAAGCCATCTTGTAAATGCAATAATTCTGCAAGTTATTATTTCAAGCTCATTTCTCCAAGTGAGCAGGTCTTTCTGTCGGCTCTGGGTATAGAACTGGATCGAGCCACCACCTTGTTGTAACATCCTAGTCTTCGTTTCACAACTCTCTTCTTACTTTTTTTCTTCTGTAGCTAGTCCATTTAACTAATAAACGAGGGCTGTCTTGCTCATATCTTCTTTCATATGCTTTACCCTAGGATCACATCGTTCCGTGATGTATTTGTCACTCAATGTATTCTTATGACGCAGATTGGCTGGTAAACAATTGAGGTACATGTTGCAGGCAAGAAAACATCAGTCATCTTGCAATAATTGACGATAAATTGACTGGTTCGTGATGGGGAGGAGGCAACACAACAAAAGAAGACCTGGACGGGACGATCAGGGCCTATGTCTGAACCGGTGAGGCGGAAAGTGCCACACGGAGTATCGACCCAAAGACCGCTCAGCAATATATGCTATAAGAAGCGGCGATGTGGCAATGCGAAAAGAAGGTTGGCAAAGTCAAGAGGGCTCTCGTAGCACAACAAGCGGTTTGAGTATACCCTCGGCGATGTTATAGCCAGCGAGATGAGCTCACTAACTCCAATCTCTGCGAACTTATAGAAGGTTCGGAACAAGGGTATACGAGACTAGGAACCTGTGCCTGGGGCCTAGATCATTAATGTAGCTACTTTGCCAATAGGAACTCACTTCAAGATACTAGAAAGTAGCAATAGTAGTAGCGACTATATCTCAATATCTCCACGACCCTAACAGAGAGCGACAGCAAGCAGATAAACGAACACGATCAACATCGCATATCTGTGCCTAAATCGTGACCCTCTACAGCATCATCCGCGTATTGGGAGTCACAAGTTTTCTCTTTAATAGCAATGCAACTAGCGGCTATGTTGACTGCCGCTTCTCAACATACCATACCTTTGTCCAGATTTTTGACACTGATGCGCACTGCAACAATCATCATATATCCCAACTCACAATTGATCGCGCCATGAATCAATATATCATCTTAGCGAGGTGCTGTAATAGTCAGTCAGCAAATCAAAGTGCAGTTATCGAGAAAAAGTGGTTTACTCCCAGTTACAAATATCGTCATAACCATCATCCATCGCGTCACAACCCTCATTACAATAACCAATATAAAAAATGCCCTCTTCAGAATCGAGACACTGGAACAGAGCTTGGTTTGGATGATCAATAGCGCCTTGGCTAGGCTCGGGGTCATCGGTTACAGCGGCAATAAGATCGTTCTTGCTCCAACCTGTAGTGCGTGATGCTGTTAGAAAGTCCAATACTGAGATTGCTCAGGTTTGTTTACCCATATTTTTCAACGTATATCCACAGTACAAGTGGCCGCTCGTGCAACTCTGTCCTTGAACCAGGCTCATCAGCCCTGATGAAAACAGAAGCAAGGAGGAGCAAAGTTGACGAGACTTCATTTTATGTAAGGGTATAGGGTATGTCTATGTGCCGAGTTATTGAGAAGATCCGACAAAACGGAGTACCATATTGAATGGGATACAGTCCATTTAATACCTTTGTGCCTCAAGTAGTTGACCGCTATTTCTCCCTACTTGAACTCCAAAATTTGTGCATGATGTCTTACTTGAGGGTGGCTATTCACTCTCCAAGTACGGCGAGACATGCGGCAAAAACCGCAAGAAACGTCCTGAGTTTGGCAGTGTAGGACTTCTTTCTGCACGGAGCCCATAAGAGTTTGTAGCTAAGATTGATACAGGGCCAATAAATAGAACCCTAAGTACCAACTGATGTAATAATCTCCCCCAACTCCAGTCCATTGGCCCAATTCCATTCCTGCCTCTTGATGGTTTACGTGCTCAAAGTTGCACATGCAAAGTCCTCTTAGAATAAAATAATAATTTTTTATTTCTCCTTCATTTCTTCTCTTAACTAAATCTACAGTCATGTTCATAATTGGGGTCTGCTTTTCTTCACAGTAGCACTATCAGCCTGACTTGATATTCTCAGACTTGAGCTCATTCCTGCAAAAAAAAAAAAAAAAAAAAAAAAAAATGACGAGATGCTTTCCATTAAGCTTTCCCGGCAGTGACCAAAATTGTGACTTACTACTAAGTCTCGAGGATAGTTAAGGCATTAGTCAAATCTTCGATCTTCTTTTTCAGTTTCGAACGGCACCTCTTAGCAGATTTGGTCTCACCAGCGATCCCCTCAAGCTGCTGGGCTTCCAGTTTGATAACCCAATCCTGTGTGAAAACTTTCAGGGGGCTGGAAGGGCCATGCAACAGGCAATAGTCAACAGCGAGCTGAAAGACATTGTCGATGAACCGGTAAGTTGCCAGGCCGTAATAGGCTTGAAGAATGTCATGAATGTCTTCTTGCAACTTCTCCAC